>NC_091680.1:29172549-29907549 GCF_030179915.1 Drosophila takahashii | reverse complement strand
GCAAATGAAAATCGCACGGATCTCAATCATCTCCCTGGGACGAGTAACTGCGCAGCTAATACCCGCAAGGCACAAATATGAAAATTCTACAAGCAAACCTTCACAGAAGCCGTATAGCAGATGACCTGGTGTCCCAAATAGTACTAGAACAGCACGTGGATCTGGTTATAATTTGCGAGCAATATAGAGTTAAACGCTGCGGAATCTGGCTGGAAAACGAAGATAAGACTTCAGCTATATGGATCCCAGCTGCGGGTGTCATACGATGTCTCGGTGACGGCAGAGGTAGCTGTTACGTATATGTACAACTTGAGGAATTCACCATATTTAGCTGTTATCAGAACAGAAAATCAATGACATTGAAGACATAGCTCAGCAAATGCAGGGAAACCTTATAGTAGCTGGCGACTTTAACTCTAGAGCAGAAGAATGGGGCATGTCATATGTCAGCAAGAGTTGGACTGGTAGTCGCTAACGTGGGCAGAACTCCGAGTCAAATGGGCACAATACCGAATATAACGCTAGTATCAGAGAACTCTGCGCACAGAATACTAGACTGGAAAGTTCTAGACATCTCTTTCAGTACTGAAAGAAGCACTGTTCAGCATGTAGGAAATCAATCACAAACTTGTCACCGATGGAATGTTAACCGACTAAACAAGACCCTCCTAATACGAGAAATTGACCGGATCCAAATTGAAAACATTGAGAGAGCTAGCGTGGAGAGCGTTGTTAGCAGCACTATGTCCACCATAAAAAGTGCTTGTGATGCTGCTATGCCAAAGTCTGGCAATCCCCACAGACGAGGAGCAGAGGTTTACTGGTGGTCGAAGGAAATAAATGCTTTAAGGCGTCATCTCACACGAGCTAGGTAAAGCGGAAATTTTGTTACACAGGAGGAGGAGTACAAGAAGGCAAAAAAGCTTCTTAACATTGCCATTCGCATAAGTAAACGAGATAAATGGAAATCCTTCTGTAATGACTTTAACAAGGACCAATGGAGCCTGGGGCATAAACTCGTTATGAAGAAGCTTAGGTCAAGAAGTACTCTGCCAGATATAGATGAAGGACATATGGATAACATTGTCAAAACTCTTTTTCCGCCCCATCCGATTAGACCAGCTTACACAGCACCGCAGCCGCACGAGCAGCTCTTTGAGTTGTTCTCCGAGGATGAACTAACTAAGGCAATACACAGCATGAAGAACAGGAAAGCACCAGGACCCGACAATATACCGACCGAAGCTCTTAAAGTCATCGTAAAGAGCAGACCCTATGTACTATTAAATATGTATAACAAGGGCCTGCAGAATGGAATATTCCCCGATCCGTGGAAGATACAGAGGCTGGTCTTGATAAGCAAAGGAAAAGGAGACCCGGCAACCCCATCAGCTTACATTAGTTAACAAAATAATATTTTTGGAGTGCTCCACATTTATGTTAGTGTTAGAGCCCTAGATCACGAAAATACCACTATTTTTTTTTTCGATGGCACAGTTTTTTTAAAAAATTTTTTAAAGTTGAAAATGTAAAATTTCTGATTATTTTCAATTTTTTCTTATATTTTGGCTTATATCCAACCAATTGGGTCAGTTTTTGTTTTATTTTAAAGTCAATAGATCAGAGCTTAACTTTGCCATACAGAACATTATGATTGGATAAGTGATGGCAGCGCAGCAGCTCGACAAATATGAAAAATGTGTTTTTTGGTCGACTGAAAGTCGGCTGTATATATCGTAAAACCTCGAAATAAATCCCTTAAAAAATCATAATAGGTACAAACTTAAAGTTTACATCATAGAACTAGTGTTATCGACCGCTCTGCATGCTCAACACGACTGGAAAGCTACTGGAAAAGCTGATCAAGCCCCGACTAGCTCCTGCTGTCGAAGTATCCGGTGGCCTCTTTCGCAGACAACACGGTTTCCGACCAGGAAGGTCTACAATCGGAGCTATACAGGAAGTCGTTAATGCAGCACTGGCAAGTGAAGTGGACAACCATGCAAGCAGACCCATAGTGCTTTTGGCGACACTAGACGTCAAAAACGCGTTTAATAGTGTCAGGTGGTCGGACATGATCGATTCGCTAAACAGACGCTTCCATATCCCAGAATATCTGATGCGGCTAATAGACAGCTATCTTAAGAACCGAAAACTGATTTATCAGACAAAAGGAGGCGAAAAACAGAAAGAAATCACCTAGGACCGGAACTAGAATTGTCTAAGGGGAGCAAAGCCGATCTATTATGTGAGGCTATCAAGACCACGCTCAAAGGTTATGTAACGGTTAGAACCATGAAACAGAAACCTTTAAATTCGAGATATAGATAGTATTACAGAGGAAAGTGATATCATCTCCACAATTAAAGCTGGGACAGGAGATACTACCGAAGAAATCCAAATTCATCTGACTGGAGTTAATAGCTCGGAGTAACGACGGGCCTTCGTTAACTTAACGACAGAAGATGCAGCGAAAATATTGAAGGACCCGAGAATCAGGATAAGCTGGACCCTGTGTCGAGTAAAAGAATGCCTCGATACTATGCGATGCTTCAAATGCTTTGGAGGGGGACACACACAAAGGGACTGTAAGAGACCAGGTCGAATTACCCTATGTATCAGATTCAGAGAGGCTGGGTACAAAATGAAAGAATGCAAAAACCCAGTAATATGTTGTGCTTGCGCAGCTTGTTGTCCTGGGACTACAAATTGTCATAGCGGCGCAAGTAAAAACAGGGAATGAAAGTCCTACAGGCAAATATGCACAGAAGCAGAACGGCCAATGATCTGCTGCTTCAAATAGCATTGGAGCATCATGTAGATCTAGCCATTATCAGCGAACAATACAAAACTCTGGAGGACGATCTGTGGATAGAAAACGAGACGAAAACCGCGGCTTTATGGATTCCAGCTTTCAGCACCGTTACACACCACACCCCCATTAGACAGAATTGTTAGGGATTGCGGACTGGACCGTTATTAGCTGCTACCTAACACCCACCGATGACATTACGACCTTCCAAAGAAAGCTCGAAGATGCTGCCAAGCAAGCTCAGGGAAAGGTTCTATTAGCAGGTGATCTTAACTCAAGAGCGGAAGAATGGGGCATGGCATCAATCAACTCCAGAGGCAGGAAAATTCTAAACATGGCTCCAAGACTCGGAATGGTAGTTGCAAACATAGGACCAACCGCAACATTTAGACGAGCAGGAAATGAAGGAACAATTTCGGACATAACGCTTGTGTCGAAAGAAATAGCAAACAAGGTTGTCGAATGGAAAGTATTAGAAATTTTCAACGGAAGCGATTACGAGTATATATCCTTCAAGCTATCACAAGGAGATCAAAATCGTTATGAAAATTGCCTTAGCCTAGGAAAAAAGGGATGGAACGTAAATAGACTGAGCAAAACAACTCTATTCAACGAAATTGATAGAAAAGCCGATACTATAAGGCAAAACCACGAGAATATAATCAACGACATTATATCAGTTATAAAAAAAGCGTGCAACGTCGCAATGCCAAAACGGGGAAATCCACACAGGCAAGGTCAAGAAGCACACTGGTGGACAAACGAAATAAAAATCTTAAGAGAGAAATGCCTCAAAACTAGACGCCCCTTAACCCGAGCAAGGCGTAGAGGAATATTTACTACACAGTAGCAGGAGTACAAAAAAACGAAGAAGGATCTTAATATTGCTATCCGGAAATCCAAGATTAATAAATGGAAGTGCCTTTGCAACGATGTTAACTCTGACCCATGGGGACTAGGCTACAAAATCGTCATGAAGAAACTTAGGTCCCGGAGATCCTTGCCGGAACTACAGGTGAGATTGAGCCGCGGAGAACGACGGTGCCCGACCTCGAAGAACGAGTGGACATGTTTACATTGGAAGAACTTGTCAGGGCAACAAAAAGCTTAAAAAGTGAGAAACCCCGGGACCCGGGTCCTGCAAGCAATTGCAGAGAGGCGACCTAATCTTCTGCTCGATATGTTTAATGCTTGCATCCGAAAAGGACTATTTCCCTAGCAATGGAAACTGCAACGTCTGGTTCTGATAAGCAAGGGCTTAAAGATCTCTTATCGCCATCAGCATATCGACCATTATGTATGTTAAATACGACAGGAAAACTCCTAAAAAAGATGATCAAACCTCGCCTATCTGCAGCAGTTAACAGGGCCGGAAGACTCTTTCCAAGGCAGTTCGTTTTAAGACCAGGGAGATCCACAAAAGGGGCATTTCAAAAGGTGTACTGCGCAGTACTACGAAGCCAACAAGGAAATCTCTACTCGAGATCTATAGTACTCTTAGCAACACTGGATTTCAAAAAACAAAAAACAAAGGCAGGCGAGAAATGTGTAAACGTAACATCAGGAGCTGGACAAGGATCAATACTGGGACCCGAGCTATGGAATATTAGCTACGCCGAAATACTGCGCATAGAAATGCCGAAAGACATGACCTTAAATGCAGATGATATACTCGCAGTTATCTCGGCCCGTAACACCGAAAACGTACAGCGTAAGCTAAGCCATGTGATGCTCCGGGATAAAGGATGGTTGGACAACAACAGTTTGCAGCTTGCCACGGAAAAAACTGAGTTGTTGCTAGTGACAACGTAGCAAATCCCACTAGAAATAGATATGAGAGTAGGAGAAAATATCATTAGGACGCAGATGTTCTAGGAGTTCGACTTGAGCCCGAACTGACGTTTAAGGCTCAAATTCAGCACGCTAAAAGCCGAGCGACCGACACTGCAAAATCACTTAGCAGACTCATGGCAAACATAGGTGGACCAATCCAGTCAAAACGCATACTCCTTATGGAGGTGAACCATGCAATCCTACTTTATGGATGTGAGGAATGAGCTAGAAAACTGCGCGTGAAATGCAGACAAAACCCTTGCTCGAAGTTCAACGGATAATAGCATGAAGGATAATCAGCGCCTACAAAACGGCAGCTCCTGTCACTGCGGGTGTAATACCGATTAGTGTTGGGTAAAAACTGCTCATTTGGGTGAACATGTTCACTTGTTCTTTTTTTCCCAATGAGTCAACTCACTCAGTTTGCTCACTTGTTCACTTGCTCACTTGTTCACTTGTTCACTTGTTCACTTGTTCACTTGTTCACTTGTTCACTTGTTCACTTGTTCACTTGTTCACTTGTTCACTTGTTCACTTGTTCACTTGTTCACTTGTTCACTTGTTCACTTGCTCACTTGCTCACTTGCTCACTACTTGCTCATTTCTTCTGTCCTTAACTGAGATATCAGCTGATTGACTGTACAACCGAATGCAAAATGCATCCTAAAAGTAAAAAAAAAAAAACCTTTTTGAGTCAAAAACAGCATGAGAGCAACTGAGCAAGTGAACTAAAAAGATCAAATAAGAGAGCCAAACTGAACAAGTGAACAAAAAAGAGCAAGTAAGAGAGCAAAACTGAACAAGTGAACAAAAAGGAGCAAGTGAGCAAAAATGCACAAGTGAACAATTGTAACGCCCTAAATCTGAGGGCGTACAAACTTCATTAATCGTGCCGAGGATCGGAGTCCACCTATTTAGTATTTAGTATTTAATTGGCTTAAAAATTTGGACACGGAGTCCACCTATGTTATAAATATGAAGTAATAGTAATTAAGGAGAAACTAATTTTGCTGGTGTTTAAATTTGAAGCCGAGACACGCACCACGGCTAGAATCCCCTTAACCTTAACTTATCGCACTCGTGAGGTGGGCGATCGATATCACGATCGATAACAGGGAACTGGTTCAGAGAACACGACGCGAGCTGAAGTGCGATCTCTAGGAATCTGACTCGGTCTCTTTGGTTTCGACTTTTCACTGCGAGTAGACGTGTGCGTGAGTGACCCTCCGACACGCCAGAGATTCACAAGCCAAACGCCTAACCTCACAACCTCGAAGTTACACGTAAGCAAGAACATCCATTGTGAGGGCAGCAGCCAGGGAACTACTTTCAATAACTGTCAAATATAGGCCTGAAATTTAAGAACTAAAACCCCGCGTGTTATTTCTCTACCAGTACACTTCCCCTTTTCCTAACCCCACACTCGACCCCGATCTACGACGGGTGTTTGGTTTCGCATCTACCCGACATACTTCGGCCGAGAGCTCCCTCCCTAGAATCTTCGTAGACTCAGAGCCTAGCTGGAGTGTAAAACCCCCTTAGTTTCCGAGAATATCCGGAGCGTATAACCCTGTAGACTCCGAGTATATCCGGAGTGTAGAAACCCGTAGGCTCCGAGTATATCCGGAGTGTAGACACCCGTAGGCTCCGAGTAATCCGGAGTGGGCGACCCCCGTAGGCTCCGAGTATATCCGGAGTGGGCGACCCCCGTAGACCCCAAGCTCTCCCGGAGCGGATCAACCCCGCCGTTCATGACCGGCGGAGTTCCCCTCTCCGTAGCCCCGCAGCCAACTCTAATCGGAATCCTCCCAGTGCACTACCAAGCAGTGCGATCGTCCTTTTAGTATCTCGCTCCACCATCAGAGGGCATTACTGACGGGTCTCATCCAAGTTCCCCACCAAGCAGTGCGATCACTCACTGAGTACCTCATTCTATCACCAGGGGGCGCCTCAAACAGGATCCTCCCTGGGTTTCGCACCAAGCAGTGTGGTCTGCCCTATTCCCACCGTAGGCCGCTAGGCGGCGCTCTAATAGATGTTTTGCCGTCAACCTCGTGTTCAGATCGGTTTGACCAACGGCTCTCGCGCGCTGAGGCAAACTCGGCGATTAGAATCCGTGCGGAAACAACCCTTTACGATCGACTACCCCGTCGAGAGCACTCGTATCCGGGCGATTGAGATTCTACCCCGGCCAGAGAACTGCGTTACACAATAAAAAACAAGTTTGAAGGAACATGATCACTTACTCAGTTTAGTGAGCAACTCTTTTTGTTCATTCACTCATGAGCAACCCAACACTAATACCGATTGATCTCCTAGCAAAAGAACGCCAAAAAATCTACGAGCCAAAGCAAAGTGGAGTGTGTAGAGAAGATAGCCTGGACTTGTGGCAAAATAGATGGCTCGGGAAAATGGACAGCTAGGCTTATACCCAACCTCAAGGGCTGGACAAAAAGAAAACACTGAAACGTTGACTACTACCTAACTCAAATGCTGACCGGCCACGGCTATTTCAGGGCCTTTTTGGAACGATTTAAAGGTCAAAGAAAAACGATCTTGATAAACGAGAAACGGAATAGACTGACTAGTAAAGAAAGGAAGAGTAAAAGGAAAATGGAACTGGACGAAAGGATTCATTAAGGGTAGTCTGGAGGCAGACCATCAAAGCGGCTCTGTGGATCTTGTCTCTTGGGGGGCCAACTTTTGTCGGTTAAGATGCGGGTTGGCAACCCAATAAAGACGTGCCATAGAGCTTTGCATTAAACAGACGAGAGCGCTTGCTGCGCAAGAGGCGCCATGAGGCCTGATGAGCGGAGCTTTTTAGTTGGTGCGAGCCCCACATGCCACATCTACGACGGTAGTGTGAGATGCGTAAGGCATTCCCCCCCCCCCCCCCTCAAACCAAAAAAAGAATTATTGTATAATAACAATAATTTTTTTTATACCCGTTACTCGTAGAGTAGAAGGGTATATTGTATTCGTGCAAAGTATGTAACACCTAGAAGGAAGCGTTTTTGACCCCATAAAGTATATATATTCTTGAACAGGGTCACTGGCCGAGTCGATCTAGCCATGTCCGTCTGTCTGTCTGTCCGTATGAACGCTGAGATCTCGGAAACTACAAAAGCTAGAAGGTTACGATTTTCCAAACATATTCTTGGGCCTCCTACGCAGCCCAAGTTTATTTCAGCCGAGCGAGACGCCCCCTTTAACGCCCATAATCGCCCACTAACGATTTTACCTGCGCACACATTTTTAAAGATTTACGAGAAGTATAAATGCAATTTTGTTGTGTATATGTAAGAGGTCTTGGGAATAAGTCGCAATGTTAAGATAGGATAATATAAAATAGCTTATAGCACACTGGAACTGCTATTTTTTAGGTGTGAGAGAGGTTTTGTCCTAAATAGTGGTACGCTCCTAGTTTCCTTTATGTAATTGGGAAGTCATTCTACGCTCTAATCGCATTAATAAAAAAATTGTCTATTTGAAAGCAGAAACCTGAAACAGAAACAAGAGGGCTGCATCTGCTATGCTTTGTTTGCAAGCGTTAAAAGCTGCATGGAGCTCTGAGGTCCATTCAATTTTACGTTGATCATTTTTTTAACATCCTTTAGCAACTCAGTGAGCGGTGCTTGTACACATCTGTGATGATCGAGACAATCATCTGCGATAGTAATTAATAACGCCCAAGAACCCAGCGGGAAACTGAGATTTACGAGAAGTATAAATGCAATTTTTTTGTGTATATGTAAGACGTCTTGGGAATAAGTCGCAATGTTAAGATAGGATAATATAAAATAGCTTATAGCACACTGGAACTGCTATTTTTTAGGTGTGAGAGAAGTTTTGTCTTAAATAGTGGTACGCTCCTAGTTTCCTTTATGTAATTGGGAAGTTCATTCTACGCTCTAATCGCATTAATAAAAAATTGTCTATTTGAAAGCAGAAACCTGTGTCGGAAGCAAATAATACTTTTAGGTAAGCGGCCCGGTGGCGGGCACGGCCGGGGTTGAAGGGTTGCTGGATATAGAGCCAGGGGGCACCGACAGGGTGCTTGCTGGATGTAGATCGAGGGGGCACCGGCAGGGTGCTCGCTGAATGTAGGGCGAAGGGGCACCGGCAGGGTGCTCGCTGTGTAGATATAATCCAAATAGTCAGGAGCTGGCCGCTAGCAACTATAATCGCTAAAGCGCTAGGTGTAAGATAGCCGCTGCTTAGCTCTCTTCCAAGTGGTTGGGGGTTGGCTGCTGGGCAACTATGGCCGCTGATGAGTCAACTGAAGATTACGGTGAGGGGATAACTGTCCTCGTGTGCCCCTGGCCTTAATCTCAGTGGACGAATGTAAATAAGTTTTAACGGCGATAGCCGGAGTAAAGTTTATGAGCAGCGTGCTCTTTATTTGAAGTATAAAACAAAACTGAATATGAATTCTTAACTTAAAGCTAACAGAAGGTGGGGACTCATAGCGGCCACGCAAAAGTGATGTGTTTGCCGGCTATGCACGAGCATCCGGTCAAATGCTGTGTCAGCGATTTGGCATAGTGTTCGGACAACCGGTCATCGACTCTGTCCGGTTGACTTTAGTTAACTTGCATATGATATTCTTTGTTCTTGTAGATCTGGAGAATTGTAATTTTTCAAATAAGTATGATGGCTCTCTGGTATATAACTTTGTGTAAAAAGATTACTGTTCGTCCTTTAATATAATCTGCCAAGCTAAGGTTAAATATTTTGCAAGAAAATTGAGTTACATGGTCGGATCTATTCAAATTAAATAAAAAACGATCAATACTAGTGTATGCTATTTTCAAGACAAGACTTCGCAATAAGTAGACGCATATTAACAGGTAAGAAACATTTAACTAGTGACAAGGATCTTATTAGCCCATATGTTTTGCCTTACGCTTTATTTACGTGGTCATCCCAGTTTAATGTTCTACCCAGATTACACCAGTTTACAAAAAAAAATCGATGAAATATACCATGAATGAAACCTTTGTTTTCCGGTAAGGTACGTCTTCCTGATCAATAAAATGGCACTTAAAATTTTTTTTATGGATAAAATTTTTTTTAAAGTATAAAAAACGTTTTTGACATTTTTTAAATTTCTAACTTGAGTTGTGGTTAACCGATTTCAACCATAAATGACTTATTTTACAGGTAATATCGTGCCCTCCAACTTTCTAATACACTGCATTGAGTTCCATTCGTTAGTTTAGAAGCTACATTTTGTTAAAGTTGAAAAAGTTAGAAAAAATGCAAAAATGCTGGCATAAATGGCTTCGTTAAAAATACACGCCTAAAAACCGAAATTATTTTTATAGCTTCTACTAGTAGAATGTGCTTTGACAAAAAAAACAAGCTATTGATCATTACAATCCACCAGCAAATTAATTTGATATGCATTCTTGAAGCTTGCGACAACGGTGTTTTTTTGGCCGTTTACAGCTGTTAACTGACACAACAGGGCTCTAACAGGGCTGTAATACCCGTTTTTCCCAAGGTAAAAAATCAATATAAAATCGAACTATTGATTGATTTTTTTGTTGTTGGTCTTGTTAGTTGACTTAAAGATGTATCTTTAAGTATAAGTCATAAAACTAAATTCGGTTTTTAGGCGTGTATTTTTAACGATGCCATTTATGCCAGCATTTTTGCATTTTTTCTCACTTTTACAACTTCGACAAAGTGTGGCTTCTAAACTAATGAATGGAACTCAATGCAGTGTATAAAAAAGTTGGAGGGCATTATATTACCTGTAAAATGAGTCATTTTTGGTTGAAATCGGTTATCCATAACTCAAGTTAGAAATTAAAAAAGTGTCAAAAACGTTTTTTACACTTTAAAAAAAATTTTATCCATAAAAAAAAATTTAAGTGCCATTTTCTAAATAAGGAAGACGTACCTTACCGGAAAACAAAGGTTTCATTCATGGTATATTTCATCAATTTTTTTTTGTAAACTGGTGTTATTGGCGGTTTCCACTTAGTCAATTGGTATGTAACTAATCATCAGGAGGGTTAGTTTACTATTGCATAACTTCTTTTTAAAAATTATCCAGCACTTTGATTTTGATGGATTGATGGCGAGACCGTTGTTATCATCTTCTTTGAGAAAAATCCTAGAGGATGCTAATTTCCGTTTGTACGCTGCTCCAAAACTACTCCTATTGCGAAATCGGAAGCATCGAAAACCAGCTGAAGTTCAGATTTTTGTGAGGGAAAAGACAAGAGGGCTGCATCTGCTATGCTTTGTTTGCAAGCGTTAAAAGCTGCATGGAGCTCTGAGGTCCATTCAATTTTACGTTGATCATTTTTTTAACATCCTTTAGCAACTCAGTGAGCGGTGCTTGTACACATGTGTGATGATCGAGACAATCATCTGCGATAGTAATTAATAACGCCCAAGAACCCAGCGGGAAAGTGAGTAGTTGGTTTTTTGTGTTCTTGAAATCCTGTTCCTTTTTGCAGGCGGCGGTGTGGGGAGAGATAAATTCTGAGCGTTAAATGGGGGTGGGTTTCTGAATAGCATCAATATCAGGCCATCCAGCGGGAAAGTGAGAAGTTGGTTTTTGTGTTCGTGAAATCCTGTTCCTTTTTGCAGGCGGCGGTGTGGGGATATATAATTTCTGAGCGTTAAATGGGGGTGGGTTTCCGAGTAGCATCAATATCAGGCCACTTATGCGCTGTGTGATATCTGTGGCACTACGATTATAATATTTTTTAACAAAAAAAATCACCAACTTATAATATTCAAAGATCCTATGATTTACACCAAAACCAAAAGACTTGTACTCACATTTAGTTTTAATTTTTAGTAGTTAGTTTTAAAATTCGAAGAAAAAATATTAATAATATTTAATCAAAAAATTCAACTATATAACTAATATCATAATGTCTATAATGATAATATTAATTTATTTTACTCAACATTTTTCAAATAATAATAAGAATGAATGTAGGATTCAACAAAATTATAGAGAAAAGCCACGGTAAGACGATTAAAATATTTGATCACTTTTATCAAGGAATTACATTAAATTACAAAGAAAACTATTATTGTTTTTTACATTTTTAAATATTTTCTGTGAAATAAAATAATTTGATCGTCAGATCGTGGCCTAAGCCATTTTTAAGTGTTGTTAAAATATAAGAATTCGTGTTCGCATTCGGTGTTATCAAGTATATGATGGAGGGTCACATCATTTTTAAATTTGTTGGAAAAAGTGAAAATAGTTAATTTTAACATAAAAACAAGAGAGAACGCTATAGTCGGGTGCCCCGACTATCAGATACCCGTTACTCAGCTAAAGGGAGAGCGAAGGAGATGAAGATAAAAACTTTGATCAGCCGTAACTTTTTAACGAATGGTCCGATTTAAAAACTTTCTTCTACATTTCGATAGGTATTCATAAACACAATAAAACTGCATTTTTACTTTTCCGAAATATTGAAATTTTTACAATCGTATATAAGCGATTGTGGGCGTTAGAGGGGGCGTGGAACCCTTTTGAAACAAACTTGCGCTGCGTAGGAACTCCTAGAGTCTGCATGCAAAATGTCAATCTTCTAGCTTTTATAGTTTCCGAGATCTCAGCGTTCATACAGACAGACAGACGGACAGACGGACATGGCTAGATCGACTCGGCAAAGGTTAGTACCACAGATATTTACGCCATTAATAAAAATACGCCTCCGGATGCTATCTTCAACACAAATTCTGCATTTCAGTGACACTTAAAATGTTTTTAATCTTTACCAGTGGTAAATGGTGTGAGGTGTTCATTAAATGGTGGTATAAATAGTACTTCAGTACTAACTTAGTTATTTAACTTAATCAAAATATTACATTTATTTCAGCCAGGCCAATTGAGACTTCTTGGGACCAGAAGTGTTGCGCCTGCGTTTGTCCTATTTTTTTTTTTCTTCTCATAGTTTTTGATATAGATACCCGACATAAAACAACTGAACAGAGGGTAAATGCTCGGCCATGGCAAACCAGGCATAATTTCTGGAGAGATCCTTTAATTTCGTGCGGAGACCTAATAATGGTAATTACTCTTATTATTATTCCTGTTCTTACATTCATACCTAAATATTTTTGATATTTTCAGAAGACAGACAAGACATGGATACCTAAGAACTGCATTCGGCCAAGCAAAAACCGAATGCTTCAGGCATTAAAAATTTTTAATTCCATAGCTTCGATTGTAAATATTATTATAAATACACAAAAATATTAAAAAAAAAAAAATTTTATTGTGGAAAATCAGATACTGCAAAGCAGTGCAAAACCAAAACTGCGAGGGTCTGGAAAAACAAAAACTGAGAGGGTGCGGAAAAGCAGACATTGCAAGTAGAGGAAAACCATAACTGGGTACGTGTGGAAAATCTATAATGCGGGAAGTCGACAAACCAGTGGATTTTGGCCTGCATTCTACTGCCAGAGATCAAGATTGAAACCTCATTTCCCCCTTACTTTTTGTGTCACCCCCGTGTATTTTGAAACCAGAGATGGAAGAAATGTAAGGGGTGAATGAGGTTTTGTCCCATCCGCTTGTATGGAGAAACCTGATGAAAATATGTTATTTTCCAGAGGAATTTTCCCGGTGGGAAACGACCCAGGTGGCTTATGGTTTCAGGAAAAGCATAATTAAGAATGGGATCTATGCTTTCGGTGGGTGGTTTAATTCCAAATTCATCGCGCAAACTGGCATTTGGTCAGATTGATGCTTAGGACATGTTTTTGAAGTACTTGCAAGGCAGTTTGAAGATGTTCTTGGTATTCAGCGATGGAATGCGACGTTATATAATAAACAAGGTCCATGCCGCAAAAGATTTTGTCCATAAAGCGTTGAAATGTTTGATTCGCGTATTTTAACTCAAACGTCATGTACTGAGACTCAATGAGTCCAAAAGGAGTGCACACCGCTGTTTTTTAAAAATTTTTTTCTGTCATTGGAATTTGGTAGTATGCTTTAATCAAATCGAGGGTTGAAAAAATCTTCTTTCCTTGCAGTTGTTCCGTGAAGTCGTGTATTTTGGCGCTTGGCTAGCGATCTGGTATGATGATTGAATTTAGTTTTCGATAATCTTCACATATATAACGGGCTGGACCAAGGACTTTTTGACGGGCGACATATGCCTTGTTCAATCAAGAAGTTTATTTCTCTCTTGGCAGTGACAAGTTTACGGGCTGGACCAAGGACTTTTTGACGGGCGACATGTGCCTTGCTCAATCAAGAAGTTTATTTCTCTCTTGGCAGTGGCAAGCTTTTCACCGAATAGACGTCGTGGTCTATTAACAACAGGTATTCCATTTGTTTTAATATAGTGACGACCGTCGTGTTGCGTAGCTGCTTTTATCGATAGCTTTGTCACGTCGACAAAGTGATCTCAACAGCAACATACTTCGGGAAGAACACCTTAAAATTAACATGGAATCACTAGGCTTGAATCTTGTAAACTCCACTTATCCGACTCATTTCAGCAGAACATGCAGCTCATTGTTAGATGTATTTTTTGTTAGTGATGTTGAAAAAATATGTTTGTATGACCAACTCATTGTGCCGTCGTTCTCAAAACATGACCTTATATACTTGACCTATAATTTTGACCTTCAGTATAATGACGAAGAAATAGTATTTAGGGATTTTAATAATATAGACTATTACCTTCTAAATACCGAACTCGATAAATGCAACTGGAATAACATTTACTGTCTTCCAGATGTAGACGAACAACTCAGTTTTCTCCAACGTAATATTAGTTACCTGTACAATTGTTTCGTTCCAATCAAAAGTAAACCCATTAAACATTTTATTAAACCGTGGTTTAATAATGAAATTAAGTCAGCAATACAAAAGCGAAACTTTGCATATCAAAAGTGGAAAAGGTATAAGACTCCGCCACATTATGCCCAATTTAAATCATTGAGACACACAGTCACTAAACTTATTGACACCGCAAAGTCAAAATTCTATTTTCGAAAATTCAAAAACTCAACATCGTCTAGACAAACCTGGAAAGAAATCAAGTCACTAGGGATAGGAAAACAAAAATCAACGCCGGGACAGGATGTTAATGTTGAAGAGCTGAACCAAAATGCAATGTACCTGAAATCGACGATAGCAATTTGTACCTGAATTCAGTACCTGAAAATTTCTGTGATAATAGTTTTAGATTTGTTTGTGTTAATCAGTACGAAGTTCTTGTCAATATTCTTAAAATTAAATCAGACGCAATCGGACTAGACGAAATAAATCCTAAATTCATTAAATTAATACTTCCCAAAATTCTTACATACATAACTCACATTTTTAACACTGCAATTACAACATCCGCATTTCCTGACTGTTGGAAAATCGCAAAAATTATACCAATTATGAAAGCCAACAAGGAATATAGACCTATATCAATTCTACCGTTCTTATCGAAAGCCTTTGAGAACATTATGGCAGCCCAAATAAACGCATATGGGCCGTTCTTTTACAAACCGAACAGATTTGGCCAAAAAAAAAATTTCACATTTTTGATTTGCCTGAAACTTTTTTTACACGTACTATTCGGAAAATAAGTAAACACGTGTATCAGGATTTGACCGAAAAAAAATTATTTTCCTAGTTAGAATTTTTTTAAGTGTGCCAAAAATTGTCAAATTTGAAAAAGTACCCTCTCATTGAAAATCTGTATCTCCGGTTATATGAATCTAATTGACTTCATGTCTTTTGCATTAATTCCTCTAAAACCTCTCCTTTCAAAATAAAATTTCTTAAAAAAAAATTTTTTTAATTTCTTAAAAATAAAAACAAAATAAGATTTAAAAAAATTTTTTAACTATTGCCCCCACAAAAAAAAAAATTTTTTTTTATTTTAATACTTGCGTCATATTGTTAGTAACAATCGGTTTTTGTAAAAAGTTGGAGCCACGTTTAGTTTTTAAAATATCGAATTTGTTTTAGCAAGGCCTCGGCTTTTTTCTATGAAAAAACGTCGCAGCAAGTAGATCTACTCTCTCACTCTTATCGGATCCTAATGGAATTTATGTTTTCTCATTGTTTACTAGTCCTTTAACAATTGTTAAGGATTAAAAGTTAAGTTTTAAGTTTTTTGACAATTTCTGAATGCCAAAAAGTAAAAAGTCATTTTTTAATCAATTAAAAACTTACAACTATTTATTTAAACGTCTATTTAATAAGCAATAATTTTAAATTTATTTTATTTATTATTTTTTTATATTATGTAATTTATTAAACATTTTTAAATATTTTTTTTTAAGTTTTTAAAAAAATTTATTTAATAAAAATAAAAAATTATAAAATTTAATTAATTTTTTTTTAAATTTAAAAATAAATATTTAAAAATGTTTAATAAATTACATAATATAAAAAAATAATAAATAAAATTAATTTTAAAATTATTGTTTATTAAATAGACGGTTAAATAAATAGTTGTAAGTTTTTAATTGATTAAAAAATGACTTTTTACTTTTTGTCATTCAGAAATTGTCAAAAAACTTAAAACTTAACTTTTAATCATTAACAATTGTTAAAGGACTAGTAAACAATGAGAAAACATAAATTCCATTAGGATCCGATAAGAGTGAGAGAGTAGATCTACTTGCTGCGACGTTTTTTCATAGAAAAAAGCCGAGGCCTTGCTAAAACAAATTCGATATTTTAAAAACTAAAAGTGGCTCCAACTTTTTACAAAAACCGATTGTAACTAACAATATGGCGCAAGTATTAAAATAAAAAAAAAAATTTTTTTTTGTGGGGGCAATAGTTAAAAATTTTTTTTAAATCTTAATTTGTTTTTATTTTTAAGAAATTAAAAAAAAAATTTTTTTTTTAAATTTTATTTTGAAAGGAGAGGTTTTAGAGGAATTAATGCAAAAGACATGAAGTCAATTGGATTCATATAACCGGAGATACAGATTTTCAATGAGAGGGTACTTTTTCAAATTTGACAATTTTTGGCACACTTAAAAAAATTCTAACTAGGAAAATAATTTTTTTTCGGTCAAATCCTGATACACGTGTTTACTTATTTTCCGAATAGTACGTGTAAAAAAAGTTTCAGGCAAATCAAAAATGTGAGCCAATAAAAGGTGTTCGGTTTGTAAAAGAACCGCCCATATATAGGTGATAATGCTCTACTTAACAACAACCAATCGGGATTCAGAATAAAACGTAGCTGCACCTCGGCAATCCTAAAAATTTCGGAGGATATACGTAAACATGCAGACAAATCCAACGTGACGCTTCTAGTACTTCTTGACTATAGTAAAGCTTTTGACTCTGTTAAACATGAAGTTTTGTGTTCAAAATTTAAAACTCAGTTCAATTTCTCAACAGCTTCTGTCAAACTTATGACCTCGTATCTAAAAAATCGCCGGCAGTCTGTAGTACTATCAAAGGTTTCGTCTTATTTTGTATACCTTAAACGTGGTGTGCCTCTAAGGTTCAGTTCTTGGACCTTTACTGTTTACTCTGTATGTCAATAACCTTCCCTGTGTGTTGTCAAATAGTGATGTTCACATGTACGCAGATGATGTCCAGTTATATTGTAGCCGTTCCATTAGTAAAATTAACGAGTGTGTGAATATATGTAATATATGTAAATAAGGCTGTAGGAAAAACGTTCGGTTTCTTAAGATCTCTCTGTCCAGTTAAAAGTCTGTTACCCATAAATGTTCATATGTTAATTGCCAAGACCTGTTTAATCCCAACACTTTTTTATGGTATAGACATTTTTTCAAACTGCGATGCAGCCAGCCATCAAAAAATAAAAGTTGCACATAATAATATAGCAAGATTTATATTCAATCTACGTCGATTTGACCAGGTGACAAGCTACGCATATAAAATATTTGAACTTAATTTGACCGATTGGATGAAACTGAGAGTTTTAATATATCTGCACAAAATAATTTACACGAGGGAACCAACCTATCTCTTTGAAGTATTAAGATTCACTTCCTCAAGAAGAGCAAATAACATAATTCAAGTAAGACACAGATCTCTACTTTCTGAAAGGCACTTTTTTGTACACGCAATAAGGCTATGGAACGAGCTCCCAAACACTTTAAAAAATATTAGTAGCGCCACGCAGTTTAAGTCAAAACTCACATTACACCTGCAAGGTACTAGCACAAAATAAAAAAAAAAAAAAAAAACTTAAATAAAAAAAAAACAAAGCGACCCTTTTCCTTAACCAATAATGTTTAAGCGTAATCTTAAGAATTTAATCTATCTGTACTTATGAGTAATTTGTCCTACGTGACTATCGCACTAATTATAAGTTATAAACTTGTAGCGTTAGGAAAGCATTTTAAAAATAAATTAAAAATTAAATTCACTTAGAAGTTTTTGAAATTTGGACATACACTTCACTTTGAAAACTAACATGGGACGTTCCATGTCAACCCGGCCACCCCACTTTTACCACATTGATTGCAACCACATTGATTGCAAAGCCACTTGCTTCCAATAGTTTACCTCATACCTATTTTGTCAATGTTACCACTCTTTCGCCGTATAATCGCGTTGAAAAGAAAACACAAAATCATTTTTATCCTGCGAACGGAAGAAACAATTGGCATGGTTCAAAAGCAGAAAAATCTGTCTTTCCTTAGCCGATTACGAGAAAAAAAATAGATTTTATTAGACCGTAGATGACCAAGCGATAGCGTTTTTAAAGTCTAAAAGTAGGATTTCGTCCAAAGGGCCAGTCTGCAAAAATACCATTATATTTTTCTCAGAAAGCCCCATATTTAACGGATTTTATGCCACTGGTTTCAAAGTAGGATCTCTCTTGAGGAATTAGCTATGAATTCTTTTCATTGGTTTGTTAATTTTTTCCAAAGCATATACTATTATTTTATATTATTTATTAGTTTTTTCTGACATTTAACTACTACAAATACGTACAAAAGTAATCATAACTAATTCCTCAAGAGAGATCCCACTTTGAAACCAGTGGCATAAAATCCGTTAAATATGGGGCTTTCTGAGAAAAATATATGTGTTTCTCTTGTGCAAGGCACATTGGTTTTTAAGATCAATGAGCAATTGAAATTTTCTGAAATAGTCTGCCCCAATTATTGCTGTGTGCACGTCACCGATAATGAACGGAAATGTAAAGTTTCGGCGAAGATCCAAGTTCAGCTTAGAGACGTACTTTCCATAAGTATGAATGACTGTCAAGTTCGCTGCGTATAGTGTCAAATCGCTCACAGTATTTTTTTGTGTAACCAGCGTTCGTGGTATGACGGATACCATAGATCCAGAATCAACGAGGAAGCGGATGTGAGATGTGCGATCGGTGACGTGAACTGCGATGAACTGCGTTAGCGTCCTTGGGATTAAAGACCTTTGACATTCTTTTGCAATACGTCGAACTTCTGCAATAGGAAGTTCGTTGATCTTTTTTCCAGGGGTCTTCGGTAAAACTGGCAAACAGATGGACTCGCTGCAGTCGTGGTATTTGTGCTGATTGGAAAAGTGGCATTACGGTTTACCGCTTCGAGCATCTTGTCTGCGATTTTTGCGAGCTTATCTAAAACCGTCTTTTCCCAGACTGTAAGAGTGGGGCAAACTGACGCCGGCATCTCTGCCAGGAAAAAAGTTAAAAATGATGTTCTCGCTGCCCGGGTCCGGAGATAGTCGTCGCATGTTGGACAGGATCTCTGATGGTCTTAAATCAGATGCAACTCCACCCTGCAGAAGTCGGATTAGTTTCGACTCTGGAGATTCCGCAAATTTTTGTGGTAAGAAATTTTTAATTGCTATGTACTTTTTTTCGTTGGCTGGTCGAATGACTAAGACTTTCTCTGCCAAAACTACATCCCTCTCCAGGGAAGAGTCACAAGGTCGAACTTGTCAGTGTCGTCGATGATCTGGTCCAATCGAATTGACCGCTCCTCTTGCGCAAATTATAGTTGTGGGTTGCTATGTGCGAATTTTGGGCAAGTGGACAGTCGTACGTGTGTGTCCGAGTAGTCTCATCCCGGTTGCCAGAAGTGCCTCGAGTTGCTGCTGCAGATCTCGAACTTGAGCAGTTAAATCAGGATTTGAATCCGGCATGATGAATGGAAAATCGGAGCGATCTCTTTCTTCGTCGAAATTTAGCCGCCTACCTTTAATTTCTCGCAAATCGTATTGGCATCTGTTCATTCAGAACGTGAGCTTCAATTTCGTACACTAAGTAACTTTTATTATGATTTTACTTTCCGGGGTCACCACTATGGTGAAGTATATTTGCCATTTAAGTTTATTGAGATTAAGAATTACAAAGATTACACCAGTTTACAAAAAAACAAGAGAGAACGCTATAGTCGGGTTAGTGTCCCATTTATACTTCTCGGCAGGGAACGAAAAAAACTGTTATTGTAAATTTTTCATACAAAAAAATCACGCACTTAGAAGGGTCCTAAAAATTTTTTAAATACACCACAATTTTTATTAGCTATTGTAGTTTACAAATCCGTAATGATTTTTATTTTTTGATTTTTATAATAAAACTCAAAAAATAACTGTTATTTTTTGATTTTTATGAATAACAGTTATTCCCTTGACATTTTTGAAAAAATGAAATAATTAAAAAAAACATGATACCCGTGCTTTTTATAACTTACTAAAAATTTGTTAAAAAAGGCAACCGTGCATATTTTATACCTATATTTTTTTTAAATTTATTTTACCCACAAAATCGCCATAAATCAAGTTTGAGTTTTATTTTTGATCACGACGAATAACTGTTATTTGTCAACTTTTATTATAAAACTCAAAAAATAACAGTTATTCTTTGAGTTTTACTTTACAAATCAGAAAATAACTGTTAAAGTGTGATTTTTAAAATAAAACTTATAACAGTTACGTTCCCTGCTTCTCGGAAATCTTTAAAGGTGTGGCCGCCAGACACATTTTAAAATCGTTAATGGGCGATTGTGGGCATTGGAGGGGGCGTGGCACTCGACTGAAATAAACTTGCGCTGCGTAGGAAGCCCAAGAATATATGTGGAAAATCTCAACCTTCTAGCTTTGTAGTTTCCGAGATCTCAGCGTTCATACGGACAGACAGACGGACAGACGGACAGGGCTAGATTGACTCGGCTAGTGACCCTGATCAGAAATATATATACTTTATGGGGCCGGAAACGCTTCCTCCTAGCTGTTACATACTTTTGCACGAATACAATATACCCTTTTACTCTACGAGTAACGGGTATAAAAATTGATGAAATACGCTCTTCATGAAACTATGATTTCCGGTTAAGTTATATCTCCCTAAGTAAGAAAAGGACACTTTTAATTTTTTGTATGGTACAGTTTATTAAAAGTGCCCTTTTCGTACTCAGGGAGATGTACCTTAACCGAAAATCATAGTTTCATAAAGTGCGTATTTCATCAATTTTTTTTTGTAAACTGGTGTTATTAATATTATAAATACACGTGTGTCGCTCGCTGATTCTCGCAGATAAATCCATTGAGTGTTGCCACCTTGTTATTTTAAGTCCGCTGGCAAGCTTCTGTTAGCGCTGATGCCATATGAGGTTGCCACATGTTCAACACAGCTGCTGGTGCTGGAAAAAAGATGGAAGCTCTAAATGAGAAAATGGATTATTTTAACCTACTTTATGGTCACTCTAATACCAAATATGCTGATGCAAAATTAAAATACTTCAAATGGGGCACACAAAAGACATACAAGAAGGCATATTTTTATTAAGCTGAGTAACGGGTATTTAATAGTGTTTTTTTCGTCGGAAAGTATGTTCAATTTTTTTGGTATAAGCCGAAGGGGGCACATTCTTTATTAACACGCCTCACAAGAAATGGTTCTTGTTTTCATGTTTGTTGTTGTCATCTAGAAAAAAAGGAATCCCGAAATCTGTGGGAAGGCGAGCAATAGTGGGGCATGTTACTACATTTGTGTTTCTGTATTTAAAAAATCGCCCGTGTCTATCACGACCGAGAATCCATAAGTCGTAAAACGCTATTTTTGGAGTAATGATGCCACTTCACCCCAAGCATCCTCCGTAGTGCGTTTGTGATGCTAATCTGAACTCTTCTTAACGACGTGTCGCAAGCGGTGCCCCAGCATGTTATTTCCCACTTTAGGGTCGGGAGAACAATGGTTTTTAAGAGCCGTACTTTGGCCTGAAGGCCGCTATCTAAGCGAAGTAGCCAGTCCGTTTTGTCCAGTTTCGTCCTTGCTGACCCACAGACACGGGCAATCTGACCCTTCCAGCATAAACGGCGGTCTAAGGTAACACCGAGGTACGTTACTTTCATCGAGAGGCCCAACATTCAAACTCGTTCAAGAATGTCTGGGCCCGCCACGTGGCCGAGGAGGGGGTGCTGCCAGTAGCTAGGAATGTCAGTATCATCTGCATGAAGAAGAACATGAACAAGAAGAGTTCCACAAACCACTGGGTTTGGGAGAAGAAAGTGTTTTCGATCCTATAAAATATATTTTATATACATTACTAGCAATACCCGAAGCGACGTTGTTCGCTACTATTAGCAAAGTATTTATTGCTGATTTTTTCATATATTCAAATTCTAATTAATATCAGAGTAAAATCCCGCCTAACCTTAGCTAAACAGCAAAACCACCTAGAACGCACTAATATTCTATCCATACACTCAGAAAAAAAATCGCCCTGAATTTTAGAAAATCGCCATACTTTTTAAGCCAAAGGCAGCTCGCCTTGCCTTTTAGAAAAAATATTTCTAAAAATTAGAAAAAAAATTTCTTAAATTTAGGGTTAGTTTTTGCAAAATTGAATAAGAAGAAGAAAAAAAATCGGGGAATCGGGAGTTATGCCGACTGGGTGGAGTCTGTCGGTGTGGGGTGTTGTTGTTGGGGTTCTCGTTTCTCAACTTATTTTTCTCTCCTCTATTTAAACACATGGATGACGTCACGATGCTTGTACACAAACACACTTTTAATCTTTAATTGTAACTGAAATAATAACTGAAATTATTATATTATTTATTAATGATAAACATAAAAATCAAATAACTTACTATCTTGAGGAAAATATTTTGGTCGCTCGCGGGATTCGAACCCCTTACCTCACAGTTTGCAGTCAAACACTCTACTAGCTGCGCCAGGGAAGCATCACGAGAGGCGCTGTACAAAGTACATTCTCATTCTGTTCTCTTGGGTTCTAGGTTTATACTCTTATTTATCCATTATGTGTGTGTTACCTTACCTAAATCCTAATTTGTATTAAAGTATACATTTTAATGCGCAAAAAAAAAAAAAAAAAGACGCAAAAAATGTCCGCCTCGACGTGGGATCGAACACACGCTTCCGAATATAAGCGTAGAAAACAAATAATCCGCTCGCATTGGACCCCTAGGCTACCGATTGGGCCAATTTTCTAAAATGTAAGGCGATTTTTTCTTAGTTTGAAAGAAAAATTTCTGAATAACAGAAAATTTTTCTAAAAGTGGATAACAAGAGGAGTTCATCTTATCAGGGTAAGTTTTTCTTATTATTTAGAAAAATATTTCTGAAAAATAGAAATATTTTCTGAATTTCAAGGCGATTTTCAAAGTATGGCGATTTTCTAAAATTTAGGGCGATTTTTTTTCTGAGATTATCCTTTTAACCATAACATACTTTACCTTAACACCGCATTAAGCCCAATATTACCTCACCTAAACCTCACCGCTCTCCTTTCTTACTCTCACCCTTGGTACACTTTTTTGGCACCTTTATTTTCTCGTCTTAACCCCAATGTAACCCATCCACACTCACCCTTCATTAATTAATAATTAACATAATTTTAACCACCTTTCTCCACCTTAACACCATTTTTTCATCTCTTTAGCTAACCTAACTTTAAATTGTTTCCTCACAATACTTGCTTACTTTAACTTTACTTTTTCTTAATAAAACTGGTTTGTCACCTTGCACATTTATCCAAGTTCCAAACGAACCTTACCTTTCTCACCTTCACCCTTCTTTTACAGTACTTGTATCCTAATCTATCTAATACCCCCCTTAGCCGCAACTTAACCCCGCATTAACCTCACTTTATTTCCACCTTAACTCCACCGTTCTGGTAGCCTGAATCTATCATTTTGGGTGCGATTTTTTTTACCGTAACTTTTTTTTCGAACAGATCTAGCTCCTATATAATATGTATAAAAATAACACACAAATATCTATGGAAGGCTACGGCCAACATGGTAAGGTAAACAAAAAAAAGATGTGCCCCAATGTCAGCAGTTGGAGTTAAATAATTCCGGAAATAAGGAAAATTAAAAAAAAAACGCACCTAAAGCTCCAACTGTTTTGGGTAAAAACTGTGGGTGTAATTCAACCTGTAAGCTTTTTGGAGAGGAAATTTTACAAAAATTCTCTTCGTGTGCCCTCCTTAACACAATTCAAAACCAATTTTTCAAAGTTTTTGTAGGTACGTTTTGGCTGGTACAATTTCCAGATTATCAACTTTGTGCGAATACTACCTTTTCTTAAATTGGAATATTATTTTTGCACGGATATATTACATTTTATTTTTTTAAGGTACATAAATGCATATGTACATTAGGGTGGTTTTTTTTTGTATGAAAAATTCTAAGGTCCTACTCTCACCCCCTTATACTTTGCGCATTGGTGCATTTAAGACATACCAAAAAGGAAAAGTATAAAAAAATGCGATTTAGTGCTTGCGCATTGACCTTTAAGTTGATCACTCATACGAACTGTTGCCCTTGATCAAATATTTTAATTTCATATAGATGGCGTAAACTTGTCATTACTTATTGAGTCTAAACATAAAGGTAACCTTGTCACCTTTACAAACGGCGAAAGAAAAATAAAATCGCTATGGCAATATAAGTTCCAATATTTAAGGGAGTCGCACCACAAATCAAACAAATATTTTTTTTTTATTTATCGCCCCCAAACTATATGCAGAATATGTGGATAAAAAGCTATTTAGATATTTTTAAAAATCTTAATGTACGTATCGTGGCCAAAAAAACACTTGCTAGGGTTTTATAACAAGTTTAGATCCCAAGTCGAAACCTAAATTTTTACTTTAGTTTGTTTTCGTAGTCTAATGAATTACGTGGACTCAACAAAATCGTCTAGATCTACATTTATTGAATCCTTCATACAAACAGACATTATAGGGTACAGGGTATTATAATTTCAGTTAAAAGTTTGCAACGCAATGAAGGAATGATTTCCGACTATATATTCTTGATCAGCATCACCAGGAGAGTCGATCCAGCCATGTCCGTCTGTCTTTTCTTGTTAAGTCGCGTTATTCGTTAAAGGACGTACTCGAATTTCCTTGCTCTCCCATACGCTAACTAGCATTTTTGCAACAAGCTGAGCACTTTCAGATAAGAAACTTTGTTTCAGAGGAACTGTCCTGTAGAGCAAAGTACGGTCCTCTTTGACGGCAAAGTTTCTTCTTCATCAAAATTGAAATTTAGCTTTCCAACCAAAAAAAGGTGCTCTCCATTTTGTTAACGATTATGAACGAAATCAAATATTTGACAAGTGTAGATATGGGAAAAGATTTACCTACCCAAAACTCATACTGGCTTACGTGCCGTATGAGTAATTTTTTTTGGAATCTTTGAGACCATTGCGCAAGCCCTTAGACTTACTTTAAAATTTTTTGGATTTTAGTTTAAGTTATTTTGCACAAATATCTTGTGTTTAAAAGGGTGAGATAAAAATTCCTTATAAAAAACCGCCCTAATGTACATATGTATGTTTGTATACGCATTTAATCATTACAAACTTATGTACATGCCAATTTATCGATGTGTGTGTGTGTCATTGCGTTTCTTGCATGCAATATGACGACTGAAAGTTTTTCCCTGCTCTCCCCTTGAAAACCAATCCAAAATTTGCATTTAACGGGTTGGCATACACTTTGACTTAGAATTGCATCCATTAGATAATCCATTCTAATATCCAAAGAGTAAAATTTTGATCAAGTATTTCCAAACCAGAAAAAATCATTGGCCGCCTCTCTTTCTCTTCAAATGACTCTCTCTCTCTGCTCACTACTCTCTCGCTCGAGCCGAATTTAATAAAGTCCTTTCTTAGTGCACACCTCCTCTAACACGCGATTCAGACCCAATTTTTTCCATAATTTTAGGTCTTATGGTTTGGGCTGGGGGAACATGACGCAAATCGACATCTACTCTTTTATAGTAATACTCGATATTTACATTATATATACATACATTTTCTTGGGTCACAAGTTTGATTTGTCTGAATATTATTTTACTTATGCTACAAAAAAGTTAACTCGTGTATAGATTTGACCGACAAAAAGTTAATTTTTTAAATTTAATACTTGCTTGTTTTTCCAAATCAAGTTAAACGAGGACGGAAGCTAACTTCGGCAAGCTGAAGTTTTAATACCCTTGCAGATTTCACTAATGAAAACTTGACTAAAATAGCAACATGAATTAATAAACAACAAAATATTCTATAATTGAAAAAATAAAAATTTAAAATTTTTCACCCTATTGTTCCTATGGGAGCTATATGAGATAGACGTCCGATCGGCACGCGCTTTTACCCTGATCAAGGTACGCACAAAAAAATACGATTTGGAAGTTTCATGGGAATAGCTTATATTTTGTGCGAAATATCCTGAAAAACGTCAAATTTTGACCGATTTCACCCTATTGTTCCTATGGGAGCTATAAGATATAGACATCCGATCGGCACGGGCTTTTACCCTGATCAAGGTATGCGTAAAAGAATAAGATTCATGTCAAAAGCTCTTACACTGAGCGAAATATCTTCATTTTGTGAAAGCTATATCCGATTGTTCCTATGGGAGCTATAGGATATAGACGTCCGATCGGGTCGGCTTTCAAAATTTATCTGCGTACACATATTTTAGGCGCTAGCTTTTAAGCTTCGCAAACGGTATTGAAACAGACGGACAGACGGACATGGCTATATCGACTCCCCTATTGATCCTGATCAAGAATATATATACTTTATGGGGTCGGAAACGTCTCCTTCACTGCGTTACAAACTTCTGACCAAAATTATAATACCCTCTGCAAGGGTATAAAAATCACTAATATTTTAATTTCTTAAAATCAAAAGCAAATTAAGATAAAAAAAAAAAAAGCATAGCCACCGAAAAAAAAAATTTGTTATACCCGTTACTCGTAGAGTAAAAGGGTATATTTTAGCAAAAGTATGTAACAGGGAGAAGGAAGCATTTCCGACCCTATAAAGTATATCAGGTGTGTCCCAGAAAACACTAGAGTTTTTTCGGAGAGTTGCTTTCAAAAGCAAGAAACAACTAAGAAACTCCCTTGATTTCCTTACATAATCAAAAGCAAAACAAAAAAAAATTGTCGGGTTCCCTCAAACCTGAATTTGATGCTTTTAAATGCCAATTTTGAACATATCTGCGTCATTTTCATAAATTTTCAAGTGTTTGTTAACCTTTTTTTCGAATTAATTTTGAAGATTTAACAAAATTATGTGTTCAGCGGCTTAATTTAAAATGCTGATCGAAAGAAATTCAAATGTATCGGATGAAACTGAGTAGCCCTTATGTTGTTTTTCATACAAGTGCGTGTCAAAGAGCAAACTTAAACCCTTTTTTTTCGGGGAAACCGACATTTTAGGAGGTTGTTTTTAGCAACACAAATGTCGGGTTTTTCATGTCAAAAAGATTTTGAATATTGGCTACAAAGGAAAAAGTTGTAAAAATGCCTCTAGCTATAGAAAATTGCTTTTGGGTTGTTTTTTATTGTTAGAGTTTTCAGGGACACACCTGTATATATTCCTAAGCAGTAAGCGCCACGCCCATTCTAACGCCCACAATCGCCCACTTAAGATTTTAGAATGTGTCTGGCGCCCACACCTTTAAAGATTTCCGAGAAGTATAAATTCAATTTTGTTGTGTATATTTATACCTATCGAAATTTCGACGTTAAAATCGGACCATTCATTAAAAAGTTATGCGCAATCAAAATTTTATATATCTCCCTCGCTCTCCCTTTAGCTGAGTGACGGGTATAGTCGGGTATAGTCGGGACACCAACCCGACTATAGCGTTCTCTCTTGTTTAAATTTCAATATATGCATAAGTAAAATCGGTTTTTGTAAAATGGTGAAGTTCTTAAGATTTCGAATTTTTTATAAAAACCCCTCCGATAAATCATGAAACGGCTAGTTTTAAATGTATTTTCAAATTTTACGTTTTTCGACTTAAAACATTGTAATTAACGCAAGAACGGAAGCTAACTTTACACTATGAATAAAAATCCCAATTATAATTATTGTTCATAAACCTATTTATTATACCCTTGCAGAGGGTATTATAATTTCAGTCAGATGTTTGCAACGCAGAGAAGGAGACGTTTCCGACTATATAAAGTATATATATTCTTGATCAGCATCAATAGCCGAGACCATCTAGCCATGTTCGTCTGTCCGTCTGTCCGTTTCTATGCGAACTAGTCCCTCAGTTTTGAAGCTATCGCGATGAAACTTTCCCAAAAGTCTTCTTTCTATTGCAGGTAGTACATATGTCGGAACGAGCCGGATCGGATCACTATATCTTATGGCTGCCATAGGAATAATTAACATAATAATAGAAAAAACTTTATAGAAAGTAGGCTTTTTGATTTTTGACAATGTAAAAACAACATTTTAGGTAGGCATACCTGCAAGGGTATATAAACTTCGGCTGGCCGAAGTTAACTTCCTTTCTTGTTTTTATAATTAATTTTTATGTATAGACTATTCTAATCGATTCTAGACATCTTCATTTGAAAAAAAGCCTTCCAAAAATTGTTGGTGGCAAATCTGTAGTTTTGCCACTGCAAAAAAGTTGGCTGAACTGTGAACTGTATAGATTTAAGCTAGCAATTATGTTTGTGTTTGTAAAGTATAACTTCCCTTCAGTTCCAGATGTCACTTTTACTCGTGAATCACGTGGTGAATCACCGAGGACAGGTCATTTGTACCTCAAGACGCACTCATGACGCCACATAGAGAAAATTGTACCGGAGTTCCGCTTTTTCACTCGGTGCAACTCAAATGACATTTTTTCGAAGTCACCGGGGATAAACCATGTGCGTTACACGAATTTTTCATTTGAGATGTCTCCAACCGGAGACGAGTCCCGAATGATTTCACGAGAGATGATGAAAATCCATCATAAAATACGTACAAATTTATTTTTAACTTTTATTTGCTCTTTCATTTTATAAATTTTATTTTCAGTTAAATTGTTTTACTTATATTTTCGTACAATTAATTACACAGGTACACAGCCAAAAATTTCCACGAACCATTTCAAGTTTTCCATGATATTTGGGTGCTCCTGAGTAAAAGTCCCATACAAAATTATTTTCCATCACCTACAGGTTCCGCGGTATAGCTAAGAATACAAAAAACCGATGTTTGCCGACATTTTGAATTACGTGGCCTATATAATTGGACCAACCTTTATTATTTTCGGTAGGACCTACTCTCAATACATCAAGGCATTCCTAAAAAATAGTCCCCATTGTGAACCATTGCCCATGTTTTTGGAATTCGACGCCAAAGTTGAAAATCCCAAAATTGTAGAGATTTTTCTGATGGAAAAACAATTCTGAGGATTAAATCTTGAATGGAAGTAATTTTAACTATTCATTGTATCTATTGTTCATTGTATGCTTTAATTTCGGTTTACAGCGTTTTCATGAGAACATTTTATTGGATTTCTTATACTAATAAAACCGATTTTTTTATTTCATTATCTACTCCTAAATGTTGTCAAATTTTGAATAAGTCATGGCAACCTCTAAAACTAAGAAACTAAAATACGTTCACTGAACATACACAGAGAAATGTAAATGTTTACTCCCATTCTGTAGGATGCCTTGACTTTTTTAAAATTTGACAACATTTAGGAGTAGATAATGAAATAAAAAAAACGGTTTTATTAGTATAAGAAATCCAAGAAAATGTTCTCATGAAAACGCTTTAAACCGAAATTAAAGCATACAATGAACAATAGATACAATGAATAGTTAAAATTACTTCCATTCAAGATTTAATCCTCAGAATTGTATTTCCATCAGAAAAATCTCTACAATTTTGGGATTTTCAACTTTGGCGTCGAATTCCAAAGACATGGGCAATGGTTCACAATGGGGACTATTTTTTAGGAATGCCTTGATGTATTGAGAGTAGGTCCTACCGAAAATAATAAAGGTTGGTCCAATTATATAGGCCACGTAATTCAAAATGTCGGCAAACATCGGTTTTTTGTATTCTTAGCTATACCGCGGAACCTGTAGGTGATGGAAAATAATTTTGTATGGGACTTTTACTCAGGAGCACCCAAATATCATGGAAAACTTGAAATGGTTCGTGGAAATTTCACAAAGTTTAATTTTGTGTTCCTGTGTTAATAATAACAAGAGGGAACGTTATAGTCGGGTGCCCCGACTATCAGATACCCGTTACTCAGGTAAAGGGAGTGCGAGGGAGATGGAGATAGAGATAGAAAACGTTGATCACGCATAACTTTTTAACGAATGGTCCGATTTGAAAAATTTCTTCTACATTTCGATAGGTATTGATAAACACAATAAAACTGCATTTTTACTTTTCCAAAATATTAAAATTTTTTAAATCGTTAATAAGCGATTGTGGGCGTTAGGGGGGGCGTGGCACCATTTTGAAACAAACTTGCGCTGCGTAGGAACTCCTAAAATCTGCATGCAAAATGCCAATCTTCTAGCTTTTATAGTTTCTGAGATCTCAGCGTTCATACAGACAGACAGACGGACAGACGGACAGACGGACAGACGGACAGACGGACAGACAGACGGACAGACGGACAGACGGACATGGCTAGATCGACTCGGCTAGTGACCCTGATCAAGAATATATATACTTTGTGGGGTCGGAAACGCTTCCTTCTAGCTGTTACATACTTTTGCACGAATCTAGTATACCCTTTTACTCTACGAGTAACGGGTATAATAATAAATAATACCCCTTGTTTTTTTTGTTTTTAATATTTATGTAAGATCGAATTGGTCCGGATACGGTGAATATTTTCCCAAGGATCCTAAAAATATTAAAGACCTTTTACCTTTTTAAATCCAGTAGAGACCGCAGCGAGATCCAAAGCATTTTTAGCGCTGGCCACGGGAAATGTATGTACACTGTACATTGTACAGTTTGTCAAGTTATTGTTTGCAAAATGAACAAGAAAGAAAGCTAGCTTCGGCCAGCCGAAGCTTATATACCCTTGCAGATCGTTCCTATTAACTTACAAATCGCAAAAATTTTAAATTTCGTATTATTTTAATATTATTTTTTCTATCCTTCCCTATTGCAGCTATATAATATAGTCGTCTGATTTTTGTTAAGTTTAATTCAAAACTCTGAAATATTAAAAAAAAATCATATACCACAGTATAAGAGAATACAATAAAAACCAACGGAGCTATAATTTGTTTCCAATTAATTTCCCATTAATTTTTCGATCGTTCCTATGGCAGCTATATGATATAGTCGTCCGATTTTGATAAAATGAAAATTGAAATTCGGAAATATTTAAAAAGAGTCATGTTCTAAAGTAGGAGAGAATGCAATAAAAACCAAAGAAGTTAAAATTTATTTCTGTGTATCATTCCCATTAATTTTCCGATCGTTCCTATGGCAGCTATATGATATAGTCGTCCGATTTTTAAAATATTTTATTCAAAATTCTAAAATATTTAAAAAATAATATTTCCAAGAGTAGAAGGTTTTATTTCAAAAAACACCGAAGCTAGAATTTTTTTAACGTTTCCTTCCTATGGGAGCTATAAGATATAGTTATCCGATCCGGTTGGTTCCGACTTATATACTACCTGCAATAGAAAGAAGACTTTTGGGAAAGTTTCATCGCGATAGCTTCAAAACTGAGAGACTAGTCTGCGTAGAAACGGACGGACAGACGGACGGACAGACGGACATGGCTAGATCGACTCGTCTAGTGATGCTGATCAAGAATATATATACTTTATGTGGTCGGAAACGTCTCCTTCACTGCGTTGCAAACTTCTGACTGAAATCATAATACCCTCTGCAAGGGTATAAAAATGACATACACATTATTTTTTAAATGAGAAATGCATAAGCAAATACTAGATTTTTTAACTTTTTTCTTTTGGAATATTGTTTATTAAACTATTATTATATATATAATATATATATAATAATATAATATATAATAATATATATATAATATATTATATTATAATTATATAAGATAATTATCTTTCCGATTGCATCAAAACAATTTCAAATTTCAAATTTCTTGATTTGCAAAATGCAAAGAAGGATTTGACTTATAGCTATAGCTTGAAAACGGCTAAAGTTATTGTACTTTTTTTTGGAGGGGTCCTCGTCGTGAATGACCTCCATTTATACGACCCGGAATTGAACGTCTAAGGACATTTTTAATTATGCTTTTTAAGGATCTTCCTTCCTAACACTAGTATTTTTTTATTAATGCGTTATCGGCTGTGCTTTGAACCAGAGGTACCAGATTTTCAACTAGGGTTTAAGTCGGGACTTAGGAAAGGACTGTTGGTAACTTTGTTATCTTGATAACACAGTCGTGTCCTAAAAAACAACAAGTTTTATTACCAGTCTTGGTCCTGCTAGCATTTTTAATGCAGTTTTTTCCCGTGTTGAATGGTTTTTTTTTTGCCAATTCCCTTTAAGGAATGTCCAACGAGAAATCCTGCATCATTATTTTATCAGAAATGTAACCTTGTCGAATATAGAAGGAACAATGAGGTTCAGTTTGCATTAAAATGCATTCAAACATGGTTACAAAATTTAGACTATCGACTGGCGTTATTTCCTGCACATTTCTGATAAAATAATGATGCAGGATTTTTCGTTGGAAATTCCTTTAGGTTAATGTTAACCTACCGGTTATTTTAATTAATATCAACTGCACATATATAGGTGTGTATTTTTAACGATGCCATTTATGCCGGCATTTTTGCATTTTTTCTCACTTTTACAACTTTGACGACAACTTTACAACTAATGAATGGAACTCAATGCACTGTATAAGAAAGTTCGAGAGCATTTTATTACCTGTAAAATGAGTCATTTATGGTTGAAATCGATTTTAGAAATTTCAATATTTCGGAAAACTAAAAATGCAGTTTTATTGTGTTTATGAATACCTATCGAAATGTAAAAGAATTTTTTTAAATCGGACCATTCGTTAAAAAGTTACGGCGGATCAAAGTCCCTTTAGCTGAGTAACGGGTATCTGATAGCACCAGTTTACAAAAAAAAATCGATTAAATATAACATGAATGAAACCTTTGTTTTCCGGTAAGGTACGTCTTCCTGATTACGAAAATGGCACTAAAATTTTTTTTATGGATAAAGTTTTTTTAAAGTGTAAAAAACGTTTTTGACGTTTTTTTAATTTCTAACTTGAGTTATGGTTAACCCATTTCAACCATAAATGACTCATTTTACAGGTAATCCATTCGTTAATTTAGAAGCTACATTTTGTCAAAGTTGAAAAAGTTAGAAAAAATGCAAAAATGCTGGCATAAATGGCTTCGTTAAAAATACACGCCTAAAAACCGAAATTATTTTTATAACTTCTACTGGTAGAAGGTGCTTTGACAAGAAAAACAAGCTATTGATTATTACAATCCATTAGCAAATTAATTTGATATGCATTTTTGAAGCTTTCGACAACGGTGTTTTTTTGGCCGTTTACAGCTGTTAACTGACACAACAGGGCTCTAACAGGGCTGTAATACCCGTTTTTCCCAACGTAAAAAATCGATATAAAATCGAGCTATTGATAGATTTTTTTGTTGATGGTCTTGTTAGTTGACTGAAAGATGTATCTTTAAGTAAAGGTCATAAAACTAATTTCGGTTTTTAGGCGTGTATTTTTAACGATGCCATTTATGCCAGCATTTTTGAATTTTTTCTCACTTTTACAACTTTGAAGAAGTGAAGATCTCAATGCAATGTATAAGAAAGTTGGAGGGCATTCTATTACCTGTATGAGTCATTTATGGTTGAAATCGGTTAACCATAACTCAAGATAGAAATTAAAAAAGTGTCAAAAACGTTTTTTACACTTTAAAAAAAAATTTATCCATAAAAAAAATTTTAGTTGCCATTTTCTTAATCAGGAAGACGTACCTTACCGGAAAACAATAGTTTCATTCATGGTATATTTAATCGATTTTTACTCGTAGAGTAAAAGGGTATATTAGATTCGAGCAAAAGTATGTAACAGGTAGAAGGAAGCGTTTCCGACCCTATAAACTATATATATTCTTGATCAGGATCACCAGCCGAGTCGATCTAGCCATGTCCGTCTGTCCGTCTGTCTGTCCGTCTGTCTGTCTGTATGAACGCTGAGATCTCAGAAACTACAAAAGCTTGAAGGTTGAGATTTCCCACACATATTCTTTGGCTTCCTACGCAGCGCAAGTTTATTTTAGCCGAGCGCCACGCCTCCTCTAACGCCCACAATCGCCCACTAACGATTTTAAAATAGGTCCTGCGCCCACATCTTTAAAGATTTCCGAAAAGTAATGTCGAAATGTAGAAGACATTTTTCAAATCGGACCATTCATTAAAAAGTTATACGCAATCAAAATTTATATATCTATCTCCCTCGCACTCCCTTTAGCTGAGTTACGATTATTAGTCGGGATACCAACCCGAGTACAGCGTTCGCACTCCCTTTAGCTGAGTGACGGGTATTAGATAGTCGGGACACCAACCCGACTATAGCGTTCTCTCTTGGTTTTTGTAAACTGGTGTAGTCGGGGCACCCGACTATAGCGTTCTCTCTTGTTTTTTGTAAACTGGTGTAATTTTTCACCTTGATTAGAATTATATTAATAATAGAAGATTAGGAAAGCAGGCCGTGAACATTGATTTGAATAATTAGTTTTTTTAATACTTTCAATGCTATTTGCATTTTAAAACACAAAAAATGTAAATGCCACTTTATGTATGCAAAAGAATATCAGTATTATCATTAATTTGAATTAAAGCGTATCTACTTTACTATACTCTACTCTAATTTTTATGAAGATACAAATTTTAATAATATTTTTGTATTTAAAATATATTAATTGACCAATTGGACTTTTGGAATATTATAAAATCAATTCAAATTACAAACTTAATTTGTTAAATATATTTTTATAGTAATGCGTTTATTCTACTACAATGTTCGGCTCATTTATTAGATCCACTTTTCCTCTGCCTATACGATTTTACGTAGGTGCGAGCAAGACAGATATATGTCGGCTGCAATGAGCAATCAATGAGTAAAATTGTAAAAACCGATGGATACTTTTCGTATTTTTTGGTATTTTAAAATGCCTCAATACGGTACTACCTGGACCGATGAGTAATTGAATCTAAAAAGTAGGCGAGAGTGAGGTAATTTCGTCACTGGGGCAATTTCGTCACTTGCAATATCTCGGAATCCATAACTCTTAAAAATATATAATTTTTTTGGTTTAGTCCTTCAAGACGGCATGACACAAACAATGCGATTTTTTTGCACAGAAGGCCAAGATAATTAAGCTATAATATTAAATGTGTTTTAATAGTTCAAAAGCTACATTTAGTTCTCAACGAAATTTTTTTCTGTATGTCACAATTCAAAAGGGATAAGATACAGGTTTTTTATATAATACACAGTGCTATAATGCGCATTTCTGCGTTAGTGATTTTTACTTTGCGCCTAATTTCGGAAGAAAAAGAATTATTTCTAAAAAAGTACTGTGTGGGGAAATTTCGCCACCCTATGCTTAGAGTAAATTCGCCCCTATTTTAAATACATATTTTTTTATTTGACGAGCTGGCTAACGTCAACAAAAATGGTACGCTTGATCAGTGTAGCAAATTTACAGGAGTAAAATTCCTTCCATTTTTCAGTTGACGAAATTGCCCCAGTGATGTGGCGATTTTACCCCCCTATGTGGCGGGTTTGCCCCAGTATATTGGTTTTACTTTTTAATTTTTTATAAATCACCAAGGTAATTAAAAAATAAGGGGAATGTCGCATTTTAAAGCTTGGTGCTAACCGCATTCAACAATACATATATAAATATGATAACGTGTCTCAAGATGGACAAAAAATAGCTTTGAAAAAATGCTGACGAAATTGCCCACTCTCCCCTACAATTTTGCTTATTCTTTAGAGCTACTGTGCATTGGGATCAATAATAAAAATTGATTTGATTCTTTTCGGTTGAATTGTCAAACCATTTGCGACTAATAATGTGCTAAAAACAAATATGTTATGTCTCGACTTATTTTGGTGATCCAACCATCGGATTCCGGCTAGCAATCGGATATCTCAAGCGTGAGTATGACCACGATGGTTGGATTTGTCGGCACACAGTATTATTTATTTTATTCAGACTTGATGACACTTTAAAAATGAATGGAAACAAGGACTGCGGACCTGCTGTTAATGGCCGCGGAATACACCCTCCCATCCTTGAGCTGATGTACCTTTCAATCAACTCCCCGACACTGGATACTGGGTCTTTTACGCGTCACCTCACCCCATTTTTAACTCTCTACTCGCTCATTTTTCTTTTCCACTTTAATTCACAAAGTTCATATAAATGACATTCATTTCTTAACAATTCCCTAACCTGGGTACCACAGGGACGATTACATCACACATGAATAAATAGTTATAAGTATAAATAAATGAATAAATAATATATATATATATAGGGTTACATTAATATTTTAATTTAGTAGAAGCAGATTCGTAGTTTGTAGTTTGTAGTTTGTGGTTTGTGGTTATTGTTGATTATTATATGGTTTTATTAACTTTAACACTAAACTTAAAATAAAAAAAACCTGGCACCACCCAGATGTGGGCGGCGATAATCAATTTTCCTATGGTTTCCTCCAAGTTTAATTCCTTTTCCTCGCAGACTCCCAGACTTTGAATTTGGCGCCGGAAGCTGCGAACACAAAAACACTTTAATTTATATTTTTTTTATCTACAACTTGCACTCTCACATTGGAATTTTTTTTCCCACAGGCACGACTACTCTTTCTCCGCTTCTAGATGGGTCTGATTTGCCCTTTAGTTGCCCTTCTTGTAAGTCGGCTCAATTCCATTTTCGAGAGAGAGTTTTCCGAAATTTAAACCTAGCTTAAGCCCACTATTCTACTAGTTCCGCCACGAACCAGCACGACTCCGGAACCAGTTCTCCATTCCCAGGCCATCCCTAGTATCGGCATCTGTTGCTCCTCTCTAACCCAGGTACGCGGTCGTTTGGTATGTTTTGATTTTGTTAATGCTTATTTTCTTTATTTCTGGCAGACCATAACACCACACTACGGTTTCGTTTACTTGTCAATGGAACAGGAGTACAATTGAGGCTGCCAGTAGCCCAACGCAGGCCACGCCCACGCCCTGAGATATATTCGTCCTGCCGTTCTGAAAGGGTTAGCCGGGCCATTACTTGGGTACGTATTTGCACGTATGCATGTACCTATGCTGCAATTATTGTTTCAAATCTTTTGCATGAAATACTCCCAATCGTTTCCCTTGTAATGTTTCCAGCTCATATAGGTTATTCCCTACGGGTCTTACTATGCGGCACTTGAAGTATTTGCGACAAAACTTGGCATTTATGTTGTTCTTGAAATCGCTGAGGATGAAGTTTCGCTTAAAGATTTCTTGGCCAGGTAGGTACTTGATTTCTTTAGCTCTTCTATTATATTGTTTGGCTGATCTCTCATATGTTTCATTAATGCGTTCTGTTACCTTTTCTCTTATTAGTTGAAGCCGATCCGTTCGAGATAGACTCTGTATCTGGGCGTCGTTTACGGCGTCTAGTTTTCGGGCTATCCTATAATCCTGCCCGCTCAGGAACATGTGTTGGCCAAACATGGCAAAGTATGGGGAGACACCAGTGCTATTGTGGACGGCACTTCGCAGAGAACCTTGAATCTCGACTATCTTGTCATCCCAACGTGTGTGGTCTTCCCCTACATGGATCCTAATAGCCGCAAGTACGGATTGGTTCACGCGCTCTGAGGCATTCGACTGTGGAGCATACCTGCCGGTCCTCTTATGACGAATTTGATACTTCTCCAGGAAACTTTGAAACCGGCTTGCTACAAATTGGACTCCGTTGTCGGTGAGTATTATCTCTGGAACACCAAACTCATGCCATATTTCCGACTCCAGATATCTGACGACTGCGTCTGCTGTCGCTTTTGGCATTGCTTTTAACCAAACAAACTTCGTCAGATGATCCAGCACTACCAATATGTAGCAGTTGCCCCTTTTCGACCGTGGATATTTTCCCAGGAAATCCATATACAGCTGCTGCATGGGTCGTGAGGTGATTGTTTGTTTGCCCATTTTCGGCCTAGTCATCTGGGTTGTGTGTTTGGTTTCCTTGCAGATGTTGCAGTCTTTTACATAGTTTTTCACCTGGATTGCCATTTTGGGCCAGTAGTAGAACTGCCTAAGCCTGTTAAGCGTGCGACCTATGCCTCCATGCATCGCGGTATCGCTGTCGTGTGCTTGCTGGATTAACGTATTAGTTAACGCTTCCGGAATCCACAGCTTCCACGGAAATTCCTGTGTGTCCCCGGTCACAAAGTCTACTCGCTTGAGCAAGAGGCCGTCTTCCACCACTAAATCTGGAAACTGCTCCGCATTTTCCTTCACCGTTTGGATTCTTTCCAGATACTCGGGACTTTCGAATTCAATGGTTTCAAAATCGAACACCTCAATGGCTTCTACCTCCGGGATACGGGACAACATGTCTGCCACCACGTTATCTTTCCCCTTCCGGTGCTCTATTTGGAAATCATATGCCTGTAACGCCAACGACCACCGCGCCAATCGTCCGTTTAGGTCTTTTAGCGTCATGAGCCATTGAAGACTGGAATGATCGGTGATGACTGTGAAGGGTAAGAGTTCTATATATGGGCGAAATCTGTTCACAGCTTTCACTGCGGCTAAGCACTCCTTTTCTGTCACCGTATAGTTCAATTGAGCTCCTCGCAGCTTCTGAGAGTAAAACGCTATCGGTCTCTCATTTCCATCCACATCCATTTGGAAGAGAACCGCACCAATCCCCACATGGCTCGCGTCGCATTGGACGAAGAATCTGCTCTGAAAATCTGGATGTATCAGCACGGGAGCTGAGGTGAGTGCTGTTTTCAGTTTGTTAAATGCCTCTTCTGCTGCAGGTGTCCACTTGAACTTGGTCTTTGACTTCAAACAGTCCGTCAGAGGCGCCGATACATCTGAAAAACCTCGAATGAACCGCCTGTACCATCCAGCTGTTCCTAGGAAACTCCTCAACTGTCTCACATTCTTTGGCACTGGGATCTTGGCTATTGCCTGAATCTTCCCCGGATCTGTCCTCAAGGAGCCCTCTCCGATTACAAAACCCAGATACTTCAGGAATCGGAAGCAGAACTTGGATTTGTGTAGCCCGATCGTGAGGTTGGCGTTTTGTAAACTCTTGGCAACCTCGGTAAGTATCCGCATATGATCCTTGAACGTTTTCGAAATAATCAACAGATCGTCTAGGTACACAAAGACGTTGCTCCTGAGCTTCTGAGGGATGACCCGGTCCATGAGTCGACATAGCCGTTGAGCAGCGTTACATAAACCGAACGGCATCCTCCGAAATTGATACAACGGCCTTCCCGGGATGGTGAATGCAGTGTACTCCCTACTTTTTTGGTCCAGCTCAATTTGCCAGAACGCATGCTTTAAATCCACACTGCTAATGTAGATGGTTTCATCCACTCGGCTCAGAATCGACTCTATATTCTGCAATGGGTAAGCATCCTTGATCGTTACCTTATTGAGTTTCCTCGCATCTAAGCATAACCGGTTTTTCCCAGGTTTTTGGACCAGAGTAACTCTATTGTTCCAAGGGCTTTCACTAGTCTCGATTACACCTAATCGCAACATTTCGTCTACTTCCGCATAGAGCAATTCCTGGACTTTTGGTGACACCGGATAGAACCTTTCCTTGACTGGGACTGTTCCTGCCTCCAGTTGTATGGAATGCGTTTCCAATTCCGTCAGTCCCATGCCGTGTCTTTCGTAAGTTAGAAACTTATCCTGTACTAACTCCAACTGTGTTTTCTCTTCCTCAGACAGGATGTGTGGTTCTACCGGTTCGCTCGTAACATGGAACTCATTCTCAATCGACGACAATTCACCTACCCCCACGACGTCCGGAGCTAATGAAAATTTCCGCCAAAAGTCTATTCCCAAGTATAGTTTTTGCCGCAGTGAGGGACATAGGAGCAATGATATGCGGTGAGTTTCCTGTTTATAGCAAACGTCCACCTCTATGCGACCCGCTATCCGGTGTGTTGCCCCGCCTGCTGTCTGTACTGTAGATCTCACTTTCAATACTTCTAGTTCCAGCCGCTTTACCAGGTCCATACACCCGTCTCCTAGGATGCTCTTCGATGCTCCCGTGTCAAGCAGCCCCTGCATTGGGTGATTTGCAACCAATACCTCGGCAAACGCTCGGTTTTCCGTCGTAGCTGCTGATATTATAGCTGTGCAGACCTCTCTTCGTTCCTGTTTTCGTTGCTGGTAACGCCTCCGGGCTCGGATTATCCTCGCCGACTTGCGGGAATGGCTATCTCCCCTTGGTTCTCCAAATATCCTTTCCCTTGCCTGCTGATAGTCGCGTTCCCTTTCTTCAATCGGTCTGGCCACGTATTTTGTTCCTATATTTACCTTGTTTTTATTTTTATTTATTAATATCTTCTTACACACTGACTTATATTTATCTTTTAACATATATTTCAGATCCTCGGAGGCAGTTAATTTGTCGTCTTGGGATGGGAGCGGGACTCCTCCGGTTGCGTCAAGCTCCATCTCGCGTTTCCCGCCTGACATTTCGGACACCGAGTAAATCGTACTCCCTGTCGCCCGCATCGGTAGCAGAACTTATTAAGGACCTCCGAGTCGCACGTGTAATACGTGTGTCCCGGCATAGAGCAATTGTAGCAGACCAACGTACTTTGCGCTCCGCCTTCTCTGCCCCGGGAAATGGCCTCTACAAACTCAGAGTCCTCGTCTGGCTCCTGGGATATGTATGCCTCGTGAACCTGGTGCTTCTCCCTCGGTGGTCTCTGGTGCTCTTGCATCCCGGATGTGCGCGACCAGCGATTGGCCAAAACCCTCTCGGCTTCGTGGCATTCCTCCCTCAGCTGTTCCAGGTTAGTTAACCACATCGGATATATTATCCTCGATATCCCGTCTCTGATGTTTACTTTAATTGTCCTTATTAGGTCGTGGTCGGACATGTTGATGTCCAACTGGGATCGGAGGCTCAGCATCGCCTGCAGATATTCATCCACGCTCTCTCCTGGTCGTTGCTTTCGCTCGCGTAGTTCTCGCTCACGCTCGAAGTTCGAACGCAGCGTTTGGAAACGTTGTTGCAGCGCGTTTTTTAGATTTGGCCAATCCCTCAATCCCGTTGTGCGTACGTGCATCCAAAACCACTCCTTGGCTTGACCATCTACTAGGCAGTGAAACGATCGAAGGACCTCTTCCCACGTGACTTGGTAAGCCATCTGTAGATGCTCTATCCGGAATATAAATTCACCAATTGGCATTCCCCTAGGTCCGCCATCGAAGGATATACCCCACTTCCTGGGATGGCTCATCTCGGGTTTGTAATCCCTATGCCCGCCACTTGGATTCCCATTCAAACTTCCGGCAGCTGAAACTCCTGGCCTGAACAAAGGCGGTGGTTGGCTATACTGATGCCAACCCGCCCATACCCTCTGTTGCTCTTCCCAGAGTCTGCCATCAGCTCGCTGCTGCGCTGGATTAGGCCTGGCTGCTTCCATCGATGGTCTAGGAGGAGGCTCCTGAGTGTCTGCCTGTGCCTTCCCTGTAGGGCGGACGATCTGATTGATTTCCTTCATGAAATTCATCATCTCCTGTTGCATTTGCTTCTGGAAAGCAGAGACCTCAATGGACGCCGCTTTACGGTAAGTTTCATGAGCTTGTAATAGAGCTAAATTAATGGCTGACTCTATTTCTTTACCTAAATGCACAGGACTCTTCCCTTCCTCATCGCTAGTGAGATTGTGTTGGTCGCCGCGGGGAACTCCGTCGCTAATATGTGCTTCCACGCCCCCCACTGCTCCCGTCATATCCTGCTGGTCGCTGATCTCAAAGGCTGCGCTACCATCCATCATAAACCCCTGGGGAGGAGTGATATCCTTTATGTCTCGGTTCACTTTCTGGTTGGCTTGGGAACGTGTAGCTGGCGGAGTCATTATTTCGGATCCGCGGTTCAAAAAAAACTCTAAACTTCTTCTAATTTTTCTATTGAATGTCTGCCTGTTTCTTTCGCTTTCTGACATATCTTTTCTTCCCTTCTTTTTCTTAACTTTTCTGTTTTTCTCTTTTGTCTGCTAGGTAGGGTGAGTGACGAATATTTTACCCAGCCCACTGTACTTTCATATTCCTTATCCTTCTTGTTTCTTTTCAGCAGCTTTCACCTTCTTTGGCCGGACTACATGTGTGTTGCTTTCCGCAACCTTTTCCACAAGGACCACGACCGCTGGATGTTGTAAGCTACCGAACCTGATCTCCTTTTGGTTGATTCTGACTTTTCGCCGTCTTTATAGGTGTTCATAGACTTCTTCTTCCGACGCCCTTGATGGGCCTCGCCGAACCAGGATATTTCTGCCTCCTGTCGGGGTCCCGGTCGTGGGCATCTCAGCGATCATCCTACGTGGCTGCGTCTCTCGCCTCTTAGTGGGACTTCTACGATTTGCTCTTGGTAGCAATTATGCAGGACCACCACCAGTTGTCGAGGACCAGCCGGAGATTCTCTTTCTTTTCTTTTTTTCTGTCTTTTTATTATGTTTTCTTTGGGCGCCACTCTGTTATGTCTCGACTTATTTTGGTGATCCAACCATCGGATTCCGGCTAGCAATCGGATATCTCAAGCGTGAGTATGACCACGATGGTTGGATTTGTCGGCACACAGTATTATTTATTTTATTCAGACTTGATGACACTTTAAAAATGAATGGAAACAAGGACTGCGGACCTGCTGTTAATGGCCGCGGAATACACCCTCCCATCCTTGAGCTGATGTACCTTTCAATCAACTCCCCGACACTGGATACTGGGTCTTTTACGCGTCACCTCACCCCATTTTTAACTCTCTACTCGCTCATTTTTCTTTTCCACTTTAATTCACAAAGTTCATATAAATGACATTCATTTCTTAACAATTCCCTAACCTGGGTACCACAGGGACGATTACATCACACATGAATAAATAGTTATAAGTATAAATAAATGAATAAATAATATATATATATATAGGGTTACATTAATATTTTAATTTAGTAGAAGCAGATTCGTAGTTTGTAGTTTGTAGTTTGTGGTTTGTGGTTATTGTTGATTATTATATGGTTTTATTAACTTTAACACTAAACTTAAAATAAAAAAAACCTGGCACCACCCAGATGTGGGCGGCGATAATCAATTTTCCTATGGTTTCCTCCAAGTTTAATTCCTTTTCCTCGCAGACTCCCAGACTTTGAATTTGGCGCCGGAAGCTGCGAACACAAAAACACTTTAATTTATATTTTTTTTATCTACAACTTGCACTCTCACATTGGAATTTTTTTTCCCACAGGCACGACTACTCTTTCTCCGCTTCTAGATGGGTCTGATTTGCCCTTTAGTTGCCCTTCTTGTAAGTCGGCTCAATTCCATTTTCGAGAGAGAGTTTTCCGAAATTTAAACCTAGCTTAAGCCCACTATTCTACTAGTTCCGCCACGAACCAGCACGACTCCGGAACCAGTTCTCCATTCCCAGGCCATCCCTAGTATCGGCATCTGTTGCTCCTCTCTAACCCAGGTACGCGGTCGTTTGGTATGTTTTGATTTTGTTAATGCTTATTTTCTTTATTTCTGGCAGACCATAACAAATAAGAACAATACTGATCACGCTAAAAGGGCGTTTAATTTCGGGAGGCAGTGTCGAGCGGCAGTTTTCTCCAGATGTCCACATCTCGCTCGCTCGCACTGCCCTTCGCTCCCCCCCCCCCTCCAACTCTCCCGTAACTTTGATAAATTTAAAAACAATTACATATGTATTTTGAATAGCCCAAAACATTTTAAGAACGTGGTAAAAATGTCTGATTTCGTGGCACCGAACACTATTAATTTTACAGCATTCAACTTTAATGATTTAACCAGTTAAATATATTTGAGTTATAAAGTGACCAAGCCATCCTATCCGAACAAATCCCAAAAAAAGCATATATATTTGTCCCTTTCTTAGCCTCTAATGAATGCTATAATGAATGAACCGAACAATGTAGTGGAATAACCGCATAACTGAACATAACTATAAAGCCTAGTACTCAGTTCGGCTAAAGGCATTTTTCTACTATGCGGTTTTTTCGGTATTTTTGTGTATTTTCAATTGGCACCCGATAGGCGGACGTGAGGTGTTTCCATTGGCAAACGCGTCTGAAAACAGCTGTTCTGCTATTGTCATTTGCGAGCTGAAATAAACAATGGATTTAAATAATTTGTTATTGATAATTGTAATCGCAGAACAGCATTTGAACAGCGTGGAAACATTGCTGCTATGATGAAAGCAATAACAACATCCCTCGTTATGCTGCTTGAACATTTATTACGGCAGAAAGCAAAAGGATCTGCTGCAGAAGGAGTTCATATATATAGATCTGAACAGTCATTTAAATAATTCTTTGACGCGACCCGCGACAGCAGTAGCTTCTGCGGCGGTACGTCACTGAACAGAATCTGAGACGGGACTGAAACGCCTACAAGGACATTGTGCCCTTTTCCAGCAGTCGCCTGTCAACGTGTGTCATTTAAATATGGAATGGCCGTCGACGGTCAAAGTAGATTTTGCACCTGCGCACTATGGTTTTTTTCGCGTTTTTTTGGCATAAATTCTAATTTTAAACATATTGAATTGATATCACAGGTACACAGCCAAAAATTTCAACGAACCATTTCAAGTTTTCCATGATATTTGGGTGCTCCTGAGTAAAAGTCCCATACAAAATTATTTTCCATCACCTTCAGGTTCCGCGGTATAGCTAAGAATACAAAAAACCTATGTTTGCCGACATTTTGAATTACGTGGCCTATATAATTGGCCCAACCTTTATTATTTTCGGTAGGACCTACTCTCAATACATCAAGGCATTCCTAAAAAATAGTCCCCATTGTGAACCATTGCCCATGTCTTTGGAATTCGACGCCAAAGTTGAAAATCCCAAAATTGTAGAGATTTTTCTGATGGAAAAACAATTCTGAGGATTAAATCTTGAATGGAAGTAATTTTAACTATTCATTGTATCTATTGTTCATTGTATGCTTTAATTTCGGTTTACAGCGTTTTCATGAGAACATTTTATTGGATTTCTTATACTAATAAAACCGATTTTTTTATTTCATTATCTACTCCTAAATGTTGTCAAATTTTGAATAAGTCATGGCAACCTCTAAAACTAAGAAACTAAAATACGTTCACTGAACATACACAGAGAAATGTAAATGTTTACTCCCATTATGTAGGATGCCTTGACTTTTTTAAAATTTGACAACATTTAGGAGTAGATAATGAAATAAAAAAAACGGTTTTATTAGTATAAGAAATCCAATAAAATGTTCTCATGAAAACGCTTTAAACCGAAATTAAAGCATACAATGAACAATAGATACAATGAATAGTTAAAATTACTTCCATTCAAGATTTAATCCTGAGAATTGTTTTTCCATCAGAAAAATCTCTACAATTTTGGGATTTTCAATCTTGGCGTCGAATTCCAAAGACATGGGCAATGGTTCACAATGGGGACTATTTTTTAGGAATGCCTTGATGTATTGAGAGTAGGTCCTACCGAAAATAATAAAGGTTGGTCCAATTATATAGGCCACGTAATTCAAAATGTCGGCAAACATCGGTTTTTTGTATTCTTAGCTATACCGCGGAACCTGTAAGTGATGGAAAATAATTTTGTATGGGACTTTTACTCAGGAGCACCCAAATATCATGGAAAACTTGAAATGGTTCGTGGAAATTTCACAAAGTTTAATTTTGTGTTCCTGTGTATTTGGTTTGAATACATTTTTTAAGCTCCCATGATGACCTACAAAGTTTCAAATGATTTGGGGCACTATTTCATATAGCTGTCATATAACCGATCTGGCCGACATGCATAAAAGATCCATTAAACAATTTTATTTCTATTTTCTTTATATTTAATGAAAAAAAAAATTACATTTTAGTATTCGTCTTCATTATTAGTGCTTCATTCTGAAAGTAAATATACATTTTACAAAATTTTTTTGTTGTTGCTACAAGTGTCAACCAGCTCAGCTCGACTGAACACATATTGTACTAGAAAATGTTGATTTTTTTTAAAACGTGTGGATTCGGACAAAAAGGGTTAGTTTCTCATAATTCTGCACACTTTGGTTAATAGATTCTCGTTTACAACTTTTTGCAACACTTTGCCATGCAAAAGTACTGATCCACGAAACACAACTACACTTGTTAAGCTCGTTCTAAAAATACACATAAACAAAACACGGTTCAATTGAACAAAAACACAAAACAACGACACAAACATTGGTAAACTTTAGTTTTACATACCTGGACAGCTTAACTTTTTCATAAACTTTTGCCACAACAAACGATCAAAGTCGCACAATTTTTCTCGAAAATTTCATACAAAACAGGTGTTACATAATTGGCTGACTTTAACAGCTCGCCAGCAGAACGGTATTGCTCCATATGTTAAAGTTACATGCTTTTTATCTGTCTAGGGTGTTTAAAAATTAAAAATAAAAAAAATTTTAAGATACAAAAAAAAAAAATTTGACTTTATGCCAAAAAAACGCGAAAAAAACCATAGTGCTGCGCTCAAATGCGACCAGGATGTCGCCTTAATGGACGAATGGCGCACGCGAAGCAAACGTCAAGATCATGGAGACGGGAAAGCCCATGTGGCTGCGCTGCAACGACCAATATTTCGCTTCCGATCCTTTCTAGCCGAGTCATTCCATTGGATAAACGAACTGTTACTACCCTTAATGCGCTTGGATCATTCTCGGAATACTGAACTATTGCCAGATCCTTTGGCAATGTAAATATCAACAAAGTTCATGTAAATATCAACAATAAATAGTTTTAATATTTCCCGCTTCTTATCAGCCTCTTATCAGTTTCGGGTCCAGAAAAATGTCCATGGCTGGTTAATACTGCTTAAAAATACCACAAATTTCAATTTCCAGCCCTGTAACGCGACAATTTTCCACCCTCCCCTCCTCACCCTCGCCTGCAAGTTTTGTATGGGATTTGGTCGCGTTAAACGGTAAATGGATGCAAACGCGACGCGTCCATAATGAGCAGAGGGCATAAGAATTTCACTAGTCGAAAAGTATTATTCTTTTAGTGAGACCGAAGTTTTCGGAGTTCATCCGCAATGCATGTAGCATGGTCTTACTCTCAGCAAACAAATCAACTGGCGCCAATTTTAAAATATTACAAAACGTTGAGCCGACCTGGGTCGCAAGCTTTAAGTTTGCTGTTGGCATGAGGATATATATTGCTGCAATTCCTACATCAGTTTTCCATTGGTTTTTGGTTTTTCATTCCATTTATAATATGTTTTGGCACACCGCTTCTGCATAAACACAGCCAAAGATTAAATTTTTAATTCTTTGGGACGCGGCTAAAGGCGTTCATCGGAGTTCATCCGCTAAATCTACTATTTTTGTGGTATTTTCTTACTATTTCCTTAGCTCAACTGAGTACCGAGGTAGGAAAAAGTCTCCGGCTAAAGGCGTTAGCTACCTATTTGCCTCTCGCTTACTCCTATGCTTAGCTAGCAGTTTTTGTTGTACTGAGTACTAGGCTTAAAACGAAAAAAAGAATGACGGACCGACCGAAATTTGTCTCTGCTAGCGTCGAGTGCTGGCAAATTATAAGACAAGGAAAGAGAGCGCAATATAGAAATATCGGTTTCTCTTTCACGTCGATGCACTGTTGTCGTCGACAGCGGCCGAGCGTTTGGCCTAAGGAATTGTCACCGAAATGTGATGCAAGAACTGAAGGGTTTTTATTGGCACAGAGTTGCAAAGAAGTAAAAACAAAAGTGTCTTTGTTGCCATACAATTAACAATTTTTGCTCCTTTTTGGTAAACTTGCGTTTATCTAGCCAAATATGTGATGATGAGTGCACAGAGAGAATTTTTCATGAACTTTGCACTCAAAATAAGAATTTTTACTTAAAATAAAACCAAGTACTAACATTAAGTGCGAAATACTCACTTTCAGTACAATTTTGTTAAGTAATTTACCTTGTAATTGAGTCTTTTTAGAGTTTTTTTTTCTCCAAAAACGGGGACAAATAAGGGGGAAACATCAAGGATAAAGTATTAGGCTTTATTATCAAAATTTGACCACAAAATCAGTAGTTCCCCAAATGTATTCTCAATTTACTTTTTTATTTATTTATTTGGCTTATAGTTAACTATGGATAGCTAACTTAACAACTTAACAATTTATACATTTATACGTTTAGTGAATCGAGGTGACAGTAAATTTGGGAGGATATAAAATCAATAGAAGACTCAAAATATATACATTGGTAGGCTAAATTATAATTAGTACATAAAACACGGAATGGTTTATAAAGGGATAAATTAGATCTCACAATTGGTAGACGGATAGGACGGAAGGCACGAGTGTATCTTGAGGGGACTGCAATATTGATATCTCTCAACAAAGTTGGAGAATACACCGCACCGCTCAGCAGTTTCTGTATAAATATTACACCGTTACAAAATCTGCGGTGTTTTAAAGCGTTTAGGTCAATCAGTTCTAGCCTAAACAAATAGGTGGTAAGTGCCGATCAGGATCCCAATTAAGGTTGCGCAAAGTAAATATTAAAAATTGTTTTTGAACCGATTCTATTAAATTCTGTTGGTATACGTATCCATACTCCATACACTCCATACCTCAGAATAGTACTCCATTATTGGGCGAACTAGGTTTACGTATAGCGATTTAGTTGTATACGGATCATTAAACTCTTTTGCCCAACGCTTAATAAAGGCTAAGACACCGGTAGCTTTAGTGACTATAACTGAGATATGGCTATTAAAACAAAGTTTTTGATTGAACAACACACCAAGATCATTAATTTTCTCCACACGCTCCAATAAGGAGTTTCCAAGGGTGTACGAGGTTGTGTGGGCAGTAGTGCGGGAGAACGACATTGTTTTACATTTTGAATAATTCAGTGATAGCAAGTTTTTTTGAGGCCCAAAACTGGAAACTATTGAGGTCAGACTGAATAAGAAGATGTGAACTTAAATTAGAAAACGACATACAGATTTTCACGTCATCCGCATACATAAAAGTGGTGCAGTGGGACATCACCTGTGGGAGGTCATTAGTAAGCAAAATTAATAGTAATGGTCCCATGTGACTACCTTGTGGTACGCCTGAAGTAACATTTACCAGAGAAGATACTTCGTTTTTAAACAATACACGTTGAGATCTGTTCGACAAGTATGACGAAATCCAATCAAGTAAGTAGGGAGGAAATCCAATAAGAGATAATTTATGAAGAGGTAAAGAGTGGTTAACCGAGTCGAACACCTTGCTGAAATCGGTGAAAATGACATCTGTTTGTTTTTTCTAGAGAAAACTGCAATGGGTTAAGGACGAAAATTCGAGAAGATTCGTAGAAGTAGAACGTTTCTTAACAAATCCATGTTGGGATGTTGAAATAATTGAACTACACATATGCTGAATCTGACAGGTTACTAGAAAAGCTTAGGGATCGCAGACAGCTTGGCAATAACTCGGTAGTTACCAACGTCAGTTCTAGAGCCTTTCTTGTGAAGAGGGATTAAAAAAGATGTCTTCAAAATACTTGGAAAGAATGACAGTTGTAGTGAGAGGTTAAATAGAATAGTGATCGGGCCGCAAAGAGATGCAGCACACTGTTTGATTATGCAACTCGGAATTTTATCAGGACCTGAAGAGAAAGACTCGTCAATAGTCAACATACTATTTAAAACGTCACTGATTGTAAACGGTGGGATGTGGATATTATTAATGTGAGGCAAAGCGTATGGATAACTAGTCGATGTGTTATAGGAGAGAGAAGAGTATGTAGATTGAAATAAAGTTGCAAAGGGCTTAGAAATGTTAGTATCGGAAGATTCTGAAAGATTACCCAAATGGACCCATGGGGGAAATACATTAGATTTTCTTTTAAAATTTACAAAGGAATAGAATTTTTTAGGGTCAGATCTAATATTTTGTCTACATTCAGCAATAAAAAGACGCGATTTTGTGTTTTTGATATAGGCTAGATGCCTGGAGAACCAAGGAGGCTTTAATGAGTTTTCAACGGAAACTTCGGGGACAAAGGTATCTAAGGCAGAGCAAACCGATTCATTAAACCAAAGAACTGTGCTATTAAGGTCAGTAAAATATATATTATATATAATATAGTAGTAGTATATTATATATAATATATTATATATAATATATTATATATAATATAATATAATATAATATAAGGTCGACCAGTTTAGACGGTCCAAGTGGGAATTTAATCCAATATAGTCGGTTTTCCTAAAACACTTAACGCGTTGTGGGGCAGACTGATTCGTGGTTTCAAAATTTATATCAACGTTTAGACAAAGAGCAGGATGGTACAAATTTTCCGGTGTGGACATAGGATCGCATCTGGAAACGGTTGCCACAGACACATCACTAACAAAAATTATGTCAAGGATCCTTTCTCTAAAGTTTTTTATGCAATTAACTGGTCCAAGTGACAAATTAGTAGTTAGTTAACCCATCTACAAATTCATGTTGATTTTCAGGGAATAAAATATGAGAGTCTGAGTTAGGAAGCCATGAAAGATGAGGTAAGTTAAAATCACCCAGGACAATAAGTTGATCGGCGTCACCAACAGATAAAGAAACGACAGAAATAGCTGAAAGGTGATGAAGATAAATAGCAGGATCAGAGCCAGGGGGTATGTAGGAGCAAGTAAGAAATACATTACATTTATCGGTAGTAATTTTAACTGCTATAAATTCAATGCTGTGAATATTATCATAAGGAAAAAGTTCAGAAGAATGAGAGTTTAGTACCGCAATTAGAACGCCACCACCACGAGTTGGGCGGTCTAATCCGTAAATAGAAAACTTGTTAACGAATTGTTCTTGATCATAAACAGTTGAGTTGAGCCAGGATTCAGTTGTAGCAATAATGTCAAAATCCAGCAAGGTGCTGTTAGAGTAAACTCATTTTAGTTTCCCCAATAGACTACGAACATTCTGATAAGCAACAGATATTGAGCGATTTAGTTTTTTGCATCAACAGAATTGGGATCCTGAGATGCGCCTTTGCGGATATATTCGTGCATTATAGCGTGCTCCGGCCAAATTGTTGGATCTAAAGCATTAGAAAACATAGATTCTGGAAGAGAAATTTTAAAAGAAAGCGATATCACGTGGTTGTCTGAAATTAAACTTAAAGACACTTATACTACTAGGTTATGCACCCAATTTTTGGCACAGGTAGTTTTTAACACAATCAGCAGTGTCTTCCGGATTGAGACGAGAAACCGACCTATTAGGTGCAATGCCCCTGAGAGGTAGATCCGCCGCATTGGATCTAGGAGCCACGCCTGATAGTGGCATAGCACTGGGGGGTTGATTAGCAGCGGGTTGGCTCGAAGGAAGCGCGGCCGAAGGGATTGTAGTAGCATGATCGGTATTTTGGTTAGGCTGCAATCCAGATGCTCCAGGCTCAGATCCAGGTGAGGTGTTGTTAAAGGCGAAACTAGACTGCAATCCCGATGTGCCTAGTCCAGCTGAGTTGTTGACAGCCAAGATTGAATTCAGGCTCGCACTAATAGGTGACGGAATACCAACTGCAGCAGTGCAGGGAGATGGAATTTGAAGAGAATTTTTATTATTATTCGCAATCTTTCCCTTTGGTGATTTATTAAGCAGTTTACAGTCGAGAAATTGCGTCTCCATAGTTGAGAAGATTTCAAAGCTGCTGATCAGCTGCTTACGAAATTCTGCAGCGCATTCCTTGTTTGCCTCATGAAGGCTTTCATCTGCTGAGTAAGTACTAGGCAGGTAGGGCAGAACCAAGTTAAGCCGCATCTCTTCAAGATCAAATCGACTACACGGCCGTTTTGACCCATTCCTGCGCATTTTACATGAGCGCAATTGTCACAAAGCCAACAAGACAAATAATTATCTCCAATGATAACACCATTGAACTCGCATTTCTTTTCGGAACAGATGACGACACTCATTTTAGTGATTGTTGGGACACTGTCCAGTTAACAGGCAGTTAAGAGAAGCGTGCAGAAGAGCAGGCAGTGGGAGATTAAAGAGTTGTGCAGAACTCCAGGTAGTGGCAGATACGGTGATGGGGGAGCCGAAGATTCGGAAAGCCAATTCGAAGATCCGCAGCAAGCAAGGCGATGAGAGAGGCGACCCACTCGAAGAAAATGGAGAGAGAACCGTTAGAATAGTTAATGGGAGAGCCCATGGTGGAACTATACAAGGTGATCTCGTCGCGAGAGCTGCCCTCTTTTGAGGACGTTATTTGTGCCAGTCTCTATCTAGCTTTCTCATTCTATCGCTTAAGAGAGACAGAGAGGTAAACATATTTAACGTCCTCAGCAGAGCTGACGAGACCACCTTGTATAGTTTCACCATGGGAGAGCCGTCGATTCGGAGAGCCAAGGTATCTTTGGGTCAAAAAAGCATTGCAGAAGAAAATATTTTTATAATTTTTAAACGCTGTTCACAAGTTAGGCTTTTATAATTCTCTTCTGGTTTAGTTAGATTACATTTTCGAAAAGGACCGTATAGAAGAGACGTGTAACTCCGAAAAGAGTAACAAAAATATCTCAAAGGACGTAGAAAAAGGGCCATTTTCTTAAATTGAAGATACCGCAAATACCAGAGCTGATAGACTATGGGCGTAGTAGCAAATTATGCTTAGAAAAGCCTCATTTATCGAAATAAAATGGTGGCAATACTGTTGGCATGTGTAATTTTTAACAATTACTTAATAAAAAATCAATTTTTAACTACTGCGCGGGGACACATATAAAAAAAAATGCAAAATTTTGTTTAATTTCAAATAATAGGTACACGAAAAAAATTTAAATGCAATATGTTTTAAGCTTCAGTTTAAGCACCAAACACGGGTTTTTTGCCCACAGTGCTTTGGCGAGCCGAAAGTTTAATACCCTTGCGGATTTCACGAATGAAAATTTGACTAGAGTAGCATAAATACAAAACGTGAAAATAAATAATTTACCTTTAAAAGTTATATCCGATTGTTTCTTTAGGAGCTATAGGTTATAGACGTCCGATCGAAAGCATAAACAAATATATCTTGATCACGATTACTAGTCGAGTCGTTCTAGCTATATCCATCTGTCTGTATCAAGGCTGAGATCTCGGAAATTACAAAAGCTATACAGTTTGTACTCACCATACATACATTCTAGGAGTTCCTGCGCAGCGCAATTTTATTTCAGCCGAGGATCACGCCCACCGCTACGCCCACAATCGCCTTAAAAAAATCATCTTTACAAATTATAAAGTGTAAATGCAATTTTTTTGCTTTAGTAATAACAAATTATTTAAATCGGACTAACAATTTTAAGTTTTATGCAGGCTTAAGGGCATTAAGTTGTGTTAATATATTTATATATAAGCATATCTGCATCGCTACACTCAAAAAAATTTCGTTTTCCTAAATTTTAGAAAATTGAATTTTAGAAATTGTTTTCTTGAATCAAGAAAAAAGACCATAGAAACAGAATTTTATAAAAAAACTTTTCTGACATTTAGAAAAATTATTATACCCGTAACTCGTAGAGTAAAAGGGTATATTGTAATCGTAACAGTAACAGCTAGAAGGAAACGTTTCCGACCCCATAAAGTACATATATTCTTGATCAGGATCACGAGCCGAGTCGTTCTAGCCATGTCCGTCTGTCCATCTGTATGAACGCTGAGATCTCGCTAGAAGGTTGAGATTTCCCACACATATTCTTTGGCTTCCTACGCAGCGCAAGTTTAATTCAGCCTAGCGCCACGCCCCCTCTAACGCCCACAATCGCCCACTAATGATTTTAAAATGTTTCTGGAGCCCACCCCTTTAAAGATTTCCGAGAAGTATAAATAAAATAAATTTTGTTGTGTATGTTTATCAAATAAAAGCACCTCTTAACGAGTTAAAAAACTAGTGACGATCGCGCCTTCAACATACAAAAGTTCTAATATCAACGTTTGTGACGAAAAATTATTACAGTCGTCATTAAATACACTTTCTAAAATTTACTGATTCGGCTAGCCCTAGCAAACTACTTATTCCAGCATTTTTCTTCTTTAGTCTTCACAGACTTTTTAATTGCAGCGTTAGTTATTCTGAGCTAGAAAAAGTGTATATTTTTTTGTTATACCCGTAGAGTAAAAGGGTATATTGTATTCGTCCAAAGGTATGTGACAGCTAGAAGGAAGCATTTCCGACCCTATAAAGTATATATATTCTTGATCAGGGTCACTAGCCGAGTCGATATAGCCATCTCCGTCTGTCCGTCCGTATGAACGCTGAGATTTCGGAAACTATAAAAGCTAGAAGATTGACATTTTGTATGCAGAATTACAAGTTATGAGTTCCTACGCAGCGCAAGTTTGTTTCAAAAGGGTGCTACGCCCCCTCTAACGCCCACAATCGCTTAAATACGATTTTAAAAATTTCAATATTTCGGAAAAGTAAAAATGCAATTTTATTGTGTTTATCAATACCTATGGAAATAAAGAAGAAATTTTTTAAATCGGACCATTCGTTAAAAAGTTATGCGTGATCAAAGTTTTATCTCCATCTCCTTCGCACTCCCTTTAGCTGAGTAACGGGTATCTGATAGTCGGGGCACCCGATTATAGCGTTCTCTCCTGTTTTGAATAACTTTTAAACCTGACTTTTTACAATAACGCGACATACACCAAAAATTTCGGGAATCTCAAAGGCAATACAGATAAAAGTATTAAAAAAATCGTTTTTGAACAATTTAAAAAAAAACTAAAAAGTCATTTTAAAAAATTTTTGTTTTGCTATAATTTTTAAAATGTTGTATTTAGACAATTTACGTTCAGAAGAATACCTTTACAACGAGGTATAGTGCAAGTCTGTATACAGGTTGTATGCATGTACAGTAAAACCTCTTCGCTCCTTTTTGTGTGTTGGCAAAATGACGACTTCTTGAAGACTAAGCCGACACTGACCTCGAGTTAGATTCATTTTTCAGTACATATTTTTAGGCCAAAGAAAGCCTAAAATTTTCGATAGGGGTTTTCTCATATTTTTAGGCAGCCAATTACCTAAAATCTAGGACAAAAATTACCCCATTTTAGGCCATTAATGGCCTAACATTTTAGGTCATGTAATCCTAAATTTTAGGCCATTCAAGGACTTATGCCCTTTCCTCACCAGAGCTGAATGTAGCATATTGACATTTTTTGGTATATGTTACATTTTTCCCAAATATTTTCAAGTGGTTCTAGAGGTGGGAGAAAAGAGCATTCGACAATAAATGCTACTACATTTTGATATTCTCGTGCCTAAAATACCAAATATCTGAGTGTTTTTTGACTATCGACAAAACGGCCATCGCAAAATTTTCGAAATTATCAAGGCCCACTATAGATGATTTCTCTGCAGAAAAAAAAAATTACGAATAACTGCAAATAACAAAACCTGACCCATCTTTTGCCGCTCAGGTTTGTCACAGGCAACAAACCACCATATCGATAAGACCACCGAAGGATTGCAAAATCAAAAATAAAATGATCCCAAAAAAATATCTAATGTGCATTGCATAGCAATATATAATGCAAACAAAAGCTTAATAAAACATTCAAATCTTTATTGTCCATGGTCAATACATTTGATTGTTCAAATCTCCTGCTTGCGGATTAGTATTTGAGAAATTATGCCCATATCTCAGGTTTTGAAAAATGTCTTCCTCATGAAAAGCTTTCAACGCTTTCCTTTGTGTTTCCGTGCCTGCGCTGTTTCTCTAGCTGTTTCTGAATTTCAGCAGAAAACACATGACAAAAATAAGATAATTTTTGTTAGCATTGAATATTTTGAATTTAAAAGCAAAGCACATCTGTTTTCGAAATAATAAATGCTGAATGCTAAATGCTTTCCCGTGCGGACAGGAAACAGCATTTTTTTAATTCCCAAAAAAATACTACAGTATGTACATCAGTGAGGAAACGGCACTAGCTCCAGTTTTACGCCATTTTTACCTAAATTCTAGGCAATTTTTTGACATTTTAGGTCATTTTTTTTCTGGGTATAGCTTTAGTAGTACAGAAGTTACAGCCCTCCCAAATTTCGCTATTTATAGCTATTTTCCCGCTAAACTAGCATGTTTATTCAAAAGTGGTAGAACCAATGTTTCTAATATCGAGCTGTTTAACACCATATAAAATTTCCAGATCTTTAAACCAACGTTTTGGGACAAACTGAGAAACTCACAAACTGACAAACAGAATTAAATTTTCATTTTGGGAAGACGAAGAAAATCTTCTTTTGGCTATAACTTTTGAACGGAGCGTCGGATTTTATCCTATGACCCTCATTCGACGAGTATTTTCAATACGAAAACAATTAAAACATTGCGAGGGAGCATTTATCCCCCCCGGCCCCAACAACTCCAAATTTCGAACTTTCACTTTTTTACTTTCACCACTCTCTCTCCCAAGTCAATTGATTTTCTTAAAGTCTTGGTATGCAATCCTGTTAGTTTGCGTGATACGTTTCCATTGGTGTATCACTCATTATGATCGGCCAATCACAGCAGATTTTCATTTCTTCGTGTATATATAGTAGTCGCCTTCGTCTGGTGCGCTTCGTCACTACATGGACTGCCATACATAGTTATACCTTTCGGATTGTAGAAGACATTTTTCAAATCGGAGCATTCATTAAAAATTTATGCGCAATCAACATTTTATAAATCCATCTCCCTCGCACTTCCTTAAGCTGAGTGACGGCTATTAGATAGTCTGGACACCAACCCGACTATAGCGTTCTCTCTTGTTTTTTTATATATAATATTGAGACCATTGTAAAATTTCGGTTTTTGCCAGTCAGCCGCAATCCCCCCTCCCATATATAAAATGAATTTACGAGTTATATTTTTATACCCTTGCAGAGGGTATTATGATTTCAGTCAGAAGTTTGCAACGCAGTGAAGGAGACGTTTCCGACCCCATAAAGTATATATATTCTTGATCAGCATCACAAGACGAGTCGATCTAGCCATGTCCGTCTGTCCGTTTGTCCTTCTGTCCGTCTGTCCGTCTGTCTGTTTCTACGCAAACTAGTCTCTCAGTTTTTGAGCTATCGGGATGAAACTTTCCCAAAAGTCTTCTTTTTATTGCAGGTAGTATATATGTCGGAACCGGACAACTATATATTAAGGCTCCCATAGGAATATTCAAGCAAATATCAGAAAATTCATTGTAACTTTGTAGGAAGTAAGCGTTTTGATTTTTGACTACTTATGTATAAACAAAATTAAAATAGAAACGCTGAATCTGGAATCCCTGGAACTGCACCGAATGAGCATTACTTTATCTGAAAGGGTATATAAGCTTCGGCTGGCCGAAGTTAGCTTCCTTTCTTGTTTTTGAGTAAAAAATAAAAATCACCATTCGCTCAGAACTAATGATTATTTTGTGAGCGTAATTATTTCGCTTAAAATATCACTCAAAATGTGATTGTAGCTGTCCTACGTAGAATTTTACAATTATTTAAATGTGCACTTGTGGGTAGAACCACAAAACACATATCCAGCTAAGAAAAAAATAAACTTTCTGTATAAACCGCTTAAAAGCGGTTGACTTTTGTATAAAAAAAAATTTTCTGTGGGAATCGAACTCGTGCTTACAGCACGGGGGACCAACACACTAACACCCAGCCCACATGTCGGGTTGGGTCTATGTGGAATAGTTCATAACATAAGGTTCATAAGGTTTCAACAACTTTTTGTATTTAGGCATACCTGTAAACTAATAACCGCGTTTTTAAAAGTTTATACCAGGGACCGTAATCATTATAAGTGATATAATAAAAATCAATATTTAATGATTATTTATTGATTTTTATAAATTGTACTCCATTTTAATAATTACTTGTTGAGTTTTTTTCAATCGCTCAAAGTATAACACAGGCCGACAAAATGTGACATGGGTCGGTGTCCAGGCCTGCCACCATTTTATTTCGATAAATGAGGCTTTTCTAAGCATAAGTTGCCACTACGCCTATAGTCCATCAGCTCTGGTATTTGCGGTATCTTTAATTTAAGAAAATCACAAATTTTCTTCGTCTTTTGGGATTTATCTTCAAGAGTGGACAACCAATTTTGGTAATCTTCTCGGAATTAAATAGTTACATGTCTCTTTTATTCGGTCGTTTTGGAAAATTCAATCTAACTCAACCACAAGAGGAGGTGGGCGCATTCAAAATTTTAAAGTCACAGCAAAGTTTAAAAATCTTCATTTGTGAACAGCGTTTAAAATTAAATAAAAATATTTTCTTCTACGATGCATTTTTGATCCAAAGACACCTTATGTCCTTAATTTTTAGGACACTCATCAGGTTTTTGTGAATTGTTTTGGAATTTTTAAAATTGTTTTTCTTACTTCCTTCACAGTGACACTTCACAAACAGTGCCCAAACGTGACGAATTTCCATTCTGCTTTTAAATTTCGTTTAAGAAGAGAAAAAACCCGCCCCCTGGGAAGTTTTATATTTTATTTTTTTACTTAAAATATTTTATTAAGCCGTGCAAAATCAAAAATTATTTTTTTAGAAAAATTTTACTAGTTCTAATTACATTTTAACTTCTAAAGTTCTTTTAGATTGACTTAAAACTTTTTTGTATAATCTTAAGATGTTAATCTACAAGAAAAGAAATATATAACAATTGGATTTCTTTTTTTGCAAGACTCTACCATTAATTATTGTTTAGCTTTTAACTAAAATAATAAAAAAAAATATATACATTTCGAAACATCAAAAAAAGAAAAAAACAATATTAGAAAACGTCTGCCTCTTGCGGGGATCGAACTCGCATCAACATCGCTGATCAACGCTTTAACCAGCACGACCATAGACCGAGTTGAAAATGTTGGACAGAAAATCCTTTTCGACTTTTAAATGTTGTTGGCCCTAGATTATAGAAATTACAAAAATGAAATTTTGTCGCAAATGTGTTGCCACGTTCTCGCACACATACACACAAAGCCCACTTACACTTATGCATTGTGTACTCAATAAACGAATTCTAAAAATAGAACAAGCTCTTTCCCCCTTTTCCCCTTGCCGACAACAGTTTGAACAGAAAGTCAGAGTTATGCCCTCTCTATATAATGTATACTCTTTGGTGCAACGTTGAAATTGCAGGAGAACAATTAGTCTACAGCGATTTTGTCATCTTATGGATGGAACTGCTATGCTATGCTACTTGCTATGAAGGTAAGCTTTTAAAAAATGAAGTTTTGTTGGCTGCCATTTATATGGACCCAAGGATAAGTTTGGTGTTGACAATCCCTCAAAAAACTTTTGAAACAAATTTCATGCCGCATTTACCACCTCAAGCATGTAAGCTACTTCTCAAAAATAGGCAGTTTGAAGAGTCCCGCTTAATATTGTTATATTACTGTTTTGTACTTTTTTTATAGTTATTGTGATTTAGATATTATACGGTTCCTGTCTTAAACTAGATCGTAAATCGTTTATAAAAATGGATGAAAAAGAGTTATCGCGTTTTTCCATTTTCCGAACCAAACTAAGTAATTGGTATTTTTCCCACATTTTTGGGCGCTGTTTTGGCTTTCGACTTTTTTGGAGACTTCTACTGTTCATATGTGCAGTGTTACCTACACTAAAAAAAGCTCAAACTTTAAGCAATGTTGTACAATAGTGTACAAAAACAGCAATAATTATATTTTGAACGCAAAGCATATCGAATCATTTTTTAATACTTCTGAGAAGTAAGCTTTCTTTTTTGTTAAAGCAATACTAATTCAATTCAATACAATTATTAGCAATACTAATAAAAAGTGTTCTCAATACCATTTATTTTTTATGACTGACAAAAGTCCCAACTTTGGTAACTCAATTACACCAGTTTACAGTAAAAAATATTCATGGGCTTCTTACGCAGTGCAAGTTTGTTTCAGCTGAGGGCCACGGCTCCTCTAACGCCTACAATCGCCTTAAACGAGTTTAAAATGTGTCTGGCGCCCACATCTTTTAAGATCTTTAAAGATTAAAGTAAAAACGCAGTTTTAACGTATACCTATCGAAATTTAGAAAACCTTTTTTTAAATCGTACCATTCGTTAAAAAGTTATGCGCTATCAAATTTTTATATCTCCATCTTCCACGCGCTCCCTTTAGCTGAATAACAGGGATTGCACCTTTTACGAAAAAGTGTTAAAAATGCCATCTTGGTACCGCTATAACTCCGGTAGAACAGGGATGGCCCTCTTGGGAGATTTTGACTCAAAACCGAGATGACATCGATTTTGATTTAAGCATTTGTATTATGTGTCAATCTTGGCTAGCTTTAGAGATCAAAAAACTGAAAAAAACTTCGATGAGAACGGTTGTTTTTCTCGGCTTACAAATTTTTTATGTTAAAAAAATTTACTTTTTACTCGTATATAACAGGTAGAGGAAGCCTTTTTGACTCTGTAAATTAATATTTTTCTTGATCGCTACCCGAATCGATCTAGCTAAGTCAGTTTTCATGAACGCTGAGATCTGCGGAAACAATTAAATCTAGAACACAAACGTTTTACGGGCTCCTAAGCAAAGCATTTATTGTTAAGGCCTCTCTAACGCCCACACATCACATAAGTGAAGTGCGCTTGCATTTTGAAAGATTTTTTTTTGTTAACATTTTATTTAATTTTGAATAGTTTTCGGCAAAGGGAATGAACAAATAAAGTAATCGCCGCTAGGTGGTCCTCTGAAATCTCGGAAATATTTGCTTTCTCTCGAAAAGTGAGTAATCCATTAATAGAATTGTCATTTGTTTAGAACATGTAATACCTAGAATGTCCCAAGCATTCAAAAACGTATATAGTAAGAATATCGCTTTTGAGTTGTCAGCCCTACGTAGCCTATAGCTCCGAAAGTATTGAACTTTAGTAGTATATATTGTTAAATATTAATCATATTCAAGTTTTTTGTATGCAAAAGGCATGGAACTCTTTGAAGATGCACAGGAAACACTATCCATTAATATATGTATTATCTTGGGCGTTGGTTCGGTAATTTTGTATAAAAAACACAAAGAACTTTTTACACTTTTACTATACTTTTATATTTTTCCAATAATTTTAGATAGTACAGACCTTATGCTTTCATTGGTATGGTGTGAGAGTATTATTTTTAGTACACAACGTGAATACACAAAAGTTATATATTATTATATATTTTCACATAAAAATAAGTGGTCACTAACAAATTTAGTATGTTGGTCGACAATGACACAAAAAACAATTGTTCCAAAAATACTCGATAATGTATGTCATTGCTATAAATGTTTAAAGCCTTAAGCCACAAAACAATCGATTGGAAGTTGTAAGTTTAAGCCTTTAATATATAATGTAAGAATTCATATTTCGTTACACTATTTACAAGTCAAATTTTATTACCGAAGACGCGATGTGTTTATCAAACCATTGAAATGACTTTGGAAACTGGGCAAGGAATCCTCCCCTGTCTGTTCCAGTCATGCACATCCACTGCGTGGAAAATGGACTGGAATATACATTTCCTCCCTTAAATATTTTGTACACACAGAAATATTTTATGTATAGTTTAAACTGTTCACAAAAAAACCTTATATTATTAAATATGAACTAGATATGTTATAGATTTTTATCATGTGTACAACTTTTTGCGTAATCTTGTTCAGGCATTCACACGCAAGAAAAACGCAATAACTAATAAAAATCGTGAGCACATACTCATTTATTTCGTGTATAAATAATGTATTTTGGTTGGTTAAGATACAACTTGTATTAAAAATTATATTTAATCCATAGATATATGTTTACTAAGTGCACATTACATTAATAAATTAAATTCTAAAAGCTTTATAACTTATCCAAAACAACATTTTTATATGATTGAGAATTAGCATTTCCATAGAGTCCTAGCGCATGCGCAAAAGAACAGTAAATATTATACGTTCAAAACGCTCCCAATTTGTTTGAAATCCCCAAAAAATGTTCTGTGTCGGTAATAAAATAATTATAATGAAATATAATAAAAAAAAATATATACTTTTATATATATCTGAGATAGAACAAATCATGATTTATCAACAGTTTTTTTTTAGATTTTTAAGGATATGTAGGGGAGAAGGGGGCGCAAATAGTAAAAATGGCACAATAGTATGTGGCCCTAGCGGCTCGTTAAAATTGCGCGCCGTGTTTACTGAAGGTTCCATAGAACACCAGAGAGCTACATCAAAAATTTGTTTCCGCCAATCTATAAAAAAAATTATTTTTGTTTGAGCTCCCTTATTTTCCGAATAGTAGATGAGAAGGGGGCAAAAATAGTAAGAGAGGCAGAATAGTTGGTTGACCGGCCAAACGGCTCGTTTAAGTTGCGCGCCGTGTTTACTGAAGGCTCCTTATAACACCAGAAGGCTGCATTAAGGGGCGGGTAGGGTCTTTGGCACCAAAAAATCGACTAACTTTGCGATTTTTTCTATAAAAACTGGTGGGATGGATTTAATTCAAACCTTTTGTATATTATTTAGTATCATTTAAGTAACATCCACTAATTTTTATAGCCGATACTATCGGCTAATAAATCGGTGGCAAAACGATTGCTGGAACGTTATTAAAAAAATGCGTTTTGCGGTGTTCACTGTACCTCCGCTAAAAATTATCGGATTTCCATTTTGTTTTTACATTTCGCTTAAGAATTAAAAAACCCGCCCCCTATGAAGCCCTTTTTTTTAATTTTGTATTTAAAAAAAAATTTCGATAGTCTTAAGTCAAAAATGTGCTTTTCACCTAGAAAATTTGACTTTCGGCTTAAAAATAAAATGTTTAAAGTTAAAAAATAAAAAAAACGCTTCTTAGGGGGCGGGTTTTTTTTATGCAGAAAAATATGCGACGAATTTGAAAACGATCTGTTGAGCCGTTTAGAAAGGCCGATGAACACGAACTTTGAAAACGTGGCTTCGAGAAAAAAGCACTTAAAGATGCACTTACGTACCAAAATTTTTGGAGGTTAGGGTACTAGTTGTAGCATGACTTCAAAAAGCTAAGCTTTGGATAACTTCTAAAGTTTTTGTCCGATTGACTTAAAACTTTTTTTGTATAATCTTAAGATGTAAATCTACAAGGAAAATTTTTTTTTTAAATCTTTGTTTTATTTTTGGAAGACCCTAATGCTGACTCGATCGGTGCAGTTCCAGGGATTCCAGATTAATTATTGCCTTTTTACTACCTGCAATAGAAGGAAGTCTTTTGGGAAAGTTTCATCGTTTCATAGAAACGGACAGACGGACATGGCTAGATGGTCTCGGCTATTGGCGCTGATTAAGAATATATACACTTTATGTGGTCGGAAATGGTCGGTCTGCGCTGCAAACATCTGACTGAAATTATAATACCATATGCAAGGGTATAAAAAACCACAACAAAACTCTTTTACTCTTTTTTTAGATCCAAGGATTCGTGTCCAAAGAGTCCAATAAAATTTAATGAAAATTATCTCTTTTACCCTATACCGTTAACAACGAAAGAACGTTTCGTACTGTTTTTACCCCAGTTTTGGGACTAGATTAGTTTCAAAAGTATGTTGACATTTTGCAACGTTTCTTAAGGGCTTTGCAATTGACTTCAAAATGATGTTAGAAAAAGTTATAGCCAAAAGAACAGCCTTTTCGATGATACCTTTATTCTCTTTATTTATAGCTGCTATGTCTAACCAAAATTTTCTTACCCCCTTCTCCCCTACATGTAAAAAAAGATTCGGTCAAATTAAAAATTTGACCAAGAAAAAATTGTTGTGTATCAAATTTTTGACCGCATATTTCTGTCCAAGCTAGCAGCTTGTACTCAACCCGAAGATCCTTATCACCCGGCGTTCAAGTTCAAGTTCAATAACTGATTGTCTCTAAGACTTTGAGAAATAAATCAGAGAGCAACCGATTGAATTGCTCGTACAAAAATTTTGATCGCACTTAGCCGACGAGCAGTTTTTTCAGCTTTCTTTTGCTCGGCTCGCTTACAGACCGATTGCTCTGCCCACCGAGAAAATTTCTCTGGAAAAAAATATTTTCATGAGGTTTCTCCATACAAGTGGAAGGGTCAAAACCTCATTCACCCCTTACATTTCTTCAATCTCTGGTTTTAAAATACACGGGGGTGACACAAAAAGTAAGGGGGAAATGAGGTTTTTATCTGGATCTCTGGCACAATGGCAGAATGCAGTCCAAAATCCACTGGTTTTTCGACTTCCCGCATTATAGATTTTCCACACGTACCCAGTTATGGTTTTCCTCCACTTGCAATGTCTGCTTTTCCGCACCCTCTCAGCTTTGGTTTTTCCAGATCCTCGCAGTTTTGGTTTTGCACTGCTTTGCAGTATCTGATTTTCCACAATAAAAATAATTTTTTTTGTAATATTTGTTTGTGTGTTTATTAAAATTATTTACAATCGAAGCATTGGAACAAAAAATTTTTAATGCCCCAACCAGAATGCAGTTCTTAGGTATCCATGTCTTGCCTGTCTTCTGAAAATATCAAAAATAATTAAGATATGAATGTAAGACCATTATTACGTCTCAGCACAAAATTAAAGGATCTCTCCAGAAATTATGCCTGGTTTGCCATGGCCGATCATTTACCCTCTGTTCAGCTGTTTTATGTCGGGTATCTATTTCCAAAAATATGAGAAGAAAAAATAAAATATGACAAACGCAGGCGCAACACTTCTGGTCCCCAGAAGTCGTATATTTCTTAATGGCGAAAATATGTGTGGTACTAACATTTGTAACGCTGAAGTAAAGATTATAAAAAGACAACATTTATTTTATCAGTCCCCTTTTTATTGTTTTTTAAATTAAAATTAACTATTTTTTTTTTTTTTAATTTTAAGTTACTTTCGAACCAACCAAAAAATTGGGGAAGATTTATTTGGCCGTCCCGTATAATGTAAAACGGGTAAACGCCACCGCCTATGTGTGAAATGAAATTTCAAGAAATTGGAAATTGGAAATTGATCAGTGTTTGCAATTACTACTCCGTAGTAGCGAGATGAATACAAATATTGCTATGCTATTGCTATCGCTCTCTTTTTGACGAGAGCCGTAGCAGAGCCATAGCAAAATAACGAGAAAGTTTGTGCTCTGCTCTGCTCGTAGTTTTGTCGCTTCAGAAACTGTAGCAATAGCGGTAGCAGAAAATCCAGTCCTGTGCTCTGTGTAGCAGTAACGGTAGCAAAAAATTGATAGCGAGATGAGAGCAGAGCACTTGCTTTTTTTTCATGTGCTACGACTCTCGCTTGCTTCTGTCAGAATAAAGTGGTTTAAAATAATAAAATAAATAATAGTATTTTATTCAAAAACTAAAAATCAATATATTATATTATATTATATATAATATTCGTTTTTTATTGATTTTTAGTTTTTGAATAAAATACTATTATTTATTTTATTATTTTAAACCACTTTATTCTGACAGAAAATATTTTCTTTCTCATTCTGGCAAAGCGACAATTAAAAAGAAAACGCTGCATAAGAAAGGTGCAGAAAATAAGAAAACTAACACAAGCGAGAGTCGTAGCACATGAAAAAAAAGCAAGTGCTCTGCTCTCATCTCGCTATCAATTTTTTGCTACCGTTACTGCTACACAGAGCACAGGACTTGATTTTCTGCTACCGCTATTGCTACAGTTTCTGAAGCGGCAAAACTACGAGCAGAGCAGAGCACAAACTTTCTCGTTATTTTGCTATGGCTCTGCTACGGCTCTAGTCAAAAAGAGAGCGATAGCAATAGCAAAACAAAATACTACGAGAGTAGCGTAGCTTTTCAAACGCTGAAATTGATCAAAACGAATATATGTACGTGTTTTTTATACCCTTGCAGAGGGTATTATGATTTCAGTCAGAAGTTTGCAACGCAGTGAAGGAGACGTTTCCGACCCCATAAAGTATATATATTCTTGATCAGCATCACAAGACGAGTCGATCTAGTCGGACAACTATATCTTATAGCTCCCATAGGAAGGATCGGAAAAAAAAACTTTAAAAAATTCTAGCTTCGGTGTTTTTTGAAATATTACCTTCTACTTTTGGGGATGTTATTTTTTAAATATTTCTGAATTTCGAATTAATTATTTAAAAAATCGGACTACTATATCATATAGCTGCCATAGGAACGATCGGAAAATTAATGGAAAAGTAATAGGAAATAAATTCAAGCTTCTTTGGTTTTTATTGTATTATCTTCTACTCTAGGATATGACTATTTTTAAATATTTCCGAATTTTAATTTTAATTTGATCAAAATCGGACGACTATATCATATAGCTGCCATAGGAACGATCGGAAAATTAATGAGAAATATTAGAAAATTGAACATTTTTGCGATTTGTTAATTAATAGGAATGATCTGCAAGGGTATATAAGCTTCCTTTCTTGTTTTTTTTTTTTTTTTTTGCTAGTGGTGGTGAAAAGCATAGCTTGCCGAAGTCTGGGACTCTAACCCAGCAAAAACTCCACCCCCTCCCCGCTTCACCGGCGGTACTGCCGTTAGGTATTACTTCGCCGGGGAAGGAATGCCCTTAGGGCTCTCTAGGATTCTATCCTATTGGAATTTCGCAGTCTTTCTGCGATGCGCAGTTTTTTGAGTACTATTGTGGCCATGTTGCATACAGCAGACTAATTTTCTTCTGATTCAAGCATAATATCCACCAGGTTACAAGCGGCTGGCGTCCTCCCAACCCTCATGCTCAGATCTCTTCGTTCATTTTCAAATCTCGGACAGACAAAAAACACGTGTTCTGCGTCTTCGTTATCCGACTCGCAGAGTGGACAGTGCGGATAACTTTCATGCTTAAACCTATTTAGATAGTATTTAGAGCATCCATGTCCTGTCAACAGTTGCGTTAAGTAGAAGTCCACATGTCCATGCTTCCTTCCCAGCCATCTCTGCAGTTCTGGGATAAGCTTTTACGTCCAACGTCCTGTGCTACTTCGTTCCCATCTCTCTTGCCACTTCGCAATGGTAAGTTCTCTGCACCTTTTCCGTAGAGGTTCAGCAGGTGCGATTCCTGAGCTGCCTGCTCGGATCTCCACTGATTCCAGTGCCAGCAGGTCGATCGGTATGATTCCCGATATTACCAATGTCGCATCATGGGATACCGTGCGGAACGCACAGCATACCCGCAGGGCACACAGCCTCTGCACGGAGTCGGCTTCTTGCATATAACTTTCCGTTTCAGTGGCTCGGGCCCATATGGGAGCAGCGTACATCAGCGTCGATTTAATTTAATTTAATTTATTTTAAAATGCTTACCAGTAATCTCCGACTTGGTTGCCTCGGTCCCCGAGTATTTGCCATAATCCTCGAGATTGCGGCCGCGGTCCTACCTGCCTTGCCACTAGCGTACGCTAGATGATCTTTGAAGGTTAGCCGGTGGTCAATCATGACACCCAAGTATTTAGGCATAGTGGCCTATATGAAGAAGGCTCCTCCGCCGGCTTGTCCCCCTTTGGTATGAGTACCAGCCGCTGTTGTTTCCAGCGACTAGGGAACACACCTTCTGTTAGGCATGCGTTATACATGTCAACATACTCCTTTGTGTTTGCCTTTATGGCAATTTTAAGGACTTTATTGTCGGTGCCTTGTCGTCCAGTATTGTCTTCAATACCCGGAGGACTTCTTCGGCACTTGTGAGCTTTATGCTCGCCGTGTTCACGATCTGTGAGGCTCGCGCCATACTCTCTTGCTCTGGGAATAGTGTTTCCACTATCCTTTTTAGGGCGACTGGGCATGTCGGCGATGGCCTACTAAATACCCGAAGCCGTTTTGTGACGAGTTTATATGCGAAGCCCCATGGGTTGGAGTCATTTCTTCGCATATATTGTTAAAGCACCTGCGTTTACTTTCTTTTATGGTTTTTTCCAGGACTCGTCTTTTTTCCCTGAAAACTAGTTGTAGTGCCTCAAAATCGGGCCTTCCTCTTGAGCGTTGGTATGCGCGTCTTGCCCTGTGGCAGTCTTTCCTGGCTTACGCAATGGATTGGATCCACCAGTATGCAGGTCTTCTTCCTGATGGGTTTCTTCCCTTTCTCTGCATAGATGCATCACAGGCTAGTTTGGTGTAGTCTGCGATGTGGTTTGCCCGTTCTTCAGCTGAACCGCTAGTGGAGAGGTCCTCGAAGAACATCTGTACCATCTCCACGTCTAGCGTTTCTATTTTGTACCCTGCCACGGTTCTAGGAACCCGTGGTGGGCCATTTCTGGACTTTATCGTGCAGATTATTGCTGCATGGACACTACCCATGTAGGTGTCACTAACCTCCCAGCTGGAGCCCGAGGCCAATCCAGCGCTCGCAAATGTGAGGTCAATGATGGAACTGGTGCCGGCTCTAGAAAAAGTCGGTTTCGTTCCAGAGTTCAGCAGCACTAGGTCAAGTGCGGCGAAGCTCTCCAGTAGCGCCTTTCCCCTCGGATTTGTTCGGGGAGAGCCCCAGTCGGTAGCCCAGGCGTTAAAGTCCCCGGCTATTACGGCTGGACGATTTTCCCGGGCATCTTCTGCAATCCCTTCAAGTACAGATATTGCCTGGCGAAGGCTAAGGCTTGGCGGCAGGTAACAGCTATAGAACGCTATACCATTCACATGGGCCCTAGCGAAGCAATTTCCGCTTTTTTTTCTGCTAATCTGAAGCTTCGGATTTCCGCAGCTCCATATTGCCGATTTTTTGCTATCATCTGCTAGCCATTCTCCGGAATTTTTATTTCTGTATTGCTCGCTTATGAGTGCAATGTCTACGTTTTCCTCGATGACATTTTGCTCCAGCAACAATTGGGCAACCGCACAGTGGTTTAGGTTTATTTGAAGGAACTTCATTTACCCCTAAGCCCTTGCATAGCCCTCCTGAAGTACGGGCATTTCCCACTCATTGTTGGGTGGTCGCAATCCTTCTCCTTCTTGCGTTTGCAGAGCATGCAGCAGGCCTTTGCCTTGCAGCCTCTGGCTTGGTGCTCCTTTGCTCCGCAGTTGTAGCAGCATTTTGTGCAGTCCTCTTGGATCCTGCAGTTCCCTGCTATATGGCCAAACTCCATACACTTAAAACACCTTTTAGGTGTTATCTTTGGGCGGATTCTACACGAAGTCCAACCCAGCCTGATTTTTCCCTTCTCTATGAGCCGTCTCCCTATGTCAGGCATGACTCTAAGTGTTGCAGTTTGCGTGCCACCGTATGCCGTCCTTAGACTCATCACCGCGGATTCTGGCAGCTCCACATCGAACTGTGATTTAACCGCACATAGAATGTCCGTTTTCTCGGTGATCTCGTCTATATCCTTTACCTCGACCAGCATTGTCTCAGTCAGCGCTCTGACATCAACATTGCTGCCCAGGACCGCCTGCATTGTGTTCTGAAGCTCCGCGGTTTTTGGGTCAGATACCTTGTTTAGGAGGATTAGTAATTCCCCCTTAGCTGTGCGCCTGACAGCCTGTACGGCTTGTCCTAGCTCTTTCAGCTGCGGTTCAGCCTTAACCTTTTTAAGGATGTCCGCATAGGACCCTCCAGAGGAGGTGGCGATCACTATCGCGTCATTGCGAGGCGGTCGCATCCTTGGTTTCCTTATCTTCTGTCTAACCTGTTGCCATTCCTCAGGCTTCTTCCCAGGTTTTTTGGGCTTGCTGGTGCTCTCTGTCCCAGTGTGTTTCCCCTTTTTAGCACTTTGGCTGGCATTGCTGTCCGGTGCCTTGTGCATCGCCTTTTTTGCCGGTACAGCTAGCGTTTTCCCAGTTTCTTGGCCCCTGGGGCGCTTACTATTTCCGCTCGCGAGCACTTCTGCGCAGGTTTTATTGGCTGTCTCCTTAGCCTTTTCCTGTTCCTCGATTATGCCCTGCACAGCCGACAGGACTTCCCGCTGGAGATAGTCGATTTCGTCGACAATATCCCTCATGGGGTTTGTTATGGAGCGCTTTCCGTCCATTAGCCTCTTCAGCCCCCTGGCCTTCGATCCCAGGCCGGACAGCTGTTTTAGCACATCACCCTGCTCCTCGTCAGCAGCTTTTGGGGTCCTTTTTCCTCCTACTGGGGGTGTGCCGGGCTGCTTGCCACCGCACTCCACCCTTTTTTCTGGCGATCTCGCCATCGCGGTGCTTTTTTTAGGATGTTGTGCCCCCGATCCCCTGCCCGACATTTTCCCTGCCTGGAGGATTCAGTGCGTGGGCACTGGTTTTTCGGGGAGGTTGGACTTTTTTCCCGCAGTATCCTGCTGATATTCAATCGGACACAATTTAAAGAAAAGAAAATAAAAATAAAATTTAAAATAAAGAATAAATCTTAAATATTAAAAAATAAATATATTTCAATTTTTTTTAAAAGTACCGCCCAAATTCAAAAGAACCGCCCAGTATTTCCCTACGTGCAACGGCACACACTTACGTGCTTGGCCTGCACCCTGTCCGAAGCTCGCTGCTATGGCACCCGCAGCCCCTTTCGCACACTACGATCAGCTGATCGCGCAAGTGCTTTCCACCACTGAACGTGTGTTTGCAAAAATAAAAGCGCGAGAGAAAATTTGGCAACAACTAACAAACAACTAGTGGAAATTTATAATAAGAGGCAGAGACACCTCCCCTCTCTCGCCTATGACCGGCCCCTGCCTGGCCGCCAAACCTGTTGGGGATACAATTCCCAGATGTCGCCCACGGCCTCCTGGCCACCAGAGGATGTCTAGGTACGTGTGCTGGTTCTCCTAGCCGGATGGCCGGCTGCGCTTTTTGATTTGTGCTGAAAACTAGAAGGGTTAGACGGAGCGATTTTAAGACGCGACCGCACTCTCTGCTTTCTCAACTCTCTCTTCAAAAATATATGTACGTGTGAGATGGTCGTGTTGTGTGTTTATGAAGATGTGCGATGAAATCCGATGAAGGTGTTATCGATATTATTGTGAGATTCTTTGGCGAGAAATTTCTATGGATGGGTCCGTATTTTGAGCATTTTAATAAAATGTGAGAAATATCTTCAATTGAATTGGAATTGCAGTCGCAAATAGAATTGTCAAAGACTTTTAATTTGTGTAACGTGTATTTGCCGAAAGCATGTCCACTTAAAATTCTGTTTAGTTGCTTAACTTCGAGACGGTTTAAATTGCAGTTTTTATCTTTGAACGAAGGTTTTTCATTAACATATGGGAATAACAGACAATATCCTCTGTTTCTTTCTATGCAGAAAGTGTTATAATCTCTTCCCCAATCCAACATGATGCGATTATATAAATGTGTAATGGCATCGTTTAGAGTGTATGTGCCACCGTTTCTGTTATTTTTTGCTGCTGAATCTGCCAGTTCGTTTCCTTCGATATTTAGATGGCTGGGTATTTGGTGTAACTCGAAATATAGGATACTTTGAACAGAAAGCGAGGAACGTTTAGTATTAGCGTAAAAGCTTTCAATGGTATTTGAAATTGAATGTACAAAAGCACATCCCATAAAATTTTCTTGAACTGAGCCGTCAGTATATAAAACCTCAAAACCTTTTTTATTTAAAATGTCGAGCTTTTCTTTTAAAAGCGAGTTGACTAAAGACGTATCAGACAATTTCTTGTTTGGTATACTGCTCTTAAAAAAATCCACATCCATCAAGATTTTCCGAGATTTATAAGAAGAAACGTTTAGATTAGGAATTGAATCATAAATATCTTTGAAATCCGAGTAAACCTTTATAAAGCTAGTGTTTTTTGCTGTGAAATCATTAGTCAAAAGAGAGGCTGCTGGTAAACCATGAGCGAAAATTTTGGCCAATTCCTTCGCCGTAGTAACTTTTAGTCTATATTCCGGAGGAATTTCACCTGCTAAATGGTAAATTATGTTAACAGGAGTCGATTTTATAAGTCCAAGGGATTTCCTGAGGAAGAAATTTGCATGGACCTTAATATTGCTTGTTACTGTTTTCGAAATGCTAGCGAAAGAAGAGCAGGCGTATTCATATTTGGGCCAAACAAAAGCCTTATAAAGATTAAGGGCCTTGCTAGAATGAATGCCAAAATGACATCCACTTAACATATTTAAAAACATATTGGATTTATTAGTTTTGGCTATGATATGTTTGACATGTCCTATAGAAGAATTGTTTGTACAAATGGTCCTACCTAAATAAATAACCTGATCTACATCGTTAATAGCTAAATTATTGCACGAAATATTTAATATTTTCCTCCTATTATTAAAATGCATAACAGACGATTTGAGCGGATTAAACGTTAAATTAATAGAATTTCACATTTCCCTAAAAACATTCACTTTATGTTCAAGAACATTTCTTGCAGTCGTAAAATCTTTGTCAAAAGTAATGAGAAGGAAATCGTCCGCGTATTGAAATAAAATGCTCTGATGATCACTTATGGCGTGCAAATCAGAGGTGTACAAATTAAAAAGTATTGGTAAAATTGACCAACAAAGATAGTTACGTAACTATTAAAATTGTTACGTGTATTTTGATTTTGCTTTGGGTTTGTGTCTTTGCTAATTGTGTGTATTTTGTTGTTGTGAAATGACTATTTACTTAGTAGAATTGACAATTTTGCTGGTTGGGGCCTGTTTGACAATTATTACAGTTGATTTTACCATTTTTTTTTTTTGTGTATACCCTGGCTGACTCCCTTACTCACAGTAATTTCGGAGTTACCCATAGTTAAAACTCTTTTACTTAGGAAGCCGATTATAAAATTAATAATTAAAGAGTTGAAACCCCTATCTAAAAGAATATTTTCTAAAATTGGGATGTTGACTGAATCAAAAGCTTTACTTATATCTAGTACTGCTGCTGTGACATAAAAACCTTTAGCTTTTAGATTAGCAATGTTATTAATAACATCGTTGATGCGGTGAGTTGTGGAGTGGTTTTTCCTAAAAGCGTAAGACCGATTTGGAATTAAACTAAAACTATCTATGTGCATCTCCATGTTGACTTTAATAAGGCCTTCTAGGCATTTAAGCACAACACTTAAAAGACAGATTGGTCGGTTTTTTGTAATTATAGAAGAATCAGTGTTCTTTTTTGGGACTGGAACAACTTTAATTCTACGCCAAGAATCCGGTACTGTGCCATCGTTAAAAATTTCATTAACCATGGATACCAAGTTTTGGATTTCGTCAGGGGGTAAGGAGAGAAGCATGCTATAAGAAATGTTGTCTAAACCTTTTGCAGAATTTGGGTTACGTGTTTTTAAAAATTTGGTGAGATCAGATGCCGAAAAGTACGTTTTATTCAAGGCTTGAATGTCAAAAGAGGGAAACTCCATTTGAATACATTCTGGGGTGTCTGGGGCTGAGGAGATCTGGTGTAGGAAAGCGGTGTGATCAGAATCATTATATTGGCTGCTAGTGGGTTTAATTTGCTTATAAGATTTTAAGGATTTGATAGTTTGCCACATTTCTTTCACTGACTTGGGGTTTGACAAATCATCTGCTAATTTCTTCATATTTTCCTTTCTTACCTTGTAAAAATAGTTATTTAGTTTTTTGTTATTTTAAAAAAAAATTTTAGTGTCTGATAAAAGTTTGCTTTTATAATATTTTTGTCTACTAGCATTTCTTAATCTAAAAAGTCTCTCACAAGTCTCGTCCCAGTATTTTGTTGGGATATATTTATTATGTTCAATAATTTTAACTGTATTACTTTTTAAAATGTGGTTTGTTGTATTTGTGAGATTGTCTAAAGAAGTAATTTTAATTTTGGAAAAATCGTCCAAAATTTGAGACTGCAGCAGCTTATGGCTATTTTTAGAAGCAGCAAAATTGGTCAATTCTAATATTATAGGAAAATGATTGCTATTGGAAATTTTGGAATTTGAGGAAGACCAATTAAGAGAAATAATTTAATAATTTTAAATTTAATATTTTTTTTTATATAAATACCTACACCCCCATAACCGTCATTACGGGGCTTACATATAAAATTAAAATTAGCGAGACTGCACATAGCATTATTTTTAATCTAAATTTCAGACAAAAGGGCAATGTCCACGTTGTTATTGACTAAAAAAAGTTCAAGAGGCTGTTTATTATTATTGGCTGTCAAACTTTGAATATTATACTGTAGTATTTTCATAAATTAAGGATAAAATAAAAATAAATAAACAAATAACAAAAAATAAGAAAATAAATATAATACTGAAAAGCTTCTAAAAAAAAAGACAAAATTACAAATAATAATTTAGAAACCGGAGCGCAATTTTTGCACATCAATTTCTGAATTAGTTTTTGCAATACGTGCTCTTAAATTTTCTAAAAATGTTCTAGCATCTGCTAGAATGTCTGTATTATTTTCTAGTAAAAATGAAGAAATTTGAGAGGAGATAGAAATTAAACTGTTTTCAGCGGTTTCTAGGGCTGAAGATTGGGTCAAACAAGGTTGAGATGGAGAGGGGGTTTGTTGTTGCTGTGAAAAATTAGAAGACTGAGATAACTGTGAAGAAATGGAAGATTGTAAAGGAGGAGGAATAAATTTTTCATTAAGAGAATAACTGTTTTCCCTAACTGCCGATCTGTAACTGTCCATAGTGACTTGAGCATTTCTATTCTCATTTATACGGTTTTGGTTAATTTTTACTACTTTGTTAAAGGGAATACAATTGTGGATGCTTTCTGCAGCAGCCTTCATATTGTTTTGCAAAACAGGTATGGCTGATTTTTTCTGGGTCTGAAGCAGAGGAAAATCAGAAGAATTAAAGATTTTAAAAGAGTTGGCGGTTTACTTCTCAAATAAAGCTGGAAATTTGGTTTGGACTTCTACTCTAGAAAGATTCTCAACTGTCATGCATTTTTGTATAGCAAAAGCCCTCTTTCTTGCTGGGCATTCAAGCTCAGTAGCAGAGTGAGGCTGTTTGCAATTTGCGCACTTTATAACAATACATTTCTCTTCTCTTGGATGGACGAAGGAACAATCGCGACAAACTTCATTAGTTTGTTTGCAGTGTTGGGCAAAATGACCAAACCTGAAACACCTGAAACACTGACTAAACGGAACAAACATTTCGGCTTTAACTTTAGTATACAAGAAGATGACTTCCTCCGGAATTTGTGCGCCTTCAAAGATTATTTTAACCCTGGAAGTAGGTACCATATCTTTATTTTCGTTTTTCCTATAAACTCGGATGATATCATGGATGGGAATTGGCGATGAAATTAATTCTTTTAATTCAGGTAAAGAAAATTTAGTGGGGATTTGAAAGATAATACCGGTTTTTAAAATGAAATGTTTTAGTATTTTGGGTTCGTACCCTTATTTTTTTAAATTAGAATTTACCAAGTCATTAGCTGCTTTTGCTGACCTGCACTCGGCTTTGCACCGCCAGTAGCCATTTTTCTTCACTTTTACTATGTCTTTCAATTTAAGGTTAAAAAGAACTACATTAAGTTCTAATGCGTTTATTGGTTTTCTAGTTTGTCCTTTATGATTGGGGGGGCAAAAGAGAAGTTCAAATACCTGCATAGAATTCTTTCCCTTATTGCTGGCAATGCCATTTTCTTTATCTCCTTCTTTTGGTTGGCTTTTACTGCTATTCTCCAGGTCAATGCCCTTCTGTACGTTTAACGATCTGAATAAATTTCGGACCTATTCGGGAGTTGAAACGGCTCTGATTAACTATTTTCACTTTTTCCAACAAATTTAAAAATGATGTGACCCTGCATCATATGCTTGATAATACCAACATGCCAAATCCAGATAACTTTTGGTCATAATTTCGTTGTAAGTTAAGGTCACACTTTGCACGCGAATAAATATTTAGTTTAAACAATATTTGTCAGGAACCGTAATCAATAAAGTTTACGTATATTATAGGTATATTAGGCATTTTTCGTGTTATTATTACCAACACGAATTTTTATTTTTTAACAACACTTAAAAATGGCTTAGGCCACGATCTGACGATCAAATTATTTTATTTCACAGAAAATGTTTAAAAATGTAAACTAACATGACCGTCAACAAAAAAATCAATTAATAGCTCGATTTTATATCGATTTTGTGCGTTGGGAAAAACGGGTATTACAGCCCTGTTAGAGCCCTGTTGTGTCAGTTAACAGCTGTAAACGGCCAAAAAAAACACCGTTGTCGCAAGCTTCAAAAATGCATATCAAATTAATTTGCTGGTGGATTGTAATGATCAATAGCTTGTTTTTTTGTCAAAGCACCTTCTACCAGTAGAAGTTATAAAAATAATTTCGGTTTTTAGGCGTGTATTTTTAACGAAGACATTTATGCCAGCATTTTTGCATTTTTTCTAATTTTTTCAACTTTGACGAAATGTAGCTTCCAAACTAATGAATGGAACTCAATGCAGTGTATAAGAAAGTTGGAGGGCATTCTATTACCTGTAAAATTAGTCATTTATGGTTGAAATCGGTTAACCACAACTCAAGTTAGAAATTAAAAAATTGTCAAAAAAGTTTTTTACACTTCAAAAAATTTTATCCATGAAAAAAATTTTAAGTGCCATTTCCTTAATCAGGAAGACGTACTTTACCGAAAAACAAAGGTTTCATTCATGGTATATTTCATCGATTTTATTTTGTAAACTGGTGTAATTTGTTTCCAATTAATTCCCCATTAATTTTTCGATCGGTCATATGGCAGCTTTATGAGATAGTCGTCTGATTTTAATCAAATTAAAATTGAAATTCGGAAATATTTAAAAAGATTCATATCCTAGAGTAGAAGAGAATGCAATAAAAACCAAAGAAGTTACAATTTATTTCCTTTTACTTTCCCATTAATTTATCCGATCGTTCCTATGGTAGCTATATGATATAGTCGTCCGATTTTTTAAATATTGAATTCGAAATTCCGAAATATTTAAAAAATAACATCCCCAAGAGTAGAAGGTACCTGCAATAGAAAGAAGACTTTGGGAAAGTTTCAAGCCGATAGCTTCAAAATTGAGAGACTAGTTTGCGTAGAAACGGACGGACAGACGGACCTACAGACATGGCTAGATCGACTCGTCTAGTGATGCTGATCAAGAATATATATACTTCTGACTGAATTCATAATCAGGGGTGTCACAGAAATCTCTTCCAACCGAAGGCGGTTGGATTTTGCATTGATGCACGTAAGAACTTTAACGGATTTCGGTTGGAAATAATTTCTGTGACACCCCCGAATATCTTCTGCAAGGGTATAAAAACATGTGCACGTTACACATAACGCAGGCCCAAAATAAGCTTCCACTAAAAAATAAATTTCTATTACTAAATCGCGTTCAATCGTCGGCATATAAAATGCATATTAAGGTAAAGATATTTTCACAAAATAGAGTAATTTTTATGTTATTATGTGTTGTGTTATTGTTTTAAAATTATTGTTTTAGCAGTGACCTGGGGAGTGGTGTATTTTTTGTATACATCGATTTCAGATAAAGACAAAGTTGTGAGTTTCGTCTTACCCTTTGATGAAACTAATTTCTAAATATTAGTGAAAGTTTTCTTAGTCTATGTTGTAAATTTGAACTGCAACTTTTTGAAACTTTCTGAGTTATACGCTCTTTTGTGTTCGTGCGTATTTTTTGTTTGTTGTGTTCGTCATATTGGTTTGTGCTTTGAAATCTTAATTGCTCCATTGTGAAGTTTTAAATTGAAGTTTTTAATTTTTATACCCGTTACTCGTAGAGTAAAAGGGTATATTGTATTCGTGCAAATGTATGTAACAGGGAGAAGGAAGCGTTTCCGACCCTATAAGGTATATATATTCTTGATCAGGGTAAATAGCCGAGTCGATATAGCCATGTCCGTCTGTCCGTCTGTCTTTCTGTCCGTCTGTCTGTCCGTATGAACGCTGAAATCTCGGAAACTATAAACCTCGGAAACTATAAACTATAAACCTTTCGTAGCCCAGAGCCACAATTTAGCGTAAGTGGTACCTTGAACCTTTAACTTCAAGAGTGTCCAATCACAAAGCTGGCCGAACTCTATATCTTTAGCTACAGTGGGTTTTACCGAAGTACTTTTTGTCACTTTTTTTCATCTATAGTAGCCTGATATTTTCCTTGTTGAACTGAGACCCGTACACATACAATACATTAAAAATATCAGGCTACTATAGATGAAAAAAACTGGCCAAAAGTACTTCAGTAAAATCCATTGTAGCTAAAGAAGTAGAGGTCGCCCAACTTTGTGATTGGACAATCTTGAAGTTAAAGGTTAAAAGTACCTTTTCCGCTAAATTTTGGCTCTGGGCTGCGATGGGTTTTCTTGCTATTAGGCCGCAAAAAGTGCCTAAAAATCGAAAATATGGAACTTTGACCACGGATTTCTCAAAACTGCGACGTGATGGAAAGTTTCCAAGTATGAGGTAGTTTTCTACAACTAAAATCCTTTCAGGTTTGGTAGCTTTTATTCTTGGGCTTTTTTTTTGTCGACCAGTGTAATCGTAACTAGATATATAAATTTCGATTGCGTATAACTTTTTAATGAATGGTCCGATTTAAAAAATGTCTTCTACATTTCGATAGGTATAAATATACACAACAAAATTGCATTTATACTTTTCGGAAATTTTTAAAGATTTGGGCGCAGGACCCATTTTAAAATCGTTAGTGGGCGATTGTGGGCGTTAGAGGGGGCGTGGCGCTCGGCTAAAATAAACTTGCGCTGCGTAGGAAGCCAACGAATATGTGTGGGAAATCTCAACCTTCTAGCTTTTGTAGTTTCTGAGATCTCAGCGTTCATACAGACGGACAGACGGACATGGCTAGATCGACTCGGCTAGTGCCCCTGATCAAGTATATATATACTTTATGGGGTCGGAAACGCTTCCTTCTAGCTGTTACATACTTTTGCACGAATCTAATATACCCTTTTACTCTACGAGTAACGGGTATAAAAATGCTTTATAGGGTTTGAAGAAGTTTGCAACGCAGTGAAGGAGACGTTTCCGACCGCATAAAGTATATATATTCCTGATCACCATCACTAGACGTGTCGATCTAGCCATGTCCGTCTGTCCGTCTGTCGGTCCGTCTGTCCGTCTGTCCGTCTGTCCGTCCGTTTCTACGCAAACTAGTCTCTCAGTTTTGAAGCAATCGGCTTGAAACTTTCCCAAAAGTCTTCTTTCTATTGCAGGTAGTATATAAGTCGAAACCGACCGAATAGGACAACTATATCTTATAGCTCCCATAGGAAGGATCGGAATTACCTTCTACTCTTGGGGATGTTATTTTTTAAATATTTCTGAATTTCGAATTAAATATTTAAAAAATCGGTCGACTTTATCATACAGCTGCCTTAGGAACGATCGGAAAGTTAATGGAAAAGTAATAGGAAACAAATTCTAGCTTCTTTGGTTTTTATTGTATTTACTTCTACTCTAGGATATGACTATTTTTAAATATTTTCGAATTTCAATTTTAATTTGATCAAAATCAGACGACTATATCATATAGCTGCCATAGGTACGATCGAAAAATTAATGGGAAATTAATTGGAAACAAATTATAGCTCCGACTATAGCGTTCTCTCTAAACTTAGTTTCATAAAAATCGGATCTACACAGCGACCTGTGGACGATCCGCAGCTGGCCTACTTTTTTTAATATAGCCTCACATAAAAATTCCCACGGCCGCCATTTTGAAAGATAAATGCAATATAAAAATCGGTTAAAATTATATAAGAACAATGGGGTGAACTTCCGTTTAGCTCCAACCCCCGATTTCGTCCAAACTTTCAAAATCCACGTTATTTGGGGTCCTGATTATTGAAAAAATAGTCAAAGTTGGCGCAAATAACGGGATCATGGAACATAACGGTAAAAACAGTTTTTCTTAAATATCTTCGAATATAATAACTTAATCAAAAAGCTAGCTAGGAGAAATGAAAGCTATTAAATAAATGAGTATTTTATGTATTATACATTTTTTCTGTAAAACTAATAGTTTTCGTTAAAAACGCTAAATAAGAATATTTTTTCACAATGTTTGAAAATAAAAAACCGTTGAAGCACACTTGCGTCATTTTGCCCGATATATCGCACGAAAGCTTCATGTTATATCTGTGTGTCAAAATTTATATCGATGTCTCTCGATGTATTAGCGATGATACTACCTAAGCACGAGAATGGCATTACATATTTTAGGAAGAGCATTTCAGTTCTCGTAGTTAAATATAACATTTAGAAAACAAAATAAAATTCAAATTATACAACGGAAATAAAATGTATTAACAAAACAAACATACAAATCATTTATAAAGTCGCAGGCAAAAATTTTTTTAAACAAAAATCGCGGCGATTTTTGTTAAATAAAATAAATTGAAAATATTTGAAATTGAATTAAAAACGCTAAATAAGAATATTTTTTCACAATGTTTGAAAATAAAAAACCGTTGGAGCACACTTGCGTCATTTTGCCCGATATATCGCACGAAAGCTTCATGTTATATCGGTGTGTCAAAATTTATATCGATGTCTCTCGATGTATTAGCGATGATACTACCTAAGCACGAGAATGGCATTGCATTTTTTAGGAAGAGCATTTCAGTTCTCGTAGTTAAATATAACATTTAGAAAACAAAATAAAATTCAAATTATACAACGGAAATAAAATGTATTAACAAAACAAACATACAAATCATTTATAAAGTCGCAGACAAAAATTATTTTAAACAAAAATCGCAGTATTTTAAAATGTTTACACCCAATTTAAAATACTTCTTTTAGTTTATCGAAGTTTATCCGAACAATGTAATCAACATGCCAAGTTACGAAATCCCAGCACAATTTCTTATTAATTAAAAAAATCACGAAAAACTTGAAAACATTACAGTTCTATATGTATCTCCCCCCTTAATAGGAATGATCTGCAAGGGTATACAAGCTTCGGCTGGCCAAAGGTAGCTTCCTTTCTTGTTTTTTATACCCGTTACTCGTAGAGTAAAAGTGCCCAAACCTGTCACTATTTTACGTAACGCATAACTATTTTTGAGCACAAGTGACACTTGCTTGAAAAATATTTATACATGGGCGTAAGTTAAAAGCTGGAGGGGGACTACACTTCAGTCATTTCAGCCCCCAAAGATTAGTAGGCTACGCTCATGTGCTTATATTCAAAGCAAAACTACTTAGATCGTTTAGAAATATGTTATTTAAAATTGTGACAGGTTTGGGCACTGTTTGTGAATCGTCACTGTGAATGAAGTAAGAAAAACAATTTTAAAAATTCCAAAACAATTCACAAAAACCTGATGAGTGTCCTAAAAATTAAGGACATAAGGTGTCTTTGGATCAAAAATGCATCGTAGAAGAAAATATTTTTATTTAATTTTTAAACGCTGTTCACAAATGAAGATTTTTAAACTTTGCTGTGACTTTAAAATTTTGAATGCGCCCACCTCCTCTTGTGGTTAAGTTAGATTGAATTTTCCAAAACGACCGAATAAAAGAGACATGTAACTATTTAATTCCGAGAAGATTACCAAAATTGGTTGACCACTCTTGAAGATATATCCCAAAAGCCGAATAAATTTTGTGATTTTCTTAAATTAAAGATACCGCAAATACCACAGGGCGGCCACACTACTACTATTCTGACCGCAGCTGTATATTTTTATGTTTTTTGACTATGTTTTCAAGAATTTTTTTTCCAAAAATTTAATATTATTATAATTAAGTAGGTATGGGGTTTGAAAGATAAAAAGCAGGGAATCAAACCAAATCTTATTTCGGTTCCGGTACTGGTCCCATGCCGAATCTGCTTACTCGGTAAAAGGTTATATTTTGCACTTTAACATCAAAACAAACCATGAATCCGTTTGCCGGTGATACCTCCGGAAAGTTGGCTAATTTCAGCATTTTTCGAACTTTGAGGTCCTTGTACTAAGAGTCCTTGCGTCGAATTCAACAATATAGCATCCATCAAGGTAAATTTAAAAAGCAATAATTTTGTTGCACAGTGTTAATTATATTATATATCATAATAATATTAGAATGTTAATATTTTTAATGAAATGACCTTAAAAATTCCTTTTTAATAAAGGAAAAACACAATACAGAAATAAATGTGTACTTTATTCCTTTTACCGTAAGTTATATGTTATATATTGGGAGAAAATGTGACTTAAACAGCGTCAGCGGGACTTTGGAATTCAGATAATGCATGTATAGGATTCTGCACCTTTTTTTGAGACCCCTTGCGAACCTTGGCTCTAACTTCTTCTGGTTTTTCCGGTCTGACCAATGGTTTTTTTTCTGGAGCTTTCATTTTCCATACTACAATAGGAGACTATAAAATAAATTTAAATTATTAAAACTCCTAGATTTGTTTTTAAAATATAAAACTTACAGATACAGTTCCTTGCCTAGTATATTTCGTCGATGCAACATACGAGTATTTTACTGTTAGTACAACCGCATTCATTAAATTTTTAGCAGCTTGTATGAGCGATGTAGCGCTATCAAGCTAAAATATTAAAAAAAAAAAATCAATTTTGTAAACAATCAACTTTAATTTCTAAGATTATTCTCACCCCAGATACTATAAGTTCGCCACTTATATTTTGAACGTCAGCTTTTACTTTTGAAGTTATTTGGATTTGATGACAATACAGTGCAATACGTTGTAAATACGCTAATAAGTCCTTCTTTGTGCTGCTTTCTGGACATTGTTCTGCAATTTCCCTGGTCAATTTATCCAGTTTTGTACCAGCTTCTGAAATTTTTTTAGCTGCATTGATAACATCCATTGTAGTTTTTAAGGGTCCACGTCCTCTGAAATATTAAAAAAAAATATCATTAACGTAACGTTGTAAGTCTAAATACACTGTCGACATGTTTTGATGCAAAGTTTTTCCCCAATCAAAATTAATAATAACTGCAAAAAAAAATTTTCAAAATATTTTTCCTTGTATTTTTTATGATTTTTTGAATGGAACGATCTCAGCAAAATTTTGTATAAAAAGGTGGAATAAGCGGCAAAAATTTTTATTTTTTAGCTATTTTTAAAAAATCGTAAAAAATACAAGGAAAAATATTTTGAAAATTTTTTTTTGCAGTTATTATTAATTTTGATTGGGGAAAACTTTGCATTAAAACATTTTTGTTTTAAGCCCCAGCCAAAAAGTTTAAAATTTGACCTTCACAATACATTTTATAACTTTTCAAAGGGTGTTTAATGGGTTAAGAACATTGTTGTGTCATTTAAGGGGGACATCTAGGTAAAATTTTTAAAAAATCTAAAATTTTTTTTCGCTTAAAAAATTATTTAGGGTCTTAAAAATAACATACCAAAAAATTGAGTCCGTCAGAAGTGTCTAAGTGTCAAAATTTTCCATTCTGCGGCGATGCCTCACAGGTATATCCCGGGCACCTTAAAACTTTAAACGCGTTTTTCTCGAAACTACTTTTTTTGAGGTGGCCGGACACATAACACGAACAAATCTTAAACGATCGATCGATATTTTTGACAGTATATTCAAAATACCTATGTCTATCGACGGACGTAGGATTTTTTTTTTATTTTGCTTACTTTTTTTTTTATTAACAATTTTGTGACGTTTTTTATTCGAAAAAATTTTACTTTTTTTTCAATCACTCACCATTTTGCAAAAAATTAATATATCGAAAAAATCCTACGTCCGTCGATAGCTGTTGATGTATAGAAACTAACCAATTTTATTTTTTTTTTTAAGATCAAAAATTAAGGACGTTAGGTGTCCGGCCATAGACCCCCTTCAACAAAAATGGGCCTACGAAGAAATGCTGCACAGCCGCCATTTTGTTTTCGATTTATTCGAAAAAAATTTTATTTTTTCTTCGGACCTAACATAATATAACGTAGTTTACAAATTTTCGATTGGCTTCTTCATATGGCCAAAAAAAAATCCAGAAAATCCGTTTTTTTTTTCCCAGTTACCTAGATGTCCCCCCTTAAACGGAATTGAAGTGCTCTTTCTATAGGTGCCAAAATGTTTCTATTATAAGTTCAAAATATGAGAAGATTTAACTTTAAAATCTGTCAAAATAATTATGCCGACCAGTGAAGCTTACTTGACATTGGCATCCATAAAACTAAAACATTTATTGACTGCATTTTCAATGTATCTTTTCTATCAAGATCTATCGCAAGATTTTTTAAATAATCAATGCCCACTAAGTATTGCCTTTTCCTATACAGACCATCCCTGTGAAACGGTTGGGATTTTTGACAAATGTGAAACTTGTGTCCCCACAGAGCTCCATCCACCATTCCATCCAATAACAGCTGACTTGAAGAACATTAAAGAAAAAGGCGAAACTTATTGTAGAATAATACAGTAAATATCATAAGATAATGGTTGAAAACATATCTGAGCTTTTATAAGATATCCTCTAACGAGTATGCATACATATTGCTGACTGGGGGAGAGCCTAACCTCCCGTACCCCACACTCTGCTCTTCCCACGCCTCTGCCTAGCCAATATTAATACGGCAAATTTGTACACAAACCAAAAATTTAGGTGTTTTGGTAATTTATATTAAATTTTGAACTTTATAGGAGTCCATAGTACACTTTTAAATAATATTAGTTATTATTTATGAAGTGCAGAAAATATTCTGACACGTCGCTGCAAATATTGATGTTTTCGTTCTCAGAACAGCTTACGTTTTGGCCCACACATAGCAACTTGTTGGCGAATGCTTTTACGCTCATAACAAACTACAAATAATTCAACTATAGCCAAAAAACAATGAAATTAAGCATTATTTAATTTTTTCCCGCCATCGCACAGTGGCCGATTTGGCTGTTTATACCCGTTACTCGTAGAGTAAAAGGGTATATTGTATTCGTGCAAAAGTATATAACAAGGAGAAGGAAGCGTTTCCGACCCTATAAAGTATATATATTCTTGATCAGGGTCACTAGCCGAGTCGATATAACCATGTCCGTCTGTCTGCCCGTCTGTCTGTCCGTATAAATGCTGAGATCTCGGAAACTACAAAAGCTAGAAGGTTGAGATTTCCCACACATATTCTTGGGCTTCCTACGCAGCGCAAGTTTATTTCAGCCGAACGCCACGCCCCCTCTTACGCCCACAATCGCCCACTAACGATTTTAAAATTTGTCTGGTGCCCACACATTTAAAGATTTCTGAGAAGTATAAACGCAATTTTGTTGTATTTATTTATACCTATCTAGAAGACATTTTTCAAATCGGACCATTCATTAAAAAGTTATACGCAATCAAAAAAATGTTATATATCAGTGGTGGCCAGCAGAGGCAGCGCGCAGGGCCCACGGGATAGGCAATTTTTCTGCCGCAGCGCTGCCACCGACTCGGCGCAAACGTATGCAGTCAAACAGAAAAACATCACGCACACAGGCAGCTTTGTGCTTGCTCTGCGGGAACATTCCTCTGGAAAATATGATATTTTCATGAGGTTTCTCAATAAAAGCGGAAGGGACAAAAACTCTTTTACCCCTTACATTTCTTCCGTCTTTGGTTTCAAAATAAACGGTGGTGACACAAAAAGTAAGGGGTAAATGAGGTTTCTATGTGGTTTTCCAAGGGAATTTACATTTTCCCTACACCGTCGCCTGCTAAAATATACAGGATTTGCAACACTTTTTGCTAAAGGGAACAGGATTTTCAACACACAAAGAACTACCTTCTCACTTTCCCGGTGGGTACAAACCCTCACACATACGCAATGCGTTCTTTCATTGTATGTGTGCTGCTTCTGCTGCCCAGCGGGAACATTCCTCTGGAAAATATGATATTTTCATGAGGTTTCTCCATACAAGCGGAAGGGACAAAACCTCATTTACCCCTTACATTTCTTCCGTCTCTGGTTTTAAAATACACGGGGGTGACACAAAAAGTAAGGGGGAAATGAGGTTTCTATGTGGTTTTCCTAGGGAATTTACATTTTCCCTACACCGGCGCCTGCTGAAAGATACAGGATTTCCAACACTTTCTGCTAAAAGGAACAGGATTTTCAGCACATAAAAAACCACCTTCTCACTTTCCCGGTGGGTGGCCACCACTGTTATACATCCATCTCCCTCGCACTCCCTTTAGCCGAGCGACGGGTATTAGATAGCCGGGACACCAACCCGACTATAGCGTTCTCTCTTGTTTAGCTTAAGATTAAGCAAATTTTGAACTGTTAGAAATAATAAAAGTTTTGTTTTTTACGGATAGTAAAATAGTCATTTATCGAAAAAAATATTAACACTGAAAAATTTGATTAACTAGATGAGCTGTTAACCCTCAAAGGTAACATATGGTAGCACTAAACTTCTCAAAGCGTATAGCTTGATTGATGCACTTATTTTTATATTTGCCAAGTTTTGTTGGATTTTACCTGTTTTGAAACAAGTTCCCCATTTTTCTAAAGTTCATGGTATGTCTAGTGCGCACCTCCTCTATTCAGACCCAATTTTTTCCAGAATTTTAGGTCATATGGTTTGGGCTGGGGGAACATGACGCAAATCGACATCTACTCTTTTATAGCAGCGCACTGTGGGGCGCCTAGAACAAAAAGCCTGCCAAAATGGTTTTTTTTTTTTAAGATTTTCCAAAATGTTGCAATGCAACTTTAAAAACAATTGAATTCTCTATACAAATAAAAAAAAGAGTGATCTGTGATGAATGGTTCTCCCACTACAGATTTATAAAGTGGATTTTTCGAAATATAACTTTAGCCAATAAGAAAAAAAGGTATTTTACACATCTTTGATGTGTAAGGGCCTAAGTTGTATATGTAACGATTGAAATTTTAAGAGCAACCAATTCTTAAAATATTAAAAAAAAATAAAAATTTTAGATACATAATTACGATTTTTTTTGATTTTTTAAAAGTGGTCCAAAAAAAAGGGATTTTTTGGATACCCTTGGACGTAAAGTAGTGTTACACCCTAGATCCCCGTTTAATTCTTTTTTTAAAAAAAAGTTTAGATATTTAACTACATATTCTGAAAAAATTAGCCTGCCCTTTTGTGCCTCTTCTGAGAAAACCGCAGTTTAAGTTAGCAAGAAATGTTCATAATTTGAAATATCGTCAGCCCTGGTTCATTCGCGCGCCCTAACATCATGAAGATATTTTACTTATTTGAAGGTATTGATGAAGATAATGATAAATTAATAAAAAAATTTGGATTTAAAATTTAAAATTATGTTATTTTACTAAAAATACATATATGAAGTAAATACCGGTTTCTACCAGTTTTTTTTGAAAATATGCTATATTACCTTAATTGATTCTATGACATCTATAAGATATCATTGACCAATTAAAAAAAAAGGTAAGCATAGAGCTAAAATGATAAATAATGACTTAATCCCAATTTATATGAACCAATATTGAAATAGAACCGAGACATTCCCCTTTGTAATAAGCGTTTATATGGCAGCTATAAGATATGGCTGACCGATTTGAATAATTTATTTTTTCAAAAATCAAGTTAAATTAAAAAAAAATATTGGAAAACTTAGAACCCTATAAGTAATTTATTTATATTTTTTTTCTTAAAAAAACAATTTTTTTTTTCTTACAAATTTTCTACAACAAAAAAATTTCACTAAAAAAATTCACCTTATGATGTTTTTTTACATATTTAATTGCCTTTAACAATGCCCCATGAAAAGATATTCGATATAGGGCTCCGCTGATTTAAGGCAGACTTTTGGCTTTTTCGCCCCACTGTGCAGCGGTCAGCACACACATACGTTGACATTTTGTTTTATATTTGTGTGAGTAATTTGCACTGGGCAGCTCATCGATGTGTGTGTGCAGACCGCTGTTCTACGTTATACGTGTGCGAGCAGCGCGCCAGCAGAACAAAACCCTATGCTCACTTAATAGGGCGCTGCCGACCGCTGTTTTATAGTAATACTTGATAATGGAAGAAAATCCTTTTTTTTTTGTAAATGAAATTGCTGATCATGGATTTTCTTACGTGAAATCATACGTGACATGTCACGGGTGGTGACATCTCAAATGACAAATTCCTACATATCCCCGGTGACTTCGAAAAAATGTCATTTGAGTTGTACCGAGTGAAAAAGCGGAACTCCCATACAATTTGCTCTATGTGGCGTCATGAGTGCGTCACGAGGGACGATTGACCTGTCACCGGTGATTCACCTGGTAATTCACGAGTGAAAAGTGACATCTGGAACTGAAGGGTAAGTACTTAGATATGCTTATATGCGTAAATATTAAGACAGTTCAATACAATAGGCCTTTAGCAAAAACACTGTTAAGCAGTTGAATTTAAGAGAAAAATTACCTGGTAAAGTCGGTCATTTCCATCATAATCATGCACATATGTTTAGCCAGAAAAATAATGTCATTTCCAGTATCATCCCACTTAGCAACTTCAGAATCAAAAGTAAGTTTTTCCCTACGAAATAACTCAACCTGCTGAGCTATTTTTTGTTTGTCTTCTTCCGTCATTTTCCGCATGGCTTCCTGAAATAAATATATTATTTTACCAATATCAGGTAATATATTTCTCTGTGACTTACTCGTGCTGTACATATGCCACTGATATCCGGATATTCGTCCACTGTTTGGTCACCAGTATGAGCACTTGCTAAAATATTTAAAAATTACAAAAACATAAAAATAAATAAGTACCGGTTTATTTATTGGTCTAACAACAATTTTTTTAAATTAAAAATGGGAAATCCCACTTTATCACCAGTAAAATAAAATGCATTGAACTATAATCTTTTTGGGAAAAATATAATATAATACCACATATAGGCATAAATATATCGAGTATTAATATAAAAGGGTTGTAATAAATATAACATGAGAGAATGCTAAAGTCGAGTGCCTCGACTATCAAATACCCGTTATTCAGTTAAATCAGTGTTAGGGAGATGGAGATATGCAAGCAGCAAAGCCGAAAAGGAAGTCGCTTGAAGTAGCGCCATCTACTGGAAATTGAACTTTTTGCTTTTAATTTTTAATTGAGTGGTCAGATTCTACATTTCTTCAAATTCTACATTTTGGTAGATATTACAAATTTAAAAAAATTGCATTTATACTTAAACAAAATCTGAAAATATATAAAACACAGTTTAGCTTGGGAATTCGTAACGAATTCAAAAATATAGCATCCATCGAGGTACATTTTAGATGTTTAATAGTGTTATTATTGAGCTACTTAAAAGATACACTGTGCAAAATTTTTTGGGTTATAAAATGTAACCGCAATTCTGATTCCATGGTGCATTAGGTGCACTTCTTCGCAAGACTCATTTGTCAATTTAGTGTTTTGGGGGGTAATATTATTTACAGCAAACCCATCATATTAATAATTTCATGTGCTTAACTTTGCTAACATTTTTCGTAAATACATCTGCCATCATGTTTTCAGTAGATACATACTTCAAATCTATAAGCTTTTCCTCAAAATATCTATATGTTTGCTGCGCGCGTGATATACAGGATTCTTTACCAGACACTGCGCGCTTTGATTATCGCTATGAATCATAATCCGTGGAACCTCGCCAAGACCCATCTCGCACCATAGTTTACGAATATACACTGCTTCCTTTGCAGCTGAAGAAAGTGAGACGTACTCAGCTTCGGTTGTACTGAGTGCTACCACGGGTTGCTTCTTAGACTCCCAATTGATCGCTGCTCCTGCTGCTAAAAACGTCCAGCCGGTGAAGGATTTCCGGTCGCTGTTGTCTCCAGCCCAGATGGCATCTACATAACAATAGATAACTGGAATGTCTTCGTACCCTGCAGGTACCTCAAGACTCGCTTGGCACACACCATGTGCTCTCGATGTGGGTCCGAGTTCTGTTGAGCAAGCTTTGCCACAGAATAAAGTATATCTGGCCTTGTCGTTATAGCCAAATACATGAGCGATCCTATCAGGGACTGATACTCAGCCTGGTTTGCTCGCAAGCACTCCTTGTCGTTGCATCGAGCCTGATAGCCAGCTTCGAGGGGTAGATTGGACGCCTTACAGTTCTGCATCCCATAGTTCTCCAACAAGTCCTCTATGTACTGCTTATGGCCCACTCGAACGCTGCCAACATCGCCATTTCGATCAATTTCAATCCCTAGGAAATGCTTTAGGGGACCGCCATCTACAACATCGAACCTTTTCGATATTCGGTACTTAAATTCGTCCAAGTCAGCTTTGGTGTCGCTCGCAATTATGAGGTCATCTACGTAGACTACAATGAAACTCATCTGGCGAACATGATCCCGTTTGTAGATGCAGGGTTCACTCGGACATGCTGAGAACCCCAACTCCAGAATAAGTTCGTGCAGGCTGCTATTCCACTCACGACCACTTTGTTTTAGGCCGTAGAGCGATTTATGCAGCTTAAGGACCATTTCTGGATGCATCTCGTCAGGCGTCCAGGTTTTCCTTTCCTTCAGATTATCCATCTCTTGTTGCATGGAACTCATCCAGTCTTCTGCATACTTTGAACTAAGTGCATCCTTTACACTGGCTGGAACACTGTCATCATAGTTCGTTATAATATTGACAGTCTGGTACTCCTTTCTTGGTCTCCCACAAAGACCACTCCGCACAATTTTGGGTCTCCCTGGGCCTCGTCTATCTTTTGGCAGCACCTCTGCCTCCGATAGCATCTCTGCTTCTGGCAGCATCTTTGCTTCAGGCATAATTTCTTGTTGTGCGTCTTCATCGCTGGATTCTGTGACGGACTCACTCTCTTCATGGACCGCCAACTCTTGATCTTGCGGGACGAGACCAAGATCAGCACTTTCTTGCTGCTGAAATGACTCCAAAAATATTACATCACGTGATTCTGTAAATTTTCCAGTACATGGGTTATACAAACGATACGCCACAGCCGTATCCGAATATCCAACGAACACATGCTCAACTTCTTTTGGTTGAAACTTACGATGATATTTCTTGTCCAAAACTATCGCCTTTACTCAAAAGACCTTGAGATGAGACACACTTGGCTTCCGCCCGAACCAAGCTTCGAACGGTGTCATGTTTGCCAACGATTATGCCTCCGATCGATTCCGTAAGTATGCTGCAGCAGCTACGGCTTTCGCCCAAAATGCTTCGTCCAGACCAGCATACTACAACATGCTCTGAGCCATCTCAACGAGTGTCCTGTTTGCTCGTTCCGCTACACCGTTTTGTTGCGGTATAAGGCACAGTGAGCTCTCTTTGTATACCATTTCTTACCAGAATCTGCGTAAACTCGCCACTCACATATTCCCGTCCGTTGTCGCTGCGGAGGGATTTCAGCTTCTCTCCAGTTGGTTTTACCACCAAGGCCTTAAAATCCCTAAACTTGTTAAAAACTTCATCCCGCGTTTTTAGAAAACAAACATGCGTATATCGTGATTTATCATCTATAAATGTTACGAAATACCGACTTCCTCCGTTTGACGTTTTACTCATCGGACCGCAAATGTCTGTGTGTACACGTTGCAAAATCTTGTTCGCCCGATTTTCTGCAACCTTTGGAAACGGCTTCACTGTTATTTTACATTTAGCACACGTTTCGCACACATGCTCTCGCATATCACACATTTTCGTTTTTAGTCCACGCACCATGTTATATTTAACCATTTTGTGTGGGATTCCAAAATTTCAATGTCCAAGCCTATAGTGCCATTTTATTATTTCAGACCCATTCGTCTCAGCCGCAAAACACAAGTTCTCGTTGTTTTCAAATAAAAACAAATCATTTTTCTTATTGGCTCTCAAAACAACGGTTCCATTTTTATTTGTTATCTGCGCACTGTTTTCGGCAAACTCTACACGAAATCTATTTTCAACTGCTCTCGGTACAGATAGAAAATTACACTGGAAGTCTTTTACATAAAGCACATTCACGAGATCGATCGTACTCTTCTTATACCGTATGCGCACCTTTCCAGTACCTTCCGCCATGATGCTATTATTGCCGGCCAACACTATTTTTTCTCTGTGTTCCTTTATGTTTACAAAACTTGCGCGATCACAGAATAAATGCGTCGTTGCGCCGCTATCTATGCCCCAGACACTCTCTCGGTACTTTCCGAACTCACTCGTTCCGTAAGCGAAAACTGAATAATTGCGAGTATTCTCCTTCTTTTCGCCCTCTTTCTTTTCGGCCTCTTCCTTTTCGGGACAATTTACAGCAATATGCCCTTGACGACCGCAAGTCCAGCACGTTCTCTTGCTCTTCTCTTTGTTTTTCCATTCAGGTTTTATCCCAATTTTCAAACTTCTCGACGCGAACATTTTAGTCTCGTTTTCGCGAACCATTTCGTCGTTTTTTCGTCTCTCGCCTTCTTCCAATAATTTGATTTTCAGCACATGTAACGATGGCAAAATGTCGCGCGACTCAACCGCAACAACAAAATTTTTAAAGGCGTCGCTCAGACCAGACAGTAACAGAATAACTATTACTTCTTCGGGTAGTCCTACCCCGATCTCGCTCAACTTTTCGAGAATATCAGCAAAACTGCTTAAATGTGATCCGATATTGTCTTCCTCCGTCATTTTCATGCGAAGCAGTTGCCTAAGCAGAAACACACGCCTTGCTGGCCCTGTCGGCCTATGTATTTGTAATAGCTTTTCCCAAGCTTCTGCTGCGGTCTGACAATGTTTCACATGATTTAGTTGGGACTGCTTTATATGCAGCATTATGCTCGCAAGAGCTTTCTCATCCATGATGTCGAATGCAGCCTTTATTTCTTCACTGTCATCCTCATGCTTTATTACACGGCGGCAAACCACTGCCCACAAATCTGCGTATATGAAAACGCTTTTCATTTGCACAGCCCACGCGCTGTAATTCTGATCGTCTAGTCTTTCAATAGAATTCATACTCGGATTCATCATTGCAGTGTATATTCGCGAAGCCACCGACTTGGCCGAAAGTCCAGAACTTTTCTCGCAAAGAACTGTTCACTTTTTACCGCAAGTAGTACACACAACTGCTACTGTGTTTAAACGCGAAGCCACCGATTTGGCCTGAAGTCCAGAACTTTCCTCGCAGGGAACAGTTCACTTTTTACCGCGACAATTAAACACAACCGCAAAACTCTTTATATTCCTTTCGCGCAGTGCAGGCACTCTGGGCCCATAACCTGATAGAAATGTTGCTGCTTTATTACGAGTTTAATAGGAATACAAAATACGCGACCATTCGCGCTGGCGGTATAGATCAGAAACAGAACTTGTGAGCTATCGAGATTTGCACGCAGGCAACTATCGGTATCAGCTGACAGACGGCGTTGCCCAATTACTTCTTTATTTCTAACAACCCCAAATGGGTTTTAGCTTATTTCGAAATACAAATTACGGTTACATGTTTCATGTTGCACTGTGTTATCATATATTGATGATGCTCCATCTTCTTCCAATAAAATACATGACAGCATGGTCAGACTTACATAAACGTATTTTATTTCTACACCCTTTCCTCAAAGGTTGGATGTTTACAAAAGTAAAAATCTAATTTAATTGTAAAATCTCTGTTAATTCTACAAGTTTCTTCTTTGGAAGATTTTTAGTCAAGATATCATTTATACTTTAACAAAACTTGACCTTCAAGTTGTCAATATGTCTTACAATATGATAGCGTTCTGAAATGATGAACTGGATTCTTGGCCAGAACAGAAATGGTCGCCGAACAGAATGAGTGGAGTCTTCTCGTCTCCGCAACTAATATCGTGTATTAGTCGACGCATCAGAATGGCCTCCTTGCAAGCTGGTATTAGCGCCATATACTTCGCTTCGGTATTGCTAGGGGGGACACTTCGCTGCTTTTCAAAACGCCAAGAAATTGGAATTGGAAGTGCTAGAAAGTAGATGTACTCGAAATATGACTTCCTGTCGACTTTGTCACCGGTCCAGTCCTCGTTTACGTATCCAACAAAGGGTTGACCACACTATCTGTAGTGCAGCTTTATGTCCACTGTGAATGCCAGATATCTTAATATGTGTTTGATACCGGCCAGATGTTTGATATGTGGGTTAGGGTGGGTCGATTTTGGACCCCAACAATTGCATAGGGGGAACGTAATCTTTAAAGGATTGTAAACCATAATGGCGCTACACTTAGAGTTATTCCCGACATGAGAAGTCGGCTCATGGAGAAAGGTAGAATTAGGCTGGGTTGGTCATCGTGCAGAGTCCGCCCAAAGATAACACCTAAAAGGTGTTTTAAGTGTATGGAGTTCGGCCATATAGCAGTGAATTGCAGGATCCAGGAGGACTGCTCAAAATACTGCTACAACTGCGGCGCAATAGAGCACCAAGCCAGAGGCTGCAAGGCAAACCCTTGCTGCATGCTCTGCAAACGCAAGAAGAAGAAGGATTGCGACCACCCAACAATGAGTGGGAAACTTCAGGAATAAAAATTACTGAAATATTTGCTAGAAAATGATAGCAAACAAGAGAGAACGATATAATCGAGTTCCTCGACTATTAAATACCCGTTACTCAGCTTAACAGCTTTAATATAAATTTGCCTTCTTGTATGTTTTTCGCGCGCCCCATTCACATATTCCAAATTAGAGTGACCAGCTTTTTTCCAGCACACTATGGGTAAAAAAAACCCGTTTTTGGTGCAAAAACTCAAGTTTAAAAGATATTATATTGAAATTTTTTTTTGTGCATTATTTGAAATTAAACAAAATTTTGAATTGTTTTTTTTTTTTTAATTTGTCCCCGTAGTAGTAGTTAAAAATTTTATTTTTTTAATAAGTAATTGTTAAAAATTACACATGCCAACAGGCTTGCCACCATTTTATTTCGGTAAATACGACTTTTCTAAGCATAATTTGCCACTACGCCTATACTCCATCAGCTCTGGTATTTCCGGTATCTTTAATTTAAGGAAATCTTCATTTTTTACGTCCTTTGGGATATATCTTCAAGAGTGGTTAACCAATTTTGTTACTCTTTTCGGAATTAAATAGTTACACGTCTCTTCTGTATTTTCCTTTTTGAAAATGTAATCTAACTTAACCACAAGAGAAGGTCGGAGCATTCAAAGTTTGAAAGTCACAGCAAAATTTAAAAATCTTAATTTGTGAACAGCGTTTATAAATTAAATAAAAATGTTTTCTTCTACAATGCTTTTTTGACCCAAAGATAAGGTATCTTCCTTAATTTATAAGCCACTCATCAAGTTTTTGTGAATTGTTTTGGATTTTTCAAAGTTAATTTTCTTACTTCCTTATTAGTGACGATTCAGAAAACTGCGCCTGGCTAAAAACAATGTTTGTGTCTAGGTTCTGATGCACTTTCTGCTAAGGAGTCAACAGGAACAATGTATTTTTCAATTATGATGTGGCTTCATAGGGAACCAAAAGCAATTAGTCCTATATATGGTGAACGCATATGTGGCAAACGCAAGTTTGCCAAAAAGGAGCAAAAATGAGCAAAAATGGTTAATTGTATGGCAACAAGGACACTTTTGTGGTTAATTCCTCGTTTTTACTTCTTTGCAACTCTGTGCCATTAATGTACATTAACAAATACCTTTGCAAGGAATTTCTACTTTCAGATTTATGAAAGTCTTCTTTCACACCACACAATTAACAAGCAAAGTAAGCTAATTTTTCTCTCAATTTTCCGAAATTGCTAAGTGTCTCTATCAGGCAGCTTTGTTGCAGTAGCAAAACTACAGATTTCCCACCAAAAATCTTTGGAAGGCGGTTTTCTTCAAATGAAGATGTCATGAATCGATTAGTATGGTCCATTCATTAAAATAAATGATGAAAATAAATAGGTTTATGCACCAAAATTGGGATTTTTACCCATAGTGCAGCACCAGCAGGAGTGTTGAACATATGGCGAAGTATGTTTGCCATTTAAGTTTATTTAGATTTAGAAGTACAAAGATAATGAATATTATTAACACACGTGTGTCGCTCGCTGATTCTCGCCGCTCAAGTAAGCAAGAGTTGCCACATTGTTCTTTTTAGTCCGCTGGCAAGCTTCTGTTGGCGCTGCTACCATATTAGGTTGCCACAGTACTCCCCCTCCAGTGAATGCGTCACGAATCCTGGTTTGAAAATTTAACTCTATGACTTCTCTCATATGTCCTGGTCAGTCTAGGGGTAACTTCTTCTGCATCCAACTGGCGGTCGTCCTTTACTAAAAATGCTGGTTTGAGGCGATCAACTGACACTGCAGTCTCATGCCCATTGAGTCTAATAATGAAAACACGATCGTTTTCGCGTCTGACAATCTCATGAGGACCAGTATAAGGGGCTTCCAGAGGCTGCTTTACGGCGTCAGTTCGGAGAAATACATGCGTACATTTATCGATCCCTTTCAAAAAGAGCATCTTCTGCTTGGTATGATGTGCTGTTGATGTCGGTCGCACTTGTTGCATGTGCTCTCGAAAGATGCTCAAAAAAGAGGTGGGGTCAACCGGATCGTCCAAGTCGGTAAAAAACTCATTTGGCAGTCGAATAGGTGTTCCGTATACCATTTCTGAGGCTGAAGATTTGATGTCCTCCTTGATACAGGTACGAAGTCCAAGCAAAACTGTTGGCAGTAACTCCGGCCACGGAGTACCTCTGTTGCACATCAAAGATGACTTAAAGGATCTGTGCCACCTCTCTAGGAGTCCGTTTGAGATCTGACGCTTGCTCCTCTTCAATTTGCGATAATTTGACGACAGTCGGCATTGTTATAGAGCATAATCTTGAAAAAGCGTCTGCGACTGCATTCTCTGATCCTTTCACATGCATAATAGTCGTGCAGAATTGGGAGATGTAAGCCAAATGTCGTAGCTGTCTCGGTGATGCTTTCTCTGGTCGCTGCTGAAATGCGTACACGAGCGGCTTGTGATCCGTTCTGATGACAAAAATGCGTCCGTCAACAAGGTGTTTGAAATATTTAATGGATTCGAAGATAGCGAGCAGCTCTCGGTCGTACGTCGAGTAATTTTTCTCCGTGTTGCTCAGCTTTTTTGAAAAAAATCCTAGAGGCTACCAATTTCCGTGTGTACGCTGCTCCAAAACTGCTCCGATTGCGTAATCGGAAGCATCACAAACCAGCTGAAGTTCAGATTTTGGTGCGGGAAAAAACAAGAGGGCTGCGTCTGCTATGCTTTGTTTGCAAGCGTTAAAAGCTGCATGGAGCTCTGCAGTCCATTCAATTTTACGTTAATCATTTTTTTTAACATCCCTTAGCAACTCTGTGAGCGGTGCTTGAATGTGTGATGATCGAGCCAAACATCTGCGATAGTAATTTATAACGCCCAAGAAACGACCAAGTTGGCTTATGGTTTCATGACGTGCCTAATTAAGAATGGCATCTATGCGTTCGGTGGGTGGTTTAATTCCAAATTCGTTGATCGTATAGCTGAGAAAGTTTACTTGAGATTGCGCAAACTGGCATTTGGTCAGATTGATGCTTAGACCATGTTTCTGAAGTACTTGCAAGACAGTCCGAAGATGTTCTTCGTGTTCAGCGATGGAATGCGACGTTATAAGTATGTCATCTATGTAGCAATAAACAAAGTCCATAAAGCGTTGAAATGTTTGAGTCGCGTTTTTTAACCCAAACGGCATGTACTGAAACTCAATGAGTCCAAAAGAAGTGTACACCGCGGTTTTTTTGGATATCGTTTTCTGCCATTGGAATTTGGTAGTACGCTTTAACCAAATCGAGGGTTGAAAAAATCTTCTTTCCTTGCAGTTGTTCAGTGAAGTCGTGTATATGGGCGATTGGGTAGCGATCTGGTATGGTGATTGAATTCAGTTTCTCTTGGCAGTGACAAGTTTTTCACCGGAGAGGCGTCGTGGTCTATCAGCAACAGGTATTCCATTTGTTTCAATGTAGTGACGTACGTCGTGTTGCGTAGCTGCTTTTATCGATGGCTTTGTCACGTCGACAAATTCACTTAGAAGTTTTTGAAATTTGGACAAACACTGCACTGTGGAAACTGATATGTGTTTCGCTTGTGCAAGACATGCTGTGGTTGATAGTCCAGTAATTGAGTCGATCAAGCGTTGGTTTTTAAGATCAATGAGCAATTGGAATTTGCTCAAAAAGTCTGCCCCAATTATGGCTGTGTGCACGTCAGCGATAATGAACGGCCATGTAAAGTTTCGGCGAAGATCCAAGTTCAGCTGAGTGACGTACTTTCCATAAGTATGAATGACTGTCTGGTTCGCTGCGTACAGAGTCAAATCGCTCAGTAGTAGTAGTTTTTTGTCTAACCAGCGTTCGTGGTACGACGGAAACTACAGATCCAGAATCAACGAGGAAGCGGATGTGAGATGTGCGATCGGTGACGTGTAGGCGCTGCTGTGGGCTCGCTGGTTATATTGGTGCTGCCGCCGACCAGCGTGTCGGGCGACAGCTCCTATAGTTTAACGACGAGGAACGGGACCATGATGGGCGGCACTTTTGAGCGTTTCTCCAAATCGGTCGTGGTAGAAGCAAAGCTTCTCTTGAGGCCCAGATGCCTGTTGATGCGTATTTCCAGTTTGTACGTAGCCACGCGATGAACTGCGTGAGCGTCCTTGGGATTGGATACGTTTGACATCCTTTTGCAATACGTCGAACTTCTGTGATAGCGAACGCAAGTTGTCGTTGATCTTTTTCCAGGGGTCTTCGGTGGAAGTGGCGCAAACAGATGGATCCGCTGCAGTCGTGGTATTCGTGCTGAACGCAAAAGTGGCGTTGTGGTTTACCGCTTCGAGCATCTTGTCTGCGATCTTAGCGAGCTTATCCAAATCCGTCTCTTCCCACACTGTAAGAGTGGGCGAATTGAAGCCGGCATCTCTGCCAGGAAAAGAGTGAGAATGATGTTCTCGCTGCCCGGGTCCGGAGCTAGTCGACGCATATTGGCCAGGATCTCAGATGGTTTTAAACCAGATGTACCTCCACCCTGCAGAAGTCGGCGTAGTTTCGACTCACAAGGTCGAACTTGTCGGTGTCGTCGATGATCTGGTGCAATCGAAATGACCGCTCCACTTGCGCAAACCATAGTTGAGGGTTGCTATGTGCGAATTTTGGCAAGTGGACAGTCGTACGTGTGTGCACACACAGTCTCATCCCGGTTGCCAGGTACATTTGTCCGAAGTGCCTCGAGTTGCTGCTGCAGATCTCGGACTTGAGCAGTTAAATCAGAGCTTGGATCCGGCATGATGAATGGAAAATCGGAGCTATCGCTTTGTTCGTCGAAATTTAGCCGCCTACCTTTAATTTTTCGCAAATCGTATTGGCGTCTGTTCATTCAGTGCGCAATTTCTTAATTGTGAACGCGTGTGTCAATTTCGTACAATAAGTAACTTTTATTATGATTTTACTTGTCGGGGTCACCACTATGGCGAAGTATGTTTGCCATTTAAGTTTATTTAGATTTAGAAGTACAAAGATAATGAATATTATTAACACATGTGTGTCGCTCGCTGATTCTCGCCGCTCAAGTAAGCAAGAGTTGCCACATTGTTCTTTTTAGTCCGCTGGCAAGCTTGGCGCTGCTGCCATATTAGGTTGCCACAAACACGCGGCGACGGCGCCATCTATGGCACGGAATTGGTACTGTTTGTACACAAAACTGTAAGCGCCACGGCTTTATGCGGTTTGTAGGTGTTAGATTGGGCGTGGCACCATGATAGAATAAACTTGCGCTGCGTAGGAAGCCCAAGAATATGTGTAGGAAATCCCAACCTTCTAGATTTTGTAGTTTCCGAGATCTCAGCGTTCATACAGACAGACAGACGGACAGACGGACATGGCTAGGTCGACTCGGCTAGTGATCCTGATCAAGAATATATATAGTTTATGGGGTCGGAAACGCCTCTTTCTAGCTGTTACATACTTTTGCACGAATACAATATACCCTATTACTCTACGAGTAACGGGCTAACTGGATCTTGATGATCAACACCGGCAAGCCTTGCGTGCGCATATATACAATGGTTTTAGGTTAAAATCTAACAAAAATATTTACAATAACATTTAATGTTGTTCATAGTAGAAAATGTGAGGGGGTAAAACCCATCCTCACAATTCAGGGAAAAAATACGAGTCCAGGAAAAACTGATAAAAGAGAGCAAACGCAGGTGCGCGAACCTCACAGATCGTGAATACTGCGAGCACAAAGCTCACAAGTGCCGAAAAAGTCCTCCGGGTATTAAAGACAATACTGGACGACAAGGCACCGGGACCAGATGGCATCCCGAATAAAGTCCTTAAAATTGCCATAAAGTCAAACACAAAGGAGTATGCTGTGTTCCCTAGTCGCTGGAAAATACAGCGGCTGGTACTCATACCAAAAGGGGACAAGCCGGCGGAGGAGCCTTCTTCATATAGGTCACTTTGCATGCTAGATACGGTGGGTAAAATTCTCTAAAACCAATGGCATATCAGAGATGCAGTATGATTTCTGGAAGGGACTATCTACCATCGTCGCCGTCGGTAAACTGTGCGAAATCGCAGATAAGGGCATCGAGGGGAAAAGGTGATTGACGCTGATATCTTGGTAAAACTTTCATCTGCCAGGTCTGGTTTGTGAGAAAAAAATAGTATTCGCTTTGTATAGCATCGCGCAATTCGGATGCATACGGACTGCTCATAGCCTCTTAGCCATTTCCACTAATGTCCTATTAGCATTTTGAGCCTTTTTTCCGCGCTCCGAATTGTTAATTGTTTCATGTTTACCTTTAGACGGTTTTCATTAAGACTTTTAATATTCAGTCAATAACTTGATTAATCGTATTATTCCGTTCACTTCGCGAGTAAATTTTTTCTATTCTTTGCATTATTTTATTAAATCAATTTACAATTTTTTTTTTGTGATTTCTTTTGCTTCTCTTTTGTGCGTTGTCAATCAAATCTACAGAGCTGTTTTGTTTGCTTTACACTCCCACTCTCCCGCACTCTCGCATGTTCTTTTTACTTTATCGAAAGTTTAGGCGTGCAGATTTAGTGGTCTTGCAGTACTTTTAACAGCTCGCTTGCAAATTTCGGTCCCTGCATTTTATTTTGGTACAGTGGTCAAAGAAAAAAAAATTTTGGGTACTGTTCACGCCAAAAGGGCGTTTAATTTCTGGAGGCAGTGTCGATCGACATGTTTCTCCACATGTTCACATATCGCTCGCTCCTACTGCCCTTCGCTCTCCCCTCCAACTCTCCCGCAACTCTCTGTCAATAATAGACAATGTTTGATCTCAAGTAGATCATTATATGTATGTATAAGGATCTCGGTCCTTATAGTTACGAAGGTCTAAATGTAGAACCACGGAGTTATAAGATGAAGTGATAACTGATTTATTCTGGATAGGGCCGAAGTTTAATGGAATGAGTTGTATTATTGAGTAGGTCAGTATGCTTTGTCGATTGGTCGGTTGACTACTGCTTGATTTGTTGGTTGTGGATCATGTTGAACAACATAAAATATGGTGGTGATCACCTTTGCAACAAATAGTATAGCATTGCTGTGGGGACTGAAGTTGTGCGCTATTTTTGTAGCTGATGAGACGTTGAGCTAAATTTTAATTCTCTTGCTCTATGGTTTTCCGAAAGCTGTAAAGACTTCGGTCTAGGCGTTGGTCCTTGTTCGGATGAGTAAGTTTCGATGGTTCTTAATTGGCTACAAGTACCTTTCGGCTGTATTATGTCAAAATCCATCAATGCTGAGTTCTTTAAATGAATCCTTTTTCATCCACAAATTTTTATACCCTTGCAGAGGGTATTATGACGGACAGACAGACGGACATGGCTAGATCGACTCGGCTAGTGACCCTGATCAAGAATATATATACTTTATGGGGTCGGAAACGCTTCCTTCTAGCTGTTACATACTTTTGCACGAATACAATATACCCTTTTAATTTTTTTTTTAAATCGATTGTTTTATAAACGTTGATGTGGGAGCCTCCGAAAGTTGCAGTTTTTAACGGTTCATAAATCTTAAACGACATAATATTTTTTAGTGATGTTAATTTTTTTTAGTTTGTTTTATCTCATTCTTTATCGTTACTGAAAGTAGTTTTAGTGCGCCCTCTAGTTATTTTTTTTAAAATAATAAACCGAAAAGTACGTAAAATTTTCCGACTTTGGTTTGGATTATCTATATTATATAAAATTTCAAGAAATTTGTTTTATAGTTTGTTGGAAAGTTCAATCTCTTAAGAAATAGACGCAAAACTGCATTCTTCTAACTGTTCTAGGAAAGAAATTACAGATTTCTGGCCAAAAAATTAGCTTTCTGGCCCAGTGTGCATTGTAAGTATTCTCCAGCAAACTCAGGTAGACTGACTGATGGTTGAGATAGCGTCAGCTTTAGTGGTCAGTTATTTTGGCATAACAGCGTCATTCTGTATTCTTCATAAAGTAATTGGAATTGACACAATTCTGTAGTGGCGATGTCTGAAGCGCCTAGTATTACTTCTATCACACCATGATTGCATATACGCTTGGAGAGGGTATTATAATTTCAGTCAGATGTTTGCAACGCAGTGAAGGAGACGTTTCCGACAACATAAAGTATATATATTCTTGATCAGCACCAATAGCCGAGTCTATCTAGCCATGTCCGTCTGTCTGTCTGTCCGTCTGTCCGTTTCTATGCGAACTAGTCTATCGCGATGAAACTTTCCCGAACGTCTTCTTTCTATTGCAGGTAGTACATATGTCGGAGCGAGCCGGATCGGACCACTATATCTTAAGGCTCCCATAGGAATATTCAAACAAATATAAGAAAATTCATTGTAACTTTGTGGGAAGTAGGCGTTTTGGTTTTTGACAACTTAAAAACAAAATTTCAAAAATAGGCACGCTGAATCTGGAATCCCTGGAACTGCACCGAGTGAACATTAAACTATACGTACTTTATCTGCAAGGGTATATAAGCTTCGGCTGGCCGAAGCTAGCTTCCTTTCTTGTTTTATTTTAATTTAATTTAATTTTAATTAATTAATTTTAAGTTTTGTAGTAAAATTTTTTATTTTCTCAGTTATTTTGGCGCAGTCAATATTGTTATATATATAAAACTACCCATAATATTGTTGTAGACGTATGTGAAAAAAAAAAAAATTTTTTGGAAGCATCATTTTTTATCAGCGATACTGAAAATAGCACGCGCTTGGACACTGACAATGAGGCTAAAAAAATATTTAAAGGAAATATGCGGCTCATGTTGGACATTTCCACAGCGCAAAATATTAACTAATTTTTATAAAAAACATTGATATTGATCCCAGTCGATCCTTAAAAGTTCTAGTCTTCGAAAGTTTAGTTTGTTAGTAAACATTATATCTCTTACGTGCACTACACCTCATACAATTTTGGGACGAACACAATCACAGGTCACAAACACTTATTTTGTAGTTAATTACATACCTTTTTTAATATTAATAGCAAAATGTTGAATTGCAATGAATAAAATCAAATTATTTGCAAATTTTAGAGAGTGCACTATGGGAAAAAAGTTTTTTTTTTGGCATAAACTGTAGTTTTAGAGATACAATTTAGAAAATTTTTTATATATACTATTAAGATAAAGCTGTAATTTCTTTTTTTTTTGCTTTTTGAATCGGACCATTGCTTTCATCCACCGCCCACGCCGCATATTCAAATGTATTGGCAAGGATTTTAAAAAATTTGTATTTGTATTGGTAAAACGGTAAAATAATTTCGGACTACGTTAATTTTTAAAATTTGTAAAAAAAAAAATTGCTGACATGTACAAGAAAAGCAAACAAAAGCAGATGCCAAGTTTAGCTTTAACGGGGGTCCAGCTTCTTTATATTTGAGCCCTTTGCAGCCAGGATTTTCACTTGACTTGTCCCTTTCCATAAATTCAATTTTTAAGATTAATGAGAGCCACTTAGATTGTTTTTTTATTAAAAAAATTTTTTTTTAATGTTTTTAAGTTGCTGGATTTAAGTCATTTTTTTGAAAAAACGTGCAAAAAGTATTAGTTTTGCGATATTAAGGATACATTTGGTAATAACTTTGCGTTTTTACCTTTTTGCAACTTTGTGCCCTTTATAAGTTGTACACCACGGAACGCAAACTAACTTTTTACTTTTAAGCTAAAAAGATACACATTTAAAACAGTTCACAGTTGGACAACAAGCCATAATAATCTAAACATGTAATTTGAGATACATTTATAAATACCTTTGCTACGATTTAACATGATCAGAAATAATAAACCATTTTGTTGCTCCACAAAATAAGCACTGAAAGTTTGCAAAGATTTTTCACTAATTTACGCACACAACAAAGTCAACCGAACAGCTGACTTTGTTCGCTTATCAACACTATAGTGTTGTTAGTAAAAAATCTTAGAAACCTGTTCTTGGCTAATTAGGGTATGTAAATTCACAAAATATATTTAATTTTTAAAAATAAGTTGATTTTATGCAAAAAAAAATTGACTTTTTTCCCATAGTGGAGTGGTCAAAATTGGCGGGTAAGCTGTTAGTGGCAGCTGATAAAACACTTATGTTGTGTTTGAAGCTTTACAGCTGTCCGAATATCGAGAGGAAAGCGAAATGAAAAGTTTTTTGGCCTATCGGATATATTAGTTATCGATTACAAAACATTTTTGGCGCCAATAATTAAGTTGAAATTTGAATTAATCGCTGCTAAATCAGTAATTTCCACCACTGTGAACCGGTGAGATTGACTATCTAGAATATGCTGATCAGCAATTATTATCTGCAGTTTGTGCACATGGGCGCCTGGTACTGTTACCAACTTGACTAATGCTTGGTTTGTTGGTTGTTGGTCATGTTGAGCAACATTAAGTATGAATGTTGGTCGTGTTAACAACATGAGTACGAACACAATCAATTAATCAGAATTGATCAGTCACCACTTATTTTTGTTTACATGTAAAAATACGAACTTAAAAAATCCACCATAAATCCAATTTTCCATGGATTTGGTCCATATCGGGCTTGTTTTGTTTGGTAGAATCTAATCTTTAAGTTTGTATTCATTATTATTTGTCAAGGGATTTATTTCGAGTTTTTACTATATATACAGCCGACTTACAGTCGACCATAAAACACATTTTTCATCTTTGTCGAGCTGCTGCGCTGCCATAACTTATCCAATCATATTGATCTTTATGGCAAAGTTAAGCTCTGATCTATTGACTTTAAAATAAAACGAAAACTGGCCCAATCGGGTGGACATCTGCCGAGATATAAGAAGAAATTCGAAAAAAGTCCGAAATTTTACATTTCAAACTTTAAAAAATCTTTAATAAAAAAAACGTGCCATCGAAAAAAAATTAGTGGTATATTCGTGATCTAGGGGTCCAACAGTAACAGAATTTGCCATCAATTGCTGGGGAGCATTTCGGCTGTAAACTAGTGTTACTTATTGGCTTTGTAAAAAAAAATTGGCACGTACCAAGTGTGCCCGTTATAGTGGTCGAACCAGATATGAGCTTGCCAAGGGTCCAAAATTACTTTATTATTATGACCTTGTCTTCTAGTTGGTCAAGAGAACCTCTCGGCTGAATCCTGACCTCTCATCATTACGGCCTATATCCGTAACAAAGTTCAGATTGATGATCTAAAGCTTGAACAATTTAATTTTCCATATGCTAGGGAAGTATCATCAGTTAAGATCGGAGTTCCCTGATCCAAGAATTTTGCATCAGTGATCAGTGATCAGGTAGCGAAAAAAAGTACGCTACCTTTTCTTGATTCATGATACATGACTTCGGCATGTATCGATAGTCGAAATATCGAAACTTATTAACAAAATAATTTTAAAAAACCATAAGGGGTATTCCCTAAACTGTTGAATTGCTGAATTGTTGAAAATTCAACAAAAAAATTTCACCAATTAAGGGAACGACCCAAAATGGTTCCTGTTGAATTTTCAAACATCTGTTATTTATTGAAAAGTTTCACGGAACTTAAAGCATGTAAAATTTGATTTATTATTGCTAGTTACTGTCTAAAAGTGTAACCAAGGTAAAAAGAACCACAAATATGCTTTTTAAGTTGATTTTAAAATAAATAATGCGTACTGGTGATACTAAAATGTTACAGAGTTGCCACGACTTTAAAAAAAGGGTGACAGCTCTGGCTTTTCAGCAATTCAACAAAATTTTCAACAGCCCCAAGGCTGTTATATGTTATATATTTTACGTTTACGTCGTCGAAATGTATCATGAGCGTTCAGCAGAACAAACTTGATTACTGATTTCTGATCCATGGAACAGCTGATTAACAGCTGACCAAAATTCAACAATTCAGCAATTCAACAGTTTAGGGAATCCCCCTATAAATTCGGTGGAATTCTTTAAAATTGTTCAGCCATTTTTGATTTTTATGTATCCACGATAGCTGTGAGCAGTGCTGCAGTTACGTCGTCGAAATGTATCATGAGCGTTCAGCAGAACAAACTTGATTACTGATTACTGATCCATCAGTGATCAGTGATCATGTTGTTCTGCTGAGCGCAGCCATTGTTACCTTCAACGCCGCATGATTTTCTTGATGGTTTGTTTGATATTTCATTGTCTCAAGTAAACCATGTTCAAAATTCGTTAGGACAATTACTGGATTTATGCTTTGTTTCAAGTCCAGTTTGTGCTAAACGTATCCCCTGCTTTCGTAGAGCAAACTTATATAGCAAACTTATAAAGCAAACTTATATAGCCTTTTCGCTTATTCGGACTGGTCTAATCTGTACTTATGTACTAATATGACTGAAGCTGTTAATATCACTATGGACGGCAGTCCATGTAGTGACGAAGCGCACCAGGAGAGTGTGCGAAGGCGACTACTATATATAGCCGCAGAATTGAAAATCTGCTGCGATGGTCCGATCATAATGAGTGATACATTAAGTAAAAAATCGCTAATATATCGGTGGCAAAGCAATTGCTGAAACACTATTAAAAAACGGCGTTTTGCGGTGTTCACTGTACCTCCGCTAAAAATAATCGGATTTCCATTTTGTTTTTACATTTCGCTTAAGAATTTAAAAAAATACGCCCCCTATGAAGCCCTTTTTTTAATTTTTATACCCTTGTAGAGGGTATTATAATTTCAGTCAGATGTTTGCAACGCAGTGAAGGAGACGTTTCCGACCACATAAAGTATATATATTCTTGATCAGCACCAATAGCCGAGTCTCTCTAGCCATGTCCGTCTGTCTGTCTGTCTGTCTGTCTGTCTGTCCGTCTGTCCGTTTCTATGCGAACTAGTCTCTCAGTTTTAAAGCTATCGCGATGAAACTTTCCCGAAAGTCTTCTTTCTATTGCAGGTAGTACATATGCCGGATCGGACCACTATACCTTAAGGCTCCTATAGGAATATTCAAACAAATATACGAAAATTCATTGTAACTTTGTAGGAAGTAGGCGTTTTGATTCTTGACTACTTAAAAACAAAATTTAAATAAATAGAAACGCTGAATCTGGAATCCCTGGAACTGCACCGAGTGAGCATTCTTTTATCTGCAAGGGTATATAAGCTTCGGCTGGCCGAAGGTAGCTTCCTTTCTTGTTAAGAATTTTTTTCGATAGCCCAAAGTCAAAAATGCGATTTTCACTTAAAAAATTTTACTTTTGGCTTAAAAATAAAATGTTTAAAGTTAAAAAATGAAAATAAAAGCTTTATAGGGGCGGGTTTTTATACCCGTTACTCGTAGAGTAAAAGGGTATATTGTATTCGTGTAAAAGTATCCGTCTGTCTGTCCGTCTGTCTGTCTGTATGAACGCTGAGATCTCGGAAACTACAAAAGCTAGAAGGTTGGGATTTCCTACACATATTCTTGGGCTTCCTACGCAGCGCAAGTTTATTTTATCAAGGTGCAACGCCACTTCTAACGCCCACAAACCGCATAAATCCGTGGCGCCCACAGTTTTGTGTACAAACAGTACCAATTCCGTGCCATAGATGGCGCCGTCGCCGCGTGTTCAACACTCCTGCTGGTGCAAAATGTAAATTATTTAAAATGAGGCGCGCGAAAACCATACAAGAAGGCATATTTATATTAATGTTGTTAAGCTGAGTAACAGGTATTTAATAGTCGAGGAACTCGACTGTAGCGTTCTCTCTTGTTTTTATGCAGAAAAATATGCGACAAATTTGAAAACGATCGGTTGAGCCGTTTAGAAATGCCGATAAGCACGGACTTTTAAAACGTACTTACGTACCTAAAGTTTTAGAGGTTAGGGTACTAGTTTTAGCATAACTTCTAAAGTTGTTGTCCGATTGACTTAAAACTTTTTTGTATACTCTTAAGTGGGGATTTACGTATAGAAAACAACAAAAATTCATTTTTTTTTATTATTTAAATTGGTAGTATAACTCTTTAAGAATGTGTCATGAAAGTTTCACGAAGAAATTCGAACTATTTTGGAACTTATACCAGCTGCGGATCGTGTATCTCAAAAAGTAATGCTTCGATTATCATGCTGCTTTTACAGAAATGTTTGTAATGAAATTGTCCACTGTCTGCACCTACTTTATGTAAAAATTTGTACGTTTAAGTATTTTTTGCAAAGCAAAAACAACAAGAAAAATATGAAATTTTTTTGCAAGACCCTACCTTTCTTAAGAAAATTAATTGGCTTGGGAGGAAGTGCGGAGAAAGTAAAAAAATAAAAATTTATAATTTTTTAGCTGTTGGGGCCGGTGGGGATAAATGCCCCCACGCAATGTTTTAGTTGTTTTCCTAGTGCGGAGAAAGTAAAAAAATAAAAATTTATAATTTTTTAGCTGTTGGGGCCGGTGGGGATAAATGCCCCCACGCAATGTTTTAGTTGTTTTCCTATTGAAAATACCCGTCGAATGAGGGGTCATATGATAAAATCCGAAAAGTTATAGCCGAAAGAAGATTTTCTTCTTCTTCCCAAAATGAAAATTTATCTCTCTTTATCAGTTTGTGAGTCTGTCCCAAAACGTTGGTTTAAAGTCCTGGAAATTCTATGTGGTGTTAAACAGCTCGATATAAAAACATTAGTTCTACCATTTTTGAAAACAGCTATAATAAATGGCTACATTTTTTAAGCCCATAACTGGCAAAATATCGATTTTTTAAAAATATTTTTTCTTGTAGATTAACATCTTAAGGTTATACAAAAAAAAGTGTTAAGTCAATCTGACAAAAACTTTAGAAGTTATGCTAAAGTTAGTACCCTAACCTCTAAGACTTTAGGTACGTAAGTGCATCTTTAAGTGTGTTTTTCTCGAAACCACGTTTCGAAAGTCCGTGTTCATCGTCATTTCTAAACGTCTTAACCGATTGTTTTCAAATTTGTCGCATATTTTTCTGCATGAAAAAAGCCCTGGAAACCGTTTTTTTTTTTAATTTTATTTAGTAAAGAGTTGTCACGACACGAAAAGTTGTCTAGACTCTTCAAAAATTTTAGAGCTTCCGAGACAGCTGTCGTTATTGCAAAGGAGGGCGTAGAGCTGACGAACGACAAAAGGGGAACGTGCCTGTTTTCCTCCGAACGCTCCCAAGCGCCCATGAGAACAAGCCGGACACGCGTATAAAGTATATATATTCTTGATCAGGATCACTAGCCGAGTCGATCTAGCCATGTCCGTCTGTCTGTCGGTCTGTCTGTCCGCGTGAACACTGAGATCTGGTTTTGGATTTACATTCTTTAGCTTCCCTTTTAGCGCAAGTTTATCATTCCGATGTGTTACGCCCACTCTAACGCCCAAAAACTGTGACGCACACAGTTTTGAAGCTAGACTGAACATTGAAACTACAATGTATTTCTTTCTTTGATACCTATCGCTTAACCTAAACAAAAAGTTGGCCACGTTCACTCTAACGCCCACAAATATGATGTGGGTATATATATATTTATTTATATATATGTACGACGTACATTGTACTAATGTATATCGCCCATATTGCATACGCTGTTGTACCAGTACCTTCCGCGTTAAATTTTGTTTTAAAGTTGGTTAATAGAGGTGAACAAATTACTTCAATGGCTCATAGGTTTTTAGTAAATCAAATTACGATGGAACCTTAAATGCAATTATGTATAAGGGCATCTAAGCAATTTTTTTGTATAGAAGATATCTTAAATCAAAAAATTAAATGTTGCTATTTTTTTCAAACCGCGATTGCCCAAATACCATTCGTTAAAAGCGAAAACTAAGTATGCAGATATGCTTATATACGTATATATTAACATATTTTAATGCCAATAGTGCTGCACCAAAAACACTGTCGGCCTGTGTAATAGTCACAGTACTTGTGACATTTCCATAGCCAGGAGTGTTTTTAAAAACATTTCAGTATGCTTTTTACAATTTCGTGCTTTTTAGACAATTTAATAGTTATTAAATTTAAGTAATGTTTGATTTACTTACATCGACTTCGAGTTTCCAACGTTAAGTCTTCAACTGGCTCAAATTCGGTATCAGTGTCAAGGTCTTCCGAGCTCTAAAAATTAAAAAAATGTATTGTGAGTGATATTATTTTAGGGTTTTAGGGAAAAGTGGAGGATAGAATAAGAATAGTAAAGGGGAATGACTACTTTGTGGCCCAAACGGGTAAACGGTTTGCTAAAGATGCGCTCTCTTTTTAATGTAAGTACCTCTGAACTTCAAGGGGTATCACTGCAAGTTTGAGCAGTAGAAGTCTCCATTTGAAGATGTTGCGAGGTATTTTCTGTCAGCTTCAGTCATAAAAAAATAGTTTAATTATGTTTGATGCACTTCATTGAACATTTGTCAAACGCGAGTTTTTGCTAAATAAATAGTTTCCGAAGGGAAATTTCATGCTCAATGCCTTTTTTGAGTCTTCAATGTGGGGAAAAAACTGTTGAGGGTACTTTATAATAACACATGGTCTTTATTTTATTTTTTTCGTTCTGTCGGGACACTTTTTTGAACATTGGTCGCGCTCGAGATTTTTTGAAATATTTGTTTTCTAAAGCGAAATCAGCGCCATCAGTTAAAAAAATTACGAACCAAATTCCGTCAATGTAAAGTTAGTGAAAATAGTTTGGTTCTCTCCCAAATCGCGGCTAGGGAAGGCAAAACACAAAATTTGTTAAAAAATAATGGAATTGTAAAAATCAGGGAACAAAAATGATAAACTCACAAAAATTTTACACTCCGAGTCATTTTCAGTAGCAAAGAATGGTTGAAAAAAAAACAACAACAAACGCACTCCATTTTAGATCAAAGGATTAGTGTCCAAAGAGTACCATAAAAATGTATTTAAGTTATTTATTTAACCTTGTTCCGTTACCAACGCAAGTCAATTTTTTTTTGCTTAAGTACTAGGGCAAGGGTTCTTTAAAAAGTATTTTGACATTTTGCAACGTCCCTGAAGGCATTGCAATTGACTTCAAAATGATGTAGGAAAAAGTTATAACCAAAAGAACATTCTTTATTTATTTATAGCTGCTATGTCTAAACTATTTCCACTATTCTTGCCCCACTCTCCTTTATACGTACAGTGGTTCATAGCTTATTTCGACCAGTCTACACCACAAACTTTAACAGCAATAAAACATGTTATCAAAATAATTTAAACGCAGAATACAAGTTAAGCACAGCAATATTTTATATAATTTTTCCAAGAAATATTGCAACATTGTTAATCCAACAACATTGCAACATTGTGACAATTTCATCCAGAGTCAGACCTTAGAGTTCAATAACATAAACACGAGCATCCGGTCAGTTGCCACAACGCAAATCCATAAATACCAATTCTGCCGATCTTGCAGTTTCTGCAGCTCAGCCAGAATTCTGCCGCCACCGCAATTCGGCTCTGCCGATATGAACGTTGCCTCTGCCGACATCAACGCCGCTGCCGATATTATCGCCGCTATCGATATTAACATCGCTGCCGATATCAACGCCGCCGCCAGCGACGGCGCTGCCCCAACCCACAGCTTAGATCAGGGTATTCTTAAGTAAAGTAGAATCAGTCCCGTTTTGAACATCAAATAAAAAACAAGTGAAACTAAACCTTGGGTTTTAATATCCTGGAAGTTAACTGGCGCCCGAACAGGGACCAGCGCGAGAAAATCCATTAAGTTCGATAAAGTGCAAAATTAATTCGCGCAACTCTAATATTGAGGAAATCCGATTAAGTTCGATCCGCGCGAATTATACTGTGCAACTCCCGCTGGCCCAACTTTAGTTCCGATTCAGAGGGACTCCTTCAAAAATAATAATTGCTGAAGCTGAAGACGACAACCGATCGGTGGACTACAAGTACTGTCAGGCACGCCCGCAGGACAACCTCTATATTGTGTGAGTCGCAGGATCCCTAGTAGGCGACAAAAAGGAAGACATCCGGACCACCGGGAGGAGTAGCCACATCAAGTTAAGTTAAGTGAGATAGTGAATAAGTGAACAACGAATGGAAATGCAAATCAATCCAATTAATTAAAAAGTTTAAAGTAAGAAAATTTTAACTGAGCTTATCAGAATTAATATTAAAATTTCAAAGTTAAAATTAATATTTTTAAAATCTACATTAAAAAAATAAATTTAAAGAAAATTTAAAATTAAATCAAATAAAACTTAAAGTTTAATTCTACAACATTTTAAATATCAAAATATTAAAATTTGCCAATAATTTAAATAAGTTTTAAATTAAAAATCAATTTAATAATTAAAAGTAATTTTAAATTTTTTACCAATTAAATTTTAAACGATTTTAAAATTTTTATATTTGTAATTTCCATAATTTTATTAACATTTAAAATAAATTTAAGATGGACTTAACTGTAAGACAGACCCATGAATTTATCCCCCTTTTCTAAAAATTTTAACAAATGGCCAATCAGAGAAATCTATTGAGACCCCCCATCTTTAATATCGAACAACAACAAATCATAGCCCAGGCAGAACAAAATCAAGCAATCTTAATCTTAGAACAACAACAAATCATAGCCCAGGCAGAACAAAATCAAGCAATCTTAGTACAGGAAAATCAATTAGAGCAGGAAGAAATTCAAATAAATCAAAATCAAGCGCTTTTAGATCAGCAACAACAAAGACAGGCCCAAAGACAAGAATTATTCCAAAGAAATAGAAACATGGCATTAAATGAATTGCAAGATGCCATTAGGCAGATTCTTGCAGAACAATTTCCGATTTTGTTACAACAGGCACAGAACCCAGGTTTTGACTTTGCACGTGCCTCGAATCAGGAAATTGCCCCCGAAAATCGAGCTAATCTCGAAGGGCTTGACAGGGTACCAGATATAGTAAAAGGCTTAAGGGAATTTTCTGGTAATCCAGCGGAATTTAGTTCTTGGAAAAAAGGAGTTGACAGGGTTTTAAAAACATATGAACACACAGTGGGCACTGCAAAATATTTCGGTATTTTACACACTATACGTAACAAAATTACAGGCAATGCCGACACTGCATTAGAATCCTACAATATCCCACTAAATTGGGGTGCCATTTCTAAATGCCTTACCTTACACTACGCAGACAAACGCGACTTGGGAACCCTCGAATATCAAATGACGACAATATGCCAAGGGGCTCACCAATCTGTAGAGGAATTCCATCAAGCAGTTTACAAACATCTTTCTCTAATACTTAATAAGATAGGATGTATGGAATTAGGAAGGGAAGCTGAGCAACTTATGACAAAAATGTATAGGGACAAAGCCTTAGATACGTTTGTTCGCGGACTTCGGGGAGACTTATCCCGCCTTCTTGGCATGAAGGAACCGACAGATTTGCCATCAGCATTACACCTTTGCTTGAAGTTAGAAAACCAGGAATTCCGTGCTAGCCACGCCACCAATAAAAACCAGCAATCGACTTTCCGAAATACACCTCTTCGAACTGTGCCTCAATTGCAGCCAACAATTCCAACTTTCTCACAGTGGTCGTTCCCAACTGCAAATGCCCAGTTCCAAAATTCGTTTTTGCTGCCTAAACAGACTGGTAACGCTTTTGTCCAACCACGTCAACAATTTAATAATAACAACCAGGCATTAGCTGTCCCACCATACGTAGTGGCTCGTCCCACGGTAACTCATCAACCATTTAGACCTTCGGCTGCAAAGCCACAACCACGGCCTGAACCAATGGACGTCGATAAGACCCTCCAATCTAAACATATCAATTACATGAATAAACCAGTTCGATTCGAAGCAGGTAAACGACCACGCAATAGGAGCCGTACTTTCACAAAAAGACAGACCCATAGCTTTTATTTCTAGAACCTTATCGCAAACGGAAGAAAACTACGAAACCGCGAAAAAAGAAATGCTGGCCATATCTTGGGCTGTAAAATCGCTTAGGGGATACCTTTACGGTGGTACTAAATTAAAAATTTACACCGATCATGAACCTCTTACACATGATTGTAATTGGAAGGGAGGAATAGCGATTAAGAGATGGAAATCATACCTTGACGAATATAATAAAGAATTACTTTACAAACCTGGAAAGGAAAATGTAGTAGCAGACGCCTTATCCAGAATCCCAAAAGGTAATGTCATTAACACACTGACAGCAACACAACACAGCGCTGAGAGCTCTGGACACAGCCTCATTCCTAGCGTTGAAGCCCCAATAAATGCCTTTAAGAACCAAATTTTTATTTATAAAGAAAATCCACCGGACTACAAATTTACTATTCCATTCCCCACTTTCCATAGACACACTATTACTCGACCAGACTTTAATAAAGACATCCTTATTGAAATATTAAAGAAATACTTAAACCCTTCTGTTATAAACGGCATTTTTACGACAGAAGAGATAATGGGAGAGATACAAAAAATTTATCCAGATCATTTTAGTTCCATTAAAATCAGGTTTACCCAAAACAAAGTAGAAGATTTAACAAAAGATTCAGATCAGGAGGAAATAATATTACAAATTCATAATAGAGCACATAGAAACTCCGAAGAAAATAAAAACCAATTAACCGAAAAATACTACTTCCCTAAAATGAAACAAAAAATAGAAACAATAGTAAAACAATGCAGGGTATGTAAGGAAGGAAAATATGATAGACACCCGCCTAACCCGGAAATTTCCGAAACACCAATCCCAGAGTACCCCGGACATATAATCCATATTGACATTTTTTCAACAGAAAAGAAATTGGTATTAACTGCAATAGACAAATTTTTAAAATTAGCACAGGCCAAAATTATTAAATCTAAATCAACAGAAGATATAAAGAAACAATTACACGACATCTTATTCTACTACGGGGTTCCAAAATTCGTAGTTATGGATAATGAAAAATCCTTCAATTCAGCAACCATTACATTTATGATGAAAGATCAATTAAATATTCAAATATTCAAAGCTCCTCCATACAAAAGTTCTGTTAACGGCCAAATTGAAAGATTCCATTCCACCCTTTCCGAAATAATGAGGTGCCTTAAAACAAAACAAATATACAACACTTTTGAGGAACTATTAAACAGGGCGATTTACGAATATAATTATACAATACATTCCGTGACAAAGAAACGACCTTTAGAAATTTTTTTTGGTAGAAATATAACCACTGACCCAGAACAATATGAAAAAAGCAGGCAAAATAATATAGAAAATCTTAAGAAAAAACAAATGCTTGATTTAGAAAACCATAACAAACAAAGAAAAACTATAAAAACATATTTTCCAGGACAAGAAATATTTGTCAAGCAAAATACAAGATTAGGCTCCAAATTATCCCCACGTTTCAAAAAGGAAGTTGTCAAAGAAAACAAAAATACAACTATTATTACAGAAGCAGGAAGGGTAGTTCACAAAAGTAACATTAAAGGAGATTAAGTCCGATAATTCTCAGGGAAAAATTTTGTCCATAGTGGTCCGAAATAATAAAAAAAAAAAAATATAATAATAATTAAAAACAAAATACCCATAACATTCACAGATGTTGTCCGCTTTGGGTTTTCAGTCCGTTCGTGAGGGATCGGCCCATAACCCTAAAAAACCGTTGTTTAATGTCGCACCTTTATCATTACAGGATGTTGTTCTTAATTATCTTATTACCAATGGCATTCGCGACCACCGAAATAACGAACTATACCGACGCTCACACCATAACAATTTATAAGGGTATAGGAAAACTACAGATATCATCAATAAAATTAATACATTTAATTAATTTAGAACATATTGAAAGCGAACTACTGAAAATAAGGGAACACACTATAACCAAATTAAGACATAGTTACCATTACCATACTCTAACGCATGAAATAACACAATCACTGTCCGCTCTTAGTACACTCATATTAACACCAAAAACTCGACAAACTAGATCTATAAACATGATTGGTTCAGCATGGAAATATATCGCAGGCAGCCCAGATCACGATGATCTAGTTATGATAGGCAAGAATCTTAACAATTTAATTACGAATAACAACGACCAAATAATCATAAACAATCAACTTCAGGACAGAATGAATAATTTAACAACGATATCAAATATGCTAGCAAACACAATTCAGAAAGACAATCATTTCAGTAACGACATTGCTTTAAGCTTACAAAATCAGGTTAGACTCATTAAAGAAGAAATAGGTAATATAAAATTTGCAATCCAATGGGCCAAAATTAACGTAATCAATACTCTCTTGTTAAACGAATTTGAATTAATTGAAATAAATAAAATTCTCCAAAAAAATAATATTACCTCATTTTCAATAGAGGAAATGTTAGAATTCGTTGATGTGTCTGTCTTACACAATAAAACCACCATAATCTATATGGTTAAAATACCTGAACTTGAGCCAGACAATTATGAACATCTTTGTATAAAACCTGTTATTAAAAACAACTCAATAGTTCACCTAGAAATTAACGAAATTTTTGTATCAAACAATGTAATTTTAGCCTTACCCAAAGATTGTAAAAATTCAAACCACATCAAAATTTGTAAAAAAGACAGAATTGTTGACCTGTCAGAATCACAATGTATTCCTAAGTTAGTTCAGGGAAAGGAAGCGCTGTGTGACTATAGCAACTCGGACCACATCGACGCAATAGAAGAACTGGATGACGGCATAATACTACTAAACAACTTTAATGGAAAACTAATAACAAATAATATTTCTCATCATCTGAAGGGCACATTTATGGTACACTTCTCAAACGACACTTTAAATATAAATGGCAAAAATTTCACCAACAGAGAAAATTCAATAATGAAACCAGAAATACCAAGAATCCAAATAACCCCATTAGAAGCGGAACGTCTGCAAATTTTATCTTTGGAATCATTAAAAGCCCTGCACATAAAAAATAGAAATCACTTGCAAACGCTAGAAAACGATTTTAATATAAATCGAATAACCACACTTGCACTTATTTGCGCCATTGTCATTACTCTGATTATATTTAAAACCTTTTTCCACCGAAAAGAGAAAGTAATTCTACAAATTCAAGAAACGATCCCAAAAGTTTTAAACAACAAAACCAACATTATATCAACTCCAAAAGTAATAATACCGGAATTTAATAATATTCCCTATTTCTAATTCCTCTTGAGGACAAGTAGGATTTTGAGGAGGGAGAGTTAAGCACAGCAATATTTTATATAATTTTTCCAAGAAATATTGCAACATTGTTAATCCAACAACATTGCAACATTGTGACAATTTCATCCAGAGTCAGACCTTAGAGTTCAATAACATAAACACGAGCATCCGGTCAGTTGCCACAACGCAAATCCATAAATACCAATTCTGCCGATCTTGCAGTTTCTGCAGCTCAGCCAGAATTCTGCCGCCACCGCAATTCGGCTCTGCCGATATGAACGTTGCCTCTGCCGACATCAACGCCGCTGCCGATATTATCGCCGCTATCGATATTAACATCGCTGCCGATATCAACACCGCCGCCAGCGACGGCGCTGCCCCAACCCACAGCTTAGATCAGGGTATTCTTAAGTAAAGTAGAATTAGTCCCGTTTTGAACATCAAATAAAAAACAAGTGAAACTAAACCTTGGGTTTTAATATCCTGGAAGTTAACTTACATCTATGATACACATTAGTGTATAATATTGTTATGATTTTTTAAATATTTTACAAATATTTTTTATGAATTAGTTAATTAAAAAAGGCCACAGCTTATTTCAACCAGTTAACAAAAAAATCGAATAAATTAACGTAGTGGGCAATAACTTTTTTTTTTTTTTAATTTTGTATGACTACCCTTTTGTTTATCAACAATTTAAAGTTAACTTTACATGGATACAATGCCTTTTGTTGTTGTTGCCAAGTAAAAACTACTCTCGACCCTTGGGAAGGACTTTTGGCATAGTTTCGTCTAAAAATATTGTATTTTCTAACATTTTTTCGTTAAGTGGACTTCCAATTTTGTTTTGTGGTAATGTTAAGACACCTTTAATTCATAATCATTAGCTCTCGACAGCTCTGGATGAGCTGAATTCGTGGGTCATTTCTTTAGTTAAATCAAAAATGTATTTATATTTCAAAATCCTTTCAGTTTTTAATTCATTTATCCATTAGAATGTGAAGATGAACTCAAATCTTAATCGCGGAGTAAAAAAAAAGAAATTATGGAAGGACCTGCTTGACACTTATTGGCCTAAACAAATCGCGTTTTCAACACACCTTCTCACTTTCCCGGTGGGCATACAATGAAAGAACGCATTGCGTTTGTGTGAGTGCGAGCATGCACAAATTTAGCTCAGAGAAGCTGGGTTGGGTAAAATGAAATTTTTGAAATTTGAATACGGGAATCGTTTGTCCATTATGTGTCCACTTGTGTCCACCATTTAGTTTTTTTTGTCCACGTCCAGTTTCAAAAATATGAAATTTCAAAAATTTTCGAAAATCAAAAATTTGAATTTTTCAAAATTTTTTTGGTGGACAGATAAGTCTTCGATGAGTCCACCTTTCCGAATTTTGAAAAAGTTAAAACTTTGGAAGATATACCACTTTTGAGTTTTCACTGAATTTAAAAAAAAAATTAAAATTTGAATTTTTCAAAATTTTTTTGGTGGACAGGTAAGTCTTCGATGAGTCCACTTGTGTCCACCTTTCAGAATTTGGATAAAGTCAAAACTTTGGAAGATATACATGTTTTAAGTTTTCACTAAATTTCAAATAAATTAAACTCGAATTTTTCAAAATTTTTTTTGGTGGACAGATATGTCCTCGATGAGTCCACTTGTGTTGTAAACAATTTTCGGCCACCACTTACAAATAATAAAAAATCTCTTAAAAGTAAATATTTAACAAGAAAGGAAGCTACCTTCGGCCAGCCGAAGCTTATATACCCTTGCAGATAAAGTAATGCTCACTCGGTGCAGTTCCAGGGATTCCAGATTCAGCGTTTCTATTTTTGAATTTTGTTTTTAAAGAGTCAAGAATTAAAACGCCTACTTCCTACAAAGTAACAATGAATTTTCTTATTTTCTTCCTTAAGATATAGTGGTCCGATTCGGCTCGCTCCGACATATGTACTACCTGCAATAGAAAGAAGACTTTCGGGAAAGTTTCATCGCGATATCTTTAAAACTGAGAGACTAGTTCGCATAGAAACGGACAGACGGACAGACGGACAGACGGACCGACGGACAGACGGACAGACGGACAGACGGACATGGCTAGATCGACTCGTCTAGTGATGCTGATCAAGAATATATATACTTTATGTGGTCGGAAACGTCTCCTTCACTGCGTTGCAAACATCTGACTGAAATTATAATACCCTCTACAAGGGTATAAAAATAAGAAACTACTGTCAATCTCTTCTTTTTTAATTTTCATCCCTTAAAACCAAACACTTTAGTTTAGCTTCCCACAAAAAAAAACAAATTTCGTAAACTTTATAACAATTTATTTTTTTTAAATCAAAACAACAATTTTCTTAAACAAAATAACATTTTTTTTTCAAAAAAATAACAATGAATTATCTTAACAATAATTGTACGAAATTCGAATTTTAAATTAATATACAGGGGTGGTCAAAAGTATTTTCACAAATGTTAATGTTAACTGTACTTATATTTTGAACTTATAATATAAACTTTTGGCACCTATAGAAAGAGCACTTCAATTCCGTTGAAATGACACAAAAATTTTCTTAACCCATTAAGACCCCTTTGAAAAGTGAGCAAATTTTGTGAAAGTCAAATTTTCAACTTTTTTCCTGGGGCTTAAAACAAAAATGTTTTGATGCAAAGTTGTTCCCCAATCCAAATTAATAATAACTGCAAAAAAAATTTTCAAAATATTTTTCCTTGTATTTTTTATGATTTTTTGAAAAGGAAGAAAAAGCGGCAAAAAAAGCTATTTTCAAATAATCATAAAAAATACAAGGAAAAATATTTTTAAAATTTTTTTTGCAGTTATTATTAATTTTGATTGGGGAACAACTTTGCATCAAAACATTTTTGTTCTAAGCCCCAGAAAAAAAGTTGAAAATTTGACTTTCGAAAAAAATTGTCTAATTTGCCCACTTTTTAAAGGGTGCTTAATGGGTTAAGAAAATTTTTGTGTCATTTAAACGGAATTGAAGTGCTCTTTCCATAGGTGCCAAAATGTTTATATTTTAAGTTCAAAATATGAGTACAGTTAACATTCAAATTTGTGAAAATACTTTTGACTAGGGTTGTACAATACATATTATTCGGTCTGCGTATATACAAGTATATGGATAATCATTTTCGTGGTAGAAGCCGTGAATCTTTTCCATGGTCGGCACATATCGTCGTGAACTTCCCAATATCCTGTTAGTCTGCGGCAATAAGAAATGTAGTGCCCAATTCCATTTCCTGCCGCTAGAAGGTACTCAATGGCACCACTCAGAATGTATTTTCTATTCTGTATTACTATTTCCTGTGGTATCTGGAGCAATGTTGCAGATCCTGTTGAGCCGGCTGTGGATTTTTGATGAAAGGCACTATGCGTCGCAAATTCTATGTCTATTATGACATGAGGACCTGGATCTCTTTCAACGATCTCTTCTCCGTAGCATCTTCTGCATATTTCTTCGGATGCTTCAAAAAATTCGTCCACAAAGGTGAGCAACGCCGAGATCCTTGACCTTTTCTGAATCCATTAGCTCCAGACGTTGGTGTATTGATGTGTGCTTCTCGCACTCTTTTGTGGCACCTTCTTTATGTAATCGACGGCTTGTTGCGCTCGGTATTCCATTCAGAGCTTGGTAAATAAATGCTCCGATATTTGTGTGGCACAGTACGGTGTTGTTTTTTTCCTTAAAAAAAAGACATTAAAATCAGACCTCTTTCGCAGTAGAGGCTGGCAGAAATTCCCTCTTTGACATTACAATCTGATGGATTTTTTGTGTTGTTCTTTACCTTCCAGTTTTCCTCTTTTAAAAGGTATTCCACGTCGCTTTTTTCAGAAATATCCTCCAGGACTCCTTTTTCTTCTCGGATTTTTTTTGAATTTGTTGCTCTTTTATAAATTCCGGAACTTTTAAGTTTTTTTGCTTCATGGCGGCACGTTCCAATTTGCACACAGCTTCGATGCAGCGTATATGTTGCACCACGAATTTATCTGCACGCACTGGTCGGTGGAATATACTCATGTCCGTGTTTTTTTTAGATCCTTGAAATAAGCTTCCACCAATGCTGAAGAGCCGACATCATATTTCGAAGAGAATTTGTCTTTCATTACATTGGTCCATAATATAAAGTACTGACACAATTTTATTAGAGGTGGCATCAATTCCGGCAAGTAATAGGGGTTTGGCCGGCATTTTGCTGAATTGCACTTTGACGCTTCATCTTCGGCATTGTTTTTAATATTGGAGATGAAATCCGACACATCTCCGTCAATTTCCTCCGATTCTACCGGTAAATATAAAATTTCCCCATTTTCATCATGGTCCAGAGCAGTAAATGTGGCTATTCGGGTTAGGAGATACTTTTCATTTCTGTGGCTGGAAAGAAAATCTCCTGATTCATCTTCTCCAGAGGATTCGCTCAATTCGAAGGCCTCCTTCGTTTCGCATGTCGTCGCCACTCCAATGCATCTAATAAAAAAATCCTTTACGTTCGGCAATTTTCCTTTAAAAACGTTTTTCCGGCACATCATTTTAATAAGGTGGGCGATATCAAGCCGAATGAAGCAACGCGGCGGCTCAGTCCGTTCCTCCGATGAAAGGGTTTTAAAACATTTGGAAATATAAGTGTTTAGTCGGCATTCATTGAAGCTCAAGCTTATTCTGTTAAGCAGAGCCAACGAAAAATCGGACACGACCTCCAGTGGAAAGTGTCCCGATTTACTAATAAACCTGCTCAGCCAAAATTGGATGCTGGCAGTATCATGCTTCGCCGACAGCATTTGGAAGACTGGAAATATGCTGTCGTCTCCCTCCATAACAATTTGGTATACAAATACGTAGCTTGAAGCTCCATTCGGTTTTACAATCGGTAAAACAACGCTTCCAGTAGCGTCGACCGAAAGGGCATAGGGGAACAAGCCTGGGAAAACTGCCCCAGGCGGTAACATTTTGGATGAGGATTGGTAGATAGGAATCTAATGGATAAGTATTCCAATTTTCAAATATTTTTATCCACTGGTTTACGAGTAATCTGCCGCAACTAAAGAACATATCACTTGATGTATCTTCCCTTCGGTGGTTCTTGAGAAAACTTTTTTGATGCCAATAATTTTTGAGTTAACCTTCAAGAATGTCAGCCAATCTTTGGATTTTTACCATTCTTATAAGCTAACAAAAATCGCGATTCAAATTTTAAAAAAATTGGTTCAAGACTTTCCAAGTCTGACAACACCGCCAATTTTTTACAGTTTGTGTGTAACCATCTACTTCATATAAAAAATTCATACTTTTCGAGTGGTGCAACAGTGTTAAACAAACAAAAAACTGAAGAATTTATTTCTGGAAGGGTAGGAATAGAGTTAATAAAATATATTTGGCTTGTAAATAGTTAGTTCTAAGACCAGAATTATTATCAAAGAGTAAAGTAAGAGTAAAGTCTGTCCCTGGACAGAGATTTCATAAGAAATCCTTTGAGCATGGATGACCAACAAATACTTTAATTATGTGATTCTAAATTTTTGTTAGCTTTTAAGAATGGTAAAAATCCAAAGATTGGCTGACATTCTTGAAGGTTAACTCAAAAATTATTGGCATCAAAAAAGATTTCTTAAGAACCACCGAAGGGAAGATACATCAAGTGATATGTTCCTTAGTTGCGGCAGATTACTCGTAAACCAGCGGATCAAAATATTTGAAAATTGGAATTCGTATCCATTAGGTTCCTATCTACCAATCCTCATCCAAAATGTTGCAATACCGCCTGGGGCAGTTTTCCCAGGCTTGTTCCCCTATGCCCTTTTGTTTACGCTTCGTATCCTTGAGGTATATGTTTTTAGCTGGGCTCCTGTGCAGTAAATACAGAAAAATTCGTCCAGTCCGATATCAAGGATGCAGCCAGCCAATTCACCTTCATACTTCTTGAGGTATAAGCTTGAAATTGGATCACGATCCTTGGTGATTCCTAGGTGCCGTTTAGTTGCCTCTTCACGAAGTTTTCGCAGAGTTGGTAGCTTCGGGATGTAGCTCGGCTCTGGGTCGTCATCTTTCATGTCCTTGGTTGCTTCCTTTCTCCATAATGCTGCTTTTTTTAAAATTAACTTCCCCGATTTCAATTCGTCTGGATCCTGTGCACCGTTATGTTAGGTGGAATTCTTCGTGTGTCTGGTACCGAAACGGAAATCGAGATACCGCACTGCTCTTCGGGTTCCACAAGGCAATGTCTTCTATCTTTAGCCATATATTGTCCACTTTGTCCGAAATTTTGGCCTTCTTAAAATTAAACGCACAAGGAAGTGGCACTTTTTCATACACGCACTTGGCTATAATATCCCTCCAGTTAGGTTGTAGATAGTTCCTTGTCGCAAATCCTTTCTCTGTTGCGCCTTAGGGGCAATTGATCTCCATGCCTCTTCATCCAACTGCAGGTTCAAGTAAAGAATGGGCAGAGGTCCATTTTTCGATAGTTCGCTTATCTCGTACTCTGGATCATCTTCAGGTGCCGTGGAATTTAAGGTGCTGTTATTCGCAGTGTTATTCGCCTCACATCTTTGTTTCACAGTAGTCAGTATATTATATCGATTAACTCGGGCATATAAATTTAGGGCCCTGGCACTGATTGTTCCCTGCAAATTATTGCTGGCCTCTATCCAAACATCGTCACTTCTCGGCTTCAGAGTTCCGTTTTCGGTAAAAATATTAACATTACAAAGTGCATTCACTATGGTGGTGACATCAACTGGTTTGGGTGGCATCGTGTTAGATAATTTAATTATTCACTTCACTCTTTGCTATGTTTAAACTGTTTTTAAATACTGTTTGTATGTTTTCACTGTACATCAAATAAATTTTAAAGGTTAAGTAATATTAGTATACCTTAACTAAATTGTAATATCCTTCGCGACGAAATGGATATATAAATAAGTTAACGCAGTTAACTCTTAATTGCTTAATACCTTATACCTTCTTTGAGCGAAAAATTGAGGGAACTTTGGATTTTTTTTTTGGTGTGTAGCAATTATTTTATGACAGTTAAGTTATTATTTATTGATAGTACATGTTCTTATCGAAACTACAAGCCTTTGTTCTTGAAAAAATATGAATAATTTACGAAGTTATGGCAATTCTTTCGGAACCCTTTTTTTTTATAGCGGCTTGCGGTGACCACGATGGAAGTCCAGCAGGTCAACTGATCAAAAAACCAAAAATTTTTAGTTAGTATTAGTATTGTGAACGATTACTTTTAAGAATATTTCCTTTTTTCTGCATACAGTAACCATTTTTCCAAAAAGTTGATTTTTCAAGTTCTAAAAATTTTATTAAAAAATTCTGATCTGCGAAATTAAAATTGGCGCATAAAAACTTAATCGTTCACGAACTCGGCACAATCATTACGAATAATTTAAAAAAAAATTAAAGAAGATCGATCAAATAGTTCTTGCGCAATCGTGGTCACAGCGAAGGGACTTTTGGAAAAACACGACTTTGAGATAAATGCATTCAAAGTTTTACGTTGACGTTGCAACTATTGAAGTCGAGCGCGTCAAAACGCTGTTTCCCTATCGAACTATTATTCGGATCTGTATGAAAATTTGGGAAGATGTTCTCTAAGGGATATACTTTAGGATTCAGCAAAAAAAAAATTTCGTTTTTTTTTTTTAAAAAGGTATATAACCCCTTAAATACAAAATTGTAATATCCTTCGCGACGAAATGGATATATAAATAAGTTAACGCAGTTAACTCTTAATTGCTAAAAAACAAAATTGAAAAATCCTTCGCGACGAAATGGATATATAAATAAGTTAACGCAGTTAACTCTTAATTGCTTAAATACAAAAACATGAAAAGAATAAATTATATTCTTACAATACTTTGTTTTAAATCAAAAATATATTTATTAATAGATCTATTTTTACTTGTATATTTTTTAGTCGTTTTTGTTTATGAATTTAAAGAGAAAAAAATAAATTAAAAGACAACTTAATTAAAATAATAAAAATTAAACTTATTTTATTATTAAGAATAAGTCTTTAAAAAACTTATATATGTGTTAAAAGTAATATATATATAAAGAAGTGTATGTGGTATACTTGCAGTTTTCCAGTTGTAGTCCAGTAATTTTCTTTTTATCGCACTACACTGTAAAAACAGCAAATTTGACAAATTCTGAAATCGGGAAGTTATTAAAAGTTAAAAAAACGGAATCAGTAAATTTATATTTAATCGCGTATTTAAAAGAAATCTCAAAGAGACAAAAAAAAGTCGCAATTTTTTAATCTAAACTCACAAAGTTGTAAATATTCTGAAGAAAAAATGATTTTAAATTTAAAAAATTCTCAAGTTTTAAAACGAATGTAAACAAATATCACAAGCAAGCGCAATGTAAAGAATAAAATCAAATAAATGTGGAAAATTTAAAGAACAAATTTGAAAATCGCAAGTCTTTAAAAAGACTGTAAACTAAATTCAAAGAATTCGGAAAACAAAATACACAATGACAGGGAAGATCTCAGAGTTTTGCGCAACGCCACTTCACTCGTATTTCTTGTGGAACAAAACGAAGGAATATTCACAACACTGATCACACTTATGCACCAACACTTATGACACAGCAAGAAATTCTGGTATCAAAACAATTTTAAATTTATAAAATCACTAATCAAACTTGAAAATTTTGCAAGTCTTAAAAAAGACTCTTAACAAAATTAACAAGGATGCACAAACACAAAACGCAGAATTTCGTACAATGCCACTTTGCTTTATTTCACGATTCACAATAGTTCTGGTACACTGCAAGCGTTTTCAAAAATCGCGCACAACTTTTCACTTCACTTTTCACACAAAAATAGACCAATGGTGCTTTCTGGGCGCCCTTTTTTATACCTATTATGAGATTCGAGGAGGAAAGCGATTTCCAAATCGAGACAAGTGTTTCAGGGTTAAAATTGAAGCAGGTTTGCGGTATATACCTGTTACGTAAAACCCCTAAAAAGTATCCTAAAAAATCTTTACCCTTTCTCACAGGTAACGACATTGCAAACCCCAAAAACAGACTAGCCATTCAGGTTTAAAAATATTTACCTGCTCAAATTCTCCATTCAGAAATTTGGATGTTGAATTTACCTGTTTGCATAACCCATGTCGAATCAAACTACGTTAATCTTAAGGTGAGAAAAGGTGTCCAATAATTGACTGCTGGTGGATTAATTACTTTAAGAAGTGTGCAATCTAATTGACTACTTTTAAGAGAAAATTTCTAACCAATTTTTTTCTTAAAAAGAACTTAAAAGTGGTATATCTTCTAAAGTTTTGACTTTATCGAAATTCTGAAAGTGGACTCATCGAGGACATATCTGTCCATCAAAAAAATTTTTGAAAAATTCGAGTTTAATTTTTTTTTTTAAACTTAGTGAAAACTAAAAAGTGGTTCTATACCTCTAAAAAAAGAAAACACCCCTTTATGCATGATCCGGCTTTTTTTACATTTTTGTTTATATAAGGAAAAGTATAAGTGCTAGAAATTAATGAGTTACGTCAAATTAAAGCTTAATATGTGTACTAAACGTAAAAGTTAAAATTAATTTTTACGAATTTTTTTTAAACTTTTTTTAAGCTTTAAAGTTGCGGAAAATATTTGTACGCATACTTTTTACTTTTATCGTGCAAACGCTGAACAGTCTAGAAGGCAGCGCTCTCGTGATGGCTCTCAGTCGGTCCTTGGAAGGAAGAGCGTCTGATTGGCTTGCACAAACGGTCTACTCTGGGATCACATGGATGCAGTTCAGGATGCTGTTCCTTTAGTATTTCGCCGGAACGGAGACCTTGGGTGCAACTGTTATGAATCTGCTGAATAGTCGCCTAACAGAGAGACAATCTATACCGCTGCACTATGGGAAAAAAGTCAATTTTTTTTGGCATAAAATCAACTTATTTTACAAATTATTTTTAAAAATAAAATATATTTTGTGAATTTACATACCCTAATTAGCCAAGAACAGTTATCTAAGATTTTTTACTAGCAACACTATAAGGTTGATAAACGAACAAAGTCAGCTGTTTGATTGACTTTGTTGTGTGCGTAAATTAGTGAAAAATCTTTGCAAACTTTCAGTGCTTATTTTGTGGAGCAACAAAATGGTTTATTATTTCTGATCATGTCAAATCGTAGCAAAGGTATTTATAAATGTATTTTAGATTACATGTTTTGATTATTGTGGCTTGTTGTCCAACTGTGAACTGTTTTAAATTCGTATCTTTTTAGCTTAAAACTAACAAGTTTGTTTGTGTTCCGTGGTGTACAACTTATAAATGGCACAAAGTTGCAATAAGGTAAAAACGCAAAGTTATTACAAAATGTATCCTTAATATCGCAAAACTAATCATTTTTGCAACTTTTTGCACGTTTCTTAAAAAAAATGACTTAAATCCAGCAACTTATAAACATAAAAAAAATATTTTTTTAAATAAAAAAACAATCTAAGTGGCTTTCATTAATCTTAAAAATTGAATTCATGGAAAGGGACAAGTCAAGTGAAAATCCTGGCTGCAAAGGACTCAAATATAAAGAAGCTGGACCCCCGTTAAAGCTAAAATTGGCATCTGCTCTAAGATAATATTTCACTTTTCTTGTACATGACACCAATTTTTTTTTTTGACAAATTTTTAAAATTAACGTAAACCGAAATTATTTTACCGTCTTACCAATACAAATACAAATTTTTTAAAATCCCTGCCAATTAATTTGAATATGCGGCGTGGGCGGTGGATGAAAACAATGGTCCGATTCAAAAAGCAACAAAAACCGAAATTACAGCTTTATCTTAATAGTATATATACAAAATTTCTAAATTGTATCTCTAAAACTAGAGTTTATGCCAAAAAAAATAGACTTTTTTCCCATAGTGCGCTGTATAGAAACAGAGTTGTAACATCCCTACCGTCCAGGTGGCAGTCACTGTCGGTAGAGCAAAGTGCCGGTTCTGTTGCTTTGGACATTGGACAAGCGATTGCGACCTTTGTCTTTTACTACAGAAGTCAATACGAGTTACAACAGAAGTTGAAAGCCTTTTTTTTTTTGATGCTGGACCGAGCCGCAGCCATTTAGTGGCTATTTCTAGCCACTTTAAAAAAAATTTGCCATTCTTTTTTTTTAAATACTATCAGCCACTAAACTAGCCATTTTTAATTTCTTTATAGCTATTTTAGCCATTTAATTACAAGACAACCAATTTTTTACTTTTTTTTTTGCTTTTTTATGCCTTTTTGAAATTGATTGCACAAATTACAATTAATAATGGTTCACAAAGTTATCGAAACTCGTATTTTACTCAGTGGTTCGAAAGAGTTCGAAACTCTTGAAAGAGTTTCTCTTTTACTGTGCGTTGTCGTCGAGATGATATTGTCTCAGATGAATATTGTTAAGAACAAATTACGCAACTCCATGAACAAAAAACCTTAAATTCGATATTGTGCATAAGGTAAGTTTATAATTTCAATAATTATAATAGAAATACAAACACAACATATTAAACTTTTAATATTTTAATTTACACATAAGGTGTGTTTCAAAATTATACGACATCATAAATTTCTTAAATATTTTTTTATTAAAAGTCGTATTAAGATGATTGTGTTTGTATTTAATCGTTATAACAAAACAAAGAATTTCATGTGAAAACAATATAATATTTGCCTCCGTGGCATAACTTATAACAAAATCTTAATTTTAAGGTGATTCATAATTATACGACACCATTGATTTTTTCCGGTTCCAATGATCAAAATTACCCGAACTTTTTTTTCTGGTTAAATATAAACTAAAAGATTCGATTTTGAGAGTAATCCAGCTTTGGGCTGGATCTTTGATCCTTCTAATCTTCGGCACATACATAAATATTGAACATTTCTCTCTACACCTTAAAAAAATTTTTTTTTCGAAGTCATATCCCCCAATTTGTCTTAACTTTTGTCTGGTCAATATTCTTAACACTTTTGAATCATATAAGAATCCTGTTCAGTGTATTACGTCCAACAGACCTCAAAAATTATTTTTTAAAGAATTGCCCTTTTGGAACCAAACTGTTTTATTCCAAAAATATTTAATTTTAGGCGATACTTCCTGTCAAAATGCAAAAATTTGTTCTTCATCCCATGGAAAAAATACTCAAATTCGTATGAAAAAATTTCGAAAAAACTTTAAAGTGTCGCAGACTGGGGATCGCATTTCAAATGTTCCAATCGTGAAATGTGGAAAGTTTATTAAGGTTTTGAAGAACCAATTTTTGCATTTTGACAAAAAGTGACGGCCAAAATCAAATATTTTTGGAATAAAACAGGTTTTGTTCCAAAAGGGCAGTTTATAAAAAATGATTTTTTAGGTCTGTTTCGTGCATGTAATAAACTGAAAGGGATTTTTATTTGATTCAAAAGTGCTAAGAATATTAACCAGAAAAAAGTTAAGATGAATTGAGGGATATGACTTCGAAAAACTACTTTTTTAAGGTGTAGAGAGACATATTCAATATTTATGTATTGGTTGAAGATTGAAAGGACCTTTGGCTGGATTACTCTCAAAATGGAACCTTTTAGTTTATATTTAACCAGAAAAAAAATTTCGGTCAAGTTTGATCATTGGAACCGGGAAAAATCGATGGTGTCGTATTATGAAACGATCGCACATAGCCGAAAAATAGACTATATTTCGAAAAGATAGCTGTAAATCCTTAAAAAGAGGATCAAAAACGCGTGGTATTTTTTTTCGTACACATCATACATTGTTCTTTCAATCTGCATTTAAATGTTTCGCTTTCTATAAACAACAACAACGCCACAAATTTTCCAAAAATAAGTGTGTTGGTGTCGTATAATTTTGAAACACACCTTACATGGAATGTTGCCATAATAATGATTTGCCTGATGAGTACTTAACCCAAACTACTGGCAATGAGAAGTACGCGGATTTAAGGGGGGAGATACATATAGAATTGCAATTTGTTCATGTTTTTCGTGATTTTTTTAACTAATAAGGAATTGTGATGGGATCTCGTAACTTGTAACTAACATACACTGTTCTTACATAATTTTTACCAATTTTTTTTTCAAAATGGCGGCCATGGGAATTTTTTGCCAGGCTATATTAAAAAAAAAAAGTAGGCCAGCTGCGGATCGTCCACAGGTCGCTGTGTAGATCCGATTTTTATGAAACTAAATCAATGTAGAAACTGTCTGAACCTAAATTACATAGAATATCTCAATACTCTGGAATTGGCACCCTTTCGAAGTCAAATACAATTTTTTGCATATATTTTTTTGTTGTTTTTGCCTTAAAAAAAATATTTACACTTGCAAATGTCTACATTAAGTAGGTTCAGACAGTCTGCAATTTCATTACAAACATTTCTGTAAAAGCAGCAGAATGATCGAACCATTACTTTTTGAGATACACGATCCGCAGCTGGCGAAAACGTGGTTTCGAGAAAAACGCATTTAAAGTAATGAAATATATCTACTGCACAAGGAAGATGGGTGCCGTCATCCTGGTATAAGTTAAAAAATAGTTAGAATTTCTTCCTGAAACTTTCATGACACATTCTTAAAGAGTTATACTACCAATTTAAATAATAAAAAATATTGAATTTTTTTTGTTTTTTATATGCATTTCCCCCCTTAAGTGAGGCTGACGAGCTAGCATTATAAGCATCCTTTAATTTAATATAAACGTATATATCAATGATAAGAATTCATGTTTCATTTTAATTTAAGTATTTTGTTTATTATTTCTTAAATAAATAAGTGTTTTTGTTAAAAACGAACATTTTAAATATTTAGCCATTTTGTGGCCATTTTTGTATAAATTTGAGCCATTTTTAGCAACATTTTTTTCCAAATCTAGCAATTTTTGCTTCGTCAGGAGCGCTCAATGCCGATCAAGAGCAATTATGTTTAGGATGGTAACCTGTGTACGGTATTTAAGAACCTTGGAACTTTTCAACAAATTGGTGAGTCGTTCCATTTTTGTTTTGACTCAGGACCCGAGTACTCGCTCATCAATGAAGACGTCTCGCTAATGCTGTCTGGACCAAGAATACATGATATATTGGCTAATGTTTTGATTTATGATGATTCCCTTCGAAGTTCCTTACCATCCAGTTCAAGATAGTTATATCAAATTCGATGCTTTGATTAAGCGAGAAATTCAGACTTTAGACTGTGTTGTCGATTTGGCCAATGTTGATACCGATCTAAGTGGTTTGGATAAGGATAGGCTAATATCAGTGCTTCAAAATTATTCTGGTTCGATTTTAAAAGATATAAGAGTTAGAAATTCGACCGATTGATCTAAACAAGACAGTTCAGAGACGAACTTAAGGATTGAGCGTGGAAGAAAAATAACAACCTGCACAGATATGGCAAGCTGAATTTATCAAATCCCATTTCATCCGAATTCGATCGATAGCGTTCGATACTCCGGGCGGACACTATGAGTTTGTTACCGTGCCATTTGGGTTAAGGAATGCCCCTTTCGTATTTCAACGAGATATTAATTGTTCTTGTTCATTCGTATGTTTACGTTTACATGGACGACGAAATAGTAGTAGCAGGTACCAAAGATGAAGCTTTAGAAAAACTTGAGGTACTTTTGCAAACCCTTACTAAAGCCGTATTTTCCTAAACATCACAAAATGCTCATTTCTTATATCCAGTGTTGACTATTTGAAGTTAGGACAGGAGAAATAAAACGCAATCCAAAGAAAATAATAACATTGACTGATCTGCCACCGCACTATGGGCAAATATTCAGTCCTTGAGGCATAAACTCCAGTTTTAAAGATACAAATCTAAAATTTTTGTTATATACTTTTAAGGCTAAGATGTAATTTCGGTTTTTGTTGCTTTTTGAATCGGACCACATCTTCATCCTACGCCCACGCCGCAGATATACATTTGAAGGCAAGGATTTAAAGAAAATGTTGTTTGTGTTGGTAACTGTAATACAATTTCTGTTTTTGTTAAATTTTGAATTGCACCAAGTCTCCATCAACCGCCAACGCCGCATATTTACTTTTAAAGGCAAGGATATAAAAAAAATGAATTTGTTAATAAATATTTCATATTTAACGCCTTTCGCAACAAAACTGAAGTATCTTCTTGTTTGATATTTTTTGCCAAATAGAAGCACCATGCCAAATTAATGGTATCGAATTTTCTTTTTCTTTCGCCAATTGAGATGCCACCTTACGCTTTAATCGTGGTCCTGCCTCATTAGAAGTTAGTTAGTTTGCGACCAGGTTTGTCGCTTGGCAAGCCCTTTTCCAAAAATGAAATTTTCATGTTCGACGAAAGCCGCAGGAAATGTTCTTCCTTGAATCTGTCTATTATTCTATGACATTTTGGCAAATTACGACTAAAAAAGGCAACAATCTGCTTAATTTTTTTTTGACTATTGTGTGCTGACTATCGCTTAATTCGATTCCGTTCATAGTTTGCAAAACAAATTCCATCACAGCGGTTTGTTGCCGGTTGTTGCCGATACAAACATTAAGCAATGTGTAGTGACAGAACTCGAATGCAACTACAACATGGAGGTTTTACGTATAACGTGCAAAAACGTGCAAAAAGTATTGATAGGGTTCGATTAGCAATTGTTTTGTTTATAACTTCCTATTTTTACCTTGCCTATACTCTCCTATACTCACATCTTACACTCCACAGAAAGCAAAAATACATTTCTTATTTGTCATCTAAAAACTGAGCGACAACTCATTAAACAAATGGACAAAAAGCACATATAATAAACATTCAGTGTTTATAATTTATTTAACAATCCTTCACTCTTTGTATCCATATTTAAACTTTTTTGGTTGGCTTACAATAACCAAAGAAATCGAGGTGTGAAAACTACAAAGTTTTTCGTCCCTTTTTGTAAACGTGTGACCCTATTTCAAACTTTCGAATTTCTTAAGGGAAAAAATAGCGAAAAACGCCAAATAAAATTTATTGAAAATGGATTTTAGGTTCCTTTAAGTATTGTAAATAACCACAGAAGGTCATTTATGTAATACTGAAGAACAAAAAAATGTAAAAATGCCTCACTTTCGAATTTTTTGCCCATAGTGCACCGTCACATTCTGTAACCCAGCTAAGACAGCTTATTTGTCCTTTATATACATTTTTGGTAATTTGTTCTGTTCGAGTGGAAGTCGGAGCACGAGGAAGTACGACAAAGCCTCACTAAATTCAACCCACTTTTTCCGATTGAGCTTTACACTGACGCAAGAGTTAATGGTTAAGGGGCCATTTTATTGCATAAGATGGAGAACAAGCCTCGAGAGATCGAGTATTTAACCACATTTCCCCACTCATCCGAGTTGAACCGCTTGCAGTATATGGCTCTATTAGTATTTCCGTCATTACTTGCATGGTCGTCAATTTACGGTGTATACGGATTGTAACTGTTTCAAAGCTTTAAAGTGTAAGGGTGGTGGTAGTATATGCAGGTTTTTAAGTTCGATATTGAGTATAGACCAGGCGTTAGAGCAGTACATCGTCTCCAACTTGCGCAATGGATAACATCCTGAGGATATGGCAAAAACCTTTGAATTACGTAGTGGTACTTTATGTAGAAAAATTGAAAGACATGGGAAAACTCACTGTCTTCCTATTCCTTTCAAAGCCTGCTGTTAACAATGTTCACGAGGAAATTATGCATTTTGGTTGGTAAAATACTCTTGCAAAAATTGCTGCTTTGACAAAATGTCAAAGTATGTCCGCAAGTTCGTTGAAAATTGCATTACCTGTAGGCCATCAAAACCTCCGACTAGCAAGGTTCAAGCTGAATTGCATCCCATCCAACGTCCCGTTTCACACAGTTCATATTGATATTACTGGGAAGCTTAGTGGTACAAATGGCCAAAAGGAATATATCGAGCCATATTTGCAAAAATAATGTAAGCGCTAAAAAGCAAATTTTTCACGAAAGTGTTTTTTTTTTTTTAGTTATTTCCGTTTTGGCGATTGATTTTTAAAGATTACAAAAAATCGTGTTTTTTTGTATATCTCGAGTTGCGCTAAATCAATTTAGGTGATAATTATTTCAAATTGAAGCAATAATGTCACCCATTAACTTTGCCGATGAAATGAATGGGATACATTAAGTATATTGTGAGCTTAAGATCGGCAACCATTAAAAATGTGAAATTTACTATTTATTTGCGACTTTTGACTGTAAGACGTCAGTTAAATTCGTTAAACCTAAAACAAAAAAATTTTCATTTTCAAAATATTCCAACCTGTAGCTCACAATCTCAATGTACCTTATTCATTTTTTTGGCAAAGTTTTTTGTCAGGCTAGACTTAGAAAACAGTAGTCCAGCTGCAGATCGTGAACAGGTCGCTGTATAAATTTGATTTTTATGAAACCAAATTTATTTTAAATCGAGATATTGTAGAACCTGTTTGAACCTATGATGTTAAAAAAAAACTCAACAGCTCTCTTAACACTTTAGCATAATTAAAAATTTATTTTCCAAATTTTTTTTGAGTTTTGTCTTTAAAAACAATTTTACATTAGGGAAAAACATGGTTTCGAGAAAAACGCGTTGAAAGTAATTAAACTCCACAACGATGGCGGCATCCTTCATCCTAGCTAAACTTTCAAAATACTTCGAATTTGTCGGTAAAATTTTCATGACATATTCTCAAAAAATTATTCTACCAATTTATGAAACAAAAAAATTTTATTTCTATATGTATATCCCTCCTTAAGTAGAAGTTATAAAATTAATTTCGGTTTTTAGCACTTTGTGCTTTATGCTCTTTTATGCTGATGATCAAAATTGGCTTTTATCAGTTCTCAAGATAGAAATTAATAAATGGTCAATACACCATACAAAAAATTTTAGGGGAGATGTACGTTTCCGGAAAACTAAGGTCGTCTTTGATAACGACTTGATTTTGTTTGTTTTGTATACTTATTAAATTGGGAATAAGATTCTTGTATTTGCTTAACTCTTGGGTTAAATTTGGTAAAATGGTGTAAAAAGACGCGCAACGTAGTGTTCTAAAATGTCCCTAGGTAGAGGTAATTTTAAGGTTGCAATTCAAATGACGTCTTTTAAAAACTTTCCGGGATAATAATTTTATTATACCCTTGCAGAGGGTATTATAATTTCAGTCAGAAGTTTGCAACGCAGTGAACGAGACGTTTCCGACCCCATAAAGTATCCCCATATCAAAAGTATTTATTTAAAAAGAGTCATGTCCTTAAGTAAAAGAGAATAGAATAAAAACCAAAAAAACTAGAATTTATTTCCTATTACTTTCCCATTAATTTTCCGATCGCTCCTATGGCAGCTATATGATATAGTCGTCTGATTTTTTAAATATTTTATTCGAAATTTGGAAATATTTAAAAAATAATATTTCCAAGAGTAGAAGGTTTTATTTCAAAAAACACCGAAGCTAGAATTTTTTTAACGTTTCCTTCCTATGGGAGCTATAAGATATAGTTGTCCGATCCTGTCGGGTCCGACTTATATACTACCTGCAATAGAAATAAGACTTTTGGGAAAGTTTCAAGCCGATAGCTTCAAAACTGAGAGACTAGCTTGCGTAGAAACGGACAGACAGACGGACAGAAGGACATGGCTAGATCGACTCGTCTAGTGATGCTGATCAAGAATATATATACTTTATGGGTCGAAAACGTCTCCTTCACTGCGTTGAAAACTTCTGACTGAAATCATAATACTCGCTGCAAGGGTATAATGAGTGGTGACGGCAGCCGATATATACAGCCGACTTACAATCGACCAAAAACACATTTTTCATCTTTGTCGAGCTGCTGCGCTGCCATAACTTTTGTAATCATTTTGATCTGTATGGCAGAGTTAAGCTCTGATCTATTGACTTTAAAATGAAACAAAAACTGGCCATCGAAAAAAAAATTAGTGGTATTTTCGTGACCTAGGGATCTAGCACTAACAGAATTTTAAATCAATTGCTGTGAAGCACTCCAAGAATATTGTTTTGTAAACTAGTGTAATCATTACACAGGTCAACAAAATAGACTTTATTAAAAGGTGCAGGCCTATTGGCATTAAAATATGTTAATATAGACGTATACAACCCTAGTCAAAAGTATTTTCACAAATTTGAATGTTAACTGTACTCATATTTTAAAGTTATAATATAAACATTTTGACACCTATGGAAAGAGCACTTCAATTCCGTTTAAATGACACAAAAAATTTCTTAACCCATTAAGCACCCTTTGAAAAGCTAGAAAATTATAAAATTTTTTTTTAAATTCAAATTTTCAACTTTTTTTCCTAAAAACTGCAAAAAAAATGTTTAAAAATATTTTTTCTTGTATTTTTTATGATATTTTGAAAATAACTAAAAATGACAATTTTAGCCGCTTTTTCTTCCTTTTCATAAAAATTTTTACTGAGATGTTTCCATTCAAAAAATAAAAAAAAAATGCAAGGAAAAATTATTTTAAAATTTTTTTTTTTTTTGCATTTAAAATTCATTTTGATTGGGGAACAACTTTGCATCAAAACATTTTTGTTTTAAGCCCCAGGAAAAAAGTTGAAAATTTGACTTTCACAAAATTTGCTCACTTTTCAAAGGGGTGTTAATGGGTTAAAAACATTTTTGTGTCATTTAAACGGAATTGAAGTGCCCTTTCTATAGGAGCCAAAAGTTTATATTATAAGTTCAAAATATAAGTACAGTTAGCATTAAAATTTGTGAAAATACTTTTGACCACCTCTGTATATTCTATTCGGCTCTCATAGGAATAATCGGGGAAAAAATGTAAAGAAATTATATCTTGCGTGTTTTTTAATATATAACAGTTTATATACCATTTTATATCTATTTCTGAAATTTGAACTAAATTTTATGAAAATCGGACGAGCTGCCATAGCAACGATCGGAAAATGAATGTGAATATAGTAGCATATAAATTATTGCTTCGTTGGTTTTAATTGTATTCTCTTCTACTCTAGGATATGACTCTTTTAAATATTTCCGTATTTTGATTTATGTTATAATAGAAAATAAAAGAAATAATAGGAAATGTAAAATTTTTGCGATTTGTAAATCTGCAAGCGTATATAAGCTTCGGCTGGCCGAAGCTAGCTTCCTTTCTTGTTAAGATTTTTATTTTTTCAAATGTTTTACTTACTCGGTTCATTAAGACGGCTCGTCGAATTTCACGGACCCCGTCGTACACCAAACGAGAAGCATCAATAAAATCATTTTCATCGACATCTTTATTGGAGCTATTTTCAAGGGCTCCAACTGCTGCGCCCACACGTTGATCGAATTTCATCATTACTTGAAAAAAATGTATTTTATATTATTTCGAGTTGATTCAAAAGAAGAAATTAGTCATGTCTAAATTTGGCCAGCCGAAGGTTATATGGCCTTGCAGTTCGGAAAATGTATCTAGCAGATATTAAGTCAGCAATATCTCCCACTCGAAATCAGATTATTACTTGCTAAGACCTATCTGACTCCATCTCTACTGCATGGCGTTGAAGTTTTTGGAAGCTGTGATGCTGCCAGTTTTAGGAAAATGAATGTAGCATATTTAACTTGAGGCCCCGGGACCATATTTGTCAATACACCAAAAAAATTTACAAAATGGATTTAAAATCTGTCATCGATCGAATTATCCTCAAAACGGTACACAAAATTATTCACACAAGGGAAGTGAAGTCGGACTAAGTTGCAAGTCGGACTAAGTTGTCAAGTTCTTCTTACCACTTTTTTGTTAATGCTGTTCGTCTCTGGAACCAGCTCCCACATTGTTTAAAATCTATAAATAGCGCCCAAAAATATAAGCTAAGCCTAACCACACACCTTATTACAAAATCAACCTAATTATAATACTCACTTTTAATTCTAGTAAAATTAGTTTTAGTTCAAAAATTTGTAATTTAAAATAAGAATATTGAAATACCACGCCATAACACGATGTGACTAGCACATTAAATTAAGGGCCGTTTTCTCGTCCGTCCTGCAAAGTAAAATTTAGCTAATGGAAGGATAAATTTATCCCGGTGGCAAATCGTTTTTCGTTTTCTCGTCCGTCATTTAAAACTCCAAATAAAAGGCGCACTAATTTGAGACTAGGTGGCAGCCCCACAACAGAAGAGTTAACTAATTGTCAAAAATTAATCGAAAAACAAGAGAGAACGCTATAGTCGGGTTGGTGTCCCGACTATCTAATACCCGTCACTCAGCTTAAGGGAGTGCGAACGCTGTACTCGGGTTGGTGTCCCGACTAATAATCGTAACTCAGCTAAAGGGAGTGCTAGGGAGATAGATATATAATTTTTAATTGCGTATAACTTTTAAATGAATGGTCCGATTTGAAAAATGTCTTCTACATTTCGATAGGTATAAATATACACAGCAAAATTGCATTTATACTTCACGGAAATCTTTAAAGGTGTGGGCGCCAAACACATTTTCAAATCGTTAGGGGGCAATTGTGGGCGTTAGAGGGGGCGTGGCGCTCGGCTAAAATAAACTTGCGCTGCGTAGGAAGCCAAAGAATATGTGTGGGAAATCTCAACCTTCTAGCTTTTGTAGTTTCCGAGATCTCAGCGTTCATACAGACAGACAGACGGACAGACGGGCAGACGGACAGACGGACATGGCTAGATCGACTCGGCTAGTGCCCCTGATCAAGAATATACATACTTTATGGGGTCGGAAACGCTTCCTTCTAGCTGTTACATACTTTTGCACGAATCTAATATACCCTTTTACTCTACGAGTAACGGGTATAACTATCGAAAAATACCATTAAACAGTCATACTAACAGCTAATGATATAAACAAAATAAAAAATTATACCGATTAACAGGAGAGCGTACGCAGGTACTTCATAAATTGTTTTGAAAAAGACGTTATAGCAAAAGAAACTTCCTTAACAATCGCCAACAGTTATAAGAAAACTGTCATTTGCGTAGAATCTAAGTTATTATGCAATAATGGGTTTTGACTATATGGAATTAGTAAAATCAAATAAATGCACTTACTTCTTTACTTTAGATCAGCGGTCGGCACACACATACGTTGTCATTTTGTTTTATATTTGTGTGAGTAATTTGCACTGGGCAGCTCATCGATGTGTGTGTGCAGACCGCTGTTCTACGTTATACATGTGCGAGCAGCGCGGCGGCAGAACAAAACCCTATGCTCACTTAATAGGGCGCTGCCGACCGCTGCTTTAGATTCAAGTCGCAAAACATTTTTTTGCAAAACAAATAGCACCCCTTTTTCGCAAGCGAACCCTTTTAACCAATTCTTCATCACTGTTGGTAGTATATGTTGAAGTAATTTCTTTGGTCTTGATATCTGCGCCGATAGGTTCGCACTTCAGACAAATCGCTCGGAAATTCATTTTAAAATAAATTTGATGACTTAAGCAATTTTGATTAATATTTAACTGTAAATGGAATCACCTGTTTTCAAATGAAGAGTGGAACCAGATTGACAACGCTCAAATGTCTGCCAACACTTGCGCACAATCCAACAGCACAAATTTTGCACGGCGGATTAAGTACCGAGACAAAATTTGTCGCTACCTGCGCTAACATAAGGACGAGTAAACCATTTTTTGTTTATCGTTCCGTTGTCCCGGCAGGCAAATTAAAGTACGGACGAGAAAACGGCCCTAAGAGTTTTATTACTTGTAGTGCTAGGATGCAAAATAAAGAAAGAATTATAAAGAAAAGGTGGCAGTAAAATCTATACCAACGAACACTGATACCCGTTTTAAAGTCAAGTAGACAACCAAAAAGCAAAAGCTTATACTTTAAAATTGTGAATAATGAGAAACGTTCGGAGACTTCTGAAACACCACAGCACAGTGGTTCCGCTTGTATGGGAGCAGCGGCCAAAAATACTTCTAGTTGTTATATTATTACGAAATTTTCGCCAAAATTCTATAAAAATATTTTAATTATAACAACAAAAAATTGGACATATCGCCCGACTATATCCTATAGCTACCATACAAAATATCGGACCAAATTTGAAACTCGTTGCTATTTTTAGTTTCAATTTTTTTTTTATTTAACTATTATTGCATCAAAATCATATTTACGCGGATAAGAAACCACGCCTTCGGGTTCTTATCCGCCCACAAATATTAATCCGTTAGTTTTGATTATTGCCTGTAAATTACTTGAAAATAAAAAAACCCAATAATAATAAGAAACAAAAATTCAAAAAAAAAAAAAATTTATAATAACACGAAAGAAAGTAGGCTTTAAAAAATTAAAATTACAATCTGAAACATTTAGAAAATCCATACATTTGTATGGCAGCTATATGAAGGGACGGTGGTAAAGTTGTGATATTAATATATGTGCACAATATCAGTGAATAATTGAGTTGTGCAAACTTTCAGCTTAAACATGTAAGAATTGTACTCATTTGAAATATAAATAAGGTATTTCTAAATTCGCATAAAAAATTATACATCTTGGAAATGATGAAAAGGAACAAAAATGTTTCTTCGGGTAAATTAAGTTGGTTATGAGATGGACAATCTTGGATAATTAAGTTTCTTTTATAAAATGAAGAAGACAGTCAAAACCGCGATACAAAATTTCAAATAATTAAAATTCATACTTATTGGACAACAAAAAACTTAAGAAAATTTTTTTAAACTCCCCCAGTACACATTTAAAAACGTGTAAAGTTGCACGTTATTCTTCTAAGCCTTTTGAGAACATTTTTTAACTTCTTATCTTCAAAAATTCATAACGCCCACAAATGGACACCAAAAATTTCAAAAGAATCACAGATGATAACCAAGGCAAACTCTTCAAAGTACCCGAGTTTGAAGAAAATCTAAAATTTCATATGCGCAGTTGAGAAATTCTTACCCAGCAATTGTATGTAGCTTGGGAATAGGTCACAGGAGGTCTTTGGGTTCACAAAGCTTCGAATAAGAAAATATTGATGCTTGCTCAAGTTCGCCTCTATGAGAAGCGATAGGACTTCTTCGATGCTAGCTTTGCTACACATTTCATTTGATTGAAAGTTGCACGATCGTAAATCAGAAGCTGCAGATTCATTAATTAATGAAAGCTCAGCAATCCTTCGTCTCTTAGTTCTTTTTGAGGACTCACTAAAGTCTACTTTTGGACGACCACGTTTAGCAGCTTTGATAATTTTTTGAGGTTTACTAGGAGTGCGTTTCATTAAAATAGTTTCCTTTTCGTTAAGCCAATTAGATTGGAATTGAAGAACTGATGCCTTTTTGCGTTTATATTGTGTCCAAAACAAACCAATTTTTTTGCAAATATATCGAATACATTTCGTTAACTTGCTCATCTCGGACACATGTTTTCAATATTGCCGTTCACATGATCGATGGTCTTCCGTAATTTTTCAGAATTGGTGCCGATTGCTGTCCACCAATAATTAAAAATGTACAAACGAGTTAAGACGCATTAAGAAGTGTCACCTAGCAAAATTAAATTAATAAATAAATAACGCTATACAAATTAAAGTTTGAACCTAAGAAAAACACGAAAGACGAACACAATGACACAGCACGACTACAATGCAAAACAGCTGATTTGACCTTAAAGAAAAAAAGAGATGATGTTAGTATATTGTTGATTATGGACACCTCTGCAAGTATCTGCAGCTAGCTTTACTTTTTTTATACCTTAATGTATTAACAAATACACTAAATAAAAATTGAATCATGGAATCTTGGGGGAACACAGTTAAAACTTTATGTAAACACAAAAAAGAACGAACACAAAAGCTACTAAAAACATTAGAAAGTAAACAATTAATTTCATAATAAGGACAATACAAGTTAGCTTTTATAAATATTGAAACTTAAAGAAAATATGAAATAACTTCAAACTCCATATCATAGAATATTAGTTTTAACACGAAATAAGAGAAGTACACGCTTTCAAAGTTTAGTTTTGCTGCGAAGAATTAGCGCAGTTTTGCTTTGCGACTAAACACGTGCTCACGACTTTAGGTCTTTTTTTAAAAAGTACCGATAGTTTTCCAGAAAAATCTGATATGCCACAAAAAAGCTTGAGCATTTTAGAGAAAATTTGCATACCCTTTTCCAATTTTGGGTTCAGTCGATTTTTTGAATTTTGGCCTATGGGGGAAACCACTGTGCACAGTTTGCCGGCCCAGTTCTAGTTTTGACTTTGACCTGCTCGAAGACTCTCTTCCTAAAAAAACTCCACGGATTCGATTTTATCTCTGTTGTTACACTGTTAACTTCCGAAAAATTCACACGGAAACTCCGCCAAGCATTTGGCTGGCGACTTAAAATACGCGATATATTCATATTCCTTGATGTTTTTGTGTTCATAATTGCATCATCGGAACTAATTGGACCTTAATATTCGGTCAGTTCTAACCTTTACAATTATAATTAACTAGTCGGAAAAATTAAGCATACCTTTCTCTTTGCTACTTATTTTAAATATAGGGGAGTGAAGGGTAAGGTGACGAACGATTCGTTTTTTGAATGTAACTTTTCTAAAAATCAATATTTTTTAAAAGTGTAAACGTAGAAAGTTGCTTACATCTACTGAGCATATCCCTGTAAAATTCGGATTCGAAATTCCAATGCAGCCAAGTGCCTCAGCGTTTCGCGTGAACACTTCTTTTTTTGCACTTTCAAAAGTTGTAGGGTAATGTGACGAACGATTTGTTCTTTAATGTAACTTCTCCAAAAATCAATATTTTTTAAAAGTGTAAAAGCAGAAGGTTACTTACATTTACTGAGCATATTTCTGAAAAATTTGTATTCGAAATTTCAATGTAGCCAAATCCCACAGCGTTTGGTGTAAATCATCCTTTTCACAAACAAAAAAAAAATTTTGTTATATATAATTTACGGAAAAACTATTTTCGATACGGAAAAGAAAGAAGTAATAAGATAATACCGAAACTTACAAAAAAAAATGGTCAAAGTGCAATTTTTTAAATTAAACAAATTTTTTTTTTGTTTAATTAAATTAAACTGACCTTACTATTAAAAACAACAATAAAACTGCAGCAGTAAATGTTATCTGGTATTATTATATTTTTTTTTACAAATAATTAACTTTAACAATTAAAATTCTTGAATAAAAAAAGTTCGTCACAATACCCTACAAAAAGTTCGTCACGATACCCTACAAGGTAGACTTGGAGCAAAAATGGTGTCACTCTCAAACGGCGCAAAAGAAAAAAACGCGAGGTACCAAAAACTGTTGATAAAGATCTCATTTATACGTGCATATATTTGCCTGGTTTTATTTTCCACTCATCTTTGCTCTGGTACTGCTGAAACACAAGTAAATTGAATAGGTTTGCTAGTTTGCGCACCACATTTTTAGCGAAAATTACCTCACGAACAAATTAAGGGACTTCTTATTAATATTACTGTAAATACATTGTCGACACGATAAGGGGAGACGACTACATTTATTTGGAATTTTTGTCGTGACGTCATATATGAGATTCGACGAGTTCGTCACATTACCCTACTCGTCAAATTACCCTACTCGTCAAATTACCCTACACTTCCCTAAGAAATTCCTAATTATTAGCCTATAAGCCGAGAGAAGATTTTATCAGAACTTTTTTTTCTAAATTTCCGTAAAAAAAACAGTATTTTGTCCAATGAAAACTACTTAAAAAAAATGCAAAAGCAAGTTTAGTATTTAATTCTAGTCTCTATTAGTGCTTTTAAATTTTGAATTTCAATTTGCTACTCCCCAAAACCCAAAATCAATACATACCTTGTTCTCGAAGAACCTTAACGGCTTCTAGTACTCGTTTAGTATAAATACATGGTTCATAATTATCCATTTCAGCTTCAACGACGTTACAAACTCGCGATGAACGACCTTGAATTGCTCCAGCAGTTGCGCGCAAATCCCTGGCATCACCAACTTGTAAAGCCATTACGCATTTATTTACATCTTCAAGAATGTGGTTCTCTGATACCGCCAAAAAGTCGTCAATGGTTGTTATATCATCCACTGCTTCCGTTAAAATACGAACTTGCACCTCCCAAGCCTGCCGATAAGTAGCCATATTTTCTTGAGCTACTTTCGAATTTGGTCGTACAGTCAAAATGGAGGCTGCATTTATTACTTGCGGACAAAGACTTTCGATTTGGGCAGCAGCATATCGCACCATTTTAACACCATCTTCATTACTAGACATGCTACATACTAGATTAGCAACTTCAACCAGTTTTTCAGCGTGCTTAGTAAAAATATCGGCCTTTTCTCGAACCTTCTTTTCATTGCCTGTCTTGGCAGCTTCAATTAAATCAATCAAAGGAGTTGTAGTCTCCAAAAACGAATCCGAAACATGATCAACAACAGCCTTTCGTAATTGCCTTCGTAGGTCACGAGTTTTTCGACACATTTGATCAATAGCTCTAGAAAGTCCAGGGCTGTTGTCTTTTTGACTCATCTAAATACAAACTGTTACTAACAATTTCGGAATATAAGGCCAAGTACTTACGTTTGACATATATTCGGAGAGCAGATCTTGTAGGGCTTGTCGTACGGCATTACATTCGGCCACAATTCTCTCACGTCGTTCGTCTCTAGTACAGTCTGCATCCGCCATTAGTGCAGCTGCACTAATAATACTCTCTAAACGTTCTTCAAGCAGTTGACGTGAACGCTTCTCGCTATAAGTCATAGGATCCATTACAATTCCTTCCTGCATCATCAGTATAAAAAGAGTAAAAATAAATTATAAATCTTAAACCACGACTAGAATAAAATTCGGCAAGCGTATTTTATTTTTGATGTAAACTTATATACCCTTGCAGATTATTACTGAGGAGGGCAGTCCACGTAGTGACGAAGCGCACCAGAAGAGTGTGCGAAGGCGACTACTATTATTATAGGCTCAGAATTGAAAATCTGCTGTGATGGTCCGATCATACCGAGTGATACGCGTTGAATGAGGGATGAATTAGGTTGAATTATCATATGATAAAATCCTAAGCTCCGTTCAAAAGTTATAACAAATACAAGATTTTGGGGGACTATCTAAACTAATATAGAAGTCTACCCCTAAAAAACTGTCAGTAGCAAGAAGAATCTAAAAAAAACCATAGTAATTACTAAAATAATTAGGAGCCGCGTAAGGGGTTATTTGTAGAACAAACAAGAGAGAACGCTATAGTCGAGTACCCCGACTATCAGATACCCGTTACTCAGCTAAAGGGAGTGCGAAGGAGATGGAGATAAAAACTTTGATCCGCCGTACTTTTTTAACGAATGGTCCGATTTAAAAAATTTCTTCTACATTTCGATAGGTATTAATGAACACAATAAAACTGCATTTTTACTTTTCCGAAATATTGAAATTTTGAAAATCGTATATAAGCGATTGTGGGCGTTAGAGGGGGCGTGGCACCCTTTTGAAACAAACTTGCGCTGCGTAGGAACTCCTAGAATCTGCATGCAAAATTCCAATCTTCTAGCTTTTATAGTTTCCGAGATCTCAGCGTTCATACGGACAGACAGACAGACGGGCAGACGGACATGGCTATATCGACTTGGCTAGTGCCCCTGATCAAGAATATACACTACTGGTCAAAAGAATAAGTACACACGTTACACCCTCACTTGCTAAGAGATATCTCTATAGTTATTGAGGCCAGACCTCCCAAACCTTTTTATTTGGAAAGGTTATTCTGTTCTGCAATATTTAAATAAACAATGGATACAGTAAAACCTGTCTAATCCATGTTAGCCCTACATTTGTGCGATAGGTCGGTTTTGGTGTGGTCAAAATAATAAGTACACTTGTGTTACTTATAAATTTTAAAATATTAAATCTAGAATGGGGCTACGGTTAGTATTTTATCTTAATATAATAGGTAAACGCGAGCAAAGCCAGAGAAACCCAAATGGGTTTTACCTTATTTCGATGAGTTCTTTCCGCCCATGAAATCAGAATTGCGGTTACATTTTTCATGTTGCACTGTGTATTCAAACTTAAAAATAATACCTTTAATATTTATTAATTTGGACACGTAATTTAAGAAATACAATCTTTTAAAGTTTAAAAGTTAGTGATGCGCGAGTTACCACCTCGGCATATACCCTCGGCGGTCCCCCGCCGAAACCCCTTCGACAGTCCGCCAGTTAGACCGCATTAGCATATACTGTAGAAAATAATTGCGTTTGTAGAAGTCTGGCAATGCTGGCATGTACTGTAGAGGTCTCGCTCTTACGAAGATGGAGCAATATCAATGTATGATAATTGTATTCTCTTTTAAGTTAGTTGCAAATAAACTCTTCATGTGAACACACGCACGGCGGTTTATATTATTAGATTTGCCAGCTCAATAGGTTATGGGCCCAGGCACGGTTAAATCGGAAGAGTGTTTGAAAGTTAAGAACTTTGTGTAACTCAAAAGACAAATATGAGTGGTCTATATCAAATAGATAAGTTAGAAGACAATAACTATGATTCGTGGAGCATACAGATGCGATCTGTGTTGGTGCATTCTGGATTGTGGAGTGTAACGTCCGGAGATTTGACTGCTACAAATGCACCTGAAGGAGTCGATTGGAGTGCTCAAGACCAAAAGGCTTTGGCGACAATTACATTAACTGTAAAAACATCGCAGTTGGCCTACATAAAAAATTGTCAGCACTCGAAAGAAGCATGGGGAAAGCTAAAAGAAGTACATCAGCCTCGTGGTCCGGTACGGAAGGTACAGTTGTACAAGAAATTGCTTGGAAAGCGAATGGGACATGGCCAAATAGAACGCTTCAAGGCACGTCTGGTTGCAAAAGGATGCTCCCAGCAGTACGGCGTTAACTATCAAGAAACTTTCTCTCCAGTTTGCAGGCTAGAGAGCGTGCGTTTTATATTGGCCTTAGCAGCAGAGCTCGGTCTGTACCTGCATCAGATGGACGAATGTACAGCGTATTTAAACAGCGGTCTTAGTGAGACGGTATACATGAAGCAACCGGAGGGGTACATCGATCAGAGTCATCCTGGTAAAAGTTTGCTTCTCAACAAGGCGATATACGGATTAAAGCAGTCAGGAAGGGAATGGAATTCCATGCTTGACAGTACCCTGGTTAAGCTCGGCTTCATTGCTTGCGAGAACGAACCATGTCTTTACAAGCAGACTGGAAATGGAAACCTCTCGCTAATCCTCATATATGTCGATGACATTCTGGTAGCCTGTCAGTCAAAAGAGGATCTGGTCAGAATCAAATCGTGTATCTCTAAGTCTTTCGAATGGGTGGACAAAGGCTCTCTAAACCTTTTCTTGGGCATGGAGATAGAGCGTGAAGGAGAGCTAGGACCAATTTCCCTGGGCCATTCGCAGTATATAAAGGATCTGCTACATGCACACGGCATTGAGGATTGCAGACAGGCGGCCACACCACTGGATGCAGGATTCCAGGTAGCATGCACTAGCAATCAGTGCAAAAAGGTTGATCCAACTCTATACCAGTCAGCTGTTGGCGAGCTAATGTGGCTTGCACTTACAACCAGGCCGGACATTTTGCATTCCGTTTCCAAACTGGCTCAACGGAATCAGGACCCACATACCGAACATATGGCCGGTATCAAGCATGTACTAAGATATCTGGCATCAACAGTGTACATGAAGCTACACTACAGGCAGTGTGGTCACCCTTTTCTTGGATACGTAGACGCGGATTGGGCCGGTGACAAAGTCGACAGGAAGTCATATACCGGGTACATCTACTTCCTAGCTGGAGGTCCAATTTCTTGGCGTTCCGAAAAGCAGCGCAGTGTCGCCCTCAGCAGTACCGAAGCGGAGTATATGGCGCTATCATCTGCTTGCAAAGAGGCCATTCTGATGCGCCGACTTATAAACGAAATTGGTTGCGGAGACGAGAAGACTCCAATCATTCTTTACGGCGACAATTTGAGTTCCCAAGCTCTGGCCAAGAATCCAGTTCATCATTCCAGAACAAAACATATTGATATACGCTATCATTTTGTAAGACAAGTTGTCAAGGAGGGTCAGGTTTTGTTAAAGTATAAATGTACTAATGAAATGATTGCTGATATTTTGACAAAAAATCTCCCAAAGAAGAAACATGTAGAATTTACAGAGATGTTACATTTAAGGGGTTATATACCTTTTTGAGCGAAAAAAATTATGGCAATTCTCTCGGAACCCTTTTTTTTATAGCGGCTTGCGGTGACCACGATTGCACAAGAACTATTTGATCGATCTTCTTCATTTTTATTTTTAATTATTCGTAATGATTGTGCCGAGTTCGTGAACGATTATTTTCAAGAATATTTGCTTTTTTCTGCATACAGTAACAATTTTTCCAAAAAGTTGATTTTTCGAGTACTAAAAATTTTATTAAAAAAATTTTTTCTGCGAAATCAAAATTGACGCGTAAAAACTGAATCGTTCACGAACTCGGCACAATCATTACGAATAATTAAAAAAAAAAATGAAGAAGATCGATCAAATAGTTCTTGCGCAATCGTGGTCACAGCGAAGGCACTTTTGGAAAAACACGACTTTGAGATAATCGCATTCAAAGTTTTACGTTGACGTTGCAACTATTGAAGTCGAGCGCGGCAAAACGCTGTTTTCCTATCGAACTATTATTCGGATCTGTATGAAAATTTGGGAAGATGTTCTCTAGGGGATATACTTTAGGATTCAGCAAAAAAAAAATTTAGTTTTTTTGAAAAAAAAAAGGTATATAACCCCTTAAATTAGATTTTCATTTTTGTAAACATGCAAGCATTGAGGAAGTTTGTAGAAAATAATTGCGTTTGTAGAAGTCTGGCAATGCTGGCATGTACTGTAGAGGTCTCGCTCTTACGAAGATGGAGCAATATCAATGTATGATAATTGTATTCTCTTTTAAGTTAGTTGCAAATAAACTCTTCATGTGAACACACGCACGGCGGTTTATATTATTAGATTTGCCAGCTCAATATATACTTTCGGCGGCATCCGCCGAAACTCTTCGGCAGTCCGCTAGTTGGGCCGCCTCAACGTATACCCTCGGCGGTCCCCCGCCAAAACCCCTAGTAGCCCACCAGCTAGAAGAATGTCAACGCAGCACTAAGTATTGGGGCCACTCCAGAGTCGTGGCCCGATATACATCCGCTCCAATTACGGCCGTCCCGCAATAAGGAGCACTTTTTAATAAATAAATAAATAAATAAAGCTTCACTTTGAATTTTACCACTAAATTAAGAAGGGGTAGGGTCTTAAAAAAAAAATTATTGATTTGTAAAAAATAAAAAATTTTTTTTGTAGATTAACATTTTAAGATTATACAAAGAAAGTTTTAAGTCAATCGGACAAAAACTTTAGAAGTTATGCTCAATCTAGTCCCTAACCTCTTAGACTTTGGGTGCGTAAGTGCATCTTAAAGTGCGTTTTTCTCGAAACCACGTTTCGAAAGGCTGTGTTCATCTGCATTTCTAAACGGCTCAACCGATCGTTTTCAAATTTGTCGCATATTTTTCTGTTTAAAAAAAAGGCTTCCCAGGGGGCGGGTTTTTTCAACTCTTAAGTGAAATGTAAAAACAAAATGGAAATCCGATCATTTTTAGCGGAGGTACAGTAAGCACCGCAAAACGCCTTTTTTTAAGTGTTCCAGCAATCGCTTAGTATCGGCTTTAAAAATTAGTGGATGTTATTAAAATGGCACTTAAAAATATATTAAAGGTTTGAATTAAATCCATCCAACCAGTTTTTATAGAAAAGATCGCAAAGTTAGTCGATTTTTTGGTGCCAAAGACCCTAGTGTTAGTTAGAGTTTTTTTTTTTTTGATGGCACAGTTTTTTTAAAAAACATTATAATGATCTGTATGGCAAAGTTAAGCTCTGATCTATTGACTTTAAAATGAAATGCAAACTGGCGCAATTGGGTGGATATGAGCTGGGATATAGGAATTAATTCGAAAAAAGTCCGAAATTTAACATTTTAAACTTTAAAAAATCTTAAAAAAAAACTATGCCATCGAAAAAAAAATTAGTAGTATTTTCGTGATCCAGGTCTCCAGCACTAACAGAATTTGCAGTCAATTGCTGTGGAGCACTCCAAGGATATTATTTTGTAAACTAGTGTAATTATCAAAAATACAAAATATTAAAATCTTGCTGTTTTCTAAACTTACATCAAAATCGTCCAATGCTGCAGCCAGCTCTCCTGCTCCGCTGTAAATGTCTGTCGGTTGGGATGACTTTCCTTGAGCAACATCGCTGATAGTATTCACAGCATCACAAACTTGTTTCAGAATAAAATCGCGATTCACTTTCGCCAAATCTAGCTCTGGATGGCGAACATATACTTTTGATGCGGTTAAAAGCATAGTTGAATGCTTTTTTAACATCGCACGAGCAGCAGCTAAGTCATCTCTCAATTGAGGATCCTTAAGTTCTTGTTGACGTTTGGCTGCTTGTTTTATAAGTTCTCCTGCATTTCGACCGAATTGCTAATGGGAAAAAAATATTTTATTTTGAATGAATAAACGTAGTAAAATGCAATTTAACTATAGAGACAAAGGTCCCACAAAGAAAGTTATTGATAAAACATTTAAAAACCATCCTCTAAACAAGAGAGAACGCTATAGTCGAGTTCCTCGACTATTAAATACCCGTTAGTCAGCTTAACAACTTTATTATAGATATGCCTTCTTGTATTTTTTTTGCGCGCCTCATTTCAAATAATTTACGTGAATGCAAAATGTATTCCAAATTAGAGTGACCAGCTTTTTTCCAGCACCAGCTGGAGTGTTAAACACGCGGCGACTGCGCCATCTATGGCACGGAATTGGTACTGTTTATACAGAAAACTATGGCTTTTTGCGGTTTGTGGGCGTTAGAGGCGGCGTAGCACCTTTATAAAATAAACTTGCGCTGCGTAGAAAGCCCAAGAATATCTTTGGGAAACCCCAACCTTCTAACTTTTATAGTTTCCGAGATCTCAGCGTTCATACAGACAGACAGACGGTCAGACAGAAGGACATGGCTAGATCGACTCGGCTAGTGATCCTGATCAAGAAACGCTTCCTTTTAGCTGTTACATACTTTTGCACGAATACAATATACCCTTTTACTCTACGAGTAACGGGTATAAAAATACGATTTATTTGTATACCCTTGCAGAGGGTATAATGATTTCCGTCAAAAGTTTGCAACGCTTTCCGATCCATAAAGTATATATATTCTTTATCAGCATCACTAGGCGAGTCGATCTAGCTTGTCCATCTGTCCGTCCGTTTCTACGCAAACTAGTCTCTCAGTTTTTAAGCTATCTTTGTTGATTTTTATTACATTCTCTTCTTCTCTGAGATAAAGCTTTTCTTTAACATTTCAAAATTTTAAATTAAATTTAACAAAATTCGGACGTATATATACATAGCTCCCATAGGAAGGTAAAAAAAACAAGAAAGGAAGCTAGCTTCGGCAGCAGATCATTTTATTAATTTACAAATCGCAAAAATGTTAAATTTCCTATTATTTCACATTAATTAAAATTAATCGAAAATTCGATCGTTTCTTTGGCAGCTATATGATAAGTAGTTCGATCTTTTTAAAATTCAAATCGAAATTCGGAAATATCCCAGAGTAGAAGAGAATGTAATAAAAAATAAAAATAAATAAAAATCGAACTATTTTGGGACTTATACTCATGCTGCTTTTACAGAAATGTTTGTAATGAAATTTCCCACTGTCTGAACCTACTTTATGTAAAAATTTGTACGTTTAATTATTTTTTGCAAAGCGAAAACAACAAGAAAAATATGAAATTTTTTTGCAAGACCCTACCCCCTCTTAAAAAAATCAATTGGCTTGGGAGAGAGAGCGGTGAAAGTGAAGAAGTGAAAATTTCGAATTTTGGAGCTGTTGGGGCCGGTGGGGATAAATGCCCCCTCGCAATGTTTTAGTTGTTATACCCTTGCAGAGGGTATTATAATTTTGGTCAGAAGTTTGTAATGCAATGAAGGAGACGTTTCCGACCCCATAAAGTATATATATTCTTGATCAGGATCAATAGGGGAGTCAATATAGCCATGTCCGTCTGTCCGTCCGTCCGTCTGTCCGTCTGTTTCAATACCGTTGGCGAGCTCAGTTTAAAAGCCAGCGACTTAAAACTTTCACAGACATCCTAAAACATGTGTACGCAGATCAAGTTTGAAAACCGACACGATCGGACGTCTATATCCTATAGCTCCCATTGGAGCAATCGGAAATAGCTTTCACAAAATGAAGATATTTCGCTCAGTGTACGAGCTTTTGACATGAATCTTATTCTTTTACGCATACCTTGATCAGGGTAAAAGCGCGTGCCGATCGGACGTCTATATCTTATAGCTCCCATAGGAACAATAGGGTGAAATCGGTCAAAATTTTACGTTTTTTCAGGATATTTTGCGCAAAACATACGCTATTCCCATGAAACTTTCCAAATCGTATTTTTTTGTGCGTACCTTGATCAGGGTAAAAGCGCGTGCCGATCGGACATATATATCTTATAGCTCCCATAGGAACTATAGGGTGAAATTGGTCAAAATTTGACGTTTTTAAGGATATTTCGCCGATATAAGCTATTCCCATGAAACTTTCCAAATCGTATTTTTTTGTGCGTACCTTGATCAGGGTAAAAGCGCGTGCCGATCGGACGTCTATCTCATATAGCTCCCATAGGAAAAATAGGGTGAAAAATTTTATTTTTTTCAATTATAAAATATTTTTTTGTTTAATAATTCATGTTGCTATTCTAGTCAAGTTTTCATTCGTAAAATCTGCAATGGTATTAAAACTTCGGCTTCTATTAATTTCCATTTAATTTTTCGACCGTTCCTATGGCAGCTATATGATATAGTGATCCGATTTTTAAAATATTTAATTCGAAATTCAGAAATATATAAAAAACAATATTCCCAAGAGTAGAAGGTAATATTTGAAAAAACACCGAAGCTAAAATTTTTTAAAGTTTTTTTTTCGATCCTTTCTATGGGAGCTATAAGATATAGTTGTCCGATCCGGTCAGTTCCGACATATATACTACCTGCTATAGAAAGAAGACTTTTGCGAAAGTTTCGTCCCGATAGCTCAAAAACTGAGAGACTAGTTTGCGTAGAAACAGACAGACGGACAGACGGACGGACAGACGGACATAGCTAGATCGACTCGTCTTGTGATGGTGATCAAGAATATATATACTTTATGGGGTCGGAAACGTCTCCTTCACTGCGTTGCAAACTTCTGACTGAAATCATAATACCCTCTGCAAGGGTATAAAAAGAATCAGCTTAATGGGAGGTAGGGTCTTGCAAAAAAAATATAGGTTTGTTTTTAAATTTTTTTTTCTTGTAGATTAACATCTTAAGATTATACAAAAAAAGTTTTAAGTCAATCGGACAAAAGCTTTAGAAGTTATGCTAAACCTAGTACCCCAACCTCTAAGGCTTTAGGTACGTAAGTGCATCTTTAGGTGCGTTTTTTTCAAAACCACGTTTCGAAAGTCTGTGTTTATCGGCATTTCTAAACGGCTCAACCGATCGTTTTCAAATTTGTCGCATATTTTTCTGCATAAAAAAAACCCGCCCCTCTTTTTCAAAATGTCGTTTTTTGACACTATTCAAAAAAAATTATTTTTTAGTTTTCCCTAAGGAAAAAAAATATTTTTTTTGGTTTTTTTAAAGCTAATAGACTAACCTTTTGATCAGTACCAGTCGAAATGGCAGATTAAAAACAAAAGGTGTACCAACTAGAGCCCTGCATGAATCATTCAATTTTTGTTTTATCATAGTATGCCATGAAATTTCTGATTTGTTTAATTCAATTCTATGTGAAATATATTGAATGTTGTTCTAATTCATTTCGAATTGAATGAATCGAATGAATTATTTTATGAATTTTTTTAATTTTCCAGATTTTTTTTGTGCTTTCTTTTGAGAACAAAAAGTGGAAAATTTTTAACAAATCAATGTTAACTGCATAGTAAATAAAAATCAGGCAGATTTAATCACAAAATTATGGCCCTTTCTTCTTCAAAATAAATTGTCGTTTGAATTATTTCGGAATTCATGACATTCATTCATTCAATTCTATTAAACTCAAAATTCAAATTCATTCAATTCTATTAAACTCAAAATTCTATTTAATTCATTCATATTCATTGAATCCAGGGACCGTAAATAATCATTATTTGAGATTTTTATTTTAAAAGGCCTACTGAGGTTTTTACAAGTTTTAATCAACAATTTAACTGGTTTTTATGCACTTTATAGACATGAACAAATAACAGATAATTTGCTTTCCAGATTTGTTGAAATGCATATACTTTGTGGACAAGAGTAAAAAGAACGTTATTTTTGACGTTTAAAACAAAATATCACAGTAGTCTTTTTAAAATAAAAATCTCAAATAATGATTATTTACGGTCCCTGATTGAATCCATTCATGCAGGGCTCTAGTACCAACCTACAGACCTCTCCCCAACTTTATGGGGTCGGAAACGTCTCCTTCACTGCGTTGCAAACATCTGACTGAAATTATAATACTCTCTGCAAGGGTATAAAAATAATACGAAAGGAGCTAAAATGTTGAATGTTGAATGTTTTAACATATAAGCAAGTAAATCTAAATTTAATGCTTTTGTAAGTTAAAAGGAATGATCTGCAAGGTATATATAAAGTTCGGCTGGCCGAAGCTAGCCTTTCTTGTATTATAATTTTTTTATACCCTGGCAGGGGTATTATAACTATAAAATATAATAATAATAACTAGTCTCTCAGCTTTAAAGCTATCGCGATGAAACTTTTCCTAAAGTCTTCTGTCTATTGCAATAATAATATCCAATGTGGTTTAACTCATATTGATGAGTACTTTTAGGTTTCGAAAACCAAACTGCGGTTACATTTTCCGTGTCGCACTGTGTAATAGAAGCGTACTATTTATTTTTCTACCCTTGCAGAGGAAAGGGAGATACCATAATATATATATATTATACGGACACGCGTATAAAGTATATATATTCTTTATCAGCATTACTAGACGAGTCGATCTGGCCATGTCCGTCTGCCCGGTTCTACGCAAACTAGTCTCTTAGTTTTTTAAGCTATCGGGATGGAACTTTATCGAAAGTCTTTGTTCTATCGCAGGTGGAATATAAGTTGGAACCAGCCGGACCGGAAAATAATATCTTATAGCTCCCTTCGGATTAAAATTGTTTTAAATTAAAATCAAAGCACTATATTATATATCTGTCATATTCTCCTCTTTTCTGCACTGGGGTATTCCTTTTAATGACCTTGCAGAGGGTATTATGATTTCGGTGAGAAGTTTGCAACGCAGTGAAGGATACGTTTCCGACCCTACAAAGTATATATAGCAAAATTCAACTCAGCATCACTAGACGAGTCGATCTAGCCATGCCCGTCTGTTCGTCCGTTTCTACGCAAACTAATCTCTCAATACGCATTGCTGGATAGATTTGTATACTTAATGAAGACGCTTACTTTTCTGAACACGTCTAATTTTTTAGAGAATTTTATTTACATTATTATTAATTGAGTACACGCCTTCTCTTTTAACTGTCGCAAAAGTGAAGTCCTTCGCGGTGACCACTCTCATTTCATCTGTAATCATCAGAATGACAAAAATTAAAAAGAATAATAAAATTAAGACTATTATCTACTTTTTGTCATAACGGTTTTTTGAAGTAATTATACCCGTTACTCGTAGAATAAAAGGGTATATTGTATTCGTGCAAAAGTATGTAACAGCTAGAAGGAAGCGTTTCCGACCCCATAAAGTATATATATTCTTGATCAGGGTCACTAGCCAAGTCGATCTAGCCATGTCCGTCTGTATGAACGCAGAGATCTTGGAAACTACAAAAGCTAGAAGGCTGAGATTTTCCACACATATTCTTGGGCCTCCTACGCAGTGCAAGTTTATTTCAGCCGAGATTTAAAAATGTGTCTGGCGCCCACATCTATAAAGATTTCCGAGAAGTATAAATGCAATTTTGTTGTGTATATTTATTCCTTGTGGCCGCCTTGGAATGTGGTCGGGTTGTATAATGGATGGAAAGGCTAACCGCTCGGCCATTGTCAGTGCTTTTTTTAGTTCGTTAAATTATACTTAGAATGCATGCTGTTATTATTAAAGTTCCGAAGCTCAAACGTGACGGAGGGGAAACGAAAAACGAACACATAGGCAATAAATTTTAGGTGTATTTGTGATTTTTGACAAAAGGAAATCGTTAACGAACAAAAATGCGAAGTCATAGGAGCTCTGATTACAACTTCACTGTCAAAAAACAGCGATCGTAATCGATTACAATTTCTACACTTGTAAGCATTTTTTCTCCAGACCCCATTCACTTGTTCGCCGCTGGGGTATTAGATAGTTGGGACACCAACCCGACTATAGTGTTCTCTCTTGTTTTTTTTGACAAATTGGCGACTTTTTAAATTTAAAATAGCCATTTTTAGACAAAAAATCGTTCTTATTTTGTCGATAAAACAGAATCTAGGCTTCTAAAAAAACCCTACGACAAAAAGTATATAATTATGCATATAATTAAAGTTTGCTTCAAAATTACTCATACGACACGTATAACAGTTCGAATTTGGTCGAAAAAAATCGTTCTCCCATTTCTTGTCTTGTCAAATTATGAATTTCGTTGGAATAATTGGTTAAAAAATGGAAGAGCGAAATATCAACTAAATTTTTGAAATCTTTGCCACCTTATTTAGAAATTGTTCTTTTGGACGAATTAGATACCATACTTCCATGGGACACAACTGTCAAGAGATACGGATATGTGATACATTTTTTATAACGCATACTTAATAGTAACTTAGTGCGCCATGCAGTTGCTTATAATCGTTCTGCTGCATAAGCATCTTCAAGAGAGAAGATCAACTTGATAGCCGCTTGGCTAAATTAAATTAAATTAAATTATTTATTTGTTTAAATAGGTATTTATTCCACAAATATGTGGTAATATATGTCACCAAGATTATAATACTATTTTTGTTTAAATATACAAATTTTTTAAACCAACTACCGAAACTTTATTTTAGACATTTACCTTCATATTATCCATAAGTTCGTCCTGACTTGAAGCATTTTTTAATTTATTTAAATCATCCTCAACAATATGAAGCGACTTCAGTAGCAAATGAACATCTACCATGTCAGCTAAAATTAGCAAACGGGTTACAGCTGAAAGAAGATTTCTAGCTGCCCGCACCATATTGCCCCTCTTCAACGAACTGCATGGATCTTCAGAAAATTCTCTGGCTGCAACACTCATAGCATCTCCAGTTTTTTTTACTTCATCTACAGCAGTTAACATTTCTTGTGTGATATCTGGGTTCTCATAAGCAATCTGTTCACCTTTTTGAATAAAATTTTCTGTAGCCTTTTCAACAGCTGCAACTAGTGCGCTGGCCCGTTTAGATTTTCCTGTAAAAAAAATGAGAGTAAATAAGATCATTATATATTACTACAATAGTGAGATGTTGAAAGCTTAAGACATCTTAAGTGCAATATTTGCCAAGGACAGCAACTCTGTTCGGATATGTTTTTTGTATTTCGTAAAACAACAAATTTTAATTTGATTCAGCCACAAAATCATTAGATTTTTTTTGGTGAATGGCCAAACAATTGGCTTTAAACCAATACAAATTAGTTTTAACGTCAAAGTCAACAAGTCAATATGAAACTCAGACTATTCGACTATAAGTGCAAGCAATACAGACATATGTCAGATGCAATGAGAAATTAATGAGCAAACAACTGATATTCACTCTGGTATACTTGGACCGGTAGGTCAATGAGCAAAACGTAATCTAAAAATTAAAATTTGGAGAATAAGACTTATTTTCAATTTTCAATCAATAAAAATTGGAGAAAAAGACTCTTTTTCAACTTTTATTATAAAAATTTAAAAATAAGACTTATTTTCAATTAAAAATGTCACGATCTGCCCTGCTTACATTCGGACCCCCTTCGCGCAAAGGACTGTATGTAAATATATATGTATGTATGTACGTGACTCTCCCGAATCTCTCTCTCTGAAATTCGATTTTCAACCCTTCCATCCTCGTGTTCTACCTGTCTTGCTCCTCTCTCTGTCTTTTGACCAACGCACAGTGGAGCGAAAAAGCCAAAAGTCTGCCTTAAATCAGGGGAGCCTTATAGCGATTATCTTTTGATGAGGTATTGTTAAAGGCAATTATATAAGTAAAAAAAACAGCATAAGGTACATTTTTTGTAGTAAACATTTTTTGTTGTAGGAAATTTTTAAGAAAAAAAAAACATGTTTTTTTAAGAAAACAAATATAAAAAATTCCTTATAGGTTTCTAAGTTTTCCAAAATTATTCAAATCGGTCAACTATAGGGGAAAGGTCTGTTGGTTGGTAAACCTTTTGTTTTTAATCTGCCATTTCGACATTCAGTTACGAAACTTCACGCATTTGGTACTGATCGAAGGATTAGTCTATTGGCTTAAAAAAAAAACAAAAAAAAAATTTTTTTTTCCTTATGGAAAACTAAAAAATAAATAAAACGGGTGTCTCAACTTACACGCTCAAAGTGTCCCAACTTACACAAAATGGGATGTTTTGGAAAAAAATTAATAACTTTTTTTCTGACTGTCATATCAACCTGGTTCTTTTTTTAATTTATTAACAGTTAAATTACAAATGTTTTAAGCACAAAAACTTTTTTGGTGAAAAATGGTACACGACTCTCACAGCTAAAATCTGGCTAGAGCCTGGCTTATAATGATTTCCCCAAAAGTTTTCTTACTCAAAAGGACTTAGTGAAAAAGTTTTGAGAAAATTGAGTGTCTCAACTTACAGACCGTCCCAACCTACAGACCTCTCCCCTATCTTATAGCTGCCATATAAACGCTTATTACAATGGGGAATATCTCAATTCTATTTCAATATTGGTTCATATACATTGGGACTAAGTCATTATTTATAATTTTAACTCTATGCTTACCTTTTTTTTAAATTGGTCACTGATATCTTATAGGTGTCATAGAATCAATCAAGGAAATTTAGCATATTTTCAAAAAAAATCTGGTTGAAATCGGTATTTATTTCTTTTCTATATTTTTAGTAAAATAATACCTTCACATAAGTAAAATATCTTCATGATCTTTGGGGCGAGGTATGAACCAGGAACTTAAACTGCGGTTTTCTCAGAAGAGGCACAAAAGGGCACGCTAATTTTTTTCAGAATTTGTAGTTAAATATCCTCTTAAACTTTCAATCATTACATATACAACTTAAGCCCTTAGGCGCTTTTAGAAAAATTTCAAAGATGTATAAAAATACTTTTTTTTTATTGGCTACAATTTTATTTCGAAAAATCAACTTTAAAAATTGTTAGTGGGAGAACACAGATCACTTTTTCTTTTTGATTTGTATAGAGAATTTAATTGTTTTGTTGTTGTTCCAGGGATTCCAGATTTTGCGTGCAAATTTAAATTTTGTTTTTAAGTTGTCGAAAATGAAAACGCCCACTTCCTACAAAGTTACAATGAATTTTCTTAAATTTGTTTGAATATTCCTATGAGAGCCTTAAGATATAGTGGTCCAATCCGGCTCGCTCTGACATATGTACTACCTGCAATAGATAGAAGACTTTCGGGAAAGTTTCATCGCGATAGCTTTGAAACTGAGAGACTAGTTCGCATAGAAACGGACAGACGGACATGGCTGGATAGGCATGGCTATTGGTGCTGATCAAGAATATATATACTTTATGTGGTCGGAAACGTCGCCTTCACTGCGTTGCAAACAACTGACTGAAATTATAATACCCTCCGCAGGGGTATACAAATCCATTTTGGCAGGCTTTTTGTTCTAGACGACCCACAGTGCAACGTGATTGTATTTTGGCTATTATTAACGTAATAATATTTCCAAAAATATTGTTTATCTTAAAACAAATATTTGATATCCCAATAATTATATTTTTCTAGATGAGGGAAGGCGAAGAAAATGGTTTTTGATGCCTGCTGAGTTTTGAGATCACCTTATGTCATATGAAGTTTAACAGACCTTGGGTTATACAATATTAATTTATGTGAATTAAATACACCAACAACAATAACTCATATGCTAAATAATAAATGTTTTCTTAAGTCAAAAGTCAGTTATTTAAAAATGTTTAAATGTTAAGTGTTAAGTGTTTGAAATGTTAAGAATCAGAGTTTTTCACAAGAAGGAATCCACTTTTAAAACAAGAATGGATTTTCTTGTTTCAAAAAAAATGTTTCTTGTTTTAATGGTGGCTTTCTAGAGGTGCAGAAACATCGATGTTTGAAGACATCGATATTTTTCGATGTTTTTCAAAAAACATCGAATGAAACACGATGTTTTCCAAAATAACTTTATAATTTAAAATATAATTAAAAAATCTCATTAAAATTTGTATTAAAAATAAAAAAACAAAACCTTTACTCATTTAGAAAATTAAAAATTAAATTTAAAATAAAAAACAAACTTAAAAATTAAATGAGATGAGAATACACAAAATTTTTTTTGCAAGCTCCTTGTAAGGCTCCATTTTTTTTAACATTGCTGGAATAAGAATAATTATAATAATTTGAAAACATCGATGGTCCAAAAAAACATCGATGTTTTGAAAATGTGGAAAAACAAAATTTAATTTCCTGTTTTAAGAAATATTTTTTCTTGTTTTAATGGTGCCTTTCAAAAAAAAAAATCTTGAAACAAAGGTGAGGTCGCCTTTGGCAAAAATTCAAGATAGAATTTTCTAGATTTTAAGGAAACTCTTCAATTTTTTTTTATGGGTGTATAGGGAAGAGGTCTGTAGGTTGAGACGGTCTGTAAGTTGAGACACTCAATTTTCTCAAAACTTATCCCCTAAAAAATTGTTTTTATTTTTTTTTTGTAGTCCTTTTTAGTGACAAAATTTTTTGGGAAAACATTATAAGCCAGGCTCTAGCCAGATTAAAGCTGTGAGAGTCGTTTACCATTTTTCACCAAAACAGGTTTTGTCTACTTTTTTCAAAATTCCATTTAAAATTAATAACGTCCTTAAATTAACTTGGTAAGACATTTAAAACATTAGTTTATTAACTGTTAACTAATTAAAAAAAGAATCAGCTTAATGTGACAGTCAGAACAAAAGTTATTAATTTTTTCCCGAAACATCCTATTTTGTGTAAGTTGAGACACTTTGAGCGTGTAAGTTGAGACACCCGTTTTTCATACAAAAATGCCTTAGGCCAACAGAGGTCGCTTTTTGCCTAGTACATTTCTTTGATATTAGGGGAAAAGTGAATGTTCAAAGAGCCTTTTGATTTTGATTGTTATTTGGTCTAAGTTCTTAAAAAATGGATGGTAAATAATTTAGGACGAACTAAAATTGATTAAATTAACATAAATAAATAGTTCCTTATAGTTTGGAGTACTTTTTGTGTGAGTATTATTGACTTTTAAAAGTGTCTCAACTTACAGACCTCTTTTTCAAAATGTCGTTTTTTGGGACTTTTAAAAAAAAATAATTTTTCAGTTTTCCCTAAGGAAAACAAATATTTTTTTTTTTGTTTTTATTAAGCTAATAGACTAACCTTTCGATCAGTACCAAATGCGTTAAGTTTCATAAGTGAATGTCGAAATGGCAGATTAAAAACAAAAGGTGTACCAACCTACAGACCTCTCCCCTACATCAACAGCTATCGACACACGTAGGATTTTTTCGATATATTGTCAGCACTTTTTCGAATAAAAAAGTCACAAAATTATTATAAAACGAGGACGGAAGCTAACTTCGGCAAGCCGAAGTTTTAATACCCTTGCAGATTTTACGAATTACATTTTGACTACAATAGCAACATGAATTAATAAACTAAATACTGCATAATTCAAAAAATTCATGTCAATAACTTTTACACTGCGCGAAAAATTTTCAGTTTTTGCAAGTTATATCCGAATGGGAGCTATTGGATATAGACGTCCGATCGGGTCCGTTTTCAAACTTGATCTGCGTACACATGAAACTGAGCTTGCAAAAGGTATTGAAACAGACGGACAGACGGACATGGCTATATCGACTCCCCTATTAATCCTGATCAAGAATATATATACTTTATAGGGTCGGAAACGTCTTCTTCACTGCGTTACAAACTTCTGACCAAAATTTTAATACCCTCTGCAAGGGTATAAAAAGATTTCCTATATGTAACCAATTTATTTATTAAACGGCAGCTTTAACTTATACCTCAGGGAAAGAAGTATATGGGCGGTTCTTTTACAAACCGAACACCTTTTCTTGGCTCACACTTTTGATTTGCCTGAAACTTTTTTTACGTGTACTATTCTCGGCTTATACCAAAAAAGTTTACTATTCGAAAAAATAGTAAACACGTGTATCAGGATTTGGCCAAAAAAAATATTTTTTTTTAAATTTTTTTAGTTTGCTAAATAACGTGAATTTTGAAAAAGTACCTTCTCATTGAAAATCTAAATCTCCGGTTGTAGTAATCCGATTAACTTCGGCTCTTTTGCATTAATTCCTCAAAAACCTCTTCTTTTTGCTTTGGGTGTGTGTCCTTGCTAATTGTGTGTATTTTGTTGTTGTGGAATAACTATTTACTTAGTAGAATTGACAATTTTGCTGGTTGGGGCCTGTTTGACAATTATTACAGTTGATTTTACCAAGTTTTTTTTTGTGTGTATAAGTCACCGTAGTTTGTAAAAATAAATTAATTTAATCAGGGACCGAAAATAACTGTTATTGTAAATTTTTCTTACCACAAAAAATCATGGACTTAGAAGAGTCCTAAATTTTTTTTAAATATACCATTATTTTTGTTAGCCCTTGTAGTTTCAAATCCGTAATGATTTTTATTTATTTGATTTTTATCACTATGGACGGCAGTCCATGTAGTGACGAAGCGCACCAGGAGAGTGTGCGAAGGCGACTACTATATATACACGATGAAATGAAAATCTAGTGTGATGGTCCGATCATAATGAATGATACACCAATCGAAAGGTATTGCAATAACTTAAAGGATTGCATACCAAGACTTTAAGAAAATCAATTGGCTTGGGAGAGAGAGCGGTGAAAGTGAAAAAATGAAAATTTCGAAATTTGGAGCTGTTGGGGCCGGTGGGGATAATTGCCCCCTCGCAATGTTTTAGTTGTATTCCTTTTGAAAATACCCGTCGAATGAGGGGTCATTTGTCAAAATCCGACGCTCCGTTCAAAAGTTATAGCCAAAATAAGATTTCCTTCTTCTTCCCAAAATGAAAATTTAATTCTGTTTGTCAGTTTGTCAGTTTGTCCAAAACATGTTTCTTAAGTTTTGAAAATTTAATATGACGTTCATCCCATCGATATAAAAAACTTTTGTTCTACCACTTTTGGAAAAACTCGCTAGTTTAGCGGGAAAACAGCTATAAATAGCTAAAATTCGGAAAACCGTAACTTCTATACTACTAAAGCTACAGACTTGTGCTGCATCTTGTTTGAAAGGTATTTTTAAATGCTATAAACGCCTTCTATATGCAATTTGTGTAAATGTAATAATTAAAAAGATATGAACAAAAGACAATTTTTTTAAACTTTTTTTTTAGCTTTTTTTTATTTTTCTCAAAAACTTTAAACTGTATAGCCCTTGAGATTCCTTAAATTTTGGTATATAACACATTACTGTAAAAAGTCACGTTTATTTCACGTCACGCTGCAATAGAAAATGCCTGTAAAGGGAAAAAGGCTGGAATAGTTTGCTAGGGCGGGCCGAATGAGAAAATATTAGAAAGTCTATTTAATGACGAGTGTAATAATTTTTCGTCACAAATGTTGATATCAGAACTTTTGTATGTTGAAGGTGCGGTCGTCACTAGTTTTTTACCCCGTTAAGAGGTGTTTTTATTTGATAATAAAACTCAAAAAATAACTGTTATTTGTTGATTTTTGTGTATAACAGTTATTCCCTTGACATTTAAAAAAAAATTAAATAATTAAAAAAACATGCTAACCAAGTTTTATATAACTTACAACAAATTTAAAAAAAAAGCCAACGGTGCATATTGTATAACTATATTTGTTATACCCTTGCAGAGGGTATTATAATTTTGGTCAGAAGTTTGTAACGCAGTGAAGGAGACGTTTCCGACCCCATAAAGTATATATATTCTTGATCAGGATCAATAGGGGAGTCGATATAGCCATGTCCGTCTGTCCGTCTGTCCGTCTGTTTCAATACCGTTTGCGAGCTCAATTTAAAAGCTAGCGCCTTGAAACTTTCACAGTCGTCCTAAAACATGTGTACGCAGATCAAGTTTGAAAGACGACCCGATCAGACGTCTATATCCTATAGCTCCCATAGGAACAATCGGATATAGCTTTCACAAAATGAAGATATTTCGCTCAGTGTACGAGCTTTTGACATGAATCTTATTCTTTTACGCATACCTTGATCAGGGTAAAAGCGCGTGCCGATCGGACGTCTATATCTTATAGCTCCCATAGGAACAATAGGGTGAAATCGGTCAAAATTTTACGTTTTTCAGGATATTTTGCGCAAAACATAAGCTATTCCCATGAAACTTTCCAAATCGTATTTTTTTGTGCGTACCTTGATCAGGGTAAAAGCGCGTGCCGATCGGACGTCTATATCATATAGCTCCCATAGGAACAATAGGGTGAACAATTTTAAATTTTTATTTTTTTATAGAATAATTCGTTTTTTATTAATTCATGTTGCTATTTTAGTCAAGTTTTCATTCGTGAAATCTGCAAGGGTATTAAAACTTTGGCTTGCCGAAGTTAGCTTCCGTCCTCGTTTTAAATTTATTTTACCCACAAAATCGGCATAAATCAAGTTTGAGTTTTATTTTTGATCACGACGAATAACTGTTATTTGTCAACTTTTATTATAAAACTCGAAAAATAATAGTTATTCCTTGAGTTTTACTTTACGAATCCGAAAATAACTGTTAAAGTGTGCTTTTTAAAATAAAATTTATAACAGTAACGTTCCCTGAATTTAATGTAATAATAAACCTAATGACAAAGGAGATGAAAGATGTACGCAATTTTAAAAAAATAGTTGATGAACAGGTGAGGAAATTTTTTGGGTGATAATTAGGCGCTAGGTGATACAAAATGGTGATAAATATGCGCCAGTTTCGTGCAGTGATGAACTCATCGTTTTTTTAATACAAATTCACCTTTTTTTGATTGCGTATAACTTTTTAATGAATGGTCCGATTTGAAAAATGTCTTCTACATTTCGATAGGTATCACTATGGACGGCAGTCCATGTAGTGACGAAGCGCACCAGGAGAGTGTGCGAAGGCGACTACTATATATACACGAAGAAATGAAAATCTACTGTGATGGTCCGATCATAATGAATGATACACCTATCAAAAGGTATTGCGAAAACTAACAGGATTGCATACGAAGACTTTAAGAAAATCAATTGGCTTGGGAGAGAGAGCGGTGAAAGCGAAAAAGTGAAAATTTTGAAATTTGGAGCTGTTGGGGCCGGTGGGGATAAATGCCCCCTCGCAATGTTTTAGTTGTATTCCTTTTGAAAATACCCGTCGAATGAGGGGTCATATGTCAAAATCCGACGCTCCGTTAAAAAGTTATAGCCAAAATAGGATTTTCTTCGTCTTCCCAAAATGAAAATTTAATTCTGTTTGTCCAAAACATGTTTTTTAAGTTTTGAAAATTTGATATAACGTTCATCACATCGATATAAAAAACTTTTGTTCTACCACTTTTGGAAAAACTCGCTAGTTTAGCGGGAAAACAGCTATAAATAGCTAAAATTCGGAAAACCGTAACTTCTATACTACTAAAGCTACAGACTTGTGCTGCATCTCCTTTGAAAGGTATTTTTAAATGCTATAAACGTCTTCTATTAGGAATTTGTAGAAATGTAATAGTTAAGAAAAAATGAACAAAAGAAAATTTTTTTAAACTTTTTTTTTTAGCTTTTTTTTAATTTTCTCAAAAACGGCTCTAACGATTTTCTTGAAAACTTTAAACTGTATAGCCCTTGAGATTCCTTAAATTTTGGTATATAACACATTACTGTAAAAAGTCACGTTTAAAAGTTATTTTTATACGAAAATAGCCACTTTTGCCAGCTCGAACAACTAACGCTCCCTGAGTATTGAATTTTGTGTGAGGGTATCCGAACTGTATTTTAGGGTCATGGTATCAGTAAATTTGCACTTAAGAGTTCCATATAGGAATCTTTTGTTCTACGACTTTTGGAAAATACCGCTACTTTAGCGGGAAAAAAGCTAAAAATAGCTACATTTCGTTAGTTTGTAAGTTCTACACTACTACAGGTACAGACATGTGCTATAACTCGTTTAAAACGTATTTTGATATACTTCATCGCCTTTTAACTTAATTCGTTTAAGGGGGGAGATACATATAGAACGCAGAAAAAATTAAATTTTTTTTTTATTTAAATCGGTAGTATAACTCTTTAGGAATGTGTCATGAAAGTTTCACAAAGAAATTCGAATAATTTTGGAACTTATACCAGGATGACGGCACCCATCTTCCTTGTGCAGTAGATATATTTCATTACTTTAAATGCGTTTTTCTCGAAACCATGTTTTGCTCAACTGCGGATCGTGTATCTCAAAAAGTAACGCTATGATCATCATGCTGTTTTTACAGAAATGTTTGTAATGAAATTGCCCACTGTCTGAACCTACTTTATGAAGAAATTTGTAGGTTGAAGTATTTTTTGTAAAGCAAAAACAACAAGAAAAATATTAAAAAAATAGATTTTTGACTTTGAAAGTGTGCTACAACCATAGTTTTTGAGATATTCTATGTAAGTTAGGTTCAGACAGTTTCTACATTATTTCTTAACAAAATAAATTTGGTTTCATAAGAATTGGATCTACACCGCGACCTGTGAACGATCCGCAGCTGGCCTACTTTTTTTAAAGAAGGCTTGACAAAAAAATTCCCACGGCCACCATTTTAAAAGATAAAAAAAAAATTGAAATTTCTATAAATTATATAACAACCATGTAATCAACATGCCAAGTTGCGAACTTCCAGCACAAATCCTTATTAATTAAAAAAAATTCCGAAAAACATGAAAATTTTTTATATGTATCTTCCCCCTTAAATACAATGGCTTACAAATTATGTTTGACCAATTTAAATTTAAATGTATATATTAGCTCCTATGAGAGAAAATGTAAACAAACAAAAATCTCTGATATTGCATACGAAGACTTTAAGAAAATCAATTGGCTTGGGAGAGAGAGCGGTGAAAGCGAAAAAGTGAAAATTTTGAAATTTGGAGCTGTTGGGGCCGGTGGGGATAAATGCCCCCTCGCAATGTTTTAGTTGTATTCCTTTTGAAAATACCCGTCGAATGAGGGGTCATATGTCAAAATCCGACGCTCCGTTAAAAAGTTATAGCCAAAATAGGATTTTCTTCGTCTTCCCAAAATGAAAATTTAATTCTGTTTGTCCAAAACATGTTTTTTAAGTTTTGAAAATTTGATATAACGTTCATCACATCGATATAAAAAACTTTTTTTCTACCACTTTTGGAAAAACTCGCTAGTTTAGCGGGAAAACAGCTATAAATAGCTAAAATTCGGAAAACCGTAACTTCTATACTACTAAAGCTACAGACTTGTGCTGCATCTCCTTTGAAAGGTATTTTTAAATGCTATAAACGTCTTCTATTAGGAATTTGTAGAAATGTAATAGTTAAGAAAAAATGAACAAAAGAAAATTTTTTTAAACTTTTTTTTTTAGCTTTTTTTTAATTTTCTCAAAAACGGCTCTAACGATTTTCTTGAAAACTTTAAACTGTATAGCCCTTGAGATTCCTTAAATTTTGGTATATAACACATTACTGTAAAAAGTCACGTTTAAAAGTTATTTTTATACGAAAATAGCCACTTTTGCCAGCTCGAACAACTAACGCTCCCTGAGTATTGAATTTTGTGTGAGGGTATCCGAACTGTATTTTAGGGTCATGGTATCAGTAAATTTGCACTTAAGAGTTCCATATAGGAATCTTTTGTTCTACGACTTTTGGAAAATACCGCTACTTTAGCGGGAAAAAAGCTAAAAATAGCTACATTTCGTTAGTTTGTAAGTTCTACACTACTACAGGTACAGACATGTGCTATAACTCGTTTAAAACGTATTTTGATATACTTCATCGCCTTTTAACTTAATTCGTTTAAGGGGGGAGATACATATAGAACGCAGAAAAAATTAAATTTTTTTTTTATTTAAATCGGTAGTATAACTCTTTAGGAATGTGTCATGAAAGTTTCACGAAGAAATTCGAATAATTTTGGAACTTATACCAGGATGACGGCACCCATCTTCCTTGTGCAGTAGATATATTTCATTACTTTAAATGCGTTTTTCTCGAAACCATGTTTTGCTCAACTGCGGATCGTGTATCTCAAAAAGTAACGCTATGATCATCATGCTGTTTTTACAGAAATGTTTGTAATGAAATTGCCCACTGTCTGAACCTACTTTATGAAGAAATTTGTAGGTTGAAGTATTTTTTGTAAAGCAAAAACAACAAGAAAAATATTAAAAAAATAGATTTTTGACTTTGAAAGTGTGCTACAACCATAGTTTTTGAGATATTCTATGTAAGTTAGGTTCAGACAGTTTCTACATTATTTCTTAACAAAATAAATTTGGTTTCATAAGAATTGGATCTACACCGCGACCTGTGAACGATCCGCAGCTGGCCTACTTTTTTTAAAGAAGGCTTGACAAAAAAATTCCCACGGCCACCATTTTAAAAGATAAAAAAAAAATTGAAATTTCTATAAATTATATAACAACCATGTAATCAACATGCCAAGTTGCGAACTTCCAGCACAAATCCTTATTAATTAAAAAAAATTCCGAAAAACATGAAAATTTTTTATATTTATCTTCCCCCTTAAATACAATGGCTTACAAATTATGTTTGACCAATTTAAATTTAAATGTATATATTAGCTCCTATGAGAGAAAATGTAAACAAACAAAAATCTCTGATATCAAATAAAAACACCTCTTAACGAGGTAAAAACTAGTGACGATCGCACCATCAACATACAAAAGTTCTGATATCAACATTTGTGACGAAAAATTATTACACTCGTCATTAAATAGACTTTCTAATATTTTCTCATTCGGCACGCTGCAATAGAAAATGCCTGTAAAGGGAAAAAGGCTAGAATAGTTTGCTAGGGCGAGCCGAATAAGAAAATATTAGAAAGTCTATTTAATGACGAGTGTAATAATTTTTCGTCACAAATGTTGATATCAGAACTTTTGTATGTTGATGCGTAGGAGGCCCAAGAATATGTGTGGAAAATCTCAACCTTCTAGCTTTTGTAGTTTCTGAGATCTCAGCGTTCATACAGACGGACAGACGGACAGACGGACATGGCTAGATCGACTCGGCTAGTGACCCTGATCAAGAATATATATACTTTATAGGGTCGGAAACGCTTCCTTCTCCCTGTTACATACTTTTGCACGAATACAATATACCCTTTTACTCTACGAGTAACGGGTATAAACAGCCAAGGTTGTTTCAGACGAGCGACACGCCCCCTCGAACGCCCACCATCGCATTAAACGATTTTAAAAGGTGTCTGGCGCCCACGCATTTCGGAAAAGTAAAAATGCAGTTTTATGTAGAAATGTAGAAAAATTTTAAATCGGACCATTCGTTAAAAAGTTATGCGCGATCAAAATTTCATATCTTAATCTCCCTCGCACCCTCTCCCCTTCTCATTAAGTTGTTGACCGATTTTAATAAACGATACCTCATTTTGTTGGTTGTTTTATGCACTTTAAGACAACAAATTAAAGCGCCCTAAAAGTGGGACTCGAAAAGAACTTTTGGTACCAAGAGGACAACGAACCTAAAAATTGCGCCCACAAAACAAAGCTTTTATGTGTAAAACAGCTACATTCTCTATTACAATAGTATATCTTAATCCCGTAAAGCATTTTTGTGATGTCCTGGAGGGCAGGACTCGCCTTCACACCCTTGCATCCAAGCATATCCTGAAAAAACTCAATGTCGATTAATGGAAGTAAATAACAGCGAAGGATGCACGGACATTGGTCCAATCGATGCCAAATATGTAGACTGAAGTTATAAAACATAAAGGGTATCAAACTCCGTACTAAACTCGACGTACTTTGCCCAAAATATGGCTTTTTCTAATACTATATGCATTTGTACACATACTTTTTCTGATGCGAAATCCGGCCAATTTGTACATTTTTGTTTATATTAGGAAAAGTAAAGGTGGTAGAAATTAATGAGTTACGTCAAATTAAAGCTTAATATGTGTACTAAATGTTAAAATTAAAATGACATTTTTACGAATTTTTTTAAGACGTTTTTTTAAGCTCTAAAGTTGCGGAAAATATTTGTACGCATACTTTTTCTGGCAAGTGTTTGTGTCCGCAGGCCTTTATCAGAGCTTTTTTCTTAAGCCCCTCCTCTGGAGCACAATGTAGGACGGGGACAGAATATACCCCGGCGGTTGGGCTCACCGATGTTGCTCCAGCGGACTCGGTCGGAAGAGCGAAGACAGCAGGAAGGCGGTAGAAGCCTGGCTGACCCTCGCCGCCCTCGCATTGGCTCCCCACAAGACCGAAGCTGCACGAGTTTAGGTAGAAGGTACAACAATAACCTAGCAGAGATCCATCAAACTGTTGGGGTCCCCGGCTCTGGTTTGGGCTGATGCCATGATGGTGAGGAGCTGGGCGCAATTAAGGTCGCCTGTGCCTTTCGAACAATGTCCGAAGACGCAGTCTTCGTAACCGCTGTAATTGCCCAATCAGAGGGCTCATGAGCTCAGGCAGCAAGGAGATGGCCAACGTGCCGCAACGGAAACGAGAGGAGCTCACAGAGACTCTGCGCAAAGGGAGGCGGACTTACCAGCTCATTCCCAACATAGGAGACAGGTATGCAGTACACAGGCACTAAGCGGCTATGGGTGCGCTTCGGAATGGATTCAGAGGACTGGTGCCCTGTAGGTGGCAGAGCAAATCATGTAATTTTCGAGTGCAGACGGTTTGCTTATCAGAGGCAAAGGCTGGGGGAAGTGAGAGCCTGGTTCACATAATGCTGGTGGGAAAAAAAAATGGGAACGTGTCGCAGGATACATTGCAGAGGTCAAGCGAAATAATGCTTAACGGCCGGACATGTTCTTACCTCTAAATCCCATCTACTGCCATAAAACACCACCCGCGCTCAACCCCACCCCCCACCAACCAACCCACGAAAACATTAGTTTCAACAAAATATTCAAAAAAAAAATGTATCCCAAAAATTTTTAACCGAATATACTTATAATCATATGTACACAATTCATATATGCGGAAGTATCGCAAAATTTAAACATAGATAATTGCTTTAATGATAATAACATGAACTATTACAAGTTTTACCTTTTTTCTTTTTGCTCGGACCTTTAGTATTTACAAGAGTTGTAACTTGTAGTACTAGAGGCTCAAGTGTTTTTTCAACTGACATTGTACGAATTTCCAAATTTTTTGGATCCCATTTCAGAGCAATCTGCCCAAAATCCGTTAGCGTTCCCATCTTATTAAAATGTATTTCACTTCTTTTTCAACAATTTTCTTGATGGTGCGTTCACGATAAAGCGACGACGCCTTTTTCGATTAATGATAGGCCTGAATTCATTGTTAAGGCATTTTTCCACTATGCGGTTTTTTCGGTATTTTTGTGTATTTTCGATTGGCAACGCGATAGGCGGACGTGAGGTGTTTCCATTGGCAAACGCGTCTGAAAACAGCTGTTGTGCTATTGTCATTTGCGAGCTGAAGTAAAAATGGATTTAAATAATTTGTTATTGATAATTGTAATCGCAGAACAGCATTTGAACGTGGAAACATTGCTGCAATGATGAAAGCAACAACATCCCACGTTACGCTGCTTGAGCATTTATTACAGCAGAAAGCAAAAGAATCTGCTGCAGAAGGCGTTCATATATATAGAATCTGATACGGGGCAGAAATCCTACAAGAACATTGTGCGCAAGAAAGAGGGGGATGTGCCCTTTTCCAGCAGTCGCCTGTCAACGTGTGTCATTTAAATATGGAATGGCCGTCGACGGTCAAAGTAGATTTTGCACCTGCGCTCAAATGCGACCAGGAGGTCGCCTTAATGGACGAATGGCGCACGCGAAGCAAACGTCAAGATCATGGAGACGGGAAAGCCCATGTGGCTGCGCTGCAACGACCAATATTTCGCTTCCGATCCTTTCTAGCCGAGCCATTCCATTGGATAAACGAACTGCTACTGCTCTTTATGCGCTTGGATCATCCTCGGAATTCTGAACTATTGCCAGATCATTTGGCATATATCATATATCAAATACCAATCTATACGAAATAAAGTTCATGCAAATATCAACAATAAATGGTTTTAATATTTCCCGCTTCTTATCAGCCTCTTATCAGTTTCGGGTCCAGAAAAATGTTCATGCCTGGTTAATACTGCTTAAATATACCACAAATTTCACTTTCCAGCCCTGTAACGCGACAAATTTCCACCCTCCCCTCCTCGCCCTCTCCAACAAGTTTTGTATGGGATTTGGGCGCGTTAAACGGTAAATGGATGCAAACGCGACGCGTCCATAATGAGCAGAGGGCATTACAAGGTTTGAAGTGATGGATAAAAAAGTTGTCAACGAATTTCTTAATAGCCTAATCCCACAGAGCACATTTCTGAAAAAGAGTTCGGACTTTTAAGAAATCTAATAGCCTCTTCCCATAGAGTCCATCCGTTTGAAACGGTTGGGATTTTTAACGAATGTGAAACTCGTGTTCCCACAGAACTCCATCCACAATCCAATAACAGCTGACTGAAGAGCAGTTGCTTAGCTCAGTATTAACGAAGGGGGATTTCAACTCGGCAAAACTGTCGTAAAATTGCGTTCTCCTAATCCTTTTGTAAAATAATACAATGATAATAGTAAAAAACATATCTGAACATTTTTAACATATCCTATAACGAGTATGCATATATTTTGCTGACTGGGGGAGAGCCTGACCTCCCGTACTCCACACTCCTCTCTAACTAAGCCTCTGTCTAGCCAATATTAATATGGCAAATTTGTAAACAAAACCAAATTTTTGTTGTTTTGGTAATTTATAGCAACTTTGGAACTTTTTAGGAGTACATAGTACCCTTTTAATTACTATTAGATATTATTTACGAAGTGCAGAACATATTCTGAGACTTCGCTGCAAACATTGATGATTTCGTACGCAGAACAGCTTAAATTTTTGCCCACTCATAGTGCTTGCGAGTGCTTTCCCGTCCAAAGCAAACGACAAATAATTTAAAAAAACGCAAGAAACAATGAGCTGAAGCATTATTTAATTTTATTCCGCCATCGATTTGATTTGTTCTCGCAGTCATCGTTCCAATTTTCACAGTCAAGAGGAAGAATTCAGAGTTGCACCGAGAAAACATCGTTTAACTATCGCATAAAAGAGCCCGTCAAAGTCCGTTAAAATTGGATAGCGGACTAACTGGGAAATTTTCGGAACGGCAAAACCTTACGGACCATCCGTTCAACGGATGGTAGATGGTGGATGGAGCTCTGTGGGAACCCCCATAAGGTGCTGTCCATATATTACGTAATCACAATTTCCGACATTTTTGTAAATTCTTCATAAAAAAAAAAAAAAAATTGCACTAGAGTAATCATTTGGTTAAAAACAGCTGTTCTGTGAAATAGTCCGTCGCGAGCTTCAGAAATGATTGGTTATTGATAATTGTAATGGCAGTATAAGCACTGAGTAAATAATTTGTAATATTTTAAAATTTGCGCCATTTGATTTTTTGCCGTTTGTCAGTAGGACCATGCTAGATGCTTTGCGGGTAAACTCTGAAAACTTCGGTCACACTACAAAAAAAAACAAGAGAGAACGCTATAATCGGGTTGGTGTCCCGGCTATCTAAAACCCGTCCCTCAGCTAAAGGCAGTGCGAGGGAAATGAATGTATAACATTTTTTTGATTGCGCATAACTTTTTAATTAATGGTCCGATTTGAAAAATGTATAGGGGTAATTCCACGTGAAAAAATTTTTTTATTAAGCTCCGATTTAGTATTTAGTATGCCACTTAGTGGGACATCTTAATATCTTTCAGAAAAATATTTTTAAAAATTTTTAATTTTTAGATTACGTATTTTTAAGCGAATTTTAAATTAAAAAATTCTGTACGTCGGAATACACGCGGTTTCCGAATGAAAAAATTATCCTAATATTGCCTCATCAATTCTAATACCCGTTCTAATCGCTAGACCTACTAGTACAGACAACGATTTTAGTTTAGCAACTTTGCATCAAGCAACAACAGCGCAACGTGTAAGAAAAGGAAAGAAATATTCGCGCTCTCTGGTGCTCGTATTGCTGTGATATAGATTGTAAAAATTTGAAGATAAGAGCTATTGACACGAATCTTTCCAAATCTTATTTTTCTAAGCATACCTTGATCGGTCGATTATATCCCATAGCTGCTTAAGAGAACGAAATTTTAGACTGTTTTTTCGGGTTAAAATTCCCCTTCGATTATGATGAGATGAGCAACTGCTCTTTAATTCAGCTGTTAACAGATGGCTCTGTGGGAATCGGTGTTTTAGGTATAACTGGGATGGTTGCGTTGAACTGATGGTGAATAGATCTCTGTGGGAAAAGCTGTACAAAATAACAGCCGTTTTACTGGAAAATGTGTGACTAGGGTATTAAGAAATACATGCACTTAAACTTAAAACGTTCCAAAGCATTTAGTATTTTTGAAAGACTTCCAGCATTTTTATTTATAAGATATTTAACCACACTGATTTTCGCTAAGGAAAGTTAGGTAATTATATTGAAGTAGTTATTTAATTTTATTTTGAAAAATAATTAAAAAAAATTGTTTGACTAATCAAGAACAATGCAAGGACTTGGACTTCAAAGCCTAAAAAAAAATCCAGCTGTAAGCTAAATACAAACACATGACAAAGTTACGTTTTTAATGTTACGTAACCGTTATTTTTACAGTTGATTCCACTTTACGTGTGTGTTGGAGCAGGAGCTATTGGTGCCGTTTACTATATGGCTCGGCTTGCCACCCGGAACCCGGATGTCACTTGGAACCGCACATCAAATCCCGAACCATGGCAAGAGTATAAAGAAAAACAGTATAAGGTACATTCATACTTATATCTACAATGTACATACTATTTACATTAGGTCGAACTTTTTATACCCGTTACTCGTACAGTATACAATACAATATCCTGCATAAGTATGTAACAGGTAGAAGGACGCGCGTCCGACCCAATAAAGTATACAGGGGTGGTCAAAAGTATTTTCACAAATGTTAATGCTAACTGTACTTGTATTTTGAACTTATAATATAAGCTTTTGGCACCTATAGAAAGAGCACTTCAATTCCGTTTAAATGACACAAAAATGTTCTTAACCCATTAAGACCCCTTTGAAAAGTGAGCAAAAGTGTTTATATTATAAGTTCAAAATATGAGTACAGTTAACATTCAAATTTGTGAAAATACTTTTGACTAGGGTTGTATATGTACAGTGGCGGACAAAAGTCTACGTACGACCCCTTTTTGGGAGTTCACCCATTCCTATTGCTTTTACGGAAAAAGTAATGATGCGGTTTTGTTCTTAATGTTATTAATATACAAAAAACAAAATTTTATTCTTATTCATAAAAAGCTTTAAAAGTTACAAACGAAAAACTTAAAAATGGCATTGACAAAAGTCTACCGACGATATTTTACATAGAACTTTCAAAATTTTCGCCCCAAAATTACCCAAACCTGCTCTATAATTTGTATGCCCAGGTGGTGAAAACAATTGCAGGGAAGCATAAAACAGCAGCCACTTCTTCAGGATATGCGCCGTATGCTTAGGATCATTATCCTGTTGGTGGATTGAGATGGTTCCGAGGCATTATTTGTCCACAGATGCCTTCAATTCAATGAGATCGAACCATAATGCCCTCGACGATAACCAAAGTTCCTTCTCCCGAGGCTTCAACTGTTCCCTACACCATGTCACTCAAACCGAAGTGATTTACGGTCCAAAATAGTCTTAGACAGTGTTCCAAAAAGTATCTATATTACTTTCTCAACTTTTTTACAAGTCCATGGGAGACAATTACAACTTTAAAATAATAGTAGGGTACGAATTTTTCAACTGCGCATATGAAAAAGCAGTTTTTCTTCAAACTCGGGTACCTCGTAGAGCTTGTCTTGGTGTTTTTTTGGTGTCCATTTAGGGGCGCTATGAATTTTTGAAGTTAAGAACTTAAAAAATCTTCTCAAACTTTAAATTAGTATATATTTATATATTTACTTAAATACACAGTGCAACATGAAAAATGTTACCGCAATTCTGATTTCATGGGCGGAAAGAACTCATCGAAATAAGCTAAAACCCATTTGGGTTTCTCTGGCTTAGTTCGCGCTTACCTTTTATAGCGAGTTAAAGTTTTACATACAAAATTAATTTGTAACGGCCATATCTTGTGAACCGATTAAAATTTCACTATCAAGTCTTCAGTGATTATGTAGCTATGAGCCCAAGGAACTAAATTGACAAATGACGCTCCAAAAGCAGAATTCAACCGTAAGAAATGCGCGATATTTGGTAAGAAAGAATTTATTAAACTGTTGACAAGCTTCGTATTGAAATTAAGGCACACCCAACTCAGTTCGAACCGCTGACTTTGGGGAGTTGCCATAGAGGCAGGGATGGTCCCAAAAACATTTTACAAATTGTTTTATGACAGTTAAACATTTCTTTAACGGATTAAAAAAAAATAATTGGAAAATTGCACAAAATAATTTTGGACTTTATGCCAAAAAAAAGGGATTTCATCCCAATGTGCAATGTATTTAAATATTGAATAAAAAATAGAAAGGAAACAAATGCGTTGCAGGTAAGAAATTACCGATCTTTTTGAAACACATCGCATTTTTTTAGTCGTTTTATTTACTATCCAAGAACAAGAAAAAATTAAGATATTAAAATATATTTTTTTTAAATTAGAACCGCATGTAACTTTGGTTTTTGACAAGTATTTTCCTAAGTTTTTACGGTGGTAGTACTTATTTTGTTCCAAATCGATTTTATCACTATAGACGGCAGTCCACGCAGTGACGAAGCGCACAAGGAGAGTGTGCAAAATTGAAAATCTGCTGTGATAGTCCGATCGAGTAATAAACTATATCTAATGGCTCCTATTAAAATAAACAAAAAAAAAATAATAGAAAAACCATTGTAACTTTGTAGAAAGTAGGCGTTTTGATTTTTGACAATGTAAAAACAACATCTTACGTAGGCATACCTGCAAGGGTATTTAAATTTCGGCTGGCCGAAGTTAACTTCCTTTCTTGTTTTTGATTAGTTTTGAGTTGCTGAACAAATTAAAAAGATTTTCAAAGAACCGTTCTGAAAATATTCACAAAAATCCAGATATTCGGAACACTATTTAAAAGGCAACAGATGCACCTTTCCGAAAAGCTATTACTTGTTGTGATCGGGTCGCAATTAACGGAGGTACAACCTGTGATAGTTAAAAAAAGTTTTATTTTTGGCGTTTTTTTATTATAGCTAGTTATACCCGTTACTCGTAGAGTAAAAGGGTATATTGTATTCGTGCAAAAGTATGTAACAGCTAGAAGGAAGCGTTTCCGACCCCATAAATTATATATATTCTTGATCAGGATCACTAGCCGAGTCGATCTAGCCATGTCCGTCTGTCTGTCCGCCTGTCTGCCTGTCTGTCTGTCCGTATGAACGCTGAGATCTCGGAAACTATAAAAGCTAGAAGATTGGCATTTTGCATGCAGATTCTAGGAGCTCCTACGCAGCGCAAGTTTGTTTCAAAAAGGTGCCACGCCCTCTCTAACGCTCACAAGCCCCCTCTAACGCCCACAGTTTTGAAGCTATTATGAAAATAGTAACTGATAAGTATTCGCTTCGTCAATACCTATCGATTGGCCAAGTAAAAAATTGCCACGCACACTCTAACGCCCACAAACCCAATAAACGCTTAAACCTGGCCAGCGCCTACATTTCCGCCTTTCATGACCAGTAGTACCAATATCTGGCGGTAGATGGCGCAATACAATATACACTAGCGCCATCTAGGAAATGGCATTGGAAAAAATCTGCCTTTATTTTCTGTAGTCACTCTAATTCACATTATGTTAATGCAAATTTTAAATTATTTAAAATGGGGCGCGCATTTTGACTCTTTTTGCTCGTATACGTTTTTCACAAGTGCATTCACCTGCGCTAGAGAGAGACGGAAGATGTGCTAGGCAGAATTGAAAGATCTAGAAAGCTTCTTCTAGAAAGAGATCCCTGGGTAAAAATCGAGCGGCGAAAAACATAAAAAAAGCATATTTCTATTAAGTTGTTTAGCTGAGTAACGGGTATCTAATAGCACTGGTCGACAAAAAAAAAGCCCATGAATAAAAGCTAGCAAACCTGAAAGGATTTTAGCTGTAGATTACTACCTGATACTTGGAAACTTTCTATCACGTCGAAGCTTTGAGAAATCCGTGGTCAAAGTTCCAAATTTTCGATTTTTAGGCACTTTTTGCGACTTAATAGTAAGAAAACCCTTCGCAGCCCAGAGCCACAATTTAGCGGAAAAGGTACTTTGAACCTTTAACTTCAAGATTGTCCAATCACAAAGTTGGGCGACCTCTACTTCTTTAGCTACAATGGATTTTACTGAAGTACTTTTTGTCACTTTTTTTCATCTATAGTAGCCTGATATTTTTCTTGATGAACTGAGACCCGTACACATACAATACATTAAAAATATCAGGCTACTATAGATGAAAAAAAGTGACAAAAAGTACTTCAGTAAAATCCATTGTAGCTAAAGAAGTAGAGGTCGCCCAACTTTGTGATTGGACAATCTTGAAGTTAAAGGTTCGAAGTACCTTTTCCGCTAAATTGTGGCTCTGGGCTACGAAAGGTTTTTTTACTATTAGGCCGCAAAAAGTGCCTAAAAATCGAAAATTTGGAACTTTGACCACGGATTTCTAAAAACTTCGACGTGTTGGAAAGTTTCCAAGGATGAGGTAGTATTCTACAGCTAACATTCTTTCAGGTTTTGTAGCGTTTATTCTTGGGCCAAGAAAAAGTCTTGATTTTGTCGACCTGTGTAGTCGAGGCACTCGACTATAGCGTTCTCTCTTGTTTTTATTTAATTGAAAAAAATACAAATAAAAATGTACAAATTATTTTTAGCTTTCAGATCTAAGGGCCATATTGTTGTTAACAATTTAAGGCCAAATATTTGCAAATTGAGTGCACATTCTAGTTTGGTTTTTGACATATTAACAAAATAGTAGTAGTAGTAGGAGTTTTTCGGCTTATAAAGTACACCTTGATCAGCATAACTAGACGTGTTGAAATATCCATGACCATCTGCCCGTTTTGAAGCTATTGAAATGAAGCTTTCCCAAAAATCTTCCTTATATATCCTGAAAGTTGGAACCAGACGAATCGGATTATGGCTCCCATAAGAAGCATCGGTAAAAATAATGGAAATCGAATTCAAGGATGTTTAATATAGAGTACACACTGTGTCATCGGCAACAATGTCAATGCCAAATATGCAGGATCAGCACTCTGCAATTGCCAACGTAATCCGATCGCGTACGCCTTCATTAAGCTTAAGGGAGTGCGAGGGAGATGGATATATAAAATTTTGAATGCGCTTAACTTTTTAACGAATGATTCGATTTGAAAAATTTCTTCTACATTTCGATAGGTATTGATTAACACAATAAAACTGCATTTTTACTTTTCCAAAATCCATAAAGGCGTGTGCGCCAGACACCTTTTGAAATCGTTTAAGGCGATTGTGGGGGCGTGGCGCTCGGCTGAAACATACTTGCGCTGCGTTGGAAGCCAAAGAATATGTGTGGGTAATCCCAACTTTCTAGCTGTTGTAGTTTCCGAGATCTCAGCGTTCAAACAGACACAGAGACAGACAGACGGCTTGTGAGCCTGATCAAGAATATATATACTTTATAGGGTCGGAAATGCTTCCTTCTAGGTGTTACATACTTTTCCACGAATACAACATACCTTTTTACTCTACGAGTAACGGGTATAATTACAATTACATATCTTCCCTACATTGGATAGAAAAAAGGACTTTAAGTTCAAGTTTCTCGGTTACGTACTTGCGCAGTTTTAATATAATTTAATTTAAAACTTGTCTAAACAAGTCTCCTTTCTGATTAAAATAATCATTATTGTTACTGTTGCCTAGAGAATTTGGTATGCTAATTGCTAATTGACCCCCTTTCGAGTCGCGCTTTAAAAAATCTAATTTTAATCATTTTATCACTTGAAAAAGACTTGTAGGTGCCTAAAATCGGACTTCCAAATGTTCCTTCTTTAGGGGTGACAGAAATCTCATCCAACCAAATTTGATCTTAAAACAAACTAGTCTTCTAATTCCCCATATTGAATGACGATTGCAACATTAACAAGAGAGAGCGCTATAGTCGAGTGCCTTGACTATTAAGTACACGTTTCTCAGCTTACCAATTTTAATATAAACTTAAATAAGATTTGGCATTAATATAGTTAGAGTGACCAGATGGTGTCATAAAGGACAAATAGTTTAAAAAATCGATTGGTATTCGGATCTCTTTTACAGTTGACAGCTTTTTTGCGCTGCACTGTAAGCGGTTCCAAAGCCTTAAGCTAGATGACGCCATCGACGTAACAATTTTAAAACAAGATAGAACGCTGCAGTCGAGTTCCTCGACTATTAAATACCCGTTACTCAGCCTAACAACTTTAATATAAATATGCCTTCTTGTATGTTTTTCGCGCGCTACATTTCAAATAATTTACATTTTGCATTCACATATTCCAAATTAGAGTGACCAGCTTTTTTTAAGGTACCAGCAGGAGTGTTGAACACGCGGCGACGGCGCCATCTATGGCACGGAATTGGTATTGTTTATACACAAAACTGTAGGCGCCACGGCGTGGCACCTTGATAAAATAAACTTGCGCTGCGTAGGAAGCCCAAGAATATGTGCAGGAAGTCCCAACCTTCTAGCTTTTGTAGTATCCGAGATCTCAGCGTTCATCCAGACAGACAGATAGACGGACATGGCCTGATCCTGATCAATAATATATATGAGTGATTCTTTGTGAAACGTATCGAGATTTTCTTCATGGTCTCAAAACGATATCTAATTTTTATGATACTATCACACCATTTAAAAAGGATTTTAAAAAAAGTTAAAAAAAAAATTCATTTGACAGAAGCGAAGATATGGCGATGCTATTTTTTTGTTTAATTCATTTATAATTTTAAATTACGTGGGGTAAAAAATAAATAAAAATACTCAAAATTTATTATTTTTGCCAAGCTTTCAGATGAAAATAACAGCCATAATGGTTCCAATGCAAAATACAGTCCAAACTTAAAAAAAAATATTTCATTCGCTGTTTTCTGCAAATCGGCATTTTTAATCATTATAAAAAAATAGCATAATGTTCTATACATAATTCTTGTTGGCTCCTAAAAGTTTCGTCATGGGACCTCCATTACTTTCTGCATAATTTAATAAAACATTAAAAAACAAAGCAGTCTTTCATTGTTATACATTAACTTTTATTAGACGAACAGTTTTCGTTCTTCTTGAATTAAGGGAGAACGACCGTTTCCATTTAGGTAAAACTAATAGGAAAAATGCAACAAATAAATCCCTACCAATTTCAAGGTGGAACAATAACTTCTTGCTACTTATGTAGTTCTAAGGAAGAACAACACGTTAGCAACACCTTACATCTAAGCTAAGACCATTCCACGTTCTCAAAAGTACCATCATATTGCTCCAACACCTCTTTTAAAAAGACACTCATTCGCTGAAGACATTTAAATTTTCCCAATACACAAATCATTGTAAGGAGGCTTAAAACAATAGAGGAGCGCCGCCACAGGGGGAATCAAGGAGCGACACGAACCGAACGAGGTGCGTTATTTACCAGGAGCCTGGAATGGTCTTAGCTTGGATGTAATGTGTTGCTATATATTCGAGTGTTCTTCTTTAGAACTAAATAATTAGCAAGAAGTTATTGTCCCACGTTGAAATTGGTAGGGATTTATTTGTTATACAAAACTGCATTTTTCCTATTGGTTTTACCTAAATGGGAACGGTCGTTCTCCCGGAATTCATGAATTCGTCTAATATAATTTAATGTATAACAACGAAAGACTGCTTTGTTTTTTAATGTTTTATTAAATTATGCAGAAAGTAATGGAGGTCCCATGACGAAACTTTTAGGAGCCAACAAGAATTATGTATAGAACATTATACTATTTTTTTATAAAGATTAAAAATGCCGATTTGCAGAAAACCGTGAATGAAATATTTTTTTTTAAGTTTGGACTGTATTTTGCATTGGAACCATTATGGCTGTTATTTTCATCTGAAAGCTTGGCAAAAATAATAATTTTTGAGTATTTTTATTTATTTTTTACCCCACGTAATTTAAAATTATAAATGAATTAAACAAAAAACAAGAGAGAACGCTATAGTCGGGTTCGTGTCCCGACTATCTAATACCCGTCACTCGGCTAAAGGGAGTGCGAGGGAGATGGATATGTATTTTTGGATTGCGTATAACTTTTTAATGAATGGTCCGATTTAAAAAATGTCTTCTACATTTCGATAGGTATAAATATACACAACAAAATTGCATTTATACTTCTCGGAAATCTTTAAAGGTGTGACCGCCAGGCACATTTTAAAATCGTTAGTGGGCGATTGTGGGCGTTAGAGGGGGCGTGGCGCTCGTCTGAAATAAACTTGCGCTGCGTAGGAAGCCCAAGAATATGTGTGAAAAATCTCAACCTTCTAGCTTTTGTAGTTTCTGAGATCTCAGCGTTCATACGGACAGACAGACAGACAGACAGACAGACAGACGGACAGACAGACGGACAGACGGACATGGCTAGATCGACTCGGCTAGTGACCCTGATCAAGAATATATATACTTTATGGGGTCGGAAACGCTTCCTTCTAGCTGTTACATACTTTTGCACGAATACAATATACCCTTTTACTCTACGAGTAACGGGTATAAATAGCATCGCCATATCTTCGCATCTGTCAAATGAATTTTTTTTTTAACTTTTTTAAAAATCCTTTTTAAATGGTGTGATAGTATCATAAAAATTAGATATCTTTTTGAGACCATGAAGAAAATCTCGATACGTTTCACAAAGAATCACTCATATACTTTATGGGGTCGGGATTAGAGTGTGTGAGAGTCAGTGAGTGTAGACGTGTTTTTAATTACCTCCTGAGTTTTTCCAACTAGAAAGCCTTAAACAGCCCTGAAAAGGTAAACAAAGTGAGCAGCGTGATCCCCATAGGAGGCGGTACGTACCAGGGTGGGTCTGTGCGTTAAGTGCATCACATCATAGCGCTTAGACAATTAAAACTGGTGCTCCACCGAGGGTTGTGGAGAGAGGGGTCACCAAGACTCTGTTTTCTCCCGCACTCTTCCCACTGGGAAAACAAAAACAAAGCTTTTCCGCGGGCGATTGCGCGTTTCCCCTTTTTTGGCAACTAGACAAACAGCTGATCACTCCGATAGTGCTGGAAAGCGTTCAAACCACAGCCAGAATTGGTAACTGAAACCAGCCGCTGCTAGGGAAATTTCATACCTCTAGGCCGAGCTCAAAGAAGATATTTAACTCGTAACAGTCAGCTTTTGAAAGGGTTGAAGTGTAGAGTTCAAAAACGAAGGCCGAACTTCTTCACTAGTTTACATAGGGGAACTAGGGGCAGCAAGTCAAGGTCCGACAAATCCATCCCCCCGCTTAGGCCTTGCCTCAGCAAACGGGGCTCTGGGGACCGAAAAGGGGCGGTATAACCCTCATCGTTAGAAAGTCTGGGAGAAATCTGAGACCAGCGAGGGAACCCCTGTCGCGGACGTTGAATGACCAATGGACCAGGCAAACCCCTTCACAAAAAGCTCAGCGACGACCAGATCGCAAACGCAGCGGGCTCAGCATAATGTTGAACAGCAGCCAGAACAAGCGGAGACAATCACGTCCCTATAGGACGTTATTGCAAAAATAGGCCTGGCCGTGAATGGCCTCTCCCTTCTGTTTAAGGACCACTGGGTCGTCAAACAGCCGATGCGCGATCTCCTAACAGAGCTGCATAAAACGGCAGTGGCCTCCATTAAGCAGGAGGAAGCCATAGAAAAGGAGTGCAGGGAAGCTGTGTGGCAAAGAAAGGAAAATAGCGACACCGAAAAGGGCAAGGGAGCCAGCAGCAGGCCAAAAATGTACGCCACCAATGAAGAGGGTACATCGGGAAAGCCTACAAGAGAAGCGACAAGAAGATTTCCATCAAGTAGCTGACAGAAACCCTAAGGGAAAGTTGAAAAGGCAGACCAGACGCCATCGTGGTTGCAAGAGTCGGGGAGATTACCTACGCGGAACTTCTCAAGGCCGTTAAAGGCGACTCCACGCTAAAACATGTCAGTGGGGACGTACAGACCATCCGGAAGACGGCCAAGGGAGATCTCCTGCTGCAACTAAAGAAGTCTCCAGACCACAGCGCAGAGGAGGTTAAAAAGGCGGTCGGAAACGCTCTCGGAGTTAAAGCAGTTGTAAGAGCCCTGACCGAACAAACTAGACTTGAGGTCATGGACTTAGATGAAGTCACAACCAAGGAGGAGATAGTGGAGGCGCTAAATAGTAAGCTCCTCTTTCTGAGGAGGCCGTAAAATCGGTGAGAGCCACTATAAACGGCCTGCAGATAGCCACACTATTGCTGCCAACACCCACAGCAAAGAAGTTGGTAAACTTTGGGAAAATAAGGATTGGATGGGTGATCTGCCGGATTCAACCCATTCTTTCGCCAAAACGCTGCTATATGTGTCTCGCGTTCGGCCATATCTCGTCGAACTGCGCGGAGCATGCTTCAAGTGTGGTTGAAAAGACCACGAGACCAGAAGCTGCAATAGGGACCCACATTGCCTACTCTGTGCGCAGAAAAATTATCTCCCAACGAACCACGCGTCTGGGAGCTTTAAATGCCCAGCGTATGTCGAGGCGGTAAAATCACTACAAAGATGTTAAGGGTCATGCAGCTAAACCTTAACCACTTCAGGGTGGCCCAGGATCTTCTCACCCAAACAATTTCCGAGCTCAAAATTGACCTGGCAATTCTGAGCGAGCCCTACAACCCTACTACCAGCACATTCGCCTGCGATTATTGCCGGGGACTTCAATGCGTGGTCAACGGAGTGGGAATCAGCCTCTACAAACGCCAGAGGAAAAGTAGTCATAGAGACATTCACATCGCTGGACGTAGTCCTACAAAACACGGGTTCCACCCCTACATTTAGGAGATCGGGAGCGCAGTCCATAATCGACCTCGCCTACGTAAGCGCATGCTTGGCGGCGACGGCGACATGTGAGATTAGTGAGACCCACACGGCGAGCGACCATAGTGGAATTATAAGCACCATCAGCACGCGAAGAACCGCCACACCGACAATTACTCGAGGACACTACAAAGAAAATACGCTCGACATACCAGCATACCTGGATGGGACGGAATTAGCGGACAAAGAACGGGCATTCATGGAAAAGGTCAAAGAAGCCTGCGACACCAGCATGCAGCGCAGTAAAAGCTTCAAGGGGCGCAAGCCAGTCTACTGGTGGAACCAAGCGATTGAGAAGGCACGCCGTGAATGCATAAGCGCTAGGAGAGCCTACCATAGGGCCCGAAGACTTCCATATACTTAGGGAAATTTCCACCCAAAATAGGAAGATCCTAAAGCGGGAAATAAAAAGCAGCAAAAAGCAGTGCTTCCTGCAACTTTGCGCTGAAGCAGAAAACGACCTGTGGGGAAAGGCCCACAAGGAGGTCATATAAAAAAAACAAACGCCGTTAAAAACGTGACCCCAACAGACTCTGAGAAACTGGGAGAGATCATAAGGCGCCTTTTCCCAGCGCAGGAAACGAGGCAAGCGGAAGTGCTCGGTGTCCCGGACCATCAGATACAGCCGGTGACCCTACAGGAGTTGGACAACATAGCCCAGAAGGTACCAAACAACAAGGCACCAGGGCCAGATGGGATCCCAAACCGGGCACTCAATCTGGCCATAATCATGTACTCGAGCACCTTTGCCAGTGCATACACTAAGTGCCTGGCCCAAGCCTGCTTCCCAGAACGGTGGAAATAGCAAAAGCTGGTGCTTATACCAAAGCCAGGAAGGAAGAACCGTCGGCATATAGTCCCATTTGCATTCTGGACACGGCCGGCAAAATACTAGAAAGTATTGTCAGTGTAAGACTCGGAAAAGCAATTGAGGCTGCCGGAGGGCTCTCAAAAAGTCAGTATGGCTTTAGAAAGGCCCGCTTAACCCTAGATGCACTGGAAGCCGTGGACCGCATAGCCAGGCAGGCCATAGAAGGCAAAAGGTGGCTGGGAGGAAAGAAACAATACTGTTTGGTGGCAACTCTGGACATCAAAAACGACTTCAACTCTGCATCCTGGAGCAAAATAATGGCCTCACTCGGGATGCTGAACATCCCAAAGTACCTGCAGGCGATCGTTAGCAACTACCTGAGCGACAGTTGGCTCCACTACGATATGGACGATTGACCTCAACAGTACAAAATCAGAAGAACTTCGAAGCGAGAAAAGTAGCTGATACACAGGCGGACCTCCGCTTGGCAAAACTAAGGTCAAGAACAAAGTCCCTTGAAAACTGGCAGCAAAGATGGGATAGGGCAGGAACCGGCCGGTGGACGCACCGACTCATCCCCAATATAGCAGCTTAGGTAAACAGACCAAACGGCGAACTAACGTTCCATCTGACACAGGCGGACATGGATGCTTTAAGGAGTATTTACATCGATAACCAATTGTGTCAGGTTCGGAGAAGAACGCCTATGAGCCGAACAAATCCTGGGGACCCCGATCACAGTGGAGGGACTGGTACCTAGTATGCTGGAGAGTCAGGATAACTGGACAGCTGTATGCAGTCTGGCTGCGGAAGTCACGACGGAACTGAGGCGGCTAGAACGCATAAGGAACGTGAGGCCGTAAACAGGCCAGCCAGCCTTGCGAGGCAATGCTTCACGGCAGTCCCGCAAGTCTGGATATCATATGTATATTTATTTTTGTCTATGTATGTAATTTATGAATAAAAAAAAACTAGGCTGGTGGTGCTGATCATATTCTCATATCCGTTGCTAGAGTAAACATTTGTCTGCTCTCGCTCTAAGGGTTTGGGTTGTGGGCGTATTCCCTTTTACTGTCGTAGACCTATATAGCTTATATAAAATAATATTAATAATTGTGCAACCTTTTTCTCTTTTCAGTTTTACTCGCCTGTGAGGGATTATTCGAAAACAAAGAGTGCTGCACCAAACTTTGAGGAATAAATTACATGTATTCGGTTATCGTAATTTAAATAAAGAACATGTAGTTTGAAATTAAAATTAAGAACTGCATTGCACCTAATAATCTTTTAAGTTGGGTACCTTTCTAGGGCATAGACTCTTCCATAAAACTACAAAAATGACATTACGTAATATATAAACAGCACGGCGGGTCGATTTGTATGGGGCCGAAGAAAGTGAGAAATCGTACAGGGGAAAATAAAGTTGACATACATATGTACATTAGGGTGGACTTTTTAAAGGTCGATTGAGCTCAGCATATAAAATGGTAGTTTTCTGTGTCTAATAAATGAATGCGAAAACCAAAAAAAATTATTTTAACGTTTAGGCGGTGCGCAGCGGTTCCAAAGTTTCAGTAAAATAACTGGTACGAATCGTAATATTTTTCTTCCTTCCTTAACTGGTGTACTTTTTGTTCCGCTCGAATAAAAGAGTCAAGAAGATGTTTATTTCATGCCTATAACAGTTGGACGTTGCCTAGCTTGTAGAGCTTCTGTCTCTGAACGAAAAGGACTGAGTTCGATCCCCGACCCATTATGTTTTATACCCGTTACTCGTAGGGTAAAAGGGTATATTGTATTCGTGCAAAAGTATGTAACAGATAGAAGGAAGCGTTTCCGACCCCATAATATTCTTGATCAGGGCCACTAGCTGAGTCGATCTAGCCATGACCGTCTGCCCGTCTGTATGAACGCTGAGATCTCGGAAACTACAAAAGCTAGAAGGTTAAGATTTTCCACACATATTCTTGGGCCTCCTATGCAGTGCAAGTTTTTTCAGCCGAGCGCCACTCACCCTCTAACGCCCAAAATCGACCATAAACGATTTTAAAATGTGTCCTGCGCCCACATCTTTAAAGATTTCCGAGAAGTATAAATGCAATTTTGTCGTGTATATTTATACCTATCGAAATGTAGAAAACATTTTTCAAATCGGACCATTCATTAAAAAGTTAAACGCAATCAAAATTGTTTAGATATCTATCTCCCTTGCATAGTCGGGACACCAACCAGAGTACAGCGTTCGCACTCCCTTTAGGTGAGTGACGGGTATTAGATAGTCGGGACACCAACCCCTATAGCGTTCTCTCTTGTTTTATGTGTGATTCACACTGAAATAGAGATTATATATTCTAACTTTGAAGCATAGCTCGCAAATAACAGTTGACCGATTTGAGCGGTCCCCAAATAAGTGTTTTTCTCGGAGACTTTGAGCAAAGAATCGGAGAGCAACCGATTAAATTTTTCAAACAAAATTTTTGCTCGCACTCAGACGATGAGCAGTTTTTTCGGTTTTCTTTTGCTCGGCTCGCTTACTGACCGATATTTAAAAAGTCTTGCGCATGTGTGTGGGCATAGTTCAATTTTACAAGGCAGTCCCGTCGGTAGTAAACTGTTAGGGGCTGTCCATATATTACGTAATCACCTAGGGGGGGGGGAGGGGGTCATTGAAATGATTATGTTTGATTACATGGGGAGGGGGGGGGGGGGGTCTTGCACAATGATTACGTAATCATTTTATATACATTTTTTTATTTAAAGAATTTATTTTAAAACTTTTTTCCTTTAATTATATCTACAAACTTAGATAGGAAAGCAGAGAAAAAATTTTTTTAGTGGCTGTGCGGCGAAAAAGAAAATGTTTAGTGGTTCAATCACACGAAGGACGCGAAGACCTGGAATGGCTTGACGAAGAGTATGTTGGAGATAATTTCAGCGTAGACGAACCGAATGTGTCATACCAAACTCCATTTATAAACAATATATAAGATTGGGTTGCATCTCCGTTTGAATCCACAGATTAAAACAAAAAAAATTTTATTCTTGGGATTACGTAATCATTGGGGGGGGGGGGTTGTTTATTGAATGATTACGTTTTATCATTAGGGGGGGGAGGGGGTCAAAAATCACCAAAAACGTGATTACGTAATATATGGACAGCCCCTTACCTACACTGATAGTACGTGAGTGTAACAGAGATATCCCCGAAGCACGTCAACTGACTAAAAGCCGAACCTCAGGCAGCCGACGGACTACCTCGTATAATTGTATTCGGTAAAAAAGACCGTTTGCGAAGACTTTTTCAGTCAATCGGTCTTTTAATAAGTCTCCCTGTGCGAGCGACATTTCTATCGCTCATTAAACGATGTTTGGTAACAGAGCGTCTCACGAACAGCTCAACGTGAAGGGTTCAACAGAAAACCAAAACGAAAGGAATCGAAGTGTTCTGCGCAGAGAGAGAACGAGGGGGATGTTATTTTTCGGTTGTTCTCGGGAGCAGACCGAAAGGAAAAAAAAACGGTCAACTGTTATTTGCATGCTCTGCTTTGAAGATTAACTGTCACTTTTGCGTTTGCCAATAAAAGTTATAGTCAAAGAAATGCTGACTATTATTTTAAAGTTGTATTTGTCTCCCAGGGACTTAAATTTTATCAACGACTTAATCCCTTGTTAAAAAGCTCGGGAAAGTGATTTAGATACTTTTTGAAACACTGTCAAAGTATAAAATCAAGTCTACGGTATCTAGATGAATCTGAAATATGCGTAATAAACTTTAAAGCCGTTGCGCACCGCCTAAAACGAATTATTGTAAAATTTTTCTTTTATGGTTTAAGGATACAAAAAGACAATATATAAAGAGGTGATAGCATTGCCTTAAAAATTTTATACAAAAAAGTCCATCAGCACTCTTCAATTGCCAACGTAATCCGATCGCGTATGCCTTCATTAAGCTTAAGGGAGTGCGAGGGAGATGGATATATAAAATTTTGATCGCGCATAACTTTTTAACGAATGATTCGATTTGAAAAATGTCTTCTACATTTCGATAGGTATTGAATAACACAATAAAACTGCATTTTTACTTTTCCAAAATCTATAAAGGCGTGTGCGCCAGACACCTTTTGAAATCGTTTAAGGCGATTGTGGGGGCGTGGCGCTCGGCTGAAACATACTTGCGCTGCGTTGGAAGCCAAAGAATATGTGTGGGTAATCCCAACTTTCTAGCTGTTGTAGTTTCCGAGATCTCAGCGTTCAAACAGACAGAGAGACAGACAGACGGCTTGTGAGCCTGATCAAGAATATATATACTTTATAGGGTGCTTCCTTCTAGGTGTTACATACTTTTCCACGAATACAATATACCCTTTTACTCTACGAGTAACGGGTATAATTACAATTACATATCTTCCCTATATTGGATAGAAAAAAAGGACTTTAAGTTCAAGTTTCTCGGCTACGCACTTGCGCAGTTTTAATATAATTTAATTTAAAACTTGTCTAAATAAGTCTCCTTTGTGATTAAAATAATCATTAATGTTACTGTTGCCGAGAGAATTTGGTATGCTAATTTTGACCCCCTTTCGAGTCGCGCTTTAAGAAATCTAATTTTAATAATTTTATCACTTGAAAAAGACTTGTAGGTGCCAAAAATCGGACTTCCAAATGTTACTGCCTTAGGGGTGACCCGGCTGCCAACACCAATTATTTTTGTTTACTTGTCGCCGCCTAGGATAAATCTTAAATTTGCACTCTGTCAACCAAAAAAAGTGGAAAAATCCGAACTTTAAAAATCCACCATAAATCCAGTTTTCCATGGATTTGGGCTATATCCGTCTTGTTTTATTCGGTAGGATATACACCTTAAGTTTGTACCCATTATGATTTTTCAACGGATTTATTTCGAGTTTTTACGATATATACAGCCGACTTACAGACGACCAAAAAACACATTTTTCATCTTTGTCGAGCTTCTGCGCTGCCATTACTCATCCAATCATATTTATCTGTATGGCAAAGTTAAGCTTAAGTTTTTTTTATTTTCCATCAAAGTTACAAAAAAATGGAAAAATTTTGGAAAATAACGCATAACTAAGAGATGCGGTTGGCAAACTGCAATATGTTTCACTTTTTTTACTTTTAACTAACACAGCAATTAGTGGAAAAAAAGAAGCAAAGCGATTTGATACCTAGTTTTTAAAATATACACCCCGAAATTGCGAAAAATTACCTAAAAACGGCGTGTTTTTTTAAAGTGAACAATTGGTCAACTTTGAAGGGGCACAACATTTACAAAAAATTGTTTAATTGAAAAAGGGTTACATATTTTTAATAGTGGATCAATTACCAGTCGATTGGTATGGGACGCAACTTTCTAGGACAAAGTCGAAAAATTGATTTATTGCACGTTTTTTGGGCCAAGGCGCCACTGTGCAACGTCTGCTCAGGTTGTATTAGTATATCAATATTTAAACAATATTAAATATTTATTAGTGTTTATTATTAATATTATAAAAAAATATTATTAAAAAATGTTAAGTTTTCACTTACCTTTTTGTTTCTGTACGCAATAATTTACATATTTTGAGACATGATGAAATTTTTTCGCTGATCTCATCTAGCTTGTTGATGTCGAATATACACAGTTGAAGCGAGTGCGCATCACACACACACAAGGTGAACATTCGTCAGATGTATGGAATCGAGATCAGAGCTTGACTCTGCCATACAGACCAATATGATTACAAAAGTTATGGCAGCGCAGCAGCTCGACAAAGATGAAAAATGTGTTTTTTTGTCGACTGTAAGTCGTCTGTATATATCGTAAAAACTCGAAATAAATCCGTTGGAAAATTATAATCGCTACAAACTTAAAGTTTACATCCTACCAAATAAAAGAAGCCGGATATGGCACAAATCCATGGAAAATTAGATTAATGGTGGACTTTCAAATTTCGGATTTTAATTTTTACGGTTGACAGAGTTTAAATTTAAGATTTATCATACGCGGCGACATGTAAACAAAAACAAGAAAGAAAGCTAGCTTCGGCCAGCCGAATTTTGTATTATTTTAACATTCTTTTTTCTATCCTTCCCTATTGCAGCTATAGAATGTAGTCGTCCGATTTTTGTTAAATTTAATTCAAAACTCGGAAATATTAAAAAAAATCATATCCTATAGTATACGAGAATACAATAAAAACCAATGGAGCTATAATTTGTTTTCAATTAATTAACCATTAATTTTTCGATCGTTCCTATGGCAGCTATATGATATAGTCGCCCGATTTATTATTATTATTATTATTATTATTTATTGTTTTGGCTTCCTAACGCTACAAGTTGCATAACTTATAAATTACTGCGCTAGTCACAACGGATAATCAATTTTATATTCGAACAATATTGGTTCTTAAATCTAATGACATACATTTTAAATTAATTATTGAAAGTACAGAATGACAAAGTCGAATTTAAAAAAAAAAAAAAAAAAAAACAAAGAAAGAAGTTTTGGGGATAAGTCGCAATGTTAAGATAGGATAATACAGCTTATAGCAAACTAGAGCTGCTATTTTTTAGGTGTGAAAGAAGTTTTGTCTTAAATAGAGGTGCGCTCCTAGTTTCTTTTATGTAATTGGGAAGTTCATTCCACGTTCTAATCGCATTAACAAAAAATTGTCTATTTGAGAGCAGAAACCTGTGTCGGATGCATATAATATTCTTTGTTCTTGTAGATCTGGAGAATTGTAGTTTTTCAAATAGGTATGATGGCTCTCTGGTGTATATAACTTTGTGTAAAAAGATTATAGTTCGGCTTTTAATATAATCTGCCAAGCTAAGGTTAAATATTTTATAAGCAAATTGAGTTCCATGGTTGGATCTATGCAAATTAAATATAAAACGCGCAATACTATTGTATGCTACTTTCAGTTTATATTGGCTTGCAAAATCATAATTTGCATAGATCTCTAGACCATAGAAGAGTGTGGGTATTAGACAAGACTTCGCAATAAGTAGACGCACAGTAACAGGTAAGGAACATTTAACTTGTGACAATGATCTTATTAGCCATCGCTTTATTTACGTGGTCATCCCAGTTCAATGTTCTATTGAATGTGATACCCAGATTATTGGCGGTTTCCACGTACTCAATTGGTGTGTTATTTATCATCAGGGGGCTTAGTGTATTATTGCATAACTTCTTTTTAAAAATGATCAAGCACTTTGATTTTGATAGATTGATGGAGAGACCGTTGTTATTTGCCCATTCATTTACTTTACCAAGCTCCATTCTACAAATATCTAAACACTCACTAATTCTATTTAAGGGACGACTAACATACATCTGGTCATCATCAGCATATAAATGGACACTACATGTCGATATATATTGCATATATTGCAACTCCTCCCCATGACTAAGACGATCAGAACGGTACACATTATATCCATCACACGATATTAGCACATCACACAGACTCTGGACAAACCATGTTTCAGACACACATATAACATCAATTTCCGAATTTACAAACATATACCAAAACTCTTCAATTTTCTTTGGCAGGCTTTGGGCATTTATACGACAAATCTTGAGACCAGGTTTCTGCTTTGCCAGGATGCGCAGAAGGGCATGACTATTTGCTGATAGATTATTCAAGTTTTCTTCCATTGCTAATAGTTTTAAATATCAAAATAGAATAACAAGGACTATCTCTTAATTTCGCCCGCATCTCTACTCAGATCAGAAAGCTCATTAGAGCTTTGCACATAGTAAACCTCTCCTCCGTCTATAGGCTTGACAAATACGTCTCCACGGCGAGTAAAGACGGCCGCAACCCGCTTTTGTTTTTTGAGTCGCATGGCATGTTTAAGGATTTCATAATTTGTTTTTGTTAATTGCTCGTTTAAATATATAAATGCCGGCGAGTCAAAACCGATCAACTGTAAGCTCAGCTGCGATTTGGTTGTTCGTCGGTGCACTCCAATCGCCCGCAGCAGCGCAGCTTTTTCGCGCACGTGATCCATTTTTATTATTATTATTGGATCAACAAGTGAGTTTCTTTGGCGCGGGCGGACTCGAAAAATAGACCTAACTCGCGGAGGAGGGGTCAGGTGTAGTGAAAAACAAAGGCGATTGAAAAGAGTGGTGAGATTTTCCCCCTCGACTTGCGGCACAGCATGCCAGCGAAGGTTGCATGCAACATCCGCAACCTCCTGTGCATGGCTTTTCGCTGCCAGTTGAGCATCCAGTTCACACACTTGTTGTTTCAGTGTATTCACCTCTTTAGCCTCGGTTTCAAGCTCTCGCACTCGTTTCGTAAGATTCTGTATTTCGGTGTTCATTGCATCGAATTTGGCCTGTAGAGTGTTAAGAAAGCGGGCCTCGCTCTCTCGATACTCTGAGCCTAGTGACTCCCTTTGCTCCGCGAATTTATCATCGATCAGCTGCAACAGTTCCATGTTAATTTCCTTCCGTTGACTCGAGAATTTTTCTTTCTTTTCGCGCAATACTATTGTATGCTACTTTCAGTTTATATTGGCTTGCAAAATCACAATTTGCATAGATCTCTAGACCATAGAAGAGTGTGGGTATTAGACAAGACTTCGCAATAAGTAGACGCACAGTAACAGGTAAGGAACATTTAACTCATCCCCTCATCCCAGTTCAATGTTCTATTGAATGTGAAACCCAGATTATTGGCGGTTTCCACGTACTCAATTGGTGTGTTATTTATCATCAGGGGGCTTAGTGTATTATTGCATAACTTCTTTTTAAAAATGATCAAGCACTTTGATTTTGATAGATTGATGGAGAGACCGTTGTTATTTGCCCATTCATTTACTTTACCAAGCTCCATTCTACAAATATCTAAACACTTACTAATTCTATTTAAGGGACGACTAACATACATCTGGTCATCATCAGCATATAAATGGACACTACATGTCGACAACACAGACGGAAGATCATTTATATAGAGGGTGAATAATAGTGGTCCGAGAACCGAACCCTGGGGTACACCACGCTTCAGAACGCTTCAAACGAAGAACAAATATTTGACGATACAACATATTGGCGACGGTTTTTAAGATACGAACACATAAGTTTGACGGCAGTATTAGAAAAGAAATAAAAGTTTTTGAGTTTTGAGCACAGGATTTCATGATTCACTGTGTCGAACGCTTTGCTATAGTCCAGCAAAAGTAAGAAGGTGACAAAGGAGTTGTCCGTCTGTTGACGAATATCTGCTGTTATTTTTAAGATGGCTGATGTGCAGCTACGATTTTTTCTAAATCCAGATTGATGATCATTAAGGAGGCTGTTGACAGATATAAAATTATTTATTTGTGATGCGACAATATTATCAAACACCTTCGAGAGGTATGGAAGAAAAGATATAGGGCGGTATTCTTTGCTTGCTTTGGGTATTGGGATAATTTTGGCGGTTTTCCAGCAATCCGGGAACGTAGACGTGGTAAGGGCCCTGTTAAATGTGAGCGTAAGGTAGGGGATAAGTTTAGGAAGTAGAATTTTTATAAATTTAGGATGAATATCGTCAGGCCCAACTGCGTTAGACTTAACTTTAAGAATATTATCTAAGACATCACATTGGTCAGCACACATAAATCTAAACCTAGTATCACAGATGTTTTCAGGTACGTGTTGGTTGTGACCTCAGGAACTGTGCAGTCTGCTAATTTTAGGTTGAATTCATCTGTATCAACATCTAGATCCTGTGATGTGTTTTGTTTACCTATCCCTAGAGCTTTAATTTGTTTCCATGTTTGACTCGAAGAGGTTGCGTTTTTAAATCTTTGCCTAAAAAAGTTTGATTTTGCAGAATCGATTAGTTTGGTAACCGTTTTTCGTGCCGTTACAAACGTGCTATGGTGTTGTGGTGTCTTGTATCTTTTCCACTTCTGGTATGCTTCATTTCGTTTTCTAATTGCCAATTTTATATTATTACTAAACCATGGTTTTTCGGACGGTCGAATTGTTTTACTTTTGACTGGAACAAAATATCGTATAAGTGGCTAATATTATGTTGAGTTGAAGATCAACTGTTGGAAGACTGTAAATATTGTCCCATTTACACTGGTCAAATGCTTCGCTCAGCAGTATATAGTTAATATTCTTAAAATCACGGTAAAGTATTGTATGGTCAGTGTAGTTAAGGTCAAAATTATAGGTCAGGTATATAAGGTCATGTTTTGAAAAGGACGGAACGATTAGCTGATCATACAAACATATATTATTAACATCACTCACAAAAAACAAATCTAATAATGTGTTTTGTGTTCTGCTGAAGTGGGTTGGAAATGAGAGATTGACTGGTTTCAGACCCAGCGATTCCATGTTGCTGGTAAGGTGAGATTCCCTCAGAATATCACTATTAAGATCGCCCGCAAGGATTACATCAGTAAAGTTTACTGTAATATCTGACAGAAGATTGATAAGATCATCATAATTTGTGTTACAATGCGGACGATAATTTTTTGTTTACATATATTGCAACTCCTCCCCCATGACTAAGACGATCAGAACGGTACACATTATATCCATCACACGATATTAGCACATCACACAGACTCTGGACAAACCATGTTTCAGACACACATATAACATCAATTTCCGAATTTACAAACATATACCAAAACTCTTCAATTTTCTTTGGCAGGCTTTGGGCATTTATACGACAAATCTTGAGACCAGGTTTCTGCTTTGCCAGGATGCGCAGAAGGGCATGACTATTTGCTGATAGATTATTCAAGTTTTCTTCCATTGCTAATAGTTTTAAATATCAAAATAGAATAACAAGGACTATCTCTTAATTTCGCCCGCATCTCTACTCAGATCAGAAAGCTCATTAGAGCTTTGCACATAGTAAACCTCTCCTCCGTCTATAGGCTTGACAAATACGTCTCCACGGCGAGTAAATACGGCCGCAACCCGCTTTTGTTTTTTGAGTCGCATGGCATGTTTAAGGATTTCATAATTTGTTTTTGTTAATTGCTCGTTTAAATATATAAATGCCGGCGAGTCAAAACCGATCAACTGTAAGCTCAGCTGCGATTTGGTTGTTCGTCGGTGCACTCCAATCGCCCGCAGCAGCGCAGCTTTTTCGCGCACGTGATCCATTTTTATTATTATTATTGGATCAACAAGTGAGTTTCTTTGGCGCGGGCGGACTCGAAAAATAGACCTAACTCGCGGAGGAGGGGTCAGGTGTAGTGAAAAACAAAGGCGATTGAAAAGAGTGGTGAGATTTTCCCCCTCGACTTGCGGCACAGCATGCCAGCGAAGGTTGCATGCAACATCCGCGACCTCCTGTGCATGGCTTTTCGCTGCCAGTTGAGCATCCAGTTCACACACTTGTTGTTTCAGTGTATTCACCTCTTTTGCCTCGGTTTCAAGCTCTCGCACTCGTTTCGTAAGATTCTGTATTTCGGTGTTCATTGCATCGAATTTGGCCTGTAGAGTGTTAAGAAAGCGGGCCTCGCTCTCTCGATACTCTGAGCCTAGTGACTCCCTTTGCTCCGCGAATTTATCATCGATCAGCTGCAACAGTTCCATGTTAATTTCCTTCCGTTGACTCGAGAATTTTTCTTTAATTTGTTGCAGCAATTGTGTGTCCGACGTGCGAGCTACCTTGATGTCGGTATTCGATTTTTAGTCGCTTAGATGCACTCATAATGTTGTTGTTTTAATAAAATGTTTTAGTTTGAGTGATTTGTGTAATTGTATTAGTTATTGATCAAATAAAAACACCTCTTAACGAGGTATCAACATATCAACATTTGTGACGAAAAATTTTTACACTCGTCATTAAATAGACTTTCTAATATTTTCTCATTTTTCTATTTTAAATAGAAACACAACTATTGTGTGCACAACTTCGCACACTCTCCTGGTGCGCTTCGTCACTACATGGACTGCCGTCCATAGTGATGAATAAGGTATAAGGCGATAGTTAGCTAGGGTCACACTAGCTGCAAGGTCATCGATTACCAATCGAATAGTCGTGACCACTGTTAACTAACATTGGAACAGTGTTCACACACCCCCTGACACATATCGAATGGAACAATGGCCGATCGAATAGACCAATCGGCTTCGATAGGAGTTAGGAACCACGCGGAGCGAGAGAGAAAGGCTCTCTTGTGTTTCCGATCGTGCCAGCGAACAGACGTGTGCTTCGGGTAAGACTCTTGTACTAAGTATTCTCAACGGCAGAACGGGCAGTATTAGGGACACAGAAGACCCGCGATACCTGATCAAAACTTAATAAATTAACCCAGTGTACTAATGCTAAAGTGAAATTGTCCCGTGTTTGTATTTATTGCCCCCACCGACCACTAATCGTAGTTTTTCATTATCGGTGGTCATTCCCTGGCAAGCAACTAACCGTAGTTTTACATTATCGGCGGCCATTCCCTGGTAAGCAACTAACCGTAGTTCTGCACTGGCAGTGGTTATTCCCTGGGCAGTTACTAACTTTAGAGTGCACTGCCGGTGGCCACCCACGGCAAGTCCACTTCCCCAGCGCGCCCCCCCCCCCCTTTCCCTTGACAAATAACCGATCGTAGTTTGCGCGGACAGTGGTTATTCCCTGGCCGGCGGCGTCCCAGTAACCTAGGAAGTAACTAATTGTAGCCCTCCATAGCCGGTGGTCATTCCCCGAGAAGCGACTAACTTTAGAGTGTGCGGGCAGTGGCCAGCCGCCGACTGTTACGTGGGCTGCCGGTGGACATCCCTGGTTAGTTCCCGTTCCTCATTCTACGCTACCGGCGGACATTCCCCGGTAGATGGTAATCCCAGGTTCCGCCGACAAAATTTTTAGGCATTTCCTTCTGCTATTATCCAGCCACAGGTTCCCCTACCTTTTCTTTTACAAATTTCTTGTAAAGTTCCCTGGCCCCGGCTGAATGCAACCCCGTCCTAAGAACTTCGTTACAAGTGGCGCCAGAACAGGGACCTGTAGGGAAATTCTGGAAAAATAACTAACATCTTGTGGAGCACGGAAAACTCAAAAGGAAAAAAAAACCTCCAAGTTCGTGTCCTAAGTCACCGCGAGCACACCCTCCAAGTTCGTGTCCTAAGTCACCGCGAGTAAATCATCCAAGTTTGTGTCCTAAGTCACTGCGTAAGTTTCAGTCCGTTACATAATCGGAAGCCCACGTACTTACGCCGCGAAACGAAAAGTATAACGCGAATCGAGTGAACACAGCCGACAGCCACAAGCGGAACCTTTGGTCGGAGGCGGACCAAATTCACCATCTGACGACATCAACAAGCAAACCAGCGCCATGGACCCAGATGGAGAACCTAATTCCGGTGAGTCTGTTCCAAATAGACTAAGCAACCCTGGGGTGGGCCCTAGGTGGATCTATTCCCGCCTGCGCGAGGAACTCCTGGCTTTCGCCAAGGAATTCGGGTTCTCGGCCGAAGGAAGTCGAAGTCGACGACTTACGACGCAGTTTCGTCACCTGGGCAAAAACGGCCCACGAACCTGCCCCGGTCTGGGAAAGGCTAGCCGCTTTGGAATCGCGGTATGCCTCCCGCGCTTTCAGCCCTACGGGGGAGAAACAGCAGGGCCCGGATGACAAAACACAAGTCGGCCGGGTCAGGGACACTGACCGCCGCCCTGCCTTCCTCTGCTAACAGTGCCTCTCTTCCCCCCCACACACGTACCCCCAGTCCATCAGGACAATTCAGTCGCTCTGAGTTACTTAACCCTAACGTCGTTGTGCATCCACCCACGCCGGACGTATCGCACGAGACACGAACCCAACGCGAACACCCCTGTATTCCGGAGAGGATTCGCAAGTGGGGGTTACAGTTCGATGGGCTCTCTGACCCTTTGACTTTTATCGAACAGGTAGAGAGTCGTGCCATGTCCTACGGCATCGAACTTTACCTCATTCCTCGTGCTATGGCGGAACTTTTAGTCGGTAGGGCCGACAAAAGGTCTGCAAGGAGCCGACTGGGCTCAGTTTCGGAAAGAGTTTCTGGAATTTTTTCTACCGCCACGGTATATGCAACGCCTGGACGTCCGGATCCGAGGACGAGAGCAACTGGAGGGGGAGAGGTTTAAGGATTTCATGTTAGACCTACGAGTACTCATGCGACATGCCGGGTATACGGAGCAGCAAGAGCTGCACCGACTCTACGAAAACTCCGCCCCAGACCTGCAGATGTACATTCGTCGCCACGAATTTAAGACCATTGGGGACTTGACCCAATTGGCCACGGAGCTGGAAGCGGTGAAGCACCGCAGTGTGAGCCGAGCGAACCAACGAGAGGCCACACCAAGGAATCTTCATCTAGCACAACGGACGGTGGAGCCGAGTCGGCCGACACAGGTCGGAAACCAAGGCGCCCGTAACAACCCGAGGGAACCAACGCAGGACGGCCTCGACCAGAACATCGGGCCCGGGCCGATCATAGACGCACAGAACGCCTGCCGAAACTGCGGCGAGTCCGGACATTTCAGCCGCGAGTGTCGGAATAACCGACAATACTTTTGTTGAGACTGTGGGCGGCGCGGAATACGCACGGTGGAATGCTGTCGACGGCCCCAGTCGGGAAACGGGTCGAATCCCCACGACACGCGGCAGCCTGTGGGGACGAACACCACCAACAACTCACAGTAACCGCACCTCTCAGAGTATTGGAGGGCCGGATAGTGGCCGAAGTAGAGATTTTTGGACAAAGGAGACTGGCAACCGTCGACACAGGGGCGTCTCGCAGTTTTATTAGTAGAGAATGCGCCATAGCTGTGGGTAAACCTAACCAATTCAGGGAAGTTCGTACGGAAATCAAACTCGCCGATGCGCCCACGGCCAGCCGGGTCAAAAGAACACCCACAACGGAATCACGGCCAACCACCTCGGCACACACACCGGAGGAACCGCCGCAGGAAGTCCGGGGCAGCCGGAATACCCCGACACACACGAGGAAACGCCCGTGAAGGAGGAAATGGCCAGGAGAAAGGACAAATATACTACGGGATGCACAGGGGGTAAAGGAGGCCGATCGACGGAGGACATGAGGGACACAGGAGCAGTCGGGCTCGGTAATCTAATAGACGCCGGCAGCGAGCTAGGAGTCGACGAGGAAAACCCACCGCTAGGAGACGACGAGGAAAATTCACCAAATTCAATCCAGCGATGGAGCAGATAATTAACCAACAGGTGGACGAGCTGCTCGCGCAGGGTTGCATCGAACCCTCACGCAGCCCACATAGTGCCCCAGTGGTTATCGTACGAAAAAAAACAGGCAAGTGGCGAATGTGCGTGGATTATCGCCAGCTAAACGCTCGGTCCACGCCCGACGCCTACCCGCTGCCCAGGATCAAGAGAGGCTCCGACAGGCAAAGTTCATATCCAGTGGATATGATATTATCCACTCTGGATTAGACATCTGCATGAATAACAAAAAATACATATTCGAATTGACAATGTTCGAAATGAGTTGAATGAGTTGTAATGTGTAGGGAAACTGGCTTGAATAAATAAGTGTACTGACGTAAAATTCAGTCGAACCAGAAATGGTGATGGAAAACGAATCGAGTAAATGAGTACACGAACAACTCAGACGAATTTATTCGAATCTATTCGAGTTCTTACATGACGTCATAAGGGCAAAATGGAAAATTAAATCTGTTTTGAAATACATACATAAATATTTGGCTTTTTGTCTTTTTTTTTAAATTACAAATCTACCTTTAGTTTTAGCTCGCCACTGAATCCAACCATGCCATTTTCATATTTAAATCCTAAGAATTCGCGGACCAAGGAGGAGAAGTATAAAATAGTGTAGTGAAGAGGCAGAAAGGAATGGTCTTCCTTCTACCGCAAATCCTAAGAATTCGCGGACCAAGGAGGAGAAGTACAAAATAGTGTAGTGAAGAGGCAGAATGGAATGGTCTTCCTTGGACCGCAACTTCTTAAGAATTTATCTAACAAACTCCAGGATGAAGAAGTCGCGGTCTAAGAAAGACCATTCCTTTCTTTATCTGTGGCGATAGAGGCGGATTTTTTGGTAATTCTCGTGGATTTTTGCACGACGGAACGGCTACTGGCAGATACCCATGGCAGCCGAGAGCCGGGAGTACACCGCATTCACGGTCCCGGGACGCGGGCTGTTCAAATGGAGAGTCATGCCGTTCGGCCTGCACTAAGCACCCGAGACCTTCCAACGAGCCTTGGACAGCGTAATCGGCCCGGACATGGAGCCACATGCGTTCGCCTATTTGGACGACATTATCGTCATTGGCGCCAGCTTGGAGGAGCATAAGGAGAACCTGCGAAGGGTCTTCGAGCGGTTAAAGAGGGCCAACCTACGCCTCAACGAAGAAAAGTGCTCGTTTTTCCAGAAAAGACTCGCATATCTGGGCCACGTAATCAGCGAGAAAGGAATACACACGGACTCCGAAAAGGTCGCCGCGGTTCGAAAACTAAGTCCCCTAGCCAACTTGCGAGAACTCCGACGCTGTTTAGGGATGGCCTCGTGGTATCGAAGGTTCGTGCCAAACTTCGCCTCTGTTGTCCAACCGATGACAAATCTACTCCGAAAGAACCAGAAGTGGGACTGGGGAAAGGAAGAAAAGACCGCATTTAACTTATTGAAGGAGAAGTTGACCGCCGAACCCGTCTTGGCCTGCCCCGATTTTTCGGTGAAAATGACACTGCAGACGGACGCCAGCAATTACGGGTTGGGTGGAGTACTAACCCAAACAATTAATGGCCAAGAACGGGTGATCGCGTACGTAAGCCGGAAACTGGACGCAGCCGAGTTAAACTATTCGCTGATAAAAAAGGAATGCCTAGCCATTATCTGGGGAGTCCGGAAACTAAAGTGCTACCTCGAGGGGTACAGGATCGACGTGGTCACAGACCATCTGGCACTCAAGTGGCTGTATAGTATCGAAAACCCCACCGGACGAGTAGCTAGGTGGGCATTGGAATTGCAACAATACCAATATGACGTCCACTACCGCCGGGGAAAATACAATGTAGTCGCGGACGCGCTATCCCGACAACCACTAGAGGCCGTACAACGAATGGCACTGGAAGAAAGCACGTGCAAATGGCTCAAGCGAAAAATGGACGAAGTGCGGAGTGACCCCCAGAAGTACCCGGATTATATCATCGAGAACGGCCCCCTTTATCGACACCTGGGACACCGGCCGGATGACCAAGACCAGCTGCCTTGGAAACTCTGCGTCCCCACCCACCATCGTCCGCAAATCTTGAATGAATGTCACGACGCCCCCACCGCCGGCCACTTGGGAATCCGGAAGACGATTCTTCGCATCAGCCAAAAGTACTACTGGCCCGGGATGTTCCGCGACGTGGGCACTTACGTTCGGAGGTGCCTTTCTTGCCAGAAATACAAAGCGTCGCAGCAGAAACAGGCAGGGAGGATGCTTACTCGGCAGGTCGAGGAACCCTTCGCCGTCCTCTGTGCCGATTTCGTGGGACCGTTACCACGGTCTAAGCAAGGAAACACCATGCTGCTCGACTTCTTTGACACTTTGTCAAAGTGGGTGGAACTGATACCCCTGCGAAAAGCCACCACTGCCACGCTGATAAAGGCTTTCCGCGAGCACATCCTAAGTCGCTTCGGGGTACCGAGACAAATGGTATGTGACAACGGCACACAGTTTACCAGCAAAGCATTCCGGACTTTCATGGCCGACGCAGGGGTGGAACTCCAATACACAGCACCGTATTGCCCCCGAGAAAACCCGACCGAGCGGGCGAACCGTACCATCAAGACTATGGTATCACAGTATGTCGACGATCAACAGGATACGTGGGATGCACTGCTTTCGGAGATCACGTTGGCTATAAACTCAAGTGTTTCGGACTCTACCGGATACAGCCTAGCTTTCGTTCTTCATGGTCGCGAACCCAGGTTGCCAGGGGCCTGGTACGAGCAGGTCACACCGGGGACAGGCACGCATCACATGACGCCGTTTCAAAAGTCCGCACAACTTCGGGACGTATACCAAATGGTACAGACCAACATGCAACAAGCCAGCAAGGAGCAGAGCCGTCAATACAACCTAAGACGACGGGATTGGCGACCGACCATCGGATCGCTCGTCCTGGTACGACAGCACCATTTGTCCAAGGCGTCCGAAGGGTTTGCGGCCAAATTAGCCCCCAAGTTTGATGGCCCTTATCGAGTTGTCGCGTTCCCGTCGCGTAACACAGCCCGAATACGTCTCCCGGGGAATCGAAAGAGCCGCCTTGCCAATGTCGCCGATCTCAAAGCTTTTCATTCTTCCACAGCTACTAGCGAAGACGAAGAGGACCCTCAAGAGAAGCCCTGCACCAGCCAGGCAGCTACTCCGCCGGAAGATGTCCGCGTCAACGATGAATTCAACGAGGGGTGATTATAAGTACCGATGAATATAATGCCTGTAACCGAGAACTAGTAGAACTTGTTAGAAATTAAGTCGATATCGCCGTTAGGAGACTGTAGAAAATACTGCCCGTTATTCACACGTTTCATAATTTAAGCTAGATAAGTCATAGTTTAATTTCCCCCCAGAGTTCATTATGGAAGAGCCAATCATCATTAGCGACAGCGACAGCGACGTAACACCGCCCGCCCCTCGAAGCCGTAACCCGAGATTGCGACCGGGCAGCCGGTATAGGCCCCCAAACTCGTCCCCGGTGGACTTACGAGTCGGCCCAAACTCCGGCCATACTCACGGGCCCGACAAAGCATCCTAATCGTCAGAAGCCGAAGGGAGGTATAGCCCCCTACACCAGGCCTCGCCGAGGTATGCCCCACCCGAACCATTTTCGCCAGAAGCCGAAGGGAGGTATAGCCCCGTACACCCGGCCTCACCAAGGTACGACCCACCACAGGACTGGACCGGACACCCTTCCTGGGATAACGGAAGAGTGGAGGATGTCGACGAACCCAGCGACGACGAAATGAGGGAGGGCAGGACAGCAGGACAGGAGAACGCCGAGCCGGACTGGGAGCACCCCAGTGACGATGGACCGGACTGGGAAAACGCATCCGACGACATGGAGAGTGCCGCTCATTATGTCTATGAGTACGAGGACCGGTACGGATTCCGCCAGAATCACTACATCCAGCTGATGCGCCTACGGATGACAACATACGTCATCGAAGCACCCTTCATGCCCACTCCTGACCCGATCGTGGAGTTTCCACCATCCCCGACCTGGCCCGCAATTGGACCGACGGAGGAGATGATCGTCGACCACGAGCCAGCAGCGCCGACAGACGCAGAAGAAACTGCCCCGGATCAATATCCCAACACCGGTGACATCGCTGACATCCACGCTGAGCCGGTCACTAGGCCTCCGCCGTTGGTGTGCGAATTCCCCGCCAACACCGGGGACATCGCTGACCCCCACGCTGAGCCGGGCACTAGGCCTCCGCCGTTGGTGTGCGAATTCCCCTTTAACGAGGACGGAGGATACCGCCCCCCAGCAAGCCGAGATGACCGTCAAGACGAACCTACGAGCGGCAAAGCGATGCACTGGTCCTCCGCCAGCGAGTCTGAGGACGATGACGACGAGACTCCACGCTTTAGACGTCGGGCAAGGGCAAGCCGAAAATCCTCGCACACCCCCACGACATCGGTCACCACACCAATGGACCTGGACATCTCGCCAGGAACCCTCCGCCACGTCCTCGACGAAGCTCCAGAAGATTTGGAGGAGTTTGTTCTGGGATACTTTGCCCAGCTGTCGCAAGCGGATGGAGCATCGCCTGGCGTGATCCCGCCGCGAGCACCCTGGACAACACCAACCGAGCTCCGTTAACCGAGCCATCACCGAACACGACCCCACCGCACATGCCACCAGCGAGATCTACTCCAACGACCGCTCCGACGAGCTCCGGCAACACGCTGCACTCCCAGCGCCACCGAGAGTGGCGATCGTATGGCTTCCGCTAACGGCCGCGTACCAGCTCCTCCGCGCTGGAGCGTCAACACCCCGGACGGGATGCTCAGCCGAGGGGTCATCGACCAAGTAATGGCCCGTAGAGCGGAGCGCATTACCAGGCGAACCCGGCTACGCATCTGCACGGAGGATAGGGTTTACTCTGCCACTCTGAAGCCAGACGACACCGTCATCATCATTTTTCACCGCCCGCCGAAGTAAGAGGGGGATGTGACGCCTCATTTTTAGAGTTTTAGGCGCACAATTGCTTTTAAGTTCCTATATACATAAACTAAGCCTAGATTTAAGTCCACTGAAGGATAAATTGTAGTAGAAACGTCGATCATCACACGTGTTGCAATCCGTTTTTATACATATTTCTCCATGTAAGTTGAAGATCGACGTTACGTTCTTATATCCGCCAAGCAAGTCAAATACACACTTGTAATAATTCGGTTGTTCTGTATAATTCTCAGACCGACAGGTCTTTCTTTATTTCGTAGTTCATTCTCAATTGAATTACCTAATTAGACTGCCCTTAAGTCTCGTTGCTGGGCATTTTGGCAGCAGCGGGGAAATATGTTGACCGTGGTGTTCTTCATATATTCACCACGCTGGTAACCAATTAAATCAAAGCACAGCCCCTTAAGGCGGCTTGTGCTGAATGCGCATTTGAGATGCCAATATTCTTATAGACTACTTCTTGCCCATTATTTGTATGCGAATATATTAATATTCGCTGTTTAAGCAAACAGGGGTATGCAGCGTGCGCGACATATAAATCATATTCGAGTGAGTCGGCCTGTGTGTAACATACCAACACAGCGACAGTTGTCTGATGGGGTGATCATATTACCAATGCACTTGAAAATGTGCTGGCCGTTGGACTTTTGTGTATTTATGTATTTAACGTTATTAATGTACAGTATGTACCCGATATGTGCGCATACTACATCTCCCTCCTTTTGAAAAAAAACGTAATATAGTGGAGTTATTTTTTAAAGATTATATATATTAAAGATTATGTTTTTTTTTTAATGTTGTATGATTAAAAATATAAAGAAATTGGAAAAATTGTTGTTTTTGTATATGATCATTTTTTTTTTTTTTTTTTTTTAATCAGAAAAATGGATATATATATGGGTATATTTTATTTTCTTATTATTAGTACAAATTTTTTTTGTATTTTGTTTAAAGTTTATTTGTATTAACATTATTAAAATTGTTTTGGGTATGTATACCGTATTATATATATGAGATTATATTAAATAAAGTTGAATCAATTATACTTATTTACAATCCTATGGGTTTTATTTAAAATTAAACAAATTATTAAATGAAATTAATTGAAATTAATTGTTCTACGTTTTAAACATTTTTAATCTGTCTTTATGTACTATTTGCTTTTTATTTTTGTTATTTATTATGGTTATGTTATCTCTGTCTCCTATTTGTTCTACCTTATGAGGACCTGTATATTTGAAATCTAACTTATGCCCTGTTTCATTTTTCAATAAAACCTGATCTCCTATTTTTAAATCGAAATCGCAACTTGTTTTGTCGTAATTAATTTTCTGTTTTAGCTTATGAGATTCTAGCATTAGTCTAGCTCTTTTAAATGCCTGTTCTAATCTAAATTTGGATTCCATTGCATAATCTTCTATATTATAAAGGGGTTTTATTTTATCTATGCTATTAAAATGTTTTGGTAGATTTGAAGTTTTACCAAAAACTAGCTCATGTGGACAATAGTCATGTGCCATAGATGGGGTCGTGTTAAAACAATATACGAAGTGTCGCAGCCATACATCCCAATCTGTTTTGTCAACTGAGATGTATGAACGAATAAACTCATTGAGTGTTCTGTGGCTTCGCTCCACGGTACCTACTGTCTGGTGGTGGTGTGCAGTTGAAGTTATGTTTTTAATATTTAAATATTTACATAGATCTTCAATAATTGAATTTTTATATTCTGTTCCCATGTCCGTAATGAACGTCTTCATTGGACCGTACCTTAGAATAAAATCTTCAAATATAGCTTTTGCTACTGTATTTGCACTTTTATTTGGTATAGGTATAGCTACTAGGTATTTAGTTAAATCGCAGATGAGTGTTACTGCGTATTCATTTCCATTATTAGATTTTGGAAGTGGACCAATAGTATCTACAATTACTATATCGAAAGGTCTTTGTGGAGTTTCGGTTATAGTTAGTGGGATCTTGGTATGTTTAGTCGTTTCCGACTTTTGGCATTTAGGACATTTCTTTATGTACTCTTTTATGTCTTTGGACATATTTTTCCAGTAATAGTGTCTCTGGACCTTGGCCAAGGTTTTTGTAATGCCTGTATGACCACCTTGTATTGGATCATCATGGAATGTAGACAATATAGCTTCTTTTTCTTTATTATTTTTCATTACGGTCACCGGGTTGAGTAGCGCTACTCTCAATGATTTCAATATATTATTGCCCATAATATTAAAATTATCAATTGAAACATGTTCAAAGATATTTTCCCACGGTGCCACTTTGAGTTGGCTGACTTTGTGAATACCGGCCTGCTTTTCAAGCCTTTGAAAGAATTGAACCAGTTCAATGGTTCCATTAGTATACAAATCGCTAACATCATATCTTGCTGTAATTTTCTTTCCGTGCTTAAATAAACACATCTTATTATTTACATGCAAGGTCACTACTTTACGTACTTCATCATTATTAATGACATCATATACGTTGGGCTTTGAAGCTTTCTCTATAGATTGCTTATGCAGATCTATTTGTTCTTTTCCTGCGCAGGATTTTAGTCTACTTTGGTTTCTGGTAGTGACTTTCAGAATTGTATTGTTTGTTTGTATATTTTTTAAGTCTGTTATGGTTATTCTAGAGAGCGCATCGGCTACATAGTTATCTTAGCCCTTTAGATACTCTACCGTAAAATTATATTCCTCTAATTCAAGTCTCATTCGTGTTAGTTTAGAACTGGGATTTACCATTGAAAATAAGTAGGTAAGTGCTCTATGGTCTGTTTTGACAGTGTCTACCATAGTGTGTTATTGCCCAATGAATAGCTGCTAATTCTTGTTCCGTAGTACTCTTGTTGCTTTCACCTTTCGTAAAGGATCTTGATGCGTAAGCAACTGGAAGCTGTAGTCCATTTTTATTTTGAGTTAGAACTGCTCCACAAGCGTATTTGCTAGCATCTGTGATTATGCAAAATTCTTTGCTAAAATCTGGGTATTGCAACAGAGTAAGGTTTATTAATGCTGATTTAAGATCTTCGAAGGCGTTTTGACATTCTGTTGTCCATTCGAATTTAACATCTTTCTTACATAATCTTGTTATGTGACGGGAGTATTCAGCAAAATTCTTTATAAAGCGTCTGTAATAATTGCAAAATGCAATGAATCTTCTAGCGCTGTCCGCATCATGTGGGACTGGATAATTTCGAATGACGTCGTATTTCTTGTCGTCGGGTAAGATTCCTTTATCTGTGCATTTATGTCCTAAGAAAGTGACTTCATGCATGAAAAATGAACATTTTTCAGGATGTAACTTTAGGTTGTGTTGCCTACATTTCTTGAAAACATCAGTTAAATTAAATTAATTAAAAGCTATAGTCATCATTCTTTTGAAAGAGTTTGGCGCTATTTTTAAACCGAATGGTAATCGCGTGAAGCGATACGAACCATTGTTTGTTGAAAAGGATGTTATATCCCGTGAACTTTTTTCCAATTCAATTTGATGAAAGCCTGACATTAAGTCAAGGCATGAGAAGTATTTTGCTCTACCTAGTTGATCTAAATTATCATAGATTCTAGGGAGTGGAAATTTATCAGACAAGAGTTTTTTATTAATTTGACGATAGTCAAATACTAATCGCCATTTTTTATTTTGCGAATTTGGAAGTGACTTTTTTGGTACTAACAAAAGTGGGCTATTATAAGGGGATACAGAGGGTTCCACTATTTTATCATTGATGAGTTTTTGGACTTGTTTTTGAATTTCGTCTTGTTGACTATGGGTTCATCATCAGTTAATCTCAGCTTTTGTTTATAAAAATTATTGGTAATGATCGATTCGGTTTCTAGTCCGAATACATCACTATACTGGGTACATAATGCTGTAAGCTGTTCATTGAATTGAGGCGGAAAGTTTTTTGCAAGTTGGGATAATACAATTTTTTGTCTGCTTTCTAAATCCGTTTTTACTACTTCGTAGTTTGAAAGTGGTTCATGATGTATATTTTTGATATAAACTACTTGATCTGTGTTTGTGGTATTATTATGGTATTTGCGGTATAGATACCAGCCTGAATTTCTTGATTCGGAATTAATACGCTGTCTTCTTCTGAATTTATTTTGATTTTTCGGGCGACTTGGGATCTTGCTGGCAGAATTAGGGAGTTGTTGCCAGAACTGTATGTTATTGGAACATAAATCGGATATTTGAGGTTATTTGGTCTTATTATAAGCCAGTCTTCAGACGGCTTGAAGTCTAATTGACAGTTGTATCTTTTGATAAAATCGATTCCTAGTATTCCATCACATGGAATAGCGAATTGCATATTTACGATATGGAAATCATGTGGAATTATGTACTTTGAAGTTTGAATTTCAATAGAAGTTAAGCCTTTTGATTTGGTAACTTCCTTACTTATTCCCTGTATATTTATTATATAATTATCTTGGATGTATTTAAAACCATCGGAATTTTCCTTTAATATGGATATTTCCGCACCAGTGTCTACTAAAAATATTAATTCTTTTCCTGTTTCTACATTTATAAAAGTCACGAATGGCATGAACTTAAATATTTTCTACTGCTGTGTACCTAAAGGTTGTTGGGAGTTTTCCGAAGCCGTTTGGGCTACCCTAACATTGCTGTTGCTCCGAACCGGATTGGTTCACTTTTTTTTAGAAAACGAACCGAACCGTAAACCGGAGCGCCGAATTTTTTTATAATTGAACCGGAACCGAACCGGAACTTTTTTTTAATACTCGGTTCGGTTCACAAAAAATTTATTTTGTGTGTTCGTGTTTTTTTTTTCTGATCATATTAACATAGAGTTTATTTACTAAGGGAAATAAAAATGCGCAAATATTTTGTCTATGCAATGACTGCATCTAACTCAAACAATCTAATAATATATAATTATCATCTTCCAAAACTTTTCGCAGTACGCCCACATTAAAATTACATGATTAAGGGCCGGTTTCTCGAGTCCCTGTCAAAGTCCCTAATAGCTATTTGTTCGAAAAACTTAAAGACCAGATAAACTGTTCGTAAAAGCAAATCCGCTTTCTCGACTGCTTTAATTTATATAAAGTCAGCTGTGATTTCGTTTCTTCTTCTTAGTTGGCTATGGGAAATCAGCTGTCATTCTATGAAGTCGAAAATGCTTAACAGGGACTCCGAGTCCCTGTCAAAGTTAGCTCTCACATTGATGCTCGAGAAAGCCAAAATGCCTTAGCAGGGACTTTGTTCGAGAAATGTTAGCCGGCACTCGAGAAACCGGCCCTAAATCAAAGAGTATACTCTTTGCCTTAATTGGTTAACACTTTATAAATCATAAATCTTATAACTTTACCTATAAGTCTTAATGTTATGGTACATATTTAAATGAAAATACACGGAAATAAATGTTGCCTTTAATATTTCGTTAAAAAAAAATTTATTTTTTTGAACCCTGGTTCGAACCTGAACCCTGCTCCGGGTCATCATTGAACCGGTTTGCAAACCGGAACATTATCTGTCGATTAGATTTGAACCCCGAACCGAACCCATGCAAAAATAATATGGGTTCACAGCCCTGATTATAATAACCGCGGCCATTGCCTCTGCCGCGATAATTACCTCTATTATTGTAATTACCACGCTGGCTTTGGCTTCTTTGAGCGTATAGGATTGAATTGGCATTTCCTGTCATTTCAGCACTACATTGTATATACTTTTTGACAGCTTCATTCATTGTATTGAAGTTTCCTGCTTTAAGAATGGTTTTGAGTCTACCATGTTCACAATTTTTGACAATTGTTGTGATGGCTTCTTTGGTACTGAACTTATCAGCATGTTCGGCTGATAAGCCCTCATTGATATACGAAGCTTCAAGAAGCTTTCGTAAGTTATCAATTTCTGAGGTAAACTTTTCAGCGGTTTTTCCTTTTTGGGTTGTCTTCGCCATTTTTGCCTTTACCACGTCAGATGTTTCACCGACTATAGTATCTTGCAATTTTTTTATAATGGCACTTACAGTGTTTATACCCGTTACTCGTAGAGTAAAAGGGTATATTAGATTCGTGCAAAAGTATGTAACAGCTAGAAGGAAGCGTTTCCGACCCCATAAAGTATATATATTCTTGATCAGGGGCACTAGACGAGTCGATCTAGCCATGTCCGTCTGTCCGTCTGTCTGTCTGTCCGTCTGTCCGTCTGTATGAACGCTGAGATCTCAGAAACTACAAAAGCTAGAAGGTTGAGATTTTCCACACATATTCTTTGGCTTCCTACGCAGCGCAAGTTTATTTTAGCCGAGCGCCACGCCCCCTCTAACGCCCACAATCGCCCACTAACGATTTTAAAATGGGTCCTGCGCCCACATCTTTAAAGATTTCCGAGAAGTATAAATGCAATTTTGTTGTGTATATTTATACCTATCGAAATGTAGAAGACATTTTTCAAATCGGACCATTCATTAAAAAGTTATACGCATTCAAAATATATACATATATCTATCTCCCTCGCACTCCCTTTAGCTGAGTTACTATTACACAGGCCAACAGTGTTTTTGGTGCAGCCCTATGGGCATTAAATTGTGTTAATATAGACGGATATAAGCATATCTGCATACTTAGTTTTCGAGTTTAACGGGTGGTATTTGTGCAATCGCGGTTTGAAAAAAGTAGCAACATTTTATATTTTCATTTAAGATATCTTCGAGGGTCTGTGCTCAGTTGTAATAAAACCTATGCCAAAAAATTGCTTAGATGCCCTTCTACATAATTGCATTTAAGGTTCCATCATTATTTGAGTTAATAAAAGCCTAAGAGCCATTGAAGTAATTTGTTCACCTCTATTTACAACCAACTTGATGCGGTGAACAGGCTTAAAAAAATACAAGGAAAAATATGTGCCCTAAAATATTTTACATGCATCTAGAGGCGTCTTTTCCCGAATTTTTGAGATAAATCCCACTATTGTACTTCGAAAAATGGAATTTATAGAATTTTTTCCGTAAGAATGGGAAAAGTAACAAGTATTTTAGAGTCACTCTTACGTAACGAGTGTGTCGTGATTTTACACAGTAGGCTTTTTAAAGATAACAGTGGCGTCGCCTTAAAATTGTGGTGGGGATTCTTTTTAAGGCATATTAACCCCTTAAAAATATAATTTGTCCATGTTCGGCGCCTACTGCTAACCAAATTGAAAGGCACATTTTTACGAATGTGTCAGATATTTATGTAAAATGGGATTTAAAAATAGTTGTTACTTTTTAAGTTCTTACGGAAAAAATTCTATAAATTCCATCCTTCGACGTACAATGATCTTATTTGTCTTAAAAATTCGGTGAAAGACGCCTCTAGATGCATGTAAAATATTTTAGGGCACATATTTTTCCTTGTATTTTTTTAAGCCTGTTCACCGCATCAAGTTGGTTGTAAATAGAGGTGAACAAATTACTTCAATGGCTCTTAGGCTTTTATTAACTCAAATAATGATGGAACCTTAAATGCAATTATGTAGAAGGGCATCTAAGCAATTTTTTGGCATAGGTTTTATTACAACTGAGCACAGACCCTCGAAGATATCTTAAATGAAAATATAAAATGTTGCTACTTTTTTCAAACCGCGATTGCACAAATACCACCCGTTAAACTCGAAAACTAAGTATGCAGATATGCTTATATCCGTCTATATTAACACAATTTAATGCCCATAGGGCTGCACCAAAAACACTGTTGGCCTGTGTAATAGTAACTCAGCTAAAGGGAGTGCGAGGGAGATAGATATATGTATATATTTTGAATGCGTATAACTTTTTAATGAATGGTCCGATTTGAAAAATGTCTTCTACATTTCGATAGGTATAAATATACACAACAAAATTGCATTTATACTTCTCGGAAATCTTTAAAGATGTGGGCGCAGGACCTATTTTAAAATCGTTAGTGGGCGATTGTGGGCGTTAGAGGGGGCGTGGCGCTCGGCTAAAATAAACTTGCGCTGCGTAGGAAGCCAAAGAATATGTGTGGAAAATCTCAACCTTCTAGCTTTTGTAGTTTCTGAGATCTCAGCGTTCATACAGACGGACAGACGGACAGACAGAGAGACGGACAGACGGACATGGCTAGATCGACTCGTCTAGTGCCCCTGATCAAGAATATATATACTTTATGGGGTCGGAAACGCTTCCTTCTAGCTGTTACATACTTTTGCACGAATCTAATATACCCTTTTACTCTACGAGTAACGGGTATAAAAATGCAATTTGGTATAACAAATAAATCCCAACCAATTTCAACGTGGGACAATAACTTGAACATTGTTAACATTTCTACGCAAATATTAAATATAATCTTTTGTTATCTACAGCTGTTTAAATAGATTGCTTACATACTAACGATATTAAAGGCAGTGCACAATGTACAATAAACATTGTTCAGTATACGTTTTCAATTTCTTAATAATTTTGCCCAAAGCGCCAGCGCAGCAACAGCAAAGCGTGAACCGATGTCAAAGAGAAGCAAAATTAATTACTCTTCAGGCTTCGCTTGTGCCAGATTTAAATCGTGAGACTTTGCAAAAACCCGGGAAACTGCCCCGCCGCACAGTGACCGATTTGGCTATTTTAGCTTAAGATTAAGGGAAATTTTGAACTGTTAAAAATAATAACAATTTTTTTACTACCGATAGTAAAATAGTCATTTATCGAAAAAAAATTGAAACGCTGAAAAATTCGATAAACTAGATCAGCTGTTAGCCCTTAAAGCCAACAAATGGTGTCACTAAACTTCTCAAAGTGCATAGCTTGATTGTTGCACCTATTTTTATAATTGCGACATTTTGTTGGATTTCACCTGTTTTGAAACAAGTTCCCCATTTTCTTAAAGTTCAAGGTATGCTGTAAAATAAAATTAATGTTTTGCATCCTGTGAGTAGATGTTGTATTCGTAGTTTTAGTTTAAATCCACCTATGTTTGTAGCCCGCTTTTTGAAAGAAAACTTCAGCTTCTGTAGACTAAAACTTTGTGAAGCCCGTCCCGGCCCGCAAAAAGAGAATATCTGTGGTAAACTATGGTTCGTCCAGTGTGTAAATTATTCAAGGTCAGCTGCCCTTACGTGGCCCTGCTAAAGTTTGGGATATTTTCAAAAAGGTCTAAATTTACTTTTGGACTACAATAAACAACAAGAATATGTCGATTCAGAATCGGAAAACTGAAATAGGTTTTTTTTTTAAATAACATCTTTAAAAACATAATAAATATTTAATTAAAAAAATAAACAACTAAAAATGAAAAATTTTTTATTTAAAAATAAAAAAAAAATTAATTTTTTTAAAGTGCTTAATTTTATTCCTTTTTGGGTTGACATTCCATAAAAATTTCAAACTTGGTAAAATTATCGTTATTTTTTATGATATTCCATTTATTAAGCTAAAACAGCCAAATCGGCCACTGTGCGCCGTGAAAATTCGACAAGTCTGTGAAAAACGTGTAATACGATGTCAACCGACAGTCACGAAGTTGAAGAAGTGTTTTTTGCCGATTGTGGTCGGACCGCGTGGTGGCCAAGGATTACGACGGAGTCTTGCACTCGCTTGTCGGATCCGAAGCTATTGCCGGTCCCAGTGCGCGTAGTGGCCGTGGATTACGACGGAGCTAGGCTCGTTTATCGGGTCCAGGGTCAGTGTGGCTGATAGAGATTTCAACGGAGTCTTGTACACGATTGTCGGATCTAAATCCGCTGCAGGTTTCGACCCATGGTCGGCATCTCTGGGTGACAGTACCCACAAAACCCCCCTCCTTTTTTTTTGCTGCTTCTGCCGATCGTGGCCAAACCGCGTGGTGGCCAAAGATTACGACGGAGCTAGCCTCGTTCGTCGGATCCAAGGATTGCGACGGAGCTCTGCTCGATAGTCGGATCCAAACCCGCTGTGAGTTCCGGCCACGTGGTTTGAATAGGGCCATTTTTATCTCGCCCCTCCCGTAAGTCCTTGAACTTAAATAAATTATTGTAAGTGACCCTGGGAGCCCTGAGCATCCCAGCCCGAGAACTTCCTTACAATTTGATAAAACATTTTAATAGTATAAATAATATAGAAGTAATCTATAATATAGAAGATTACGCAAAAGAAAGTAAATACAGGTTAGATGTAGCATATAAAAGAGCTAGGATAATGATAGAAGATAACAAGAAAAATAATAAGGAATTATATGATAAAAACGTTAAAAATATACATATATCCGTAGAGATAGTTTTATTAAAAAACATGAAAGGAAGCTAGCTTTGGCCAGCCGAAGCTTATATACCAGGGAACGAAAATAACTGTTATTGTAAATTTTTTGCATACAAAAAAATCACGCACTTAGAAAAAAAAATTTAATTTAAAAATTTTTTAAATACACCACAATTTTTATTAGCCATTGTAGTTTACAAATCCGTAATGATTTTTATTTTTTGATTTTTATAATAAAACTCAAAAAATAACTGTTATTTTTTGATTTTTATGAATAACAGTTATTCCCTTGACATTTTTGAAAAAATGAAATAATTAAAAAAAACATGATACCCGTGCTTATTATAACTTACTAAAAATTTGTTGAAAAAGGCAACCGCGCATATTTTATACCTATAGTTTTTTAAAATTTTGTTTACCCACAAAATCGCCATAAATCAAGTTTGAGTTTTATTTTTGATCACGACGAATAACTGTTATTTGTCAACTTTTATTATAAAACTCAAAAAATAACAGTTATTCTTTGAGTTTTACTTTACAAATCAGAAAATAACTGTTAAAGTGTGATTTTTAAAATAAAACTTATAACAGTTACGTTCCCTGTTATATACCCTTGCAGATAAAGTAAATACCTATAGTTTAATGCTCACTCGGTGCAGTTCTAGGGATTCCAGATTCAGCTTGCCTATTTATTTAAATTTTGTTTTTAAGTTGTCAAAAATCAAATCGCCTACTTCCTACAAAGTTACAATGAATTTTCTTATATTTTTTTTGAATATTCCTATGGGAGCCTTAAGATATAGTGGTCCGATCCAGCTGGCTCCGACATATGTACTACCTGCAATAAAAAGAAGACTTTCGGGAAAATTTCATCGCGATAGCTTTAAAACTGAGAGACTAGTTCGCATAGAAACGGACAGACTGACAGATGGACAGACGAACATGGCTAGATAGACTCGGCTATTGGTGCTGATCAAGAATACATTCATGTGGTCGGAAACGTCTCCTTCACTGCGTTGCAAACATCTGACTGAAATTATAATACCCTCTGCAAGGGTATAATGAAAATGAAAAAAGAAAATCTTAGAAAGTGTATTTAATGACGAGTGTAATAATTTTTCGTCACAAATGTTGATATCAGAACTTTTGTATGCTGAAGGTGCGATCGTCACTAGTTTTTTACCTCGTTAAGAGGTGTTTTTATTTGATATCAGAAGTTTTTGTTTGTTTATATTTGCTCTCATAGGAGCTAGTATATACATTTAAATTTAAATGGGTCAATCATAATTTGTAAACTATTGTATTTAAACAAATTAAGTTAAAAAGGCGTTTAAGTATTTCAAAATACCTTTTAAACGAGGTATAGCACATGTCTGTAGCTTCAGTAGTGTAGAACTTACGAACTAACCAAATGTAGCTATTTCTAGCTTTTTTTCCGCTAAAGCAGCAGGTTTTTCCAAAAGTCGTAAAACAAAAGTTTCCTATTTGGAACTCCTTAAAACAATTGAAATGATTCTATGAGCCTAAAATACAGTTTGGATACCCACGCACAAAATTAAACACTCAGGAAGCATTAGTTGTTCTGAGCTGGCAAAAGTGGCTATTTTCGTTTCTGAATAAGTTTTAAACGCGATTTTTTACATAAACATGATATATACCAAAATTTAAGGAATCTCAAGGGCTATACAGTTTAAAGTTGTAAGGAAAATCGTTAGAGCCGTTTTTAAGAAAATTAAAAAAAAAAGCTAAAAAAAAAGTTTAAACAAACGGGTATAAATATCACAATATCGGCAGTCCACGTAGTGACGAAGCGCACCAATACTCTATTGGTGCACCAATACTCTAAATTTTAAATATGCTGTGATTCATAAACGATATATTTGTTCTTTTATTATAAATCACTATGGACGGCGGTCCATGTAGTGACGAAGCGCACCAGGAGAGTGTGCGAAGGCGACTACTATTATATAGCCGCAAAATTGAAAATCTGCTGTGATAGTCTGATCGTAATAAGTAATAAACCAATCGAAAGCAATTGCAAAAACTTAAAGGATTGCATACCAAGACTTTAAGAAAATCAATTTGCCTGGAAGAGAGAGCAGTGAAAGTTAAAAAGTGAAAATTTCGAAATTTCGAGCTGTTGGGGCCGGTGGGGAAAAATTCCCCCTCGCAATGTTTTAATTGTGATCCTATTGAAAATACCCGTGAGAGGTCATATGATAAAATTCAAAAGTTATACTGAAAACAAGATTTTCTTCTTCTTCCCAAAATGAAAATTAATTTCTGTTTGTCAGCCTGTTCCAAAACGTTGGTTTAAGGCCCTGAAAAATGTATATGATTTTAAACAGCTTGATATATATATAATAATAAAGATTGACGTTGATGCACTACGAGCACGTGCTTGTTACGCGCGGGGCTTTTTTATCAATTTGGGCAAGAATGCGAGTTCGAGAGGAAAAATTCATAAAACAAATCTGTTGGGGCGGGTGGGGAATTGGCCCCTCGCAATGAATTGAAAATACCCGTCGAATGAGAGGTCATATGATAAAATCCGAAGCTCCGTTCAAAAGGTATAGCCAAAAGAAGATTTTCTTCTTCTTCCCAAAACGAAAATTTAGTTCTGTTTGTCGGTTGGTCCAAAACATATTTTTAAAATCCTGAAAATTAGATATGATGTTCAACAGCTCGATATAAGAAACTTTAGTTCTACCACTTTAGGAAAAACAGCTATAAATAGCTAAAATAACTAACTAAAATAACTTCTAAACTTCTTTGAAAGGTATTTTAAAATGCTTTAAGCGCCTCCTACATGTAATTTGTGTAAATGTAATATTTTAAAAGATATGCACAAAACCACATCTAAAAAAAAAAATTTTTTAATCTTGTTTTTTTTTTTTTAAACGGCTCTTACGATTTTTTTTAACTATAATCTGAATAGCCCTTGAGATTCCTTAAATATTGGTATATATCATGTTACTGTAAAAAATCACGTTTAAAAGTTATTCAGAAACGAAAATAGCCACTTTTGCCAGCTCGAACAACTAACGCTCTGAGTATGGAATTTTGTAAATTTTAGGTAGCGTACTTATTTAGTCGCATCGAAAATCATTTTTCGTCACAAAAGTTGATATCAGAACTTTTTTACGTTGAAGGTGCGATCGCTAGTTTTTTACCTCGTTAAGAGTGAAGCAGATGAGCTAAAATATAAGCTTTTAATACCGGGATAGAAGTTGAAATGCAAATTAAATGATAAAGAATGTTATAATTATTACAAGGAACGCGAAAGGGCTCGTGCAGACTGAAATTTGATGTACAACGTGGTAAATTAAGAGGATAATAATTTCGTGTTCGTCTAACGGGAACATTGAAAGTTAGGCGGCTTACAAGTTCTACAGAATCAATATCACCTCTTATGCCCTCTGCTCATTATGGACGCGTCGCGTTTGCATCCATTTACCGTTTAACGCGACCAAATCCCATACAAAACTTGCAAGCGAGGGTGAGGAGGGGAGGGTGGAAAATTGTCGCGTTACAGGGCTGGAAATTGAAATTTGTGGTATTTTTAAGCAGTATTAACCAGGCATGGACATTTTTCTGGACCCGAAACTGATAAGAGGCTGATAAGAAGCGGGAAATATTAAAACTATTTATTGTTGATATTTACATGAACTTTGTTGATATTTACATTGCCAAAGGATCTGGCAATAGTTCAGTATTCCGAGAATGATCCAAGCGCATTAAGGGTAGTAACCATTCGTTTATCCAATGGAATGACTCGGCTAGAAAGAATCGGAAGCGAAATATTGGTCGTTGCAGCGCAGCCATATGGGCTTTCCCGTCTCCATGATCTTGACGTTTGCTTCGCGTGCGCCATTCGTCCATTAAGGCGACCTCCTGGTCGCATTTGAGCGCAGCACTATGTTTTTTTTCGCGTTTTTTTTGGCATAAAGTCAATTATTTTTTTTTTTTTGTATCTTAAAATTTTTTTTTATTTTTAATTTTTAAACACCCTAGACAGATAAAAAACATGTAACTTTAACATATGGAGCAATACCGTTCTGCTGGCGAGCTGTTAAAGTCAGCCAATTATGTAACACCTGTTTTGTATGAAATTTTCGAGAAAAATTGTGCGACTTTGATCGTTTGTTGTGGCAAAAGTTTATGAAAAAGTTAAGTTGTCCAGGTATGTAAAACTAAAGTTTACCAATGTTTGTGTCGTTGTTTTGTGTTTTTGTTCAATTGAACCGCGTTTTGTTTATGTGTATTTTTAGAACGAGCTTAACAAGTGTAGTTGTGTTTCGTGGATCAGTACTTTTGCATGGCAAAGTGTTGCAAAAAGTTGTATACGAGAATCTATTAACCAAAGTGTGCAGATTAATGAGAAACTAACCCTTTTTGTCCGAATCCACACGTTTTCAAAAAAAATCAAAATTTTCTAGTACAATATGTGTTCAGTCGAGCTGAGCTGGTTGACACTTGTAGCAACAACAAAAAAATGTTGTAAAATGTATATTTACTTTCAGAATGAAGCACTAATAATGAAGATGAATACTAAAATGTAATTTTTTTTTCATTAAATATAAAGAAAATAGGAAATAAAATTGTTTAATCGATCTTTTATGCATGTCGGCCAGATCGGTTATATGACAGCTATATGAAATAGTGCCTGAAATCATTTGAAACTTGGTAGGTCATCTTAGGAGCTTTAAAAATGTATAAAAAGCAAATATCAAAGCATTAGCTTGGTAAACAAAAAAGTTGGGGCAAATCGGCCAGATCGGTTATTTGGCAGCTATATGAAATAGTGCCCCAAATCATTTGAAACTTTGTAGGTCATCATGGGAGCTTAAAAAATGTATTCAAACCAAATATCAATTCAATATGTTTAAAATTAGAATTTATGCCAAAAAAAACGCGAAAAAAACCATAGTGCGCAGGTGCAAAATCTACTTTGATCGTCGACGGCCATTCCATATTTAAATGACACACGTTGACAGGCGACTGCTGGAAAAGGGCACAATGTCCTTGTAGGCGTTTCTGCCCCGTCTCAGATTCTGTTCAGTGACGTACCGCCGCAGAAGCTACTGCTGTCGCGGGTCGCGTCAAAGAATTATTTAAATGACTGTTCAGATCTATATATATGAACTCCTTCTGCAGCAGATCCTTTTGCTTTCTGCCGTAATAAATGTTCAAGCAGCATAAGGAGGGATGTTGTTATTGCTTTCATCATAGCAGCAATGTTTCCACGCTGTTCAAATGCTGTTCTGCGATTGTTTGTTTATTTCAGCTCGCAAATGACAATAGCAGAACAGCTGTTTTCAGACGCGTTTGCCAATGGAAACACCTCACGTCCGCCTATCGCGTTGCCAATCGAAAATACACAAAAATACCGAAAAAACCGCATAGTGGAAAAATGCCTTTATAAGATTATGCACAAAAACAGTACCAAGTATTATAGTCTATTTACACTGGGGTGGAGTTATGGGGTTCTTGACATAACCCTGTTTTTTTTACATAGGATGTGTATAGGCAACTAGATGTGGGCAAAAGTGGGGTATTTTTAGGGTCTTTGGTATTTTGGAGTATTTTTTTGTATATTTCGGTATATTTTGTATTTATTTCCTATCGTTGAAGGTCCATCCCTAGTCAAATGAACAACACAAACAACAAACACTAGATGTCATTACTCGATATTTGGAGTTAACCAAGTGGAAACACTTTTTTGGAGTAATCGGGTTATTGGCTCACTCGATAGGTTACCCCACACAGTGTGACTAGACTATTATTCTACGATTCGCAAGTGTTGGTAAATTAAGCAATAATAATCTACTCTGGTAGGAAAGTAGCCTTACGTTTTGATCCCAGTTCAAATTACGAAGAGAAGAAATTTTTTCCAACCCGAAGAACAATATTCCAATATAGGACGGACAGAGAGGTAAATAGTAATTTGGTTATATAAGGGTTGTCAAATTCTTTTGACCAACGCTTTGTAAACCCCAAAAACACTCATATCTTTGTTGACAGTCAGCATTATGTGGAAGTCAAATTTAAGCTTAGGGTCCAGAAGAACGCCTGAATCATTTCCTGAATATATACGGTCAAGTAGCAAGTTCTGAAGCAAATAACTTATAAACGTAGGAGTAACCCTATGAAAGGTCATTACGTTAAATTTCAGGCAGTTCAAATTTAAGAGGTAATACTCACACCATACTTGAAAATTATCAATGTCTGATTGTAAGCCGAAACCAGACTCTATATTATTGTATGTCAAACAAAGCTTAACATCATCAGCATACATTAGTACACGAGATATTGTTATGATAGAGGGAAGATCATTAATAAACAGAGTAAACAGGTAAGTGCCCAGATGACTACCCTGGGGCACTCCAGATGTCACGTGGATTATTTTAGAAACAGCGTTCTTAAATATAACCCTCTGAGTCCTCCCATTCAAATAACTTGAAATCCAAGTTAAAAGATTGCATGGATACCCAAGCAAGTCTAGTTTGAATAAAGGCTTTACTGAAATCTGTATATATAACGTCGGTCTACATTTTATTGTTAAATCCATTTATTACAATAGATGACAATTCAAGTAGGTTGGTGGTAGTCGATCTTCGCTTAACGAAACCATGCTGACACGGTGATATTAGCGTGGAACATAAATGTTGCAAATGAGATTAAATAATACGTTCAAAGGCTTTTGGAATTGCCGACAATTTAGAAATACCTCTATAATTCTGGGCATCCGCCTTCACAACCTTTTTGTGATGTGGAATAATAAAAGAGTCCTTCCACATAGTTGGAAAAACTGATGATGAAATAGACAAATGAAAGAGTTTAAGAATAGGTTTGCAAATGGTTGATGCACAAAACTTAAGCGCACACCCCGGAAGTCCATCAGGACCGGGAGAATAAGTTGGCGTTGTTTTTGTTAAATCTCTTAAGGGAGAATTTTCGGTAATTATAGGGGAAAAAATACAATTTGCCCTATTTAAGGGATTAGGGTAGTTTGAATTTGACCATGACGAGAAGCTATAAGTAGTTTGGAAAAAGTCGGCAAATAAATCAGCAATTTCAGAATCTTTCGATGCCTCCATTGAGTTTAAACGAACCAAACGAAGGCAAAGCTGATGACTTACGCTTGGCGTAAACAAAGTTATAAAACTGCTTTGGATCATTTGTAAATTCAAATTTACAACGATTTAAATTCATAGAAAAGCAATGACTGTTAAGAACATTAAAATCAGATCGAGCAACCACATATTTAGAAAAATCGGATGGCTTACCCGATTTTTTATACTTTTTATAAGTGTTTGTCTTAAGATTTTTAAGTCTTTGAAGCGCATTTGTAAACCAGGGAGGACTGTTCGGCTTTGGAGGAAGCCTATCAGGAACGCATTCATTTAAAAAAGTGTTTAGAACGCTATAGAAAAGTTCAGTTGCACTTTAAATGTCCACACCGTAATAAAGATCTGTCCAATTATATTGCGAAATCATTAAGTTATGTTTATTATGGTATATCGGTGGTATCGGTCTTCTGGTACCAGAAGAGCGTCAATTCTAGACATTATGACATCAGACGGCTCTGAAAAAAAACACAAGATCTAATTGTCTATTTAATGAATTTCGTATAAAGCCCACTTGCTGTAACGATAATTTAGAAAGGTCATCCACAAAAACATGGGCGGATAAGCGAATAGCGCTTGTGAGTCAGTAGGAGAAGACCAAGAAATATCAGGAAGATTGAAGTCACCCAAAACAATCAAAAGGTCTCTGTTGGAAAGAGAGGATAGACTAGTTTTAATAGCAGATAACAAATTCTATGTCATTAGGGACATAAGAGTGAATTCTCTAAGAATTTAGGGTAGAGGTAACGGCGATCAGAACACCCCCTCCCCTACGGGAAAGGCGATCGGTTCTGTAGGTATTAAAGTTGTTTGACAGAACTTTAGAGTCGGTTATCTCTGGTTTCAGCCGTAAATGCCGAGGAGTCAGCATAAAGCTTGGGTAGCTTCATGTTAAGTCCTCTAACATTTTGGTAAGCCAAGAATAAACTTTTCAGTTTTTTGGCACCGTGGAAGTCCTGTTATTTGTTCTCGGTTTATAGGAACAAATTCTTTTATAACCAAATCATAAGACGATATCCTGCGGACGTATGAAAATCGAAATTGTTCAACCGCAATATCATCGACTAGGAATTTTTCACGAATAAATTCCAAAAAATTGCTTCCTATGTGGAACAACTAAGAGTATCTTACGCCCCCCAGCAGCAGTCTGAACCTCACTCAGCTGAGAGCCAGAAGCGGCACCTACTGTACCTCTGGATACAACTGAGAGATTTTTACGGCCCCCAGCAGCAGCCTGAACCTCATTCGGCTGAGAGACAGAAACGGCGCCTACTGTACCTATGGGTATGGTCGGCACCGAACTGGTTGACTCCGCCGGCTCTGGAGATCTTATTAGAGCCTGACTTTCAGATACAGGGACTACACAGGAACTTGCAGTATCCATTGGCACAGGTGGTTTACTTACCCCTGTGTCACCAGAAACTGCTGCAGCTACCAAGCTTGGATTCTACACTCGGATTTACTGAGCTAGCTTTTTTGCGTTGTCAAATTTTGAATAAGTCATGGCAACCTCTAGAACTAAGAAACTAAAATACGTTCACTGAACATACACAGAGAAATGTAAATGCTTACTCCCATTCTGTAGGATGCCTTGACTTTTTTAAAATTTGACAACATTTAGGAGTAGATAATGAAATAAAAAAATCGGTTTTATTAGTATAAGAAATCCAATAAATTGTTCTCATGAAAACGCTTTAAACCGAAATTAAAGCATACAATGAACAATAGATACAATGAATAGTTAAAATTACTTCCATTCAAGATTTAATCCACAGAATTGTTTTTCCATCAGAAAAATCTCTACAATTTTGGGATTTTCAACTTTGGCGTCGAATTCCAAAGACATGGGCAATGGTTCACAATGGGGACTATTTTTTAGGAATGCCTTGATGTATTGAGAGTAGGTCCTACCGAAAATAATAAAGGTTGGTCCAATTATATAGGCCACGTAATTCAAAATGTCGGCAAACATCGGTTTTTTGTATTCTTAGCTATACCGCGGAACCTGTAGGTAACGGAAAATAATTTTGTATGGGACTTTTACTCAGGAGCACCCAAATATCATGGAAAACTTGAAATGGTTCGTGGAAATTTTTGGCTGTGTACCTGTGTAATTCCTATTAATTTACAAATCACAAAAATGTTAATTTTCCTATTATTTCTCATTAATTTTGCGTTTGTTTCAATGGCAGCTATATGATAGAGTAGTTCGATTTTGATAAAATTAAAATCGAAATTCGAAAATATTTGAAAAGAGTTATATCCTAGAGTAGAAGAGAATAAAATAAAAACCAACGAAGCAATAATTTATTTCCTATTATATTACTATTAATTTTCCGATTGTTCCTAAGGCAGCTATATGATATAGTCGGCAGCTATATATAAAATTTTGAAAAAATTGTATTCGAAATTCAGAATTAGATAAAAAATTACATTTCAAAAAGTAGGATGTTATAGGTTCAAAAACACCCAAGATATAATTTTTTTACATTTTTTTTCCCGATTGTTCCTATGAGAGCTATATGATATAGTTGTCCGATCCGGCTCGTTCCGACTTATATACTACCTGCAATAGAAAGAAGACTTTTGGGAAAGTGTTATCCCGATAGCTTGAAAACTGAGAGACTAGTTTGCGTAGAAACGGACGGACAGACGGACGGAGAAGAGAATGTAATAAAAATCAACAAAGATATAATTTTTTTCCTTATAATTTTCATTTAATTTTTCGACCGTTCCTATGGCAGCTATATGATAAAAAGATCCGATTTTTTAAATATTTAATTCGAAATTCAGAAATATATAAAAAATAATATTCCCAAGAGTAGAAGGTAATATTTGAGAAAACACCGAAGCTATAATTTTTTCAACGTTTTTTTTTCCGATCCTTCCTATGGGAGCTATAAGATATAGTTGTCCGATCCGACATATATACTACCTGCAATAGAAAGAAGACTTTTGGGAAAGTTTCATTCCGATAGCTCAAAAACTGAGAGACTAGTTTGCGTAGAAACAGACGGACAGACGAACCGACGGACAGACGGACAGACGGACATGGCTAGATCGACTCGTCTAGTGATGCTGATATATACTTTATGGGGTCGGAAACGTCTCCTTCACTGCGTTTTCTGACTGAAATAATAATACCCTCTGCAAGGGTATAAATATGAAGATCATGAAAAATACCTCAAATAAATTTTACACTGGGATCAAATTCGAAAACCGCAAAAACATAAAACAACGAAAAGTATAAGAGCGCGAGTTAGCGAGTTTAATTAGATACAAGAGAACGCGAGAGAAAAAACTTCGATCGACTAAGCGTTGCTTGTGGGGCACCAACAACTATACACACGAACAGTTAAAAATGTAAAGCAACCAAGAGAGAGAAAAATCAGAAGTACAGCAAGTTCAGAGAGAGTGAGAGTGGGAGAGAGATAACAAGAGTTTTAGCAAGTTTAGAGCGTGTAATTTACACTAACAAAGTCAAGCGATTTAAGGAAATTCAAATAGAAATGTGTAAGGAATTTTCGTAAACTGGGATAGGCTTCAGTCCGGCCAGAGTCCTCTAAAGTTAAATTTGTAGAAACACAGAAGACGAAATGGGACTGGGAGTTGCCGCCGGGACTTTTGTTCTTGGGATCACGCGGCTTGGGTCTCCGCATCTACGTAGGGTAGATCGCTTGGACACGTAACCCCAGACTGTGCCTACCCAACTTAGCACTGGGGTTTTTAGCTGGGCTTGATCGTGGGCGAGAGGGTGCACATGGACGCGCGTAAGCGATCGGGGATAGCTTTTCCCGTCCGACATTGCGTAGAGCAAGCCTCGGAAACGCAATACGGGAAATTGACCGACGTAAATGAGCACGTGTACAGCTTCGTCGTCCACGTTGCGAAGAGAAAACCTCGGAAACTCAACACGAAAACGGGGCCGACGCAAATTTACTCGCCGGGATTTTTTTCTGCTGGGCCGAAGCGTGGGTGGGCAAGGAACGCGTGGGCTTTTCCCGTCCGACAAGCGTCCGTATTGCGTAGAGGAAGCCTCGGAAACGCAATGCAAAAACTTGACCGACGTAAAATGCGCACGTGTACAGCCTCGTCGTCCGCGTTGCGTAGAGGTAGCCTCGGAACACGAAAACGGGGCCGACGCAAACTAGCTCGCGAACTTCAATCCAAATTTTATTACCAAGGCTTGGGGATTTAATTTTACAAATTTAACTTCCTTTTATATACTTTTTTATATTTCCCTAACCTTCGCACTCAGTGTGCGCTTTTCTCTTTTCTTAACTTACTACTTACTTGACTTACTACGGGACCATCACCGTCCGCGTGTTCCTCCCGCTGGTCTCTGCTGGTCCGTTCGGCTCGGCTGCCGGAAAAGAATGAGAGCGATCTCAGCCGATCGCTGTGCCACGTAGACATGCTTTTGCGCCTAACAGCACGCTTGCGCCTAACAGCCCGCAGGGTTGTTCTTAACAGCAAGTTTGTACTTAACAGCCCAAAGGGTTGCTCTTAGCAGCACGCTTGCGCCTAACAGCCCAAATGACTCGTTCACGGGTGATTCCGATAACTTATCGATACTATTGGCATTGGCCCCGACTGGCCAGCTGACCGGTCCTGCTGATCAACACTGGCCAGCCCGCGCGCGCGTCTTTAAAACTAGAATAACTTAGGTTTAACACATATATATATATATTTGAGATCTTAACAACTATCGCTGCCTAAGTATGGAATTTTGTGGGAGCGTATGCAAACTGTAATTTAGGGTCATGGAATCATTAAATCAGTCATTTTAAGCAGTTTCATATAGGAAACTTTTGTCTTACGACTTTTGGAAAAACCCGCTTCTTTAGCGGGAAAAAAGCTACAAATAGCTAAATTTCGTAACTTCTGAACTACTAAAGCTACAGACATATGCTATACCTCGCTTAAAAGGTATTTTGAAATACTTAGCGGCTTTTTAACTTAATTCGTTTAAATACAATAATTTAAAAATTGCGGTTGAACATTTTAAATTTAAATGTATATATTAGCTTCTATGAGAGCATAAATAAACAAAAAAAAACTTCTGATATCAAATAAAACAAGAGAGAACGCTATAGTCGGGTGGGTGTCCCGGCTATCAATTACCCGTCACTCAGCTAAAGGGAGTGCGAGGGAGATTAATATATGACGATTTTAAAAATGTCTTCTACATTAAAAATGTCTTCGATAGGTATAAATATACACAACAAAGTTGCAATTACACTTTCCCCATACTATTGATGACCTTGGACTATTTGAACCTCCTTCTCTCCTATGGCCTTATCAACCATACAGGTACATAACTTTTATTAATAAAAATCATAATTCGTTTTTACATCTTCTACCAATTAATTTCATTTACAAATATAATTCCCATATTTTCATAAATTTATATTCGATATTTTTAATATTTATATATATATACAAATAAGGGGATCGAAATACGCTTCTCATGACCAAAATGGTTTAAATCAAATAAGTATAGAGAAATTTTTTAGCTAACTCGAGGTCATGCCGGCTTAGACTTCAAGAAGTCCAAGACGTCGGCATTATGGCAACACACAAAAAGGAGCGGAGAGGCTTCACTGTACATGCATGTTTCATGTAGTAGCCAACTACAATCATCAGCAGTGAAATCGCTGTCTTGGAGCGGAGAGGCTTCACTGTACATGCATGTTTCATGTAGTAGCCAACTACAATCATCAGCAGTGAAATCGCTGTCTTGGTCAACGATCGAAGTGGGTTACCATGCACTTCTTGAAGTCTAAGCCGGCATGACCTCGAGTTAGCTAAAAAATTTCTCTATAACAAAAAAAGGACGTATTAAAAGCTAATCCTTGGAAAATAAGTATATTTACGCAAAATTCAAGTCCGCCAAAAATCCAGACACAAAAAAATATAATAAAAATAAATAAATAAAAAAATGTAATAATAAATAAATTGCAATAAGAAATAAAAACTTCTAAAATAACTTCATAGTATTACGTTATTTTTTAAAAGGAGGGAGATGTTGTATGCACATTAGGGTGGACTTTTTTAAGGTCGATTGAGCTCAGCATCTGAAATAGTAGGCTTCCGTGTCCAATAAATATATGGGAAAACAAAAAAAATTTAACGTTTAGGCGCAACGGTCCCAAAAATTTCCTTAACTTGTCATCATTTTTGTTTCGCTCGAATAAAAGAGTCAAGTAGAAGTTTACTTCATGCCTATTAACAGTTGTTCGTAGCCTAGCCCGGAGAGCTTCTGTCTCCGAACAAAAAGAACCGAGTTCGATCTCCAACCCATTATTTTTTTTTTGTGATTCACACTAAAATAGAGATTCTATATTATAATTTTGAAGATTAACTGTCACTTTTGCGTTCGCCAATTAAAGTTATAGCCAATGAAATGTTGACTATTATTTTAAAGTTGTATTTGTCTCCCAGGGACTTAAATTTTATCAACGACGAAGTGATTTAGATAAGGGAGAATTATGTAGTTTGGTACGGTCTGTAAGTTGAAATACCCGACATTCTCAGAACTTTTCCACTGAAAAAATTTTGTTCATTTTTTTTTAATGTCCTTTTTAGTGACAAAACTTTTAGGAAAAAATGTATAAGCCAGGCTTAAGCCAAATTTGAGCTGAGAGAGTCGTGTATCAGTTTTCACCAAAAAAATTGTTGTCTACTTTTTTCAAAATACTATAAAAAAAATTAATAACGGGCTTAAGTTAAATAGGTAAAATTCTTTAAACATAAGTATTTAAACTCTTAACAAATATAACAAATATAACTTTTAAAAGTGTTCCAACTGACAGACCACTTTTTGAGAATGTCGTTTTTTGGCATTTTTCAAAAATAAATATTTTTTTTGTTTTCCTAGGTGAAAATAAATGTTTTTTATTGCTTTTTTTTAAAGATATTACGATATCCGCTGGGTTCTGTTTGGTTGGGACATGCCGCCTGACCACCTGACCACTCATGAATCTCCGCAACTCTATTCGTTACGAATGTGGACAACGAAGATGGATCAGTCCGGATCCAATCAAACAAAACTTAAGAATCCGACCAATACATAATTGGTTCGATAGGTCCATTTAATAGGGGCTTGATTCTGTGACAAAGATCTGTGAGAAGGTGAGCGGCACAAAACTCAAGTCTTAGATGCGTGTTTGTCTTGAGCTGCCCTACTTTTGTCTTCGAAGTCAAGAAAAATATTTTATAATCTTCAGCAGTTTTGCTACGAATATAGACGCAAGCTCCATTAGCTCATAAGGATGCGTCGGCAAGGCATGTAATTGGACCGGTGACATTGGATTGGTATGCAGAAACATCGGAATCGACTCACCCCAATCTAACTTATTGTGCCACAGTTCCTGTAACAGGATCTTTCCTTTAATTACAATAGGACTTAATAAGCCGAAAAGGTCAAGCTTCGATTTCACCGATAGTATGTTCCGTATTGTCGCTGGGAGACCCATGGCAGAATTCTCAATTTAGAACTTAAAGGCAATATTCGTTAGGCACCCACGATATTCCACGATATACTCTGAGTCCAAGATGGGTATTGATTTGACTGTGCTTTTAGACGCGGTGACGTCAGGTGAGTTTAGAACCTCTTGTCAGTTCAAAAGCTGCAGTTTGAAGTACATGAGACACTTCATACTTAAAGGTCTTTAACCATTAAACGCATGCAGTACCAGTCAATATGTCATCGACAAATGTGGAGCAGAATGAATTTTTTCTGTAGAAGACAAATGACCAAAGGAAAAGTATTCTTCCATTCTTAATACATTTTTTCAATTTCAGGGTGTCGAGACAACCCTCTTTCAAGCGACAGAAACAGCAGTTTTGCCATTTTAAAGGAGTTGCCTAACCCATTTGGATCAGACTTAAACGGCAGCCTTACCTTAAACCGACCTAATGGCAAAACCTGAGTAGTCTTTCGGTAGTGTTCTTCACATAACTTTTGCTCAGGTGGCAGAATTTTCTTTAGAGATGGAATTTCAAACTTGTTCAAAACTTCTGTAGTGTGCTGTCAATAGATACTAACTGCTCTTCATTACAACTTGTAAATATTGTATGAATTAGATAAGGTAACAGTAAGAAACAACACATGTCATTATCGATAAAAAGATTGATCGGTTGTGTACGACCAGAGGCGATGTGAAAAATAATAAAAAGACCGAAAATAAAGATTTTACATATCAGGTGTGGGGTAAAAGGCTCATATAAAGTATAACTCCTTGGTCATGTGATATAGTTACATAATAAGGAAGACGAGATCTGAGCTGAAAACTTTTCTGGAGCGGGAGAACGTATTTTTCCAAGAAGACGGCACCATACATCAACTGCTCGCATTGGCGAAAGCCATAATGGACAACCTAGAGAAGCCAAACCTGGAGCATTTGGAACTGGAGAAGCTTAACCTAGAGGAGCTGAACTTGGAGGAAACATCGTATGGAGCTGCTAAAGTTTCTAGAGCAGACAGCGACGCTTGTGTTGGTGGCAAATTGGAACGTGAGCAGAAAAGAGACAGGGAAGAAGTTCTGGAAAGTTATAATATGGCGGCTGCAAAGTGCCCTGCGAAATTGTTTTTTCTTTGTGCAGCATTGGGCGACAGGTGGATCTGGCGCAAGAGGATATCGTCCGATTCATCGCGGAAGGATTGGTAGATCAGTCTGAAAAGGCGTCTGCAATGGCTTACTGCACTTCTTTGCACGAGCTGCGCCAGAAAATAATGATTCAGCTTTCGCTCTTTCAATGAACGGTCGTGTTTTTGTTTTGCGCTCCGAATTTGTGTTCTTTTTGTCCATAAGCCATCGGGGTTTAATTCAATTTTTCTTACATTTAAAAAGCTTTTTATGTCCCTAACAACATCCGTTCGCTTCGCGAGTGCACAGTGATTGATTTGTGTTTAAATTAACTAAAATAGTTTGCACGTCCAGTCTCTGTGCAGTGTTTGTTGTTAGTGTTTTTATTTAATTGCATTCTCCTTTTCTACCAAACGCTGTTTGGAGCAGTAAGCATCTATACGGTAGTTACCCGCTCTCCCGCATAAAACATTGTTGTTGGTACAACTAAAACTTACGCTCCCCCGCTTACTCATTCCCGCTCACTCTCTCCCGCTCTCTCTTACTATCGTAGCTTTTTCTGTTTACACTGTGGTTTCGAATATAGCGATAATGGCTGCCTGTTGTTAAAAGAAATGTAAGTCGTTGATTTTGGCTGGACAACAGAGCATTCCGTGCCATTCGTGCTACAGTATTTTTCATGCAAAATGTCTTGGCTATTCGGGCCTGGTTTGCGATGCAATCGACATGAGAAGTGGCTTGCGCTACTATTGTGAAGAATGTATCGCGTATGAAACGGCTCACAAAAAGCACTGTGACGGAATTAATTCGAAACAGCTGTAGAAATACGGAGCTGCTTGTGGCTGCTCCTAAGCGTAAAAAGATCGCGGTCGATAGACAACCCACGGGAGACGCTAGTGAAACTCATTCTGGCGATCCGGGTTCCGCAGCACAGCAGTCGATCTCAGCTGCCGCACAAATGGTACTGAGGTCGAAAGCTAAAAAAAATTCGGTATCCACATGTAAAGATCGTGAGATTTTGCCGCATGAGACACCCGAAAAATCTTTAAAAAAAAAAACACAGAAATGATTCCAACGCCGCATGTTGACTTAACGTCTGGAGTACCGACTGGAACTGTTAGTGCAGCCATAAATGCTGTAGTACCAAAACCTGTCAAAACCTAATATCTACTACCGACTCACTGCCTATCTTTAAATCAATAATACTATCCTACTTAGCAACTAATTAGTTTTACTTTATGTATCTTGACTATTCGTATTTCGACCTGCATGTATTTTTAATTGTCTATTGTGAAATTCTCTTCTTTGTCCGCGATTTCGTTTACTCGCCCAAAACGGTGTAGGACCCCGCGCGAAACAAGCATTGCTTGGTGTCGTAAGGGCCACTTGATTGTACTGACCATAGTGCATCAACGTCCAAGAAAAATGCCGGCGCAGCAGACTTCAAAGCCGGAGGAGCAGACTAAACTGGGGAAGCCCGTTCCTGAAGGCATTCGTTGCTACAATTGCAGGCAAATAGGGCACATGGCTAGAAAGTGCGGCGACACAAGAGGCCGGATGGGGGCTTTTTCAAGTTCTTTGGGCTGGACCATAAATACCAGCTATGCCCTAAGCGAGAGGCGTCAACAAGGGAGGCGCTGATGTAAGATGAACAGGGATCTGGATCCGAGGACTTGAAAGCGGTTCAACCAATCGAAATTTGAGTATTGCGCGGTGAAAAGGGGCAATATATTTCTATAATTAAATTAAATTAATTCAAAAAAATATTGTTTTGAGTTTAAACGAGGACGGAAGCTAAATTTGAGAAGCCGAAGTTTGAATACCCTTGCAGATTTCAGGAATTAAAATTTGACTACAATAGGAACATGAATTAATAAATATTTCATAATTCAAAAATTAAATTTTTCACCCTATTGGTCTTATGGGAGCTATAGCATATAGACGTCCGATCGGAACGCGCTTTTACCCTGATCAATGTATGCTCAACATAATACGATTTGGAAAGACTCATGATAATAGCTTTTACACTTTTACATCAAATTTTTAACCTATTTCACCCTATTACTCCTATGGGAGCTATAGGATATAGACGTCCGATCGGCATCCGTAGACACGGCAGTACACCCCCCATACACCATCGTGGGAAGGCGTGGGTTGCTCAAAAGATCTGGATTACGCTACGCTGATCCCAGTCAGCCACGCCAACTTGTTTCTCGATTGCGGAGCCGAATCTCCATCGCCCCGTCGACAATATCATCTCTAACCTGGAAAACCGTTTTGCTGGACTACGTAACGCCACAACGGTAAGGTTACGTCATCAGTGCCAACGCCGCCAGAGCGCTCGCGCCAATCGCTGAGTCCTCTGGTCTCATTCCGCCGTCACTGCAGTGCTTTTGGTTTTAACCTCCAAGTCCACTGTACACGCATACAGTCACCACGAGTGCCAATAGCAGTCACCGCGCAACGCATCAACCTGGAACTGGTTCATTGCGGAACAAGAGCGTTGCCAGATATTCGACTACATAAGTTGGCAGCATACGTTTATAACCACATACCAAAAGCCTAAATTTTTAATTACATACACTTTACAAGGGCTTATTGTAAGTTATCCACAATAACCATATGTCCCACACCGCTGCACGTATTAAAACAAAGGCGATCCAACATAAGCTGGAGTATTTCCCGCATTGGAACAGCAGTCGCCAAGGCGGAACAGGTTGAGAAGCCCAATGCCGCGCTGACGCCAGCCGAACTCACGTGTCGGCAAACTATTTTGGAGGCCTATTTCAAACAAATCATGGCCGTCCATACCGAAATCGAGGCACTCGACTCAACCGAGGAACAGCTAAACACCGGCCGAGCTGGAAGATATGTTCATCGCTATAAAGGTCACCATAAAGGATCAGCTTGGGGACGACGTGCACAATTCTACGCCGCTCGCCCAAGATGCGCTCCTCAGGCCTGGACCAACTCTTGTGCTCCCAACCTTTGCTGGTGAGTAATCACCTCATAAACTATCTCAGAGGCGCCGCCTTAGAAACCATCAAGGCGTTTTAAGTCACTCCAGAGAATTACAGCAAGGCCTTACTTCGCCTAAAGAGCAGGTACGATAACCCCACCATCGTATTCCTAGACAACATAGCGTCACTCTTCAAATTGCCAACTGTGACCACTGAAAATAGTGTACAGTTGCGCAGCCTGATTGATCAGCGTTGTTTAACTTGTTGCGATCTTTAGGATCCAAAGCGCAGATAGCTCAAACGATGTTGATTGCCGACTTCAAAACATTACGCCTGCCCAACGCCTAGAAGAAATCTCGAAATCTAGAAATCTCTGTGCACAAACTGAATAGGCAAGGCTCATCATTCATCAAATTGCCCATCCTCAAATTGGTGCAGAATATGTTCACGGCTGCATCACACTATGCTTCACTTCGATCCGTAGCTGAACACCGTTACTTACGGTACCGTATCAGTGCCGTATCTAGCAATTCACCTCGCCGATCAACATGCAAGTTCACATCAAATTGGAGCTGAAGCCATTAAATTGTGTTTTTATGTGGATGACTTTCTCGGTGGAGCAGATACGCTAGATCAATTGAACCAGATTTAAAACGAAGTCATCGTTATCCTCACGGCCGGCAAGATAGAACTGGCAAAATGGCACTCCAACCATCAGGATTTCGTCAATGATAAAACCGATCAAGGAGCTAAATCTCGACGACAACCACATTGGGACTAAAGTGGAACCAACGAGAGGATATCTTCAAATTCTCGGTGACCTCATCCCTCTTCAATCCCCTGGGACTTGTCTCGCCAGTTATTATGATGGCAAAATTCTTCTACAGGAAATTGGACTTCTTAGACTGCAGTGGGACGAATCAGTGCCAATGATACTCCAACAAGTGTGGCTTTCGTTCGTGTCGTCGCTACAGCATTTGGACTCTCTGCTTATCCTACGTTTCTGCCTGCACCCCCATTCAGAGAAGCTACAACTTCAAGGCTTCAGCGATGCTTCAATAAGAGGGTATGGATGTTGCATTTACGTGGAAGTTCATTTAATCGTCTCAAAGTCGCGTGTGGCACCAACGAGAAAGAAGTCGATGCCGCAGCTCGAGCTCTGTGAAGCGCATCTTCTAGCACGACTCTACAACCAGATAAAGGCTGCCTTTCCACAACACACGCCCGCTACTTTTCTGTGAACAGATTCACAGCTGGTGTTGCATTGAATTCGACAACATGCTGCGACTTTCTACGTTTGTCGGCAACCGGATATCCGATATCCAAGAATTCACGCCAGGCTTTCACTGGAGGTTCGTTCCGACACGGCACAACCCAACTGACATGATCTCCAGAGAATGCAACCTTTCACAACTCACCGAGTAAACTCGGCATCGTTTGACACGATTACATGATTACAAAAAATAATCGTGGCATCGCCAACTTGATTACTTTTACTCGTGGAATCGGCATTGGCGTCGTATCGTGCAGGTCTCGAGTACAAACGAATTTGTAACGTTCCATTTCATACCTCCTAGGGCTCCACACTTTGGCGGCCTCTGCGAGGCTGCTTTTAAGAGCGCCAAGAATCTCTTGTGCCGCACGCTCAAGGATGCCCCACTGACCTTCGAGGAGCTCTCAACTGTCGCTGCTGAGACTGAGGCGATCCTAAACTCTCGCCCGCTCTCTCCACACTCATCGGATCATGGAAGCGTGTCAGCGCCATCAAGCAACACATCTGGAGTCGCTGGTCTACGGCCAAATCTAACTGGACGACTGGATCTTCGAATGGATTTTCGAATATTGCAGTGTGTCCATGTCCCTCCTCATCCATGGCTGTTAGGTCACATCGAAGCACCTATACCAGGAAAGGACAACCACGTCCGAGTCGCTTATGTCCGGACGTCAAAAGGAATTATAAGGCGACCGATTCATAAATTGGCCCGTTTACCAATTAATTTAAAGTAACTAGGTACTTTCAATGGGGCCGGAATGTTGGGCCACAATTGAATCTTGAGAAAACATGAATGTAATTGAATGTAAGTATTGATCTTTCTTGAAGTCTATTGATCTAAATGTTAACCTGAGCTGCGCTCTTAGTGGTAAAACTTCACGCTCGCATGTAACTCACCACACTGGCCACGAAGGCTATTATACGACGTAAGAATAAAGAGTTCAATTTTGATACTGCGACAATACGGTTGTATTTGCTTCACTAACTTAATTATCCCCCCGACTCCCTACAGTCTCGTGTGGGTCAGGAAAACGCTCCTGCTCCATCCAACAGATGCTCTCAAATTCAAAATCTGAACATCGAAAATCGGCGCTCCTTTGTGAAAGGAAAGTCGCTTTGCTTCAATTGCCTACGCCCTGGCCACCGATCTTCACAATGTGCACAATTCGTGCAATCACTGCAATGGCCGTCATCATTACATCCTGAAAACATGGATTCCATGACAATTGCTTGTTCGGACACTGCACAGGCCAGTTCTCAAACTTCTGGATGTAGCTCAACTTTGGTCGCCCAGACGCAAAACAGCACATCATTAACACAGTCACCGGGACTCAAAAGAAGCACATTGCACATCTTACACAATTTGCCGTGTGCTTTTGGATAGTGGTTCTGAGCTATTTTTTCTGGACGTTGATGTTCTTTGGTCAGTAAAATCAAGTGGCCCTTACGACACCAATCAATGCTTATTACGCACGGAGCACTACACCGTTTTGGGCGAGTAAACGAAATCGCGGACAAACAAAAATACAATTTCACAAAAGACAATTAAATATACATGCAGGTCAAAATACGAATAGTCAAGATACATAAAGTAAAACTTATTATTTGCTAGGTAGGATAGTATTATTGATTTAAAGATAGGCAGGGAGTCGTTAGTAGATATTAGGTGGTATAGTCTATTATAGTCATTGCAGAGTACTTTAAAAGGTTCATGCATTGCATAATTAGAGATACAATGATTTAGAACTAGAGGAATATAGTTTTTTTGTGAATCTATTAGGCACATTAAAATGCAGGCGACCCAGTAACTCGGGGCTCTCCACATCACCATGAATAAGATTCCTGATAAACGTAATACCATGCATACGTTTCTAAACGATGCGTCAACGCACGTTCACCCTTAAGAATACTAGTTTCCGGCATATCTTCAGTTAAGGCCGAAACTACTAGAGGTTTGGCAACGCTGCATATCAAATCAATGGTGTCACTGCATACGATTTTTGTCGCAGCCCATGTGCTGGGAAAAATCATATAATCACTTTAACGTGACGATATTGACGAAACAGCTTTAAGGATCTACGATGGACTACAGTTAGCCGATACATCGTTTAACACATCTTCACCTGTAGACATTTTACTGGGAAATGAACAACTTTGGTTCGTTCTGTGAGGTGATAAAAATAAGACGTCGATGGAAATATCATTGCCATCAGCTCGATCTTTGGATGGATATGGGCACTTCCATAATGTCGCTCGGGACATTTGCACACCTTTAAAGTTGAAAAAAAATTGGAAAAAAATTGATTTTATTTTTAATAATGGGCTTTTCTTTTCACTGTTCCCAGGCTCTATTTTGTGTAAAAATCTTGATTTTGTACCACTTTTAGTTCTTAAGATATCGTTAAAAAACTGCCGTATTCGCTCGGGACAAAAATATAAGTGATTTTCGGGGAAGTTCATTTAACACCAGAATTTAGCGAATTCTGATGGAATATTTGAATGCAATTTTTTTAAACGTTGTCCAAATATGTCGCTGTGAAATGGTTTTGGTTTTACTCAAAAATGGTTTGCCGTTTTTTTTATGCAGTTTCAACCACATTCGCTCGGGACATGTCGCTCGGGACATTTTTTCTTAGCCTCTATCCCTCAATTACTGGCTGTTTTGCTTTTAACTTAATAGTTCAACATTTAAATGAAGCAATCAGTACAGAAAAATGTCACATATTAGCATTCCTAAGAGCTACTACTCAACCCAACAAAAAGTCGTCCAAAACAAAAACAAAAACAAAAACGTTGTTTTTCATATGAAGTTTTTTGTTTTGGAGGACTTTTTGTTGGGTTGAGTACTAAGCCTAAAGGATAAATTCACTACTGAAGACGGGTCCAAAAAATAACAAAAAAATAGCCAAAAACTGATTTTTGCGTATATTGGTGGGGTTTGTAATAAAAATAATTAAACTACACTCCAAATTTGTAGTTAAGGTCAGTATCCAACTAATTAGAAACTAATATCGGGGCAAAATCATGTGGAACTATGTTTTATTCAAGTTTCAAGGTTTTTGGCTTGGTGGACATTTTGCTGAAAGTGCCCATATTTACTACCGTTGCAATGCCGCACCCATTAACCGCCAACACGCTCGTAATGCCTTACACATTGGGCCCAGCATTCAACGTAGCCTTTTTCACGTATGCCCTCGCTTTCGAATGCACAAGTTTGTGTTTTCGGCGGACATAGTCAAAATGTTTCGCCAGATCTAGGTTGCCCCTATGCACCGCAACTTTCAACCGATCGTATGGAGAGATGCTCCAAATGATCCTCTTCAACACTTTCAACTCTGCACAGTTTCCTATGGAACAAGCTGTGCAGCGTTTCTTGCTGTTAGGGTAATGGACCAACTAGCGCGAGACCACCAGGATGAGTTTCCCACAGCATCAAAAATTGTGCTTGAGAACTTTTACGTAGACGATGTCCTCACTGGCGCAGAAACTGAAGACAAATTACTTAGCAGCCGCGACGAACTCATCTTGGCAAATGGGTGTCCAACAGCTGCCGCCTAAGCCATACCAGTCAAGACGAGCTTCCAATAACCAGTGCGGTGAAGGTTTTAGGAATGCATTGGAATCCCCAAGACGACGTCCTGTCCTACAAGGCTTAACTTTCCACGGAGCCAGAAGCTACTAAACGGGAAGTATTGTCAGATGTCTTACGAATTTTCGATCCTCTAGGTATTCTGGCGCATATGGTAGTACAGTTCAAAATCCTTTTCCAAGAACTTTGGCTACTTGGCCTGGACTGGGATTCAAAACTCCCACCGAAGCTGGCTGAGTGGTGGCAGACCTGACGCGACGATATTAACTACATAACCAACCTACGGATTCCACGTTTAGCACACAACAAATCGGGAAAAATCGAATTACATGGATTTTCAGACGTCGTATACAGCCGTGTAAGCAACGTAGACGGCACCTGCTTGGTGTCACGTATGGCAGCCAAAACACGCGATGCGCCACTAAAGCAACAAAGTCTTCCTCGGCTGGAACTCTGTGGAGCACTATTGCTCACTCGCCTTCTCTGAGCTGTTAAAGAAGGCTTAGATCTCAAGGACATAATTGTGCATGCTTGGTGCGATTCCACGATTGTCCTTTCATGGCTGTCACACACCCCATCAAAGCTGAAAACCTTTATCGCCAACCGTACTTTGGAGATCCTGGATGTCAGACCACGCAGCGCATGGCATCACGTTGGCTGAAGGGATAACCCTGCCGACTGCGCATCGAGGGTAATGGTAGCAGCCAATCTCATGAGCTATGAGCTGTGGTGGAAGGGTCCACATTGGCTACACCTTAACGATCTGCTTGCTTTAAAGCTGCGTAGTGGCAACAATCTCAACACAATTTTGGACACGCCCATAATGGATGGGCTAATAACCTCTTTACTTTGCAGCCGTATTGAATCTAAACCTGAAGCGTCCCCGATTGAGTGTATATCGCTTCGAGTTTCTTCCTGGACCAAGCTGATTTGCTGCACTGCTTATGTTCTACGCTTTATAAATCGAAGCAGAATGAAGAAGCGGATTCCGTCAAGCCTCACACTCACGTTTGAGGAAATCAGCGAGGCTCGCAAGAAGGCTTCTCATCCGATCTACACCTGTTCCAAAGGGGAAAAACTGTTGCAAATTCGTCAACACTTCGAACACTTTCACCCATGGTTTGCAAGAACGGCCTGCTTCGTGTAGGTTGGCGCCTCTTAAACTCGCTACTACCGTAGGAAGTCAAGCATCCAATTATTCTGCCGAAACATCATCGCATTTATCTGCTTATTTTGGAGCATGAGCACAAGATACATCTTCATCCAGGTGTGACAGCACTTTTCGTCATCGTTCGCCAACAATATTGGATAGTTGGCGCACGCAAGCTTACACATGCTTGACACAAATGTGTTCGCCAGCGCCACAAAACAACTAATCAATACATGGTGGACTTGCCAGCTGTTTGGGTACGTCAAGCATATCCATTTGAAAATACTGGGTGCGACTTTGCCGGACCGCTTCTGCTCAAGGTGCACAAGAGACGGAATCCACGAAAGGAAAAGGGATACATCTGCACTTCGTCGTTTTATCTCCCGTCGAGGCAAGTGTACCCATATCTTCAGCGACAACGGCCGCAACTTTGTGGGAGCTAAGAAGGTGTTAGACGATATGTATAAGCTCATCCTGTCAGAGCAGCATAACACTCAAGTAACCCAAGTGTTGGCCAGCGAGGTTATCAAATGGAGTTGTATACCACCGCACGCACCCCACTGGGACGGAAAATGGGAATGAGCTGTTCGCTCCGTAAAGCTTCATCTGCGTCGTGTCATCGGGAATTCCATCCTCACATTTGAGCAGATGCACACCCTTCTGGCTCCAATTGAGTCCGTCGTCAATTCACGCCCTCTCTTCGCTACGTCAGACACCGAGGTTTCCTACTTGTCACCCGCACACCTGTTGATTGGACTTCTTATACATCAGTTCCAGAGGGCGATCTTGGCCACATAGCAGTTAACCGACTAAATTCTTGGCTAAATGTTCAGGCAATGTTACAAGGCTTTTGGAAGAGGTGGCATCAGGAGTTCCATACTACACTTCAACAACGCCCTAAAAGGAATACGAAGAGGAAAAGCGTTGCTACTGGGACTTTGGCGGTCATCAAGGACTCAAATACATCCCCGCCGCTTGGACTTTGGCGCGCGTAAAAAGCTGCGGACTTCATCAGGAGAATGTTGTTCATCAGGTAGGATGTTGAGGAACCTCATAACTAATCACAATAATTTGGTATATTTAATAGCATGTAAGATATTCCTTCTTGAGATGGTCTGGTCTCACTATTTTTCTTTCTCTCTCTCTCTTGTTTCTGACCACGAGCTGTCGACATGAATAAAGGGTTCATTTTTATTGTGAAATAATTGATTATTATTCGATCAACACAATTCGAAAGTGGTCTTACAAAACATTTAGCGTGATCTATTCACCATCACTGAGCTTAACTAAAAATTTGGAGTATAGTTTGATTATAATATAATATAATATAATATAATTATATGACAAACCCCGTCAATGTACGCAAAAGTTAGTTTTTATACCCGTTACTCGTAGAGTAAAAGGGTATATTGAATTCGTGCAAAAGTATGTAACAGGTAACATGATCACTAACCGAGTCGATCTAGCCATGTCCGTCTGTCTGTCCGTGCTTAATGGGTTAAGAAAATGTTTGTGTCATTCAAACGGAATTGAAGTGTTTTTTCCATAGGTGCCAAAATGTTTATATTATAAGTTCAAAATATGAGTACAGTTAACATTAAAATTTGTAAAAATACTTTTGACTAGGTTTGTACATGTTAAACTATTAAGTTAAAAGCAAAATAACAAATAAAAAAATAAAAAAGTGGTGAGAAAAAATTTCCCGAGCGAATGTGTTTGAAACAGCAACCAATTTTTGAGTAAAACCAAAACCATTTTACAGCGACATGTTTGGACAACATTCTAAAAAAAATCGCATTCAAATAGTCCATGAGGATTCGCTAAATTCTGGGTTGAATAAACTTCCCCGAAATCCACTTATTTTACGACAGCATTAAAGCTTTAATCGCGCTCGCGATTCGCCCCGGGTCTCACCCCTTCGTTAAGTTAGGCTTAAGCGTTTTTATATTGAAATTAAAGAGTTAGTTGTTATATGAATCTCATTGCGCAAACTCCATTTCTTCGTCGAGTAAAATCCCGAATTTTCACTGCAATCATAAGTTTCGCGTTTCGTTAATACAAAATAGTATTAAATTTTCATGGTGACCCCGACGTGATTAGCAGTGGAACTCGAGTTGTTATTTTTTTTTGGTGAAACAAACAAATAAATCGCTCCGGCTTTTTACAACATTAAAGTGATCTGTTGCTGCCGATTTAATTCGTCGTTGCTGCCGCCAAATAAAATTGTTGCCGCCAATTCATTTTGTTGGAAGTTTGCAAGACTTTGCAGGCTTCTTCGAGTTCATTGCCGCTGCTGTTCTCAATCGCCGTTAGCTGGACCAGTGTACTTGTTGTTGTCGCTGTTAATCCGCTGTTCCTGCCTACTTTAATTCGTCGTTGCTGCCGCTGGAAAATTTTGGCCGCTTCAGTTTTTAAATCGCCATTAAGTGGACCAGTGAAATTGTTGTTGCCACTGCTTGTCGCCAGTTGCTGCCCACGTAAATTCGTCGAATTTTTGACCGCTACAGTTTTCAATCGCCGTTATCGCCAAATTCACCGCTTTAATCCCCTACGCACAGGAAGGAAGTCATATGGATTTGAAGAGGGAAGTTACCGACGGATGTGAATCGTCCCACCAGGTATAGAGTGCTAAAAGTGCATTAGTGTGAAAAATTCGGTAGATAGCGAGCATTCTAACCAAGAAATAAATAAAACTTGAATGCATTAACGATTATAATTCTGATACATACATCCATACTTATACATATACATATTTCGTATTATAAATAAATAAGTGAATCGCTTCAATCAAATAAATATTTGTCGGCTTCCTGGTTGTTTAAAAAATAAAATGCCCCCATTTCTCGTCGTAGTGAACACCAATTATATCCTTGCAAAAATTAAAAGGGTAAAAGTTGAGAATTGTTAAAAGTTCTAATTCGAGAATTAAATTCCCGGCAAATTTTCTACCGCGCATTTTCCTTAAATTTCCCTCGCTTTTCGCCATTTCCCGCGCTTTAGGCGTCAGGTTTTTATATTCGTTGCCCTTAGCTATCGGTCAGTGCATCATTCTCCGTTAGCATTGCGTTGAGCACCGCCAGCCCTACACACATACACACACACACACACACAGACAGCGTAGCCCGTTCTTTCGAGTTCTCTTTCGTCGTTTTCGTTTTCGATCGCTGGAACGGTGCAAGCGTTGCCGCTGCCTTGGCGTGTGCTTCCCTACACTACGTGCGGACGGCATATTATTATAATTGAATTATTATAATAAAATAGGATTCCTTAACATAATTCCGCAATTCATTTAAATAACTCCCCTACACTGCTTGCGTTCAGCTTATTCCTCACGTTGGTTATTATTTTTAAACTTAATAAATTTAAAAACAAATTTTTGTTTACATTTACATACATATAATTTAAAACTAAAATAAATTAAATTTTAAACTTTTCAACACCAAAAAAAAACAAGAAAGGAAGCTACCTTTGGCCAGCCGAAGATTATATACCCTTGCAGATAAAGTAATACTCACTCGGTGCAGTTCCAGGGATTCCAGATTCAGTTTCTATTTTTGAATTTTGTTTTTAAGTAGTCAAGAATTAAAACGCCTACTTCCTACAAAGTAACAATGAATTTTCTTATATATGTTTGAATATTCCTATGGAGCCTTAAGATATAGTGGTCCGATCCGGCTGGCTCCGACATATGTACTACCTGCAATAGAAAGAAGACTTTCGGGAAAGTTTCATCGCGATAGCTTCAAAACTGAGAGACTAGTTCGCATAGAAACGGACAGACGGACAGACGGACAGACGGACATGGCTAGATAGACTCGGCTATTGGTGCTGATCAAGAATATATATACTTTATGTGGTCGGAAACGTCTCCTTCACTGCGTTGCAAACATCTGACTGAAATTATAATACCCTCTACAAGGGTATAAAAAAAATTTCAAAATCAGAAAGTAACAACAAGGACATCGAAGAGTTGAAAAACCAACGAGATGAATATATGAGGGGTATAGAGCGAACGCAAAGATGTTTAAATGAGGGTCGATTCTCTTTAAATACGGTTGAGTTAGAATGTCGATTAGAAATCCTAAATACACACAATATACAAAATTAAATTGAAGCGAAAGATGGAGGTGATGTGTACCGCGAAGAGTTAGAAGAGACTGCGATAATAGCAAAATCGTTGCTAATTTCCCTAATTGCGGAAAAAAAGCTTAAGAGCGTTGACAATTCCGCTCCGCCGGCAACGCGCACACCCCAATGCCGTTTGCCGAGCGTTGCTCTTCCAACCTTTCGTAACTTCTGTTGACAAAGATGACAGCTGCACGTTATCGAAAAATTTAACCATCTAATATCGTGTTTGGCTGGAGACGCGCTAGGAACAGTCAGGGCATTCCAAGTTACAGCGAATAATTATCCAAAAGCCCTGGCTAGCCTAAGGCGGGTGTACGATAATGATTGTTTAATTTTCTTTGACTATATATCGACACTGTTTAATCTGCCAAAGATTTCCCCGCCATCAGCTACAGCCTTGAGAAATCTGATCGACACAGTCACAGCGCTGTACGATTCTCTTTTGTCCATTGGGGATGACAAACGTATTACGAATGCCATCCTCATCCATCTAGTAATGGGCAAAGTCGATGCAGGAACTATAAGAAAATGGGAAGAACAGTTAGATTATACTTCGCTTCCTGTTTGGAGTGAGTGTGAGTCGGCCCTGAACAAGCGCCATCAGCATATGGTTGCCGAAGAAGCGTGTAAGCCAAAAATTGTTCAGCAGAGCCAGGCTTATCCTAAGAAGAATGGAAATAGGAGTTTTTCGTTTGTTGCTGCCATGGACGACCCCGAAGTATGTGTGTTTTGCAACTCAGCAGAACATCAAGTAGGAAATTGCACTGCTTTTGCTGCTCTAACAGTTCAGCCAAGATTCGAATTCGCAAAAAAGGCTCCTTTGTGCATTAACTGCCTCCGAAAGGGCCACACGGTAAACAGATGCAAATCGAAAAGATGCAGGGTGTGTAAGCCCTCACACCACACATTGCTGCACATTTACTCGCCATCAAATCTCGCGTTGCCAGCTCCTCCTCAGCCCACGCTCTTGCAGAATACTCCATCCACTTCGCATGTTTTGCATGCGACTGCATCGGATAGAGTTATTCTTGCCACAGCCATCGTGAGCGTCCAAACAAAAAGTGGCGAATTAGTTTTGGCTCGAGCCTTGCTCGATTCTGGTTCACAAATAAATTTTGTGACCGATGAGCACGCTTAGAGACTTCAGATTAAGAGAGAGGACGTGTGTTTTAGCTTGCGGGGCATTGGTGATACTAATGCTCAAGCAACCAAGAAAATTCACACGATAGTCAAGTCGCGAGTGGATAGCAGTCAATTGTCGTCCGAATTTTACATACTAAAAAATATTTCTGGTTATCATCCGGATCAAACGGTGAACACCAGCGGCTGGAGGGTGCTTGAAAATATTCAATTGGCATATCCATTCTTCTTCAAGCCCCAAAAAATAGATATGCTTATAGGCGCAGACTCGTTCTTTGAACTATTGTCAGTCGGCCAGATAAAGCAAGGGCCTGAGTTTTCCATTTTGCAGAAAACAGTTCTCGGCTGGATAGTGTCAGGGAGATGTGCCTCAGAAAAAATAAGAAATACGGAAAAGTTGGTACATCTCAGATGCCAGGAGGAAGTGTTGGAGTCAATCGGCGCAACCCTGCAGAAATTTTAGTCTGTGGAGGACTTGCCGCCCAAGGCCGAGGTCCATACTCCTGAGCAGCAACTTGGTGAGCAACACTTTGAGAAAAATACTCAAAGATTGTCGTCCGGGAGATTTTCGGTTCGTCTGCCGTTCAAATCTGACCCAAACACTCTTGGTTCATCATATGAAGTTGCGAAACGTAGATTTTTATCGCTTGAAAGAAGATTATCCAAAGAACCCTCTTTAAAAAAGATGTATCTGGAATTCATGGAAGAATATGAAGCGATGGGCCATATGTGTTTCACTAACAATAAAATTCCAGACAGTCCGCACACTCAGAAAAAAAATCGCCCTGAATTTTAGAAAATCGCCATACTTTTTAAGCCAAAGGCAGCTCGCCTTTTTTTTAGAAAAAATATTTCTAAAAATTAGAAAAAAAAACAAGAAAGGAAGCTACCTTCGGCCAGCCGAAGCTTATATACCCTTGTAGATAAAAGAATACTAACTCGGTGCAGTTCCAGGGATTCCAGATTCAGCGTTTCGATTTATTTCAATTTTGTTTTTAAGTAGTCAAGAATCAAAACGCCTACTTCCTACAAAGTTACAATGAATTTTCTTATATTTGTTTGGGAGCCTTAAGATATAGTGGTCCGATCCGGCTCGCTACGACATATGTACTACCTGCAATAGAAAGAAGACCTTCGGGAAAGTTTCATCGCGATAGCTTTAAAACTGAGAGACTAGTTCGCATAGAAACGGACAGACGGACATGGCTAGATAGACTCGGCTATTGGTGCTGATCAAGAATATATATACTTTATGTGGTCGGAAACGTCTCCTTCACTGCGTTGCAAACATCTGACTGATATTATAATACCCTCTACAAGGGTATACAAATTTCTTAAATTTAGGGTTAGTTTTTGCAAAATTGAATAAGAAGAAGAAGAAAAAAAAATCGGGAGTTATGCTGACTCCTCCCCTCTGTCGGTGTGGGGTGTTGTTGTTGGGGTACCCGTTTCTCAACTTATTGTTCTCTCCTCTATTTAAACACATGGATGACGTCACGATGTTTGTACACAAACACACTTTTAATCTTAAATTGTAACTGAAATAATAACTGAAATTATTATATTATTTATTAATGATAAACATAAAAATCAAATAACTTACTATCTTGAGAAAAACATTTGGGTCGCTCGCGGGATTCGAACCCCTTACCTCACAGTTTGCAGGCAAACACTCTACTTGCTGCGCCAGGGAAGCATCACGAGAGGCGCTGTACAAAGTACATTCTCATTCTGTTCTCTTGGGTTCTAGGTTTATAGTCTTATTTATCCATTATGTGTGTGTTAGTTTACCTAAATCCTTATTTGTATTAAAGTATACATATTAATGCGCAAAACAAAAAATAAAAAGACGCAAAAAATGTCCGCCTCTACGTGGGATCGAACACACGCTTCCGAATATAAGCGTAGAAAACAAATAATCCGCTCGCATTAGACCCCTAGGCTACCGATTGGGCCAATTTTCTAAAATGTAAGGCGGTTTTTTCTTAGTTTTAAAGAAAAATTTCTGAATAACAGAAAATTTTTCTAAAAGTGGATAACAAGAGGAGTTGATCTTATCAGGGTTAGTTTTTCTTATTATTTAGAAAAATATTTCTGAAAAATAGAAATATTTTCTGAATTTCAAGGCGATTTTCAAAGTATGGCGATTTTCTTAAATTTAGGGCGATTTTTTTTCTGAGTGCACTATTTCATTCCGCACCAATGCGTGCTGCGACCTCAAAGCACCTCGACAAAGTTGAGAGTGGTATTCGTCGCCTCGAGCCGTACATCGACGCAGGTCGCGTTGAATGACATCTTGATGGTTGGCCCCACTATTCAAGAGAAGCTGTATTCGACCCTGCTTCGGTTCAGACTGCACAAGTTTGCGCTTGCAGCAGACGTAAAAAAGATGTATCGTCAAGTAATGGTTGACGAAGCTGACCGAAACTTTCAGCTCATAGTGTGGAGACGAGATCCGTCTGAGTCTCTAAAAATCTTCAAGCTGAACACCAGCCCCCTAACTGGCGATTCGGTGTTTAATGCGGCCTGGAGAGATCGCGCAGGATTCGTGTCCAAAAGCTGCCAAGGTCATTCAGAATGACTTTTATGTTGACGATTTGTTGACTGGCGCCAGATGCGTTAATGACCTGTTAAGCCTTCGAGACGAAGTTTCTCAGGTATTGCAAGAGGCAGGATTTGAATTGGCAAAGTGGTTTTCTAACTGCCCAGAGTTGACCGCATCTGAAAGCGCAGTCATGCCGCTAACGGCAGACTCAGACGTAACTAAAACCCTTGGCGTGGTTTGGTTGCCGGGTAAAGATTACTTTCAATTTCGGTTGGATGACTCTTTCCTGGATCTTCGTGCGACAAAACGAAACATGCTGTCGGTGACTGCCCGACTTTTCGATGCGCTTGGCCTATTGTGCCCTCTAGTGACTAGGGCAAAAATGTTGTTGCAGGAACTGTGGCTTCGAAAGTTAGACTGGGACGAGTCGCTGCCGATGCAACTGCAGACATCTTGGGAAGCTTTTAAGGGAACGCTGTCGCAGCTGCCCAAGATCAAGGTATCGCGATTCGTTCATACAGACGCCAAAGTCCCGGAAGAAATACATGGTTTCGCTGACGCTTCCATGCGAGCGTATGAAGCGTGCATCTACGTTCGCACTAGTACCGCTGAAGGTTTATATGATGGACGTTGATGCACTACGAGCAGTACAAACAAGTACCAAGCACGTGCTTGTTACGCGCGGGACCCTTTATCAATTAGGGCAAAAATGCGAGTTCGCGGGGAAAATACATGAAACAAATAGAGACGGGACACATAAAGATTATAATGGCTAAAACTAAGATTGAAGCAAATGAGATAATATTTTGGTTTTTAAGATAGCGTTAGATGTTGAAGTGCAAATTAAATGATAAAAATTGTTATAATTTGTACATAGAACGCGAAAGGGCTCATGCAAAGTAAAATTTGATGTACATCGAGGCAAATTAAGAGGGTAATAATTTCGTGTTAGTCTAACGGGAACATTAAAAGTTAAACGGTTTGCCTTTTCTACTGAATCGATATCACCTGTTATAAGATTGTGCATAAAAATAGTACCAAGCATTATTCTACGGTTTTCAAGTGTTGGTAAATTAAGAAATAGTAATCTACTCAGGTAGGGAGGTAGCCTTACGTTTTGATCCCAGTTCAAACTACGAAGGGCAAAAAGGAGAAATTTTTTGTACCGACTCAATACGGTCGATGTGCACTTGATGTTGTGGACTCCAAACTGAAGAACAATATTCCAAAATAGGACGGACAAGGGAGGTAAATAATAATCTGGTTGTATAAGGGTCATCAAATTCTTTTGACCAACGCTTTATAAACCCAAGAACACTCATAGCTTTATTGACAATGGCCATTATGTGGCAGTTAAATTTAAGTTTTGGGTCGAGTAGAATACCTTAATCGTTAATCTCTAATCTAATAGAATTAAAGGGATAATATTTTGGTCAGTAGCAAATTCCACCCAGAACGGATTGACCTAAAAATCTAGAAAAATCAAATTAATTCGGAAATAATTTGGCGCAGAGTGTGACGTAGAGATTAAAACAAAAAACGACCCCAAAAATCGATTTGTTTTTTTTTTTTAATTTTTTCTTTTGCCATTTCTCGCCTTCTCTGAGCTGTTAAAGAAGGCTTAGATCTCAAGGACATAATTGTGCATGCTTGGTGTGATTCCACGATTGTCCTTTCATGGCTGTCACACACCCCATCAAAGCTGAAAACCTTTATCGCCAACCGTACTTTGGAGATCCTGGATGTCAGACCACGCAGCGCATGGCATCACGTTGGCTGAAGGGATAACCCTGCCGACTGCGCATCGAGGGTAATGGTAGCAGCCAATCTCATGAGCTATGAGCTGTGGTGGAAGGGTCCACATTGGCTACACCTTAACGATCTGCTTGCTTTAAAGCTGCGTAGTGGCAACAATCCCAACACAATTTTGGACACGCCCATAATGGATGGGCTAATAACCTCTTTACTTTGCAGCCGTATTGAATCTAAACCTGAAGCGTCCCCGATTGTGTGTCTATCGCTTCGAGTTTCTTCCTGGACCAAGCTGATTTGCTGCACTGCTTATGTTCTACGCTTTATAAATCGAAGCAGAATGAAGAAGCGGATTCCGTCAAGCCTCACACTCACGTTTGAGGAAATCAGCGAGGCTCGGCAGAAGGCTTCTCATCCGATCTACACCTGTTCCAAAGGGGAAAAACTGTTGCAAATTCGTCAACACTTCGAACACTTTCACCCATGGTTTGCAAGAACGGCCTGCTTCGTGTAGGTTGGCGCCTCTTAAACTCGCTATTACCGTAGGAAGTCAAGCATCCAATTATTCTGCCGAAACATCATCGCATTTATCTGCTTATTTTGGAGCATGAGCACAAGATACATCTTCATCCAGGTGTGACAGCACTTTTCGTCATCGTTCGCCAACAATATTGGATAGTTGGCGCACGCAAGCTTACACATGCTTGACACAAATGTGTTCGCCAGCGCCACAAAACAACTAATCAATACATGGTGGACTTGCCAGCTGTTTGGGTACGTCAAGCATATCCATTTGAAAATACTGGGTGCGACTTTGCCGGACCGCTTCTGCTCAAGGTGCACAAGAGACGGAATCCACGAAAGGAAAAGGGATACATCTGCACTTCGTCGTTTTATCTCCCGTCGAGGCAAGTGTACCCTTATCTTCAGCGACAACGGCCGCAACTTTGTGGGAGCTAAGAAGGTGTTAGACGATATGTATAAGCTCATCCTGTCAGAGCAGCATAACACTCAAGTAACCCAAGTGTTGGCCAGCGAGGTTATCAAATGGAGTTGTATACCACCGCACGCACCCCACTGGGACGGAAAATGGGAATGAGCTGTTCGCTCCGTAAAGCTTCATCTGCGTCGTGTCATCGGGAATTCCATCCTCACATTTGAGCAGATGCACACCCTTCTGGCTCCAATTGAGTCCGTCGTCAATTCACGCCCTCTCTTCGCTACGTCAGACACCGAGGTTTCCTACTTGTCACCCGCACACCTGTTGATTGGACTTCTTATACATCAGTTCCAGAGGGCGATCTTGGCCACATAGCAGTTAACCGACTAAATTCTTGGCTAAATGTACAGGCAATGTTACAAGGCTTTTGGAAGAGGTGGCATCAGGAGTTCCATACTACACTTCAACAACGCCCTAAAAGGAATACGAAGAGGAAAAACGTTGCTACTGGGACTGTGGCGGTCATCAAGGACTCAAATACATCCCCGCCGCTTGGACTTTGGCGCGCGTAAAAAGCTGCGAACTTCATCAGGAGAATGTTGTTCATCAGGTAGGATGTTGAGGAACCTCATAACTAATCACAATAATTTGGTATATTTAATAGCATGTAAGATATTCCTTCTTGAGATGGTCTGGTCTCACTATTTTTCTTTCTCTCTCTCTCTTGTTTCTGACCACGAGCTGTCGACATGAATAAAGGGTTCATTTTTATTGTGAAATAATTGATTATTATTCGATCAACACAATTCGAAAGTGGTCTTACAAAACATTTAGCGGGATCTATTCACCATCACTGAGCTTAACTAAAAATTTGGAGTATAGTTTGATTATAATATAATATAATATAATTATATGACAAACCCCATCATTGTATGCAAAAGTTAGTTTTTATACCCGTTACTCGTAGAGTAAAAGGGTATATTGAATTCGTGCAAAAGTATGTAACAGGTAACAGGATCACTAACCGAGTCGATCTAGCCATGTCCGTCTGTCTGTCCGTGCTTAATGGGTTAAGAAAATTTTTGTGTCATTCAAACGGAATTGAAGTGTTTTTTCCATACGTGCCAAAATGTTTATATTATAAGTTCAAAATATGAGTAGGGGAGAGTGGGGGAATTTCGTCAGCATTTTTTCAAAGCTATTTTTTGTCCATCTTGAGACACGTTATCATATTTCTATTTTTATTGTTGAATGCGGTTAGCACCAAGCTTTAAAATTTGACATTCCCCTATTTTTTTAATTAGCTTGGTGATTTATAAAAAAATAAAATGTAAAACCAATATACTGGGGCAATCTCACCACACAGGGGGGTAAAATCACCACACAACTGGGGAAATTTCGTCACCTGAAAAATGTAGGGAGTTTAACGCCTGAAAATATGCTACACTGATCAAGCGTACCATTTTTGTTGACGTCCTATATTTGTTGCTGCTGCTGGTAGTCTGTTCGTTAGCCAGCTCGTCAAATATAAAAATATGTATTTAAAATAGGTGCGAATTTACCCTTAGCGTAGGGTGGCAAAATTTCCCCAGACCGTACTTTTTTAGAAATAATTATTTTTCTTGCGAAATTAGGCGCGAAGTTAAAAATCACTGACGCAGAAATGCACATTATAGCACTGTGTATTATATAAAAAATCGTGTATCTTATTCCTTTTGAATTGTGGCATACAGAAAAAATTTCGTCGAGAACTAAATGTAGCTTTTGAACTGTTAAAACACATTTAATATTATAGCTTAATTATCTTGGCCTTCTGTGCAAAACAAATGCATTGGTTGTGTCTGGCCGTCTTGAAGGACTAAAACAAAAAAATTATATATTTTTACGACTTATGGATTCCGAGATATTGCAGGTGACGAAATTGCCCCTGTGACGAAATTCCCCCACTCTCCCCTACAGTTAACATTAAAATTTGTAAAAATACTTTTGACTAGGTTTGTACATGTTAAACTATTAAGTTAAAAGCAAAATAACAAATAACAAAATAAACGAGGACGGAAGCTAACTTCGGCAAGCCGAAGTTTTAATACCCTTGCAGATTTTACGAATGAAAACTTGACAAGAATAGCAACATGAATTAATAAACAACAAAATATTTTATAATTGAAAAAATAAAATTTAAAAATTTTTCACCCTATTGTTCCTATGGGAGCTATAGCATATAGACGACTGATCGGCACGCGCTTTTACCCTAATGAAGGAATGCATAAAATAATAAGATTTGGAAAGTTTCATGTAAATAGCTTATATTCTGCGCGAAATATCCTGAAAAACGTTAAATTTTTACCGATTCCACCCTATTGTTCCTATGGGAGCTATAAGATATAGACGTCCGATCGGCACGCGCTTTTACCCTGATCAAGGTATGCGTAAAATAATAAGATTTAGAAAGATTCTTGTCAATAGCTCTTACACTGAGCGAAATATCTTCATTTTGTGAAAGTTATATCCGATTGTTCCTATGGGAGCTATAGGATATAGACGTCCGATCGGGTCGGCTTTCAAACTTGATCTGCGTACACATGTTTTAGGTCGATTGTGAAAGTTTCAAGGCGCTAGCTTTTAAACTGAGCTCGCAAACGGTATTGAAACAGACATACAGACGGACAGACGGACAGACGGTCAGACGGACAGACGGACAGACGGACATGGCTATATCGACTCCCCTATTGATCCTGATCAAGAATATATATACTTTATGGGGTCGGAAACGTCTCCTTCACTGCGTTACAAACTTCTGACCAAAATTATAATACCCTCTGCAAGGGTATAAAAAGTGGTGAGAAAAAATTTCCCGAGCGAATGTGTTTGAAACGGCAACCAATTTTTGAGTAAAACCAAAACCATTTTACAGCGACATGTTTGGACAACATTCTAAAAAAATCGCGTTCAAATAGTCCATCAGGATTCGCTAAATTCTGGGTTGAATAAACTTCCCCGAAATCCACTTATTTTACGACAGCATTAAAGCTTTAATCGCGCTCGCGATTCGCCCCGGGTCTCACCCCTTCGTTAAGTTAGGCTTAAGCGTTTTTATATTGAAATTAAAGAGTTAGTTGTTATATAATCTCATTGCGCAAACTCCATTTCTTCGTCGAATAAAATCCCGAATTTTCACTGCAATCATAAGTTTCGCGTTTCGTTAATACAAAATAGTATTAAATTTTCATGGTGACCCCGACGTGATTAGCAGTGGAACTCGAGTTGTTATTTTTTTTTGGTGAAACAAACAAATAAATCGCTCCGGCTTTTTACAACATTAAAGTGATCTGTTGCTGCCGATTTAATTCGTCGTTGCTGCCGCCAAATAAAATTGTTGCCGCCAATTCATTTTGTTGGAAGTTTGCAAGATGCAGGCTTCTTCGAGTTCATTGCCGCTGCTGTTCTCAATCGCCGTTAGCTGGACCAGTGTACTTGTTGTTGTCGCTGTTAATCCGCTGTTCCTGCCTACTTTAATTCGTCATTGCTGCCGCTGGAAAATTTTGGCCGCTTCAGTTTTTAAATCGCCATTAAGTGGACCAGTGAAATTGTTGTTGCCACTGCTTGTCGCCAGTTGCTGCCCACGTAAATTCGTCGAATTTTTGACCGCTACAGTTTTCAATCGCCGTTATCGCCAAATTCACCGCTTTAATCCCCTACGCACAGGAAGGAAGTCATATGGATTTGAAGAGGGAAGTTACCGACGGATGTGAATCGTCCCACCAGGTATAGAGTGCTAAAAGTGCATTAGTGTGAAAAATTCGGTAGATAGCGAGCATTCTAACCAAGAAATAAATAAAACTTGAATGCATTAACGATTATAATTCTGATACATACATCCATACTTATACATATACATATTTCGTATTATAAATAAATAAGTGAATCGCTTCAATCAAATAAATATTTGTCGGCTTCCTGGTTGTTTAAAAAATAAAATGCCCCCATTTCTCGTCGTAGTGAACACCAATTATATCCATGCAAAAATTAAAAGGGTAAAAGTTGAGAATTGTTAAAAGTTCTAATTCGAGAATTAAATTCCCGGCAAATTTTCTACCGCGCATTTTCCTTAAATTTCCCTCGCTTTTCGCCATTTCCCGCGCTTTAGGCGTCAGGTTTTTATATTCGTTGCCCTTAGCTATCGGTCAGTGCATCATTCTCCGTTAGCATTGCGTTGAGCACCGCCAGCCCTACACACATACACACACACACACACACAGACAGCGTAGCCCGTTCTTTCGAGTTCTCTTTTGTCGTTTTCGTTTTCGATCGCTGGAACGGTGCAAGCGTTGCCGCTGCCTTGGCGTGTGCTTCCCTACACTACGTGCGGACGGCATATTATTATAATTGAAATATTATAATAAAATAGGATTCCTTAACATAATACCGCAATTCATTTAAATAACTCCCCTACACTGCTTGCGTTCAGCTTATTCCTCTCGTTGGTTATTATTTTTAAACTTAATAAATTTAAAAACAAATTTTTGTTTACATTTACATACATATAATTTAAAACTAAAATAAATTAAATTTTAAACTCTTCAACACCAAAAAAAAAAAATGCCAAAATCAGAAAGTAACAACAAGGACATCGAAGAGTTGAAAAACCAACGAGATGAATATATGAGGGGTATAGAGCGAACGCAAAGATGTTTAAATGAGGGTCGATTCTCTTTAAATACGGTTGAGTTAGAATGTCGATTAGAAATCCTAAATACGCACAATATACAAAATTAAATTGAAGCGAAAGATGGAGGTGATGTGTACCGCGAAGAGTTAGAAGAGACTGCGATAATAGCAAAATCGTTGCTAATTTCCCTAATTGCGGAAACAAAGCTTAAGAGCGTTGACAATTCCGCTCCGCCGGCAACGCGCACACCCCAATGCCGTTTGCCGAGCGTTGCTCTTCCAACCTTTCGTAACTTCTGTTGACAAAGATGACAGCTGCACGATATCGAAAAATTTAACCATCTAATATCGTGTTTGGCTGGAGACGCGCTAGGAACAGCCAGGGCATTCCAAGTTACAGCGAATAATTATCCAAAAGCCCTGGCTAGCCTAAGGCGGGTGTACGATAATGATTGTTTAATTTTCTTTGACTATATATCGACACTGTTTAATCTGCCAAAGATTTCCCCGCCATCAGCTACAGCCTTGAGAAATCTGATCGACACAGTCACAGCGCTGTACGATTCTCTTTTGTCCATTGGGGATGACAAACGTATTACGAATGCCATCCTCATCCATCTAGTAATGGGCAAAGTCGATGCAGGAACTATAAGAAAATGGGAAGAACAGTTAGATTATACTTCGCTTCCTCTTTGGAGTGAGTGTGAGTCGGCCCTGAACAAGCGCCATCAGCATATGGTTGCCGAAGAAGCGTGTAAGCCAAAAATTGTTCAGCAGAGCCAGGCTTATCCTAAGAAGAATGGAAATAGGAGTTTTTCGTTTGTTGCTGCCATGGACGACTACGAAGTATGTGTGTTTTGCAACTCAGCAGAACATCAAGTAGGAAATTGCACTGCTTTTGCTGCTCTAACAGTTCAGCCAAGATTCGAATTCGCAAAAAAGGCTCCTTTGTGCATTAACTGCCTCCGAAAGGGCCACACGGTAAACAGATGCAAATCGAAAAGATGCAGGGTGTGTAAACCCTCACACCACACATTGCTGCACATTTACTCGCCATCAAATCTCGCGTTGCCAGCTCCTCCTCAGCCCACGCTCTTGCAGAATACTCCATCCACTTCGCATGTTTTGTATGCGACTGCATCGGATAGAGTTATTCTTGCCACAGCCATCGTGAGCGTCCAAACAAAAAGTGGCGAATTAGTTTTGGCTCGAGCCTTGCTCGATTCTGGTTCACAAATAAATTTTGTGACCGATGAGCACGCTTAGAGACTTCAGATTAAGAGAGAGGACGTGTGTTTTAGCTTGCGGGGCATTGGTGATACTAATGCTCAAGCAACCAAGAAAATTCACACGATAGTCAAGTCGCGAGTGGATAGCAGTCAATTGTCGTCCGAATTTTACATACTAAAAAATATTTCTGGTTATCATCCGGATCAAACGGTGAACACCAGCGGCTGGAGGGTGCTTGAAAATATTCAATTGGCATATCCATTCTTCTTCAAGCCCCAAAAAATAGATATGCTTATAGGCGCAGACTCGTTCTTTGAACTATTGTCAGTCGGCCAGATAAAGCAAGGGCCTGAGTTTTCCATTTTGCAGAAAACAGTTCTCGGCTGGATAGTGTCAGGGAGATGTGCCTCAGAAAAAATAGGAAATACGGAAAAGTTGGTACATCTCAGATGCCAGGAGGAAGTGTTGGAGTCAATCGGCGCAACCCTGCAGAAATTTTGGTCTGTGGAGGACTTGCCGCCCAAGGCCGAGGTCCATACTCCTGAGCAGCAACTTGGTGAGCAACACTTTGAGAAAAATACTCAAAGATTGTCGTCCGGGAGATTTTCGGTTCGTCTGCCGTTCAAATCTGACCCAAACACTCTTGGTTCATCATATGAAGTTGCGAAACGTAGATTTTTATCGCTTGAAAGAAGATTATCCAAAGAACCCTCTTTAAAAAAGATGTATCTGGAATTCATGGAAGAATATGAAGCGATGGGCCATATGTGTTTCACTAACAATAAAATTCCAGACAGTCTGCACTATTTCATTCCGCACCAATGCGTGCTGCGACCTCAAAGCACCTCGACAAAATTGAGAGTGGTATTCGTCGCCTCGAGCCGTACATCGACGCAGGTCGCGTTGAATGACATCTTGATGGTTGGCCCCACTATTCAAGAGAAGCTGTATTCGACCCTGCTTCGGTTCAGACTGCACAAGTTTGCGCTTGCAGCAGACGTAAAAAAGATGTATCGTCAAGTAATGGTTGACGAAGCTGACCGAAACTTTCAGCTCATAGTGTGGAGACGAGATCCATCTGAGTCTCTAAAAATCTTCAAGCTGAACACCAGCCCCCTAACTGGCGATTCGGTGTTTAATGCGGCCTGGAGAGATCGCGCAGGATTCGCGTCCAAAAGCTGCCAAGATCATTCAGAATGACTTTTATGTTGACGATTTGTTGACTGGCGCCAGATGCGTTAAGGACCTGTTAAGCCTTCGAGACGAAGTTTCTCAGGTATTGCAAGAGGCAGAATTTGAATTGGCAAAGTGGTTTTCTAACTGCCCAGAGTTGTCCGCATCTGAAAGCGCAGTCATGCCGCTAACGGCAGACTCAGACGTAACTAAAACCCTTGGCGTGGTTTGGTTGCCGGGTAAAGATTACTTTCAATTTCGGTTGGATGACTCTTTCCTGGATCTTCGTGCGACAAAACGAAACATACTGTCGGTGACTAACTAATGCTCAAGCAACCAAGAAAATTCACACGATAGTCAAGTCGCGAGTGGATAGCAGTCAATTGTCGTCCGAATCTTACATACTAAAAAATATTTCTGGTTATCATCCGGATCAAACGGTGAACACCAGCGGCTGGAGGGTGCTTGAAAATATTCAATTGGCATATCCATTCTTCTTCAAGCCCCAAAAAATAGATATGCTTATAGGCGCAGACTCGTTCTTTGAACTATTGTCAGTCGGCCAGATAAAGCAAGGGCCTGAGTTTTCCATTTTGCAGAAAACAGTTCTCGGCTGGATAGTGTCAGGGAGATGTGCCTCAGAAAAAATAGGAAATACGGAAAAGTTGGTACATCTCAGATGCCAGGAGGAAGTGTTGGAGTCAATCGGCGCAACCCTGCAGAAATTTTGGTCTGTGGAGGACTTGCCGCCCAAGGCCGAGGTCCATACTCCTGAGCAGCAACTTGGTGAGCAACACTTTGAGAAAAATACTCAAAGATTGTCGTCCGGGAGATTTTCGGTTCGTCTGCCGTTCAAATCTGACCCAAACACTCTTGGTTCATCATATGAAGTTGCGAAACGTAGATTTTTATCGCTTGAAAGAAGATTATCCAAAGAACCCTCTTTAAAAAAGATGTATCTGGAATTCATGGAAGAATATGAAGCGATGGGCCATATGTGTTTCACTAACAATAAAATTCCAGACAGTCTGCACTATTTCATTCCGCACCAATGCGTGCTGCGACCTCAAAGCACCTCGACAAAATTGAGAGTGGTATTCGTCGCCTCGAGCCGTACATCGACGCAGGTCGCGTTGAATGACATCTTGATGGTTGGCCCCACTATTCAAGAGAAGCTGTATTCGACCCTGCTTCGGTTCAGACTGCACAAGTTTGCGCTTGCAGCAGACGTAAAAAAGATGTATCGTCAAGTAATGGTTGACGAAGCTGACCGAAACTTTCAGCTCATAGTGTGGAGACGAGATCCATCTGAGTCTCTAAAAATCTTCAAGCTGAACACCAGCCCCCTAACTGGCGATTCGGTGTTTAATGCGGCCTGGAGAGATCGCGCAGGATTCGTGTCCAAAAGCTGCCAAGGTCATTCAGAATGACTTTTATGTTGACGATTTGTTGACTGGCGCCAGATGCGTTAAGGACCTGTTAAGCCTTCGAGACGAAGTTTCTCAGGTATTGCAAGAGGCAGGATTTGAATTGGCAAAGTGGTTTTCTAACTGCCCAGAGTTGTCCGCATCTGAAAGCGCAGTCATGCCGCTAACGGCAGACTCAGACGTAACTAAAACCCTTGGCGTGGTTTGGTTGCCGGGTAAAGATTACTTTCAATTTCGGTTGGATGACTCTTTCCTGGATCTTCGTGCGACAAAACGAAACATACTGTCGGTGACTGCCCGACTTTTCGATGCGCTTGGCCTATTGTGCCCTCTAGTGACTAGGGCAAAAATGTTGTTGCAGGAACTGTGGCTTCGAAAGTTAGACTGGGACGAGTCGCTGCCGATGCAACTGCAGACATCTTGGGAAGCTTTTAAGGGAACGCTGTCGCAGCTGCCCAAGATCAAGGTATCGCGATTCGTTCATACAGACGCCAAAGTCCCGGAAGAAATACATGGTTTCGCTGACGCTTCCATGCGAGTTGATGCACTACGAGCAGTACAACCAAGTACCAAGCACGTGCTTGTTACGCGCGGGACCCTTTATCAATTAGGGCAAAAATGCGAGTTCGCGGGGAAAATAAATGAAACAAATAGAGACGGGACACATAAAGATTATAATGGCTAAAACTAAGATTGAAGCAAATGAGATAATATTTTGGTTTTTAAGATAGCGTTAGATGTTGAAGTGCAAATTAAATGATAAAAATTGTTATAATTTGTACATAGAACGCGAAAGGGCTCATGCAAAGTAAAATTTGATGTACATCGAGGCAAATTAAGAGGGTAATAATTTCGTGTTAGTCTAACGGGAACATTAAAAGTTAAACGGTTTGCCTTTTCTACTGAATCGATATCACCTGTTATAAGATTGTGCATAAAAATAGTACCAAGCATTATTCTACGGTTTTAAGTGTTGGTAAATTAAGAAATAGTAATCTACTCAGGTAGGGAGGTAGCCTTACGTTTTTATCCCAGTTCAAACTACGAAGGGCAAAAAGGAGAAATTTTTTTGTACCGACTCAATACGGTCGATGTGCACTTGATGTTGTGGACTCCAAACTGAAGAACAATATTCCAAAATAGGACGGACAAGGGAGGTAAATAATAATCTGGTTGTATAAGGGTCATCAAATTCTTTTGACCAACGCTTTATAAACCCAAGAACACTCATAGCTTTATTAACAATGGCCATTATGTGGCAGTTAAATTTAAGTTTTGGGTCGAGTAGAATACCTTAATCGTTAATCTCTAATCTAATAGAATTAAAGGGATAATATTTTGGTCAGTAGCAAATTCCACCCAGAACGGATTGACCTAAAAATCTAGAAAAATCAAATTAATTCGGAAATAATTAGGCGCAGAGTGTGACGTAGAGATTAAAACAAAAAACGACCCCAAAAATCGATTTGTTTTTTTTTTAAATTTTTTCATTTGCCATTTCTCTGTTTAAAAATGTGATGTTCATAATCTTTTGGCATACCCGCAAATAACTGCATTTAAATTTTTTCGAGATTCAGCATCCTTAACCAAGTCCCCAATATTTTCAAATTTGGCTAACCTGATGTGACGTCACGGCCTCCCCATATGAGTGTTTGTATGTCCTGCTGTCGCACTTTGAGTGTGACCGCGCAAGGGGAAAATGAAAATACCACAGCCAACACATTTAAAACGACACTACCACACTCAAGACGTTTAAAATTCGCGGTTAAAAAATCGATTATATCGCAAATCTTTTCTTTTGCGCCTTTTTCTTAAGTAAACGTTAAATTTTAAAATATCGGTAGACCTTACAGAAATCCTATTAAGCTGAATTTTACAGTCGAAATTTTCCTTAAAATTGCTTTTGTTTTTTAAAATGCAAAAGCTCGATCAGCAAACTATTTATTAGTTTTCAAATGTTGAGTTATCGACAAACTTTGCATTTGTATAAAACAAAAACAAACAATGATTTTCTCTGCTGTGTGTAGAAACGCACAAAATAAATATATCCAAAAAATGCGTATTTTACACACACAGCCATTAGATACAAATATGCGTGTGTACGTTTGTGTGTGTGCATTGCAGCTGACTAAGGAATTGAGATTCGCTCAAATTCAAATTCAAGATAATACTGATATTCTTTTGCTAAAAGAATATTTCATTTACATTTCCACAACATAGTCACATAAGACATTTTGTAACCAATTTTTGTGAACTAAAATTCAAATCGCATTGATAATATTAAAAGAACATTAAATATTCAAAGCAATTGATTATCTTGCTCTTTATTACACGTGCTTCATATTGTTTAAACAAATGGAAATGTTTAAACAATTTGAATCACGGCATCCCCTTCCACCTGCCTTTCTTATCTTCTATCCCTAATCTATTAGAATTGAAGGGATAAAATTTGTTCAGAAGCAAATTCCACCCAGAACGGATTGACCTAAAAATTCGGAAATAATTAGGCGCAGAGTGTGACGTAAAGATTAAAACAAAAAACGACTACAAAAATCGATTTGTTTTTTTTTTTTAGTTTTTTCTTTTACCATTTCTCTGTTATAAGTGTTGTTAAAATGGTTTTAAAATGTGATGTTTATAATCTTATGGAATACCCGCAAATAACTGCATTTAAATTTTTTGGAGATTCAGCACCCTTAACCAAGTCCCCAATATTTTCAAGTTTAGCTAACCTGATGTGACGTCACGGCCTCCCCATATGTTTGTATGTATGTTCTGCTGACGCATGTATGTATGTATGTATGTCCTGCTGTCGCACTTTAAGTGTGACCGCGCAAGGGGAGAATGAAAATACCACAGCCAACACTTTTAAAACGAAACTACCACTCTCATAATACGTTTAAAATGCGCGGTTCAAAAATCGATTATATCGCAAATCTTTTCTTTTGCGCCTTTTTCTTAAGTAAACGTTTAATTTTAAAATATTGGTAGACCTTACACAAATCCCATTAAGATGAATTTTACAGTCGAAATTTTCCTTGAAATTCCTTTTATTTTTATGATGCAAAAAACTGAGCAGCAAACTATTTATTAGTTTTCAAACGTTGAGATATTTACGAATTGTTGATTTGTAAAAAACGTTATTTCGCTCCGTTGCTCACGCAAATGGACGAAACATATTAAAGCCACAAAATGAGTTTTTTATAAACACAATCCCTAGATATGTGCGTGTGTGTGCATTGCAGCTGACTGAGGAAGTTAGATTCGCTTAAATTCAAATAATGATAATACTGATATCCTTTTGCATAAAAAAAATTGAATTTACATTTCTACGACAGATCGAAGACATTTCTTATGGATTTTTGTGTTTTAAAATGCAAATAGCATTGAAAGTATTAAAAAAAAAAACTAAATATTCAAATCAATTGATTCTCTTACCCTTTCTTACGCGTGCCTCATATTGTTTAAACAACTGGAAGTAATTAAACAATTTGAGTCACGGCATCCCCCTCCACCTGCCTTTATTACCTTCTATTATTAATATAATTCTAATCAAGGTGAAAAATTAATGGAAACAAAAATACTGAAGCAAAATATCAATGCTTTTCTTGCTTTTCTTAACGCTGTTTTTTAAATTAGTCAAATTCATAAAGAAAAACATTGCTTCGCATAAATATTGGTTTCCCTCATAAGAGTTGTCTACTGTAGATACCTTCCAAAAGCCCCCGATAACTAATTCGCCAAGAGTATTTGGTTTTTATTTACCTTTTCGTTACCTATAAATAATATACCCTCTAATTTCATAAATCTTAAAAATTACTTATTACTTATTACTTACTTATTATCTTCTTAAAAATTACTTATTGTTTGTTCGAGAGCTATCTTTTCGAGAGAGATCTATCTTTTAGCAATTTTTTGTTCTACTTTTTTTTTAAAGAAACAAAGTTTATTTTTTAGATTTGCACGCTAATCGATTTGGAATTTAATTAAATGCTCAACCCAGTATGAAATCCTATATTTAAACAATATGTTTTGGACAAAGTAGTAATGTTATGAAGAAAATTAATGCAAGGATTTGTGTCGAAAAATGAATTTCTTTTTTCTGTTCTGTGCAGCTGATAACTTACGCAAGCAATAAGAATTTTAGGATTTTTTTATGCAAGTTTTTATATGGGCACTTCCAAAAAAAAGTCCACCAAGCCAAAAACCTTGAAACTTGAATAAAACATATTTCCACATGATTTTGCCCCGATATTAGTTTGTAATTAGTTGGATACTGAGCTTAACTACAAATTTGGAGTATAGTTTGAATTTTTTTATGACAAACCCCACCAATATACGCAAAAATCCGTTTTTGGCTATTTTTTTGTTATTTTTTGGACCTGTCTTCTGTTGTAAATTTATCCTATAGGAATGCTAATATGTGACATTTTTCTGTACTGAATGCTTCATTCACATGCTAAACTATTAAGTTAAAAGCAAAACATCCAGCAATTGAGAGATAGAGGTAAAGAAATCCGCTTTACAAAACAGTCGGAAAAAATGTCCCGAGCGACATGTCCCGGGCGAATGTGGTTGAAACTGCATAAAAAAAAAAACGGCAAAGAATTTTTGAGTAAAACCAAAAGCATTTCAAAGCGACATGTTTGAACAACATTCTAAAAAAATCGCATTCAAATATTCCATCAGAATTTGCTCATTTATGGGGTTGTATGAACTTCCCCGAAATCCACTTCTATTTTTGTCCCGAGCGAATACGGCAGTTTTTTACCGATATCTTAAAAACTAAAAGTGGTACAAAATCAAGATTTTTACCAAAAATAGAGCTTGGGAAGAGTGAAAAGAAAAGCCCATAATTAAAATTAAAATCCATTGTTTTACAATTTTTTTTCAACTTTAAAGGTGTGCAAATGTCCCGAGCGACATTTTGGAAATGCCCATATATTTCTTAATAAGTTTGCTTAGGACAATATACTGTTGTTTTTACGGAAATTAAGGAAAAAAGTTATGATAAAATATTTTCTCGGCTTATAGGCTAAAAAATGTAAAATAAAAACCAAATATAAAAATATGCTTACTTTTCAATTTTAATTTCCGCAGGCGAGTTAGTTTAATATATACGGTCGAGTGATGCATTTTGAAGAGTTTTGAAGTTCAAATTTAAAAGGTTGTACTCACACCATCCCTGAAAAGAATCAATATCTGACTGTAAGTTGAAATCTGACCCTATATCTTTATACGATAAACTAAGCTTAACATCATCAGCGTACATTAGTACACGAGAATATGCTACGATAGTGGGAAAATCGTTAATAAACAAAGTAAACAGCATGGGCCTAAATGACTACCCTGAGGAACTCCAGATGTCACGTAAATCATCTTAGAAACAGCGCTCTTAAATATAACCCTCTGAGTCCTACCATTCAAGTAACTTGAAATCCAAGTTAATAGATTACATGGAAACCCCAGCTGATCTAATTTGAATAAAAGGAGAGAGTGGTTAACAGAGTCAAAGGCCTTACTAAAATCTGTATATATTACGTCAGTCTGCATTTTATTCTTAAAACCATTTATTACAATAAATGACAATTCAAGAAGATTGGTGGTGGTCGATCTTCGCTTATCAAAACCATGCTGACACGGTGATAAAAGCGAGGAACATAAATGTTGCAAATGAGAAGTAATAATACGTTCAAATGCTTTAGGAATTGCCGACAATTTTGAAATACCTTTCTAATTCTGGGCATCCACCTTCGCACCCTTTTTGTGGAGTGGAATAATGAAAAGTCCTTCCAGATAGTTTGAAAAACTGATGATGGAATAGACAAATGAAAAAGATTAAGAATCGGTTTACAAATGGTTGAAGCACAAAACTTAAGCACACTCCCAGGGAGTCCATCAGGACCGGGAGAATACGTTGGCGTTGTTGTTGCTAAATCCTTTAAAAGAGAACTTTCGGTAATTACAGGGGCAAAAATACAATTTGCCCTATTTAAGGGGTTAGGGTAGATAGAATTTGACCAAGCAGCCGAACTAATAGTAGTTTGGAAAAATTCTGCAAACAAATCCGCAATTTCAGAATCCGACGATGCTGTTTTTCAGTTCAAACGTACCGATGAAGGCAATGCCGAAGACTTACGCTTGGCATTAACAAAGTTATAAAACTGTTTCGGATCATTTGAAAATTCGAATTTACACTTATTTAAATACATAGAATAGCAATGACTGTTGAGAACATTAAAATCTGAACGAGCCACCACATATTTCGAAAAATCAGATGGCTTACCCGATTTTTTATACTTTTTATAAGTGTTGGATTTAAGATTTTTAAGTCTTTGAAGCGCATTGTTAAACCAAGGAGGCCTGTTTAGCTTTGGAGGAAGCCTGTCAGGAACGCATTCGTCAAGAAAAGTGTTTACAACGCTATAGAAAAGTTCAATTGCTTTTTCAATATCCATGCAATTATACAAATCAGTCCAATTATATTGCGAAATCATGTAATTTAGTTTATTATAGTCACATTTTCGAAAGCATCTCGTTTTAGTTTTAGGAACTAAAGGAGAAAGGGTATCAGTACAGGGAAGGCCAATTGTCAATTTCAATGTTGGATGATATCGGTCTTCAGATACCGTAACTTCATGCGGATCTAAAACAAATACTAGATCTAATTGTCTATTTAAAAGTATCTTTATTGACAGCAAAATCCAAAGTAGCTCCCCTCAAGACGAAAACTTTGCCCCGCCTTGAGTTGTGCGCAGCTCACCTTCTTGCGAATCTTTATAATCGTGTAAGACCATTGCTTAATTTTCCGATCACAAAGGTGTTCCTATGGACGGACTCGGAGATCACTCTGCATTGGATCAAAACGCATCCGTCGTCGTTGTCGGTTTTCGTCTCAAACCGAGTTGCAGAGATCCAAGAGTGGTCGGAAAAAGCAATTTGGCGACGTGTCCCCACGAAAGTAAACCCAGCGGACATCGACATAGTTTTCGTGTGGGTCTTTCGGTTTATTCAAAGGTGCAAAAAAGCGTCGCAGCCCTTTGAAAAAAGTATTACTCCAAGAGAACTGAATTTTGCGTTCGAGAAAATAGTGAAAGTGATCAAATCTCACGAGTTCATCGACGACATAGGCAAAATTCGCAAAAATAAACCGGTAGCAACGAATATTCAAAAACTAAGCCCTTTTCTCCAGGAAAAAAAATTAGATTGGTGTTCCTCGACATTGCTGCGAGTTGGGGGTTGGTTATTGAATGTTCCTATCCCTTACGAAGCCAAAATCCCGTTGTTGTTGTCAAAAGGCTCACAGTTTGTTAAAACCTACGTGTCCTACCTGCACGTTACAAATTGTCTTGCTGGCCCTCGAACTCCTGTAAATCTGTTGCGAGAAAAGATATGGTTGGTTAATGCGCAGGAAGTTTGCCGCAGAACAGTTCGTTCTTGCATTCGTTGCTTTCGGTGAAAGCCTCAACTCTTGACGCAAATCATGGGGAGCTTGCCATCAGACAGACTTCGAGCTCTCCGCCCTTTTAATATATGTGGTGTTGATTTTTGTGGCCCATTTAACACAACGTATCGTAGCCGTGGTAAGCCACCGTACAAATCATACATGGCATTATTTGTATGTTTTGCGTCCAAAGCGGTCCACTTAGAGTTAGTGTCTGGCCTCACCACTGATGCGTGTTTGTTGGCATTCCAGAGGTTCGTGAGTCGACCCGGGATTTCGGAGAAGGTGTGGTGCGACAACGCGACGAACTGTGTCGAGACGATCGCCACATGAGAGAGTTCCGGGCCTGTCTGGAGGAGCAGGGGGGCGGTATCGCAATATTCGCATCAAGAAAAGGATGCGAGTTTGCGTTCATACCGCCCAGAGCACCTCACTTCGGCGGGCTTTGGGAGCACCTGTTCCTTCGGACGGTCGGAGAAGACATGCTGACCGCGGAGGAGCTCGGAACTCTGCTCACCAGCGTGGAGGCCGTTCTCAACTCCAGGCCCCTCGGAGCGATCAGCACGGATCCCAACGACGGCGAAGCCCAGGCCATCTACTGATCGGCGGACCCCTCTAGCTCCACCCTCAGCAGCGCTCCCAGACCAAGTCAGCCCAACCTGCTTACGACGATGGCGCAGTGTCTCGTCTCCAGGCAAAAAACAAGTGGCACCAGGAGGTCCCAAACGTCGCCGTGGGAGCTCTCGTCGTCGTCGCCGAGGACAATCTTCCGCCGCAGCAGTGGATAATTGGTCGGATCGTGGAGGTGCACGTCGGCGCTGACGGCAAGGTCAGAGTTGCGGACGTGAAGACGAAGGATACGACGTATCGGCGACCGGTCCATAGACTGGCGGTGCTGCCTGTGGCGTGCTGAAGACGGCGAATGGTGTAAGGCGGGAGCGGGAGCGCAATAAAGCTTTAATCGCGCTCGCGAATTCGCCCCGTCTCTCGCCCCCTTTGTTAAGTTAGGCTTAAGCATTTTTATATTGAAATTAAAGAGTTAGTTGTTATATGAATCTCATTGCGCAAACTCCCTTTCGTCGTCGAATTTTCACTGCAATCATAAGTTTCGCGTTTCCTTAATACAAAAGAGTAGTAATTAATATTAATAGTATTACCACTAAAAGTGGTAAAAAATCAAGATTTTTAAACAAAATAGAGCTTAGGAGGAGTGAAAAGAAAAGCCCAATATTAAAATTCAAATCTATTTTTTTTTGAAATTTTTTCCATCTTTAAAGGTTCATATGCCAAGTATTAGACTATCGAAAATATTCGCAGTCTCTTTGCTTACTTGCTTACTCAGTGGAGCAATAAATTAAAAAAGTTGGTTAGTTTGTACAATATATTGTTTTATTATACCAAGATATACATTTAAAGATATATACTCAGAAATTTGTAATATATCTCAAAAAAAGAAGTTTCAATCGAAAGGATTATTTAATGAAACGGATTCATTTTTGCCTTGGCCTTTATTCTTGTCATTACTTTCCGATATGGTTTTCACATATTTTTTAATCATAATTTTATTTTCTATTTTTTTAGTTCCTATTGCCAACACTTTTGCAATCCCAGAAATGATATTTGAGGAATCAGAATTAATATTTATGGCACTTTTTATGTTCAACAAATTTTTTTTAGTTTTGCAAACAACACATATTACTTCCTCCCGACGTTTTGTCGAATTGTAGCTAAGGCATTCTTTATGGTAGGAATGTTGACAAAGAAAATAAATTGACTGCGTAGTCAACGTCTCACGACAGATATCACATGAATCATTACGAAATTCCATTGGATTGTTTGTATAGAGAGAGAGCATCAAACTAGATCTCCTTATCTTATCATTAAAATTTGCAATTAACTGTACTTCATTTGCTGAATCAACAATATCGCGAATAATTTTTTCCCTAAGTAATGGTTTAATCCGTAATGCTTTTACTTTATCATTTGAGCAAGAACTTTTTAACATAATAAGAAATGTTCTTTTACTTATATTACAATTTAAAGAACCTTTCGGATTATTTTCAATTAATGTATGTATACATTTATTTACAGCTTCATGTTGCAGTGCATCATCATTCTGTTGGTTGTTATTCATTTCTTGTATTCCATCAAAAAATGAATAAAGTCTACAAATAATTAAAACCCTATCCAAACGCAGACCTTTTTTTTTTACAAAATTTAAAACATAGCTCGTAGTAACTTGTTTTTTTTGCCACAGTACAAGATAAAGAAGAAGTAAGTAAAAATATAAGTTTTCGTTACAATTTGGAAACTTTTCAATAATTTCGGCCAACACTTTGGAACGATAGTCGCTTTGATCTGGCAGCATGGACAAAAACGAAAGAATATTTTCTGGTGTATTAACATTTTCAAATTTTATATTCTCCAAATAAGTAGTGGGACTTACTAAAAGCTTTTCTGGTCCATATTCTAAAAATCGATGTAATAAATGTTCTTCTTCAACTTGGCTCTGATTTCGAATTTTACATTCGAAATACATTTTTGATAAATTGGATAGTTGTTTTAATTCCGGACTGCTTGTACAATTTAAGATTTTATTATTATCTGATATCTGCTGTATTTCATGCTTAATTTGTTCACGCTTAATGCAACATTCAATAAGTTTTGTATAACTGTTTGAAGTCTTATTAATTTTGTTCCATTCAGATAAGTATTCCTTTAAATAACTATTGTATCTCGAGCACAAGAGTTTTGAAATTACAGAATACGGCTTAATAAAACCAATAGTTTTAATAAATTCTTTAACTGCTCTACTTATGTCGCCTTTTAGTAGTAAATAATTTCCGTATTGAAACCGTACTAAAGCGGCTTCCTGTGAGTAAGTACTGCCTTCTCGATGTAATAATCTCAGTGCAACATCGTACAAATTTTTTTCAATTAATAGGCGTATTTTATTGCACATATTCAGCTGCTGTAACAAAATTACATTACATTTGTTTGAGACATGGGAATTGCTTATAATATAGAAAAAATCATTTTCACCGGTTATGTGAAACAACTCTTGTAATTGCTTTTGAAAAACTATAATTTTGTTTTCTGTATCTACAACAATAAGAGTAGAGATGTTTTGCTTTAAAATAGATTTTTTTGCGGTGACAATAAGGTAATGACCTACCCACGCAAGATGTTTCTTTGTGCCTTCAATGGCAAAACAAGGCCCTCTTCCCTCACGGGTATAGCAATATACAGCATCTTCCCGTCCCACTACCAACATGGACTCTTCAAAACCGTCTTCTCCAGGCTTGCGCATCGTACTGCAGTGGTTGAAATTGCCTTTATCATTATCGAGTATTAAAGTTTGATCTATACAGCTTTTCTCTTTTAACATAAAATAGTAAACTCCTTGAAGACATGTAACAAACATGCCATGAGTTGGCGGATCTGATTGCCAGTCACTGATGTTAAAATGTATTCCATTTATTGCATATCCAGATACAGTATGCTGTCGAATATTTGCAGAAAAAATTCGGTTAATTTTCCCGTAATGCAGAATCATATCACCATTCTCGAAGCCTATGGCTAATAAAAGTAATTTATCATCGATGACTTCTGCGTTAATGCATGAAGCAGTACTTGTAACTTGAAAGTATGCCGATGCAATTATCGGAGCTCCTTGATTTTTGGTTAATCTTTTCAAATCGTATATATCAATGTGAATACCATAATTAGAATCCGATGTAACAGTTGCAAGCCAGTTATTTAATGTAAGGGAGCACAGAGTGATAGTATCCCGTCTGGCTTGAGATTTAAAGGTAATACATTCCCAATTCGAAAGGTATACAAGAATATTTCCGTTTTGATCACATATTACAATTCTTATTTTCATTTCCTCTGTGGTTGATTTCGACTCGTAAAAGCAGTAGCACGATATTTCCGCCGCTGACGGACATTTTACAAATGGTAATGCGATTATGTTAAAGAGATGAACTTTTTTCCATTCCGATACCCTTTTATCCTTATCCATTTTATTAATATTTGGTATAATGATTTAGGGAAACTATACTTCGTTAAATGAAACACATTGTATGGTTTTTATTTTGTAAGGCCAGAATTGTAGGCACAGTTAAGAGATGAACACGAATAAGATTTTATTTTTGGTCTGTATATTTTCGACAAAAATAGAATGGTGGTATATGAAACAGGGAAAGACGTCTAATAGCCTCTTCCCATAGAGTCCATCCCACACTGGTCGAAATGACCAATTTTTTTGCATAAAATCAAAATTTTTATGGTAAAATATATTGAATTAACTTTAATATTCTTATAATATATTGTTCAACTACAAACAATCGATAATTTTATGTTGAATATTTGCAAGTCTGGAGTTTTGCTAGGGTCGCAAAGTTCGTTGACCGATCAGCTGCTTGCAAGAAATAAGAAGCGGAAAATAGTTAATTAAGTTTGACAATTCGCTATTTTTAATTTTGTGCAACAATTTCAATATCCATTCAACGGATGGAAGATGGTGGATGGAGCTCTGTGGGAAGACCCTATTATTTGTAGTTTGTTATGAGCGAAAAAGCGTTCGCAAACAGGTTGCTATGAGTGGGCCGAAATGTAAGCTGTTCTGCGTACGAAATAGGGATGTCGAAATATTTAAAAATATCGTATCGATGATATTTTTTATTTAAACAAAAAATCAAAAAGTATATTTGATATATCAGAAAAAAAATATCTATATATCAGGTATTTTTGATATTTTTGTTTTATTAATTTTTTTTTTTAATTTTAAGCTGCATAAGCAATAACCACTAAACATTAGCCCACATACGATCTTAAATTATATTTTTATAATTTTTAGTTTATATTTATTAATAAATGAAAGAAACCAATATTTATTTTTGCTTTCTTTTGCTTTTATTTATAATATTAAAATCAAGTATTTCCCGCGCATTTTTTTTCTTGAATTCTGAATGCTATGCTATGCATTTTCACTTGCCGAAAAATATATTTTAGCGGCGCTCATCTTTCACATATGTATTTTTTCTTGTCCCGATGAAAAGTGAGACCACTTAAAATTATAAAAAAAAATGTGACGAAAAAATCGATGATATATGATAGTTATTCAAAAAAAATATCACGATAAAAATATTTATTATATTGATATTTTGATATATTTTCGACATCCCTAGTACGACAACATCAATGTTTGCAGCAAAGACTCAAAATATATTCTGCACTTCGTAAATAATAAGTAATATTAATTTAAAGTGTACTTTGTACTCCTATAAAGTTCCAAAGTTTCTATAATTTACCAAGAATAGCATAAATTTGGTTTCGTTTACAAATTTTTCATATTAATATTGGCTAGACAGAGTCTAAGAGCGGTAAGAGCGGTGTGTGGGGTACGGGAGGTTAGGCTCCCCCCCCAGTCAGCAATATGTATGCAAACTCTTTGTAGGATATGTTCTAAACGTTCAGATATGTTTTTAAACTATTTTCTTAATCTATTTATTGATATATTCTACAATAAAATTAGGAGAACGCAATTTTACGACAGTTTTACCGAGTTGAAATCCCCCTTCGTTAATGTTGAGCTGACAACTGCTCTTCAGTCAGCTGTTATTGGATGGTAGATGGTGGATGGAGTTCTGTGGGAACACGAGTTTCACATTTGTCAAAAATCCTAACCGTTTCAAACGAATGAACTCTATGGGAAGAGACTATAATTTAACAACAGCCATAAAACCATGATTCTAAGCAATTTTTAATTTTTTTCCGCCATCGATTTGCAGTTATTGTTCCATTTTCCATAGTCAAGAGGAAGAAGTCATAGTTGCACCGAAAAAACATTGCCTAACTATCGCATATAAGAGCCCGTCAAAGTCCGTCAAAATTGGATGGCGGACTAACTGGGAACTTTTCGTAACGGCAAAACCTTACGGACCATCCGTTCAACGGATGGTGGATGGAGCTCTGTGGAAAGACCCTATTAAATTAGATGTAGCACTAACTGGCAAACTTTCAGAACGGCAAAACATTTCGGAAGACCCCATAAATAAATTTTAAAAATCCACAATGAAGAATTCTTTGTAACCTCTTCCCACAAAAATTTATCCGTTTAATACCCTCTGCTCCTGTTCACACTGAAAATCACTGGAGCAACGACAGAAGGTATGAAAAATTTTTGTTTGAAATCGAGACATGGTGATATTTATGTTTAAATAACTAGAAGTCAGGAATGAAGAACTCAATACCTTACGTCCTAAGCGTGTGAGGCGTTAAAGCAACAGAACTAACTTAACTTAATTTTAATACATACCTTAGCTTAATAATGATGTACTATTTTTATACCAGTTACTCGGAGATTAAAGGGGTATATTGTATTCGTGCAAAAGTATGTCACAGCTAGAAGGAAGCGTTTTCGACCCCATAAAGTATATATATTCTTGATCACGGTCACTAGCCGAGTCGATCTAGCCATGTCCGCCTGTCCGACTGTCCGTCCGGATAAACGCTGAGATCTCGGAAACTACAAAAGGTAGAAAGTTGGGATTACCCACACATATTCTTGGGCTTCCTACGCAGCGCAAGTTTTTTTCAGCCGAGAAGTCGCTTCTGAGGTACTTCCAGAAGTGACTTGGCCGACACTTCTAGTAGTGACGAGCCGGATCGGACTACTATATTTTATGGCTCCTACTATGTCTTCCAGATGTTACCAAAAAGTGACTTCTGGACTAGAGCCGACAGAATTATCGCTTTCTTGCTTGCAGGTGTGTACTGTAGAACAGCCCACCGGGAAAATTCCTCTGGAAAATAACATATTTTCATGAGGTTTCTCCATACAAGCGGAAGGGACAAAACCTCATTCACTCTTACATTTCTTCCATCTCTGGTTTCAAAATACACGGGGGTGACACAAAAAGTAAGGGGGAAAAGAGGTTTCTATCTGGATCTCTGGCAGAAGAATGCAGGCTAAAGTCCAGTGGTTTTTCAACTTCCCCCATTATAGATTTTCCACACGTACTCAGTTATGGTTTTCCTCCACTTGCAATATCTGTTTTTCTACACCCTCCCAGTTTTGGGTTTTCCAGACCCTCGCAGTTTGGTTTTGCACTGCTTTGCAGTATCTCATTTTCCACAATAAAAATGTTTTTTGTGTTAAATGTTTGTTTATTTTTTAATAATATTTACAGTCGAAGCATTGGAACTACAAATTTTTAATGCCTGAAGCATTCCCGGTTTGCTTGGCCGAATGCAGTTCTTAGGTATCCATGTCTTGTCTGTCCTCTGAAAACAGTGTTGCCAGATGAAAATTTTGCTTCCCCCCTAAGAAATCTCAAAAAGGCGATATTTCCCCCTAAAAAATCCAGTTTTCCCCCTAAATTCAAAAATTCAGTTAATTTCGAAAATATACAAAAAAATAAGAAATATCTCAATATGACGTTGTAGAAATATTGAGATTGGACAAATCTGTGTATAGTAATTTGTTATTTAACATATTATTTATTTTTAATATATTTTGAAATATATGTATATTCTTTATACTTATGTATATACTACAAAACGAGATCGAATTTTAAGAGATCACCTCGAGAACTTCATCTAAAAAATTGGTCTTGTACACTTCCTCGCTATTGAATAGCTTATACATTTGAGGGGATGGTTCAAAGCTATTGCATTTGTTTGGTAAGGTTAATCTTATTCGAAAAAGAGCATCGGCGGTTTTGGTTGCGATTCTGTTTCGCAATTTATCTTTAACAATGTTAAAAACCGAAAATGCTCGTTCAACAGATGCATTTGAAAATGGCAAGCACAGAAGGGACATTGCTAGTTTTGATACATTGCCAAATATTTTGTTATCACCAGCATCGGTTTGTTCGTCGATTGTAGCCCAGTATTCATCTGAGGACGTTGCTTTTGTTTCGACGCGATGCAACAAATTGTACTCGGTCACAGTAGCGTCGATGTCAATGCCAAGTCCCTTGAAAGATTCAACCAGTTCAGAAATGTCTTCCTTATACTGACTGGATGCTGCTTTCGGTGCAAAAACACATATTTTTTCAAGGCATTTTGTGTTCTTGGGAACTCGTGCTTGCAATTCTTCCGTGAGTTTAATCAAGCAGTCCCTGCATCGATTTTTTATGTATATCAAGTGGTCCGGCAAGCAATTTGAAGACAACTCATTAAAAAGGTATCCATAATTTATGCAATCCACTGGCATCAGGAAGTTTTTAAACGGAAATTCGCATAAATCTTGTGCGTTTGCCTTTGCCAATTGTTGTGGCACAACAATTTTTTGCATGTATGAGAACAATAAGTCGTTTAGATTCTTCAAGGGCTTCAAAGGTTCCACTGATTCGGATTGGAATAATTTGTTTACTGATATTATCTCTTTTAGTGAGCATTGAAGAAAAATCAAGTACAACTTGTTCTCGACGTTGTACATTTGGAACAATGTGTCAGCTTTATATCCAGAGTCACCTCGTTCGGACGTACGAGCCATTTCAAAATGGAGCTTTAGAGAGTCCCACTCATCTAAAATTGTTTGAATGGCGCTCAGTCTTGCCAGCCAACGAGTTCCAGAAAGCTTTGCAATTTTTTTTGGGTCACAGCCAGCAACGATTTTATGCAAGCGTTGAAACGCGATGTTCCTGCACGTGCTATTTGAGAACCATTTGTGTGACTCCTTGACCATGAAGTCCAAGCTTTTAGGAAGAACATCACATGCATGTTCAGCACAGAGGTGCAATGAATGCGAAAGGCATTTGACTGTGACGAGGTGTGGAATTATCTCCGTCAATCGAGATGAAACTGAATTGTTTTTTCCAGCCATTGCATTTGCTCCATCGATGCCAATGCCGATCATGTTTTCCAACTCTAACTTATCTGCTTTCAGTTGATCTTTTATGCATTTTGTCATATGCTCGGCGGTTCCATTTTCCAGTTGGATAAGACGATAGAAAGATGTGCACACTTTACGTAGAGTCCTGCTGAAGTAACGAACCATGATGCACATTATTTTCGTCGTGTCGATAGCTGAAGTTTCATCCACTATCAATGAGAAGTGAGAATCTCCGATATCTATAATGAGGTCTTCCAAAGGGCATGGCGACAAAACATTCATGATCAGACCTAAAAACAATTGACACAGTGAATTCCAAAAAAAGGTTGCAATACATTTGTATATAAATTATAAATGCGTTAAATATACCTGTACATTTTGTGCGGTGCAGTTTGATATTCTTCAAAGCTTGAGAGTTTATATCCAAATCTAAGATCACCTCACACAAATGATCCACTGCAAGAATACTGCAGTGTTCCGAAATGAATGCCGCAATTTTTAACTCAGCCCTCTTCCTACTTTCTTCGATTTTGGGCTTTAAAAATTTATCCAAAACAGCATTGCTTTCAAGTGTTTTCTTCTCGCCAACATTTCTAATGTGTTTTTTTGTTGCAGCATGTTCGTCTAAGCCTTTGCGGTGCGCACCAATTTCTGCTTTGCAATAAACGCACAAAGCTTTGGAGTTGCTACCTGGCGATGGTTTCAACCAATCTTAAATAAAACAAAAGTACATGTAAATAAATGTACATTCAGCTTGTGCACTTTTGTGCATTGTATATTTAACGCTTAAAACTGTTTTACCATGTACAATTTAACTCACCTTTAAAACATGCTTCAGTCTCCCATTCCTTTTTATATTTTTGGACATATTTAGTTTTTGGAAGCACTGGAGCCATGTTAAACTTAAATTCACTTAATAACCAGTAATCACAGTTAGAAAACTTAAAAGCGGGTTCCCAGAATCCGCCAACATCAGCTGGTAACACTTGTACTCGATAGTAGAGTCGAGCGCAGTATTTTTTTGATATTTTTGCAATAATTAGGTGGTATTTATGCGTGGCCATTTTTTAGGAAATCACATATTCTAGTTTTTTTTTCAAAACATTTGGGTAATACAATTTCAAAAAAAAAACCCTAAACTTTCCCCCTAAAAATTTCTCCCCCCTAAAATTCCCCCTAGCACGTCAAAAAACCCCTAAATCTAGGGGGAAAACCCCTGATCTGGGAACACTGTCTGAAAATGTCAAAAATTGAGTGCGTTAGCGGAAATAAAAATATTTAGATATGAATGTAAGACCAGGAATAATAATATGAGTAATTACCATTATTACGTCTCCGCACAAAATTAAAGGATCTCTCCAGAAATTATGCCTGGTTTGCCATGGCCGATCATTTTTCCTCTGATCAGCTGTTTTATGTCGTGTATTTATATCAAAAACTATAATAAGAAAAAATAAAATATGACAAACGCAGGCGCAACACTTTTGGTCCCAAGAAGTTTCAATCGGCCTGGCTGAAATAAATGTAATATTTTGATTAAGTTAAATAACTAAGTTAGTACTGAAGTACTATTTATACAACCATTTAATGAACCCCTCACACCATTTACCACTGGTAAAGATTAAAAACATTTCAAGTGTCACTGAAATGAAGAAGTTGTGTTGAAGATAGCATCCGGAGGCGTATATTTACTAATGGCGAAAATATCTGTGGTACTAACCTTTGTAACGCTGAAATAAAGATTAATTAAAAACAACATTTATTCTATCAGTCCCCTTTTTATTGTTTTTTAGATTAAAATTAACTATTTTCACTTTTTTTTTCACTTTTTCCAACCAATTTAAAAATTATGTGACCCTGCATCATATACTTGATAATACCAACATGGCAAATGCAGATAACTTTTGGTCATAATTTCGTTGAAAGTTAAGGTCATACTTTGCACGCGAATAAATATTTAGTTTAAACAATATTTGTCAGGAACCGTAATCATATAGGCATATTAGGCATTTTTCGTGTTATTAATACCACCAACACGAATTTTTATTTTTTAACAACAAATTATTTTGTTTCACAGAGAACGTTTAAAAATGTATAAACAATAATAGTTTTCTTTGTAATTTAATGACAATCCTTGAAAAATGTGATCAAATATTTTAATCGTATACCGTGGCTCTTCTTAATAATTTGTTTTTAATCCCACAATTATTTGTAAACATTTTGAGTAAAATAAATTAAAATCATCAATAAATATTATGATTATAGACACTATGATTATAATTATTTAGTTTAATTTAATTGATATTTAATATTTTAATATTTTTAATACTAAAAATTTAAGATAAATGTGAGAACAAGATTTTTGGTTTTGGTGTAAGTCATAGGATTTTTTTATTTTATAAGTTGTTGATTTTTTTTGTTAAAAAAATTATAATCATAGTGCCATAGAAATCACACAGCGCATAAGTGTCCTGATAGTAATGCTACTCAGAAATTATCTATCCCCACACCGCCGCCTGCAAAAAGGAACAGGATTTCAAGAACACAAAAACCAACTTCTCACTTTCCCGCTGGAAGCGGTCTGGCAGACCGGGTCTGCACACACACACTAATGGGCTGCCCGGTGCACTTTACTCATATCCTGCAAGTAGGGATGTCGAAAATATATCAATATATAAAAAAATAAATATTTTTATCGTGATATTTTTTTGAATAATTATCATATATCATCGATTCTTTTTTACCCTTTTTTTTGATAATTTTAAGTGGTCTCACTTTTCATCGGGACAAGAAAAAATACATATGTGAAAGATGTGCGCCGCTAAAATTTATTTTTCGGCAAGTGAAAATGCATAGCATAGCATTAAGAATTCAAGAAAACGCGCTAAAAAAAATGCGCGGGAAATACTAGATTTTAATGTTATAGATAACAGCAAAAGAAAGCAAAAATAAATATTGGTTTCTTTCATTTATTAATAAATATAAACTAAAAATTATAAAAATATAATTTAAGATCGTATGTGAGTTAATGTTTAGTGGTTATTGCTTATGCAGCTTAAAATTAAAAAAAAATAAATAAAAAAACAAAAATATCAAAAATATCTGATATATAGATATTTTTTTTCTGATATATCAAATATCATTTTGATTTTTTGTTTAAATAAAAAATATCATCGATACGATATTTTTAAATATTTCGACATCCCTACCTGCAAGCAAAAAGGCGATAATTCTATCGCCTCTCGTCCGAAAGTCTCTTCTTAGTAACTTCTGGAAGATAGAAACACGACAGAACACATTTTACAAAAACATAATATATGTACATATATCGCGAAGAAGTTTGACCTACGCACTTTGTATTTTGCTTTCAAGCGTCATTTCGTTTCGATATTTCTTTATGATCAGTGCGATTTATTCTACATTTTTGTGTTAGTGATGAAATGCGGAGTGAACCTGTTTTTATCCCTGTTACTCCTAGAGTAAAAGGGTATATTGTATTCGTGCAAAAGTAGCCGAGTTGACGTAGCCATGTCCGTCTGTCTTCCCGAAATCACTTCTGACTGTGTAGTATGCGCATATAAAGAGTACACACTGTACCATCGGCCAAAATATCAATGCCAAATATGCAGGATCAGCACTCTTCAAGTGTCAATGAATCCGATCGCGCACGCCTTTTGCGGGTGATAAGCGGCTGGGTCGGCAGTTCCCACAGACCGGCGACACTAACAATTTGATCCAAATAGCATTCCCTCTCTGAGAACCACTCTCAGATATGTATAAGATTTATACATACAAACTAAGTGTTTTCGTTGGAAATATGGAATTTTTGTTTATGTTTCATATTTCTATTTTTATTGTTGAATGCGGTTAGCACCAAGCTTTAAAATGTGACATTCCCCCTTTTTTTTTAATTATCTTGGTGATTTATAAAAAGTTAAAAAGTAAAACCAATATACTGGGGCAATTCCGCCACATAGGGGGTAAAATCGCCACACCATTGGGGCAATTTCGTCACCTGAAAAATGTAGGGAATTTAACGACTGTAAATATGCTATTCTGATTAAGCGTACCATTTTTGTTAACGTCCTATATTGGTTGCTGCTGCCGTTAGTCTGTTCGTTAGCCAGCTCGTCAAATACAAAAATATGTATTCAAAATAGGTGCGAATTTACCCTAAGCATGGGGTGGCGAAATTTCCCAACACTTTTTTAAAAATATTTAGTTTTCTTCCGAAATTAGGCGCGAAGTTAAAAATCACAAACACTATCACAGAAATGCACATTATATCACTGTGTATTATATAAAAAAACCTGCATCTTATCCCTTTTCAACTGTGGCATACAGAAAAAATTTCGTCGAGAACTAAATGTAACTTTTGAACTTTTAAAACACAATTTATATTATAGCTTAATTATCTTGGTCTTCTGTGCAAAAAAAATGCATTGGTTGTGTCATGCCGTTTTGAAGGACTAAAACAAAAAAATTATATATTTTTACGACTTATGGATTCCGAGATATTGCAGGTGACGAAATTGCCCCACTCTCCCCTATAAGTAAAAGCAAAAAAAACGACAAATTTAACCCATTTTATTAATTTTTTGGCATGTTTATTTTATGAAAATAGGTGTCCAAATTAGCGATGGAGCCACTGTATTTAGGCTAACACATAAATCCGCTGCGCCGCTGCCGGCTTGACCGAAAACCAAACTAACAAAATCAGGCCACCTGGCTTGAAAAGCATTTTTTAGAAATGGGTTGTTTCACTAAAAATGCATATCTTCTAGAATTTGCACTCCAGTTGCAAATATATGGCCTTGACTTGTTAACAACAAAAGTGCCTTAGACCTGAAAATTAAATGAAAACTAGCTATAACCAAAAAAAGCCCGAAAAGAAACTTTTTTGAACTTTCACAGGTTGTACCTCCATTAATTGCGACACGGTCACAACGAATAATAGCTTTTAAATATTTTAAGTTACAAGTTTGTTGGTCTAAGGATTTTTAGATCTATTAGGTTATATAAAAGAAGTCCCGAAAATCTGGATTTTTGCAAATATCTTCAGAACGGTTCTTTGGATTTTTTTTAAATTTGCTCAGCGTAATCAGCAACTCAAGACTAATAAGAAAAAAATGGTCTCAAGGTTTACCTTTTTTTGCTGTAAACTAGTGTTATTGAACCTGGCATGTACCCCAAAGATAAATAAAAGGCAGTGAAAATTATCCTGCAAAGAAACAAAAATAAGAATTATTAAAATCCATACTCCGAAAAAATTAACCTGTTCAAGAACCTGCAGCGGCGCCGCCCAAAAAAAAAAAAAATTAAAAAAAAAAATAAAACAAAAAAATTAATCAACAAGAAAAAAACTGTTTGCCTGTGCCACCGGCGCCGCCTGATCCCATAGGCTACGTACAACAGCAGCAGGAAAACACCAATGCGGAAGGAATAAGCAAATGTTTCTACGCCAGCGAGGGAAACAAATATGTCAAACCGCCGACAACGCGGGCCAGACACAAGATAACAAGAAAAATAGATGACAAAAATAAAATGAAACCCCTGAGGACTAGACAACTGAAGACACATGGTTTTTCTTTTTTTACCAGTATTAGTATAAAACAAGAAAGGAAGTCAGCTTCGGCCAGCCGAAGTTTATATACCCTTGCATGTATGCCTACTTAAAATGTTGTTTTTACAATGTCAAAAATCAAAAAGCCTACTTTCTACAAAGTTACAATGGTTTTTCTATTATTTTTTTTATAATTGCTATGGCAGACATAAGATTTAGTGGTCCGATCCGTCTCGTTCCGACATGTACTACCTGCAATAGAAAGAAGACTTTTGGGAAAGTTTCATCGCTATAGCTTTAAAACTGAGGGACTAGTTCGCATAGAAACGGACAGACGGACATGGCTAGATGGACTCGGCTTGATGCTGATCAAGAATATATATACTTTATGTGGTCGGAAACGTCTCCTTCACTGCGTTGCAAACATCTGACTGAAATTATAATACCCTCTGCAAGGGTAATAATATAACTATTGTAACCTTGAGCTGTACATACAGGCGGCCCAAAGAGAAATTTTTTTGAATGGAAGGAAATAAATTGTAATAAAAAAAATAAATAAGAACACAAAAACAAAAAACAACCAAGGAATACTTTGGTATTTTGAGCTGTATATGAAGACGGCCCAAAAAGAATATGAATAGGCGGGTCATTGTAAAAAAAATAGGTAAATCCACCAAAAAATTGGGGGCTTTTTGAGAAAAATAAAATGGTAATTTTGCAGACTGCCTCTTTGACCGAAATCCTATTTTTAGACTTTAAAAACGCTACCGCTTGGTCTTCTATGGTCTAATAAAACCAATTTTTTTTCGGCCATGGAAAGACAGATTTTTCTGCTTTTGAACCATGCCAATTGTGTCTTTCGTTCGCAGGATAAAAATAATTTTGTGTTTTTGTTTCACAATTCGCTATTCCTTGCAATGGAATACTAAGAATTGCGCTCGGCTGAAATAAACTGGCGCTGCGTAGGAAGCCAAAGAACATGTGTGGGAAATCCCAACATTCTAGCTTTTGTAGTTTCCGAGATCTTACCGTTCATACAGACAGACGGACATGGCTAGATCGACTCAGCTAGTGACCCTGATCAAGAATATGCTTCCTTCTAGCTGTTACTTACTTTTGCACTAGTACAATATACCCTTTTACTCTACGAGTAACGGGTAGAAATATAACTGTCAACTAGATTTTAAGCCATCTGAAGACTGTCTTATAATAAGACCAAATAATCTAAAATACTCCATTTATGTTCCAATAAAATGGCAATATTTCAAGCATTCTGCCAGCAAGATCCCAAGTTGTCCGAAGAATCGAATTCGATTCAGCAGAAGATAATGAAGAAAATCAAGAAATTCAGCATGGCATTTATATAGCAAATACCATAGCAACATCACAAAATACATTCATAAGACTACTTAATACGACAAATACCGATCAAGTAGTTAGTATAAATAATTTAAAATATGAACCACTTTCAAATTCATAAGTAATAAAAACAGATTTAGAAAACAGGGAAAAATCAGTACATACACATCTTTTTCCACCACAATTCCATAAACAGCTAACAACAATTTGCACCAAATATAGGGACGTATTAGGATAAGATACCTAATCGATAACAACAAACAATTTCTATAAGCGAAAATTGAGACTGAAGAACGATGAAGTATATTTAATAAATTATAGAAGTCCTCATAGCCAAAAAGATAAAATTGAAACGCAAGTACAAAAAACTATTAATGACAACGTAGTGGAACCATCTGTATCTGCTTATAAAAGCCCTTTTTTGTTGGTACCAAAGGAGTCACTTCACGACAAGAAAAAATGGCAATTAGTAATTGACTATCGTCAGATTAATAAGAAACTATTGTCCGACAAATTCCCACTCCCTAGAATTGATGACATTTTGGATCAACTAGGCAGAGCAAAATATTTGTCATGCCTCGACTTAATGTCACGTTTTCACCAAATCGAGCTTGAAAAAAGTTCTAGAGATATAACGTCTTTCTAGTTTCACGCGATTACCATTGGGTTAGAAATAGCGCCAAACTCTTTTCAGAGAATGATGACTATTATGTGGACTAGATCCTTCTCAAGCATTCCTTTACATGGATGACCTAATAGCATCGGTTGTTCCAAAAAACATATGCCCAACAACTTAACTGATGTTTTCAAGAAATGAGGACATACAAACCTCAAATTACATCCTGAAAAATGCTAATTTTTCACTTTCCTAGGACATAAATGCACAGATAAAGAAATATTGGATAAACTTCCGTTTAGCTCCTACGCCCAATTTTGTTCAAACTTTCCATATTGACATGTTTTTGGGTCCTGATTACGGGAAAAATAGTCATAGTTGGCACAAATAACGGGATCTTGAAAAATAACGGTAAAAATCGTAAAATCGCCGCGATTTTTGTTAAAAAAATTTTTGCCTGCGACTTTATAAATGATTTATATGTATTTTTTGTTAATACATTTTATTTTATATATATTTTATATTTATCTACGACAACAGAAATGCTCTTCCTAAAAAATTTAATGCCATTCTCGTGCTTAGGTAGTATCATCGCTAATACATCGAGAGACATCGATATAAATGAAGCTTTCGTGCGATATATCGGGCAAAATGACGCAAGTGTGCTCCAACGGTTTTTTATTTTCAAACATTGTGAAAAAATAATCTTATTTAGCGTTTTTAACAAAAACTATTAGTTTTACAGAAAAAATGTATAAAACATAAAATACTTATTTATTGAATAGCTTTCATTTATCCTAGGTAGCTTTTTGATTATGTTAATATATTCGAAGATATTTCAGAAAAACAGTTTTTACCGTTATTTTTCATGATCCCGGTATTTGCGCCAACTTTGACTGTTTTTCCCGTAATCAGGACCCAAAAACACGTCGATATGGACAGTTTGAACAAAATTGGGCGTAGGAGCTAAACGGAAGTTCACCCGAAATATTGCCCGACGACAAAAAATACGATGTCATTAAAAATTACCCAGTCCCACATGATACAGATGCACGCAATCAAGCGTTATGGGCAGTTTGAACTCAAAACAAAAATGGACTCCAACTTATAGTAGCATACGCATCAAGAGCATTTACAAAGGGTGAAAGTAACAAAAGCACAACAGAACAAGAACTAGCAGCAATTCATTGGACAATAACATACTTCAGACCATATATTTATGGCAGACACTTCACTGTAAAGACAGATCACACAGATCACGCATGACACTTGAATTAGAGGAGTAGAATTTTACAGTACAGTATCTAAAGGGTAAAGATAATTACGTAGTAGATGCGTTATCAAGAATAACCATCGAATAACTAAAAAACATTACCAGAAATATAAATAAAGTCACTACACAATATCAAATTAGACAGAAATCCTGCGCAAGAGAAAAAAAAATCGAATTACCAGGCAATCTATAAAAATAGCTTCAAGCCCAACGTATTCGAAGTCATTAATAATGACGAAGTAGGTAAAGTAGTGACCTCGCAACTAAAAAATATGACCTGTTATTTCAAACGTGGAAAAAACAATTACACCCAGAAAAATTAAGAACGAAAAAAATCAAGATCGACCCATCTTGATTTTAGTATTTGTATTCTCACTTTTTTCTTCTTGATATGAAGATATATAAACAGTAAGATGTGTAACGAGGAGCAAGAAAACGTACGGAGGCAGCGTCATTTTTGTCAAATGCGACTCACACGTATTCAGTCTATTTTTAGAATGCCGTTTCTTGACTTCTCTCTCTCTCGCTCACTTGCTCTCTCGCTCTCAAAACTCCGCGCTGCAGAAAAGTCGAAATTCAATCTTTGTCTCATTTTTTGATTTTTGAATTATGTTGCCGAAAAGGAATCGTGCTAAAAGGCACATTGCGCGCCACATTTGAAAAAGGGCTGTGACGCATTGCGTTAGTTGGTGGCCCGCGAATAATGCGATTGAGGTTCGAGTCCACTCTGAGGCGAAGTGGTTTTATTTTTATCTTAATTTTTTTTTTTATTTTACTTTGTTTTTTTTTTTTTTAATTTTTTGGTTTGTTTTTTAATTTTTTTTTTGTGTTTTTGTTTGTTTTAAATGCAGAAGCATTTTAAGCAAATCTTTTGAATTCATTACTTTTGAATTAAAAGTTTATGAAATACGCATCCGAGTTTACTTTTATAATTTTATTTAATTTTTAATTTTTATTGAATTAATTTTTAATTTTATTATTTAAATGCAATTCAGGGACTAAAAATAACAATAATTTTATTTTTTAAACAACAAAGCAAGCACACAATCCCTAGAAAGAAATGATTTACACCGAAATCATTCAATTCATTAATGGTCTTTACCTTTCTTTCAATTTAAAAAAAAATATATTCAATGAACAATGTTAAAAAAAAAAAAAATAATTAAAAAAAAAGTTTGCTTTCAGTCGGAGTTGAACTCGGTCCTACACGATCCGCAGTCGAGCGACTACACCCCTAGCCCACAGTGCCTTGTTTCGAGACGTCAGACAGATGCGACATTGAGCCTATTTCGCAGTAGAGCAAACGAAATTGCACACTAACACAACCAAAGAATCTAACACGGACAACGCACACTAAAAAATTATAAATCCACTTTCTGAATCCACACCAAAAATTTTTCCGTACATTCAGTTGTATGGGCGTTACACCTCTTAGTGTTTATATTCTCTTTGGTTAATTCTAGTATTCCCAGTCAAAATCAATCTCAGTTTTAATGTGGTAGAAGAGGGACGTTAGGGAAAGGCATCGAAATAATGAGAGGAAAAGGAGAGAGAGACCGAATTCCTCTCTTGTTTTTATCGGGCAATCATGGTACAATTATTCTTAATATCGGTAGCCTAGGGGACTAAAGCGTGCGGATTATATGTTATGTAAGCGTATAGTCGGAAGTGTGTGTTCAGTCCCATGTCAAGGCGATATTTTTTACTCATTAATATTCATTTTTAATACAAATTAGGATTTAATAATCTAGCACACACATAAATGGCTAAAAAAGAGTAAAAACCAAGAACCAAAGAGAATAAAATGTGAAAGAACTTTATACAGTGCCTCATGTGATGCTTCCCTGGCGCAGCTAGTAGATTGTTTGACTGCTAACTGTGAGGCAAGGGGTTCGATTCCCACGAATGACCAAGGTGTTTTTCCCAAGATAGTAAGTTATTTGATTTTTATATTTATCATTTGTTATGTAATAATTTCAGTTATTGTTTCAGTTAAAATTTGAAACTTAGGGCCGGTTTCTCGAGTGCCGGCTAACATTTCTCGAACAGATAATGTCCCTGCTAAGGCATTTTGGCTTTCTTGAGCACCAATGTGAGAGCTAACTTTGACAGGGACTCGGAGTCCCTGTTAAGCGTTTTCGGCTCGATAGAATGACAGCTGATTTCCCAAAGCCAACTAAGAATAAGAAACGAAATCACAGCTGACTTTTCCCTTGAAATATACCCAAACAGCTGATGAAATAATCGAAGCACGCAATTTTTTACGCTTTACAGTACAATTCTGTGCGTTAACAGCACTCTGTAATGTAACGAGCAGAGCAGTCGGTATTTATATATTGCGCTCTCTTTCCTTGTCTAATAATTTGTTGTTGTACTAGAGGAAAAAGCGGAACTCCCATACAATTTTCTCTATGTGGCGTCCTCGGTGCGTCCTCGAGTACAGATGACCTGTCCTCGGGTTTTCCTTTGGTGATTACTGAGGGAAAAGTGACATCTGGTACTGAAGGGATACAATAACATATTGTTTAATATTTGTATGAGTAAATTGCACTGGGCAGATCATCAGAGTGTGTGTGCAGATTGCTGTTCTACGGTATACGCGAGCGAGCAGCGGGTGGGCAGAACAAAACCCTATGCTCATTTAATAGGGCGCTGCCGACCGCTGATCTAAACCATCGAACGCCCGAGCGCAGTTAACACGGTCTTGCTCTTTTCAACACATACTTCGAACATCAGCATCTGCACACACCTAAACCATCGAACAGTTCGAACACCTGCACGAAGCTAACAAGCTAACAAGCTTTCAAGCAAGGGGAAATAATTTTGACTGGAAAATGCCGAAGCGCGAGTGCAGCAACAGCGACGCGTGAACCGATATCAAAAAGAAGCAAAATTAATTACTTTTCAGGCTTCGCTTGTGCCAGATTTAAATCGTGAGACTTTGCAAAAACCCGGGAACCCAGCGGGAATGTGAGAAGTTGGTTTTTGTGTTCTTGAAATCCTGTTCCTTTTTGCAGGCGGCGGTGTAGGGATAGATAATTTCTGAGCGCTAAATGAGGGTGGGTTTCTGAGTAGCATCAATATCAGGCCATTTATGCGCTGTGTGATTTCTGTGGCACTACGATTATAATATTTTTAAACAAGAAAATCACCAACTTATAATATTCAAAAATCCTATGATTTACACCAAAACCAAAAGACTTGTTCTCACATTTAGTTTTAATTTTTAGTAATTTTAAAAGTCGTAGAAAAAATATTAATAATTGTTAATCAAAAAAATTAAACTATATAACATTATTATCATAATGTCTATAATGATAATATTAATTTATTTTACTCAACATTTTTCAAATAATAATAAGGATGAATGTGGGATTCAACCAAATTATAGAGAAAAGCCACGGTAAGATGATTAAAATATTTGATCACATTTATCAAGGAATTACATTAAATTACAAAGAAAACTATTGTTGCTTCTTACATTTTTAAACATTTTCTGTGAAATAAAATAATTTGATCGTCAGATCGTGGCCTAAGCCATTTATAAGTGTTGTTAAAATATAAAAATTCGTGTTGGTGGTATTGATAACACGAAAAATGCCTAACATACCAATAATATACGTAACCTTTAATGATTACGGTCCCTGAAAAGTATTTTTTAAACGAAATACTTATTTGGCGCCAAAGTGTGACCGGACTTTACAACGAAATTTATATCAAATCTGCATTTAGTATTATCAAGTATATGATGCAGGGTCACATCATTTTTAAATTTGTTGGAAAAAGTGAAAAAAAAGTGAAAATAGTTAATTTTAATCTAAAAAACAATAAAAAGGTGAGTGATAAAATGAATTTTGTCTTTTTATAACCTTTATTTCAGCGTTACAAGGGTTAGTATCACAGATATTTTCCCCATTAATAAATATACGCCTCCGGATGCTATCTTCAACACAAATTCTGCATTTCAGTGACACTTGAAATGTTTTTAATCTTTACCAGTGGTAAATGGTGTAAGGTGTTCATTAAATGGTTGTATAAATAGTACTTCAGTACTAACTTAGTTGTTTAACTTAATCAAAATATTACATTTATTTCAGCCAGGCCGACTGAGACTTCTTGGGACCAGAAGTGTTGCGCCTGCGTTTGTCATATTTTATTTTTTCTTCTCATAGTTTTTGATATAGATACCCGACATAAAACAACTGAACAGAGGGTAAATGATCGGCCATGGCAAACCAGGCATAATTTCTGGAGAGATCCTTTAATTTTGTGCGGAGACCTAATAATGGTAATTACTCTTATTATTATTCCTGGTCTTACATTCATATCTAAATTATGTTTGATATTTTCAGAAGACAGACAAGAAATGGATATCTAAGTACTGCATTCGGCCAAGCAAAACCCGGGAATGCTTCAGGCATTAAAAATTTGTAGTTCCAATGCTTCGATTGTAAATATTATTAATAAATACACAAACAAATATTACAAAAAACATGATTTTTATTGTGGAAAATCAGATACTGCAAAGCAGTGCAAAACCAAAACTGCGAGGGTCTGGAAAAACCAAAACTGGGTGGGTGTAGAAAAGCAGATATTGCAAGTGGAGGAAAACCATAACTGGGTACGTGTGGAAAATCTATAATGCGGGAAGTCGAAAAACCAGTGGATTTTGTCCTGCATTCTTCTGCCAGAGATCCAGATAGAAACCTCATTTCCCCCTTACTTTTTGTGTCACCCCCGTGTATTTTGAAACCAGAGATGGAAGAAATGTAAGGGGTGAATGAGGTTTAGTCCCTTCCGCTTCTATGGAGAAACCTCTTGAAAATATGTTATTTTCCAGAGGAATTTTCCCGGTGGGAAACTGCCCCGCCGTGAAAATTCGACAAGTCTGTGAAAAACGTGTAATACGATGTCAACCGACAGTAACGAAGTTGAATAAGTGTTCCCGCTGCGGAGGCATGGGAAATCAACTGGCTGGATTTGCTGTGGGAGGAAACGTAAGCGTTTTTTTTTTGAAATGACTAGACTAGAGTGGCGTGGCAAGGAGACTTTGTACGCTTCTCGAACAAACCTAAGCAAAGAACAATAAATAAACAAAAGTGCTAGAAAACCACAAATCTATTCGCCTGCCGTGTTTTGTTTTTGAGTGAACGTAGGAGGGGAATTAAATTCTTTTCTCTTTCCTCCAACTAGGAAAACCCACTTCTCTGCCGATCGTGGTCGGACCGCGTGGTGGCCAAGAATTACGACGGAGTCTTGCACTCGCTTGTCGGATCCGAAGCTATTGCCGGTCCCGGAGCGCATAGTGGCCGTGGATTCCCTGCAGAAAACGGAATCAGGAAAATTAACTAGTTCAAGTTATGTCCATTTTATTGTCCATTTTTCATATGGGCATTTCCAGGAAAAAATCAACCAAACCCCAAAAACTAAAAGCTGGCGGAAAATTGTATTTTTTGGTTTAAAAATAGCATTGTGATCTATAATTTGTGAATCAATTACATTTCCTTATGCATCTTTCAAACACGAGCAACACATATTGAATATCTCAGCAACATTTTTATGTTTTTTCGTTTTCTGTGGAAGTCTCAAGATCAAGCAAACAATCTTACAAATTAGTTTAAGGCAAGTGCTATATGGAAAAATTAAGACTTCTTTAATATTAATGGATTGGGTGTTTTTATTAAGGTTTGTTTTTAAACATTTTTAATGTGGCGTCAAAAACCTCATTTTTTCTTTTCACTCGTCCAATTCGCGACACATATAAACCAGCTTTTATGCCTAAAGAAAGAGTATTTGGAACAAATTAATTAAAATTTTTTGACAAAAAAAATTAGCGCATTAATATTTTTAAAGAAATTTTAAAGTCTGTCGCGTCCGTTATTTCAATTTTTATTACTAGAAAACAATTGTTCATAATTTTTTTGTGAAGCTTATTGTTTTATTCGAAGCTACGAAAGGCCTTGCTTTTTAAAGACTTTATTTAATAATATTTATATTATTTACAACAAATTTTGCTATCAAAGAGAAAACACTTATCCAGTCTTTTAGAATTGTTTCAATATGCTCGAGAATAAATCTTTTTTACATTCCGTGCCAAAGAAGTGGAGGAATTTTCGTTACCACTACAATTTAAATGTAAAAGTGTTGCACAGATTCCAAAATACACCATGCATCTAGAACCAGAGAATTCGCAATTTGTATGGGCCTTACAGCCTTTCCAACTAAAAACATAATTTAATAAAATACTCTATACGTGCAACATATTTCTAATATAAAGTTTAAAAAAAAACAAGAGAGAACGCTATAGTCGGGTTCGTGTCCCGACTATCTAATACCCGTCACTCGGCTAAAGAGAGTACGAGGGAGATGGATATATAACATTTTTTTGATTGCGTATAACTTTTTAATAAATGGTCCGATTTGAAAAATGTCTTCTACATTTCGATAGGTATAAATATGCACAAGGTGTGGGCGCCAGACCCATTTTAAAATCGTTAGTGGGCGATTGTGGGCGTTATAGGGGGCGTTGCACTCGGCTGAAATAAACTTGCACTGCGTAGAAAGCCCAAGAATATGTGTGGAAAATCACAACCTTCTAGCTTTTGTAGTTTCCGAGAGCTCAACGTTCATACAGACAGACAGACGGGCAGACAGACGGACATGGCTAGATCGACTCGGCTAGTGATCCTGATCAAGAATATATATAGTTAATAGGGTCGGAAACGCTTCCTTCTACCTGTTACATGATTTTGCACGAATCTTATATACCCTTTTACTCTACGAGTAACGGGTATAAAAACGCTGGATGATTTGCCACCGAACTTGCTTTGATGTGTCCTGTTACTCAGCAGGTATTCTGGAAAAAAAAACCAAACAAATACTCCCTCCAATTTTGCAGAATGTAAGGTTTTCTTAAAGTTTTCAATATTGCAGTTCACTTATTTTATTTTATTTCTAAGAACTGGCTGGACAGATAATCTTCATTTTTTCACCATAAATACAAGAACATCTAAACTATCGAACAAAAATATAAAAAGTAAAAAATGTAGACTGCGTCACTGTTATTTTTAAAGTTTAAGTTGTCATCGGAAGCAACTAGTCCATTTGCTACTAGTTTTGCACTAGTGACTGTTAATCAATGTACGGTTACAGCTGTTAAACTACACTAAAAAAATATTTTCTCGGAAAATCTAAATAACTGGTCTATCAACCATTAAATCATTGGATTTTACTCGTACTTGAGGATGTTTAATTTTCCGCTCTCCTAATTGGTGCGGTTCCTTTAAGGAATTATGATTGGTATTATGTAATTAAATACGGCAAATTATAAATAAATGGTATTACAATAAACTTACTTTTTTTGAGAAAAGACGCCCTCTCTAGGACTTGAACCCGGGACTTTTGGGTTTGTAGACACACTAACTGATTGAGCCATACACGCATCACATTTTGTAATGCCCTAACACAGTTTATGAATATTAGTGTAAAATAATTCAAAAACAGTGATTTTTCACATATATATGGCCTCGGACCAGAGCTTGCAAGGTTCGGTCAACCTTTTCAAAGTGTTAGGAAAAAACCTGTCACAAAAAACCCTATGCCAACTGGGAGTGAGCTAACCCCTTAAAAGGGTTTTTGCTTATTAAGCCTAGTACTCAGTTCGGCTAAGAGTTTTACTAGTCGAAAAATATTAATATTTTAGGGTGACCGAAGTTTTCGGAGTTCATCCGCAATGCATGTAGAATGGTCTTACTCGCAGCAATCAAATTAACTGGCGCCAATTTTGAAATATTACAAAATGATTAGCCGACCTAGGTCGCAAGCTTTAAATTTGCTGTTGGAATGAGGATATGTATTGCTACAACTCCTACAGGCAGTTTTCCATTGGTTTTTGGGGTTTTCATTCTATTTATAATATGTTATTGGCACACCGCTTCTGCACCAACACAGCCAAAGATAAAATTTTTTATTCTTTGGGCCGCAGCTAAAGGCGTTCATCGGAATTCATCCGCTAAATCTAGTATATTTGTGGTATTTTCTCACTATTTCCTTAGCTCAACTGAGTACCGAGGTGGGAAAAAGTCCCAGCTAAAGGCTTTAGCTACCTATTTGCCTCTCGCTTACTCCTATGCTTAGCTAGCAGTTTTCGTCGTACTGAGTACTAGGCTTTAGATGTTACGCTCAGAGCAAAACCCTTTTTTCAGAGTTATTTCGGTTTCGGTTTCTACTGACTACTTTGCTCGGTCTGTTAAGGAAAACGGTCGTTTGTGAATGTATGAGTGTGTATGTGTGACCTGTTCACTAATGATTCAGTCGTAACATTGCTTTTTGATTATTAAAATTCAAAAGGGTAAGGAAAAATACGTAATGTGTACTTTCTATAGCTGAATCTGTAAGATTAGCCCATTTACCATTAAATTCCAATATTCTACATATTTTAAATAATTTACGATCCCAAAACTCCACTTTTGGCATATCTTTCTTATGTAGTAATTAATAACCAAATCCACGTAATAAGAAGCAAATCTTTTAAGCTGCAAGAAAAATTAGAGCTTTTTAACAGGTTAAACCTCCTTTAGCAGTTTCAAATTTTGTTTATGTAGCTTTAAATCAATTCCTAACTATTCAAGAATATCTTCACAACATTATTTGGTTTTATTCAAAATATGTCGAAAGATTTGAAGGAACGCGCGATCCATTTTGTAGGAATAGGCTTGGTTGGTATACTTTGAGCCATTTTTTATCTTAAGACTTATGGTAGTTCTCATTTATTCTTATGGATAGCTTATTTGAAAGGTAATTCGTTTCTTTATGGCATTTCTTATTAAAGATAGTTCCTTATATAGTCAATAAATATATTGAAGCAAACAAAAAAATAGCAGCTAACCTAAATTCAGAATACAATTTTATATACATTTATATGTACATTGTACAATGCAATTTTATAATTATCTTGATTTCCTATGTAAAATTTATGCACATATCACAGCAGGCCTATACTTTTTCCTTTCGAGAGAAAACCCATTTTTTTGACTTTTATTTAACAGTAGTCTTTCAGAAACCCTTTTAGGTGACTGTTAACTTAAAAGGGTCTCACCGAGTGGTTATTGAAAGACCGATTGCTTTGTTCGGTTGAGCCGAACGGTCGGACCGAAACCGACAAGCAAAACTAAAAAAGGGTTCCGATCAGAGAGAGAGTTTGTGAGCAACATTTTTTTCGGTTTTGTCGAGATTAAACTGCCTTAGGAAAATCGGTTGACAGTTATTTGCAAGCTCTGCCTCGGACAGATTAAAGTAAGTTTAAAACAGCGGTCGGCAGCGTCCTATTAAGTCAGCATAGGGAATTGTTCTGCCCATCCTCTACCTCTCACGTATACTGTACTGCACACACACTCTGATGATCTGCGCAGTGCAATTTACTCATACAAATATTAAACAAAATATCGTTGTGTGTGTGTGCCGACCGCTGGTTTAAAATAAAAATTTCAGTTGTCTTTTAACTGGATTTTCACATGTATTTGTTCTACCAATAAAATATTTGAAAGGTTTGAACGTTTTCGTCAGAAAGGTACCAGTCCGAGACAAGTTGCTTTTTTACTAGTTTTGTATTATTCATTTTTTCGACTAGCACAAAGACAAATTCTGGTTGCTTTATATTAGTTGTAAAACAAGAGAGAACGCTATAGTCGGGTTGTTGTCCCGACTATCTAATACCCGTCACTCAGCTAAAGGGAGTGCGAACGCTGTGTCGGGTTGGTGTCCCGACTAATAATCGTAACTCAGCTAAAGGGAGTGCGAGGGAGATAGCTATATAATTTTTGATTGCGTATAACTTTTTAATGAATGGTCTGCTTTGAAAAATGTCTTCTACATTTCGATAGGTATAAATATACACAACAAAATTGCATTTATACTTCTCGGAAATCTTTAAAGATGTGGGCGCAGGACCCATTTTAAAATCGTTAGTGGGCGATTGTGGGCGTTAGAGGGGGCTACTGTAGATGAAAAAAAGTGACAAAAAGTACTTCAGTAAAATCTATTATAGCTAAAGAAGTAGAGGTCGCCCAACTTTGTGATTGGACAATCTTGAAGTTAAAGGTTCAAAGTACCTTTTCCGATAATTGTGGCTCTGGGCTACGAAGGGTTTACTTACTATTAAGTCGCAAAAAGTGCCTAAAAACCGAAAATTTGGAACTTTGACCACGGATTTCTCAAAACTTCGACGTGATGGAAAGTTTCCAAGTATGAGTACCCCAGATACAAATCCGTTCAAAACGTTTAGAAATCAAGCCCAAACTGGGTCAAAAAGTGCGTAAGCCCGTTTGTTGTCAGTTCATGAACGCTTGTTCATAAAATTTGACCGAAATATTTGGTATGTTTTGCGAACGAATGGGGTCACTTTTAGAACATTTTGGGGTTAATTTGAGAACAAAAAGTTCATAAAAAAAACAAAAATAAACCAGATTTTTGGACTTGCCACTTGCTGTTTTTACTGTGCGCCTGGTAGAGATGTATTTGATATTCTTTTTTTTAGTGGTTAAATTATTTTTAATACATGTTATATTTAAGAATTTGTTGTTGTCATATAATTTATTTATTATTAGAAGTACATATTAACATTAGAAATTATATTTTATTAAAACTTACGATTCACGACGTCCTCTCGTGGGCTTAAACCTTTGGCTACAAAGGCGGACGGTCTAACAGCTGGACCACGGAACCAATTTTTCAAGTACGGACAAACGGGGCACTAGACTAGCATGTTTTTCGGTCCGGACAAGAAATAGTTTATGAACAGCGTTCGCAATTTCAGAACCATTGTTCATAATCTGACCACAATCGTTCAAAGCTCAACACTTTTCTGTGACGCGTTCATAATTTTACCAAAAAGTTCATGATTTGACCCCGCGGCGTTCGTTTTTCATGAACAAAAAATAGCGAACGGATTGTTCTTAAATCAAGAAAAATGTTCTTGATTTTTTTCGTTCTTTTTTTTCTAGGTGTAGTAATCTACAGCTAAAATCCTTTCAGGATTGGTAGCTTTTATTCTTGGGCTTTTTTTTTGTCGACCAGTGTTATTAATGCAAAACTAGTAAAAAAGAAACTTGTCTCGGACTGGTACCTTTCTGACAAGAAAACCCCGAAAATCATTTAATTGGTGGACAAAATACATGTTAAAGTATAGTTAAAAGGCAACTTGAATTTTACTAGTTGCAATTTAGCTACATATGAACCAAAAATATAGCCTAGATGTCCTGGGAAATTTAACACTAAACAAATCAAACACTCGAGATCCTCGGTTCAATCCCCAGTCTCTGTAAATTTTTTTTTTGTTTGTTAGGTGATGCTTTAGTTTTATTTTTAACTTTGTTTAATCTGTCCGAGGTAATATATAAGTTAAGCACAGCAATATTTTATATAATTTTCCAAGAAATATTGCAACATTGTTAATCAACAAAATTGTGACAATTTCGTCCAGAGTCAGATCTTAGAGTTCAATAACATAAACACGAGCATCCGGTCGGCCAGAATTCGGCTCTGCCGATATGAACGTAGCCTCTGCCGATATCAACGCCGCCGCCAGCGACGGCGCTCCCCAACCCACAGCTTAGATCAGGGTATTCTTAAGTAAAGTAGAACCAGTCCCGATTTAAACATCAAATAAAATACAACGTGAAACTTAAATTTGGGTTTTAATATAGAGCATGAAAATTATAGATGTCAGTATATTATAATATAATATTATCGATACTTCTGATATTTTTCAAACATCGATGTTTATCTATAACATCGATGTTTTTCTGACGTTTTATTAGAGAGAAACCAACAGATTTCACTCTTTAATTTTGAGGACCAAAATAACTTTAAATACAAAATCACTTAAAGTAGGGACAAATTACCATACAAGAACCGCGAGTTCTTGGTATTTTATTCTTCTCTGGTCCCATAGATATTATGAAATACTTAAAAGTTGGCAAAAAGGGCATAGGTTATGGCAAAAATTGGAAAATAAAAGAACCGCGAGTTCTTGGTGAGAGGAGGAACTTTGGTTCTTTTAGTAGGGGAGTGTAGGGTAATTTGACGAGTAGGGTAATGTGACGAGCTCGTCGAATCTCATATATGACGTCACGACAAAAATTCCAAATAAATGTAGTCGTCTCCCCTTATCGTGTCGACAATGTATTTACAGTAATATTAATAAGAAGTCCCGTAATTTGTTCGTGAGTTAATTTTCGCTAAAAATGTAGTGCGCAAACTAGCAAACCTATTCAATTTACTTGTGTTTCAGCAGTGCCAGAGCAAAGATGAGTGGAAAATAAAATCAGGCAAATATATGCACGTATACATGAGATCTTTATCAACAGTTTTTGGTACTTCGCGTTTTTTTCTTTTGCGCCAAGTCTACCTTGTAGGGTATCGTGACGAACTTTTTGTAGGGTATTGTGACGTACTTTTTTTATTCAAGAATTTTAATTGTTATCGTTGATTACACTGTGCAGCATCAAAAATAAACCTCGATGAATGCTATATTTTTGGATTCGTTACGAATTCCCAAGTTAAACTGCGTTTTCCAAAGAGTTCCCCGACGCAAGGATTCTTAGCAAAAGGACCTCAAAGTTCGAAAAATGCTGAAATTGACCAACTTTGCGGAGCTCTCAGAGGCAAATGGATGCATGACTTGGTTCGAAGTTAAAGTTTTTTAAAAGATACACCCTTTATCTTTCAAACCCTTTTTGTAGGGTATTGTGACGAACTTTTTTTATTCAAGAATTTTAATTGTTATCGTTGATTACACTATGCAGCATCAAAAATTAACCTCGATGAATGCTATATTTTTGGATTCGTTACGAATTCCCAAGTTAAACTGCGTTTTCCAAAGAGTTCCCCGACGCAAGGATTCTTAGCAAAAGGACCTCAAAGTTCGAAAAATGCTGAAATTGACCAACTTTGCGGAGCTCTCAGAGGCAAATGGATGCATGGCTTGGTTCGAAGTTAAAGTTTTTTAAAAGATATACCCTTTAACTTTCAAACCCCATATATAAAAAAAATTTAGGATTTTTTTTAAGGCAGAAATAAAGTCCAAAAAACATAGTCAAATGAAGGGAGTGCGAAAGAGATGGAGAAAAACTTTGATCCGCCGTAACTTTTTAACGAATGGTCCGATTTAAAAAATTTCTTCTACATTTCGATAGGTATTGATAAACACAATAAAACTGCATTTTTACTTTTCCAAAATATTGAAATTTTTAAAATCGTATATAAGCGATTGTGGGCGTTAGAGGGGGCGTGGCACCCTTTTGAAACAAACTTGCGCTGCGTAGGAACTCCTAGAATCTGCATGCAAAATGTCAATCTTCTAGCTTTTATAGTTTCCGAGATCTCAGCGTTCATACAGACAGACAGACAGACGGACAGACGGACATGGCTAGATCGACTCGGCTAGTGATCCCGATCAAGAATATATATAGTTTATAGGGTCGGAAACGCTTCCTTCTACCTGTTACATACTTTTGCACGAATCTAATATACCCTTTTACTCTACGAGTAACGGGTATAAAAATGTATTTTTTTGTTTGTGAAAAGGATGATTTACACCAAACGCTGTGGGATTTGGCTACGTTGAAATTTTGAATCCAAATTTTTCAAAAATATGACCAGTAAATGTAAGTAACTTTCTGCTTTCACACTTTTAAAAAATATTGATTTTTGGAGAAGTTACATTAAAGAACAAATCGTTCTTCACATTACCCTACAACTTTTGAAAGTGCAAAAAAAGAAGGGTTCACGCCAAACACTGTGAGATTGGGCTGCATTGGAATTTCGAATTAAAATTTTACAGGGATATGCTCAGTAGATGTAAGCAACTTTCTGCGTTTACACTTTTAAAAAATATTGATTTTTAGAAAAGTTACATTCAAAAAACGAATCGTTCGTCACCTTACCCTACACTCCCCTACCAAAAACAAAGTCTTGGTTGCAGCTACCGACCTTCTGTCCGCTATTAAAAAATCTCAAGAAACCGCGAATTCATAGCCTTTGATAAGAATTGGTTGCTTTTCGAAGATCGTTTGAGCGATTTGGACTCAAGAATCCAAAAAAAAAAACAACCGCGAATTCTTCAGAAGAGGAGGAATTTTTACTTCTTTATGGTATAGTATCAATTAAAGTAGGGGAAAATAACCATAGGTTGTGGCATAAAATCGAAAATGAAAGAACCGCGATTTCTTGGGGAAAAGGGGAACTCTCGTTCTTTTAATACCAACAACCAACAAAACTAAGACCGTTTTAGCAATTTTGGCAAAGGATCAAAAAAAAAAAAAGCAACCGGGAATTCTTCAGAAGAGGAGGAATTTGTTCTTCTTTAGTACCAAAAAATGGTATGGAACAAAGGTTTGTTTTATTAAAAAAATTCTTAAGAAGCCGTGAATGTCTTTGACTAAGAATAGGTGTCTTTCTAGACATGTGACGCAACTCAACTCAATGATCTAAAATAAATAAACCACGAGTTCTTAAAAGAGGATCCTTTAGTCTGAAATTGCATTTTAATAATGAAAACCGGAAATTAAAATTAAATAAATTAACCTCGATTTTTTCTAATAATAATATTAATAATAATGCAAGTGTATTATGCATGTATATAATAATAATACGTGGTATTAACAGAATTATATAATTGTTTTTAATTTGTCTTTGCTTTCCTTATTATCGATACGATATTATCGATACGATAATGATAAAGTATCGAAAATATCGATACAGTCGAAATTTAATATCCTGGAAGATAACTGGCGCCCGAACAGGGACCAGCGCGAGGAAAACCGATTAAGTTCGATAAAGTGCAAAATTAATTCGCGCAGCTCTAAAATTGAGGAAATCTGATTAAGTTCGATCCGCGCAAATTATATTTACTGTGCAACTCCGCTGGCCCAACTTTAGGTAAAATTCAAAGGGACTCCTTCACGAAATTATTGTAGTAGTAGGCGACAAAAAGGAAGACATCCGGACCATCGGGAGGAGTAGCCACACCAAGTTAAGTTAAGTGAGATAGTGAATAAGTGAATAACAAAAGGAAATGCAAATCAAACCAATTAATTAAAAGTTTAAAGTAAGAAAATTTTAACTGAGCTTGTCAGTATTAATATTAAAATTTCAAGGTTAAAAATTAAAATTAAAAATCTAAATTAAAAGGTAATACAATAAAACTGCATTTTTACTAAGCGATTGTGGGCGTTAGAGGGGGCGTGGCACCCTTTTGAAACAACCCTGCAGGAAACGGAATCAGTTTTGGACCATTTATATACTAGTTGGGTCAAGAAGGTTAACTAGTTAAAGTTATGTCCATTTCCTTGTAACGAAGTGGTCCATTTTTCATATGCTTGTCGTCGGAAACAACTAGTCCATTTGCTACTAGTTTTGCACTAGTTACTGTTAACCAATTTAAGGTTACAGCTGTTAAACTACACTGAAAAAAATATTTTCACGAAAAAACTAAAAATTAATCTCTAAACCATCAAGTGATTGAATTTCACTAGTACTTGACGATGCCTAACTTGACGCTCTCCTAATTTAGTATCCAATCAATAGGCGCGGTCCTTAGAGAATTTCTGATAATTATTATGTAATCAAATACAGTAAATGATAATTAAATGGAATTAAAACAAACTTACTTTTTTGAGGCAAGTCGCCCTCTCTAGGACTTGAACCCGGGACCTTTGGATTTGTAGACACACTAACTGATTGAGCCATACACGCATCACATTTTGTATTGCCCTAACGAGGTTTATGAATTTTAGTGTGACACAAAAAAAATGTACAGAGACTGGGGATTGAACCGAGGACCTTGAGTGTTTGATTTGTTTAGTGTTAAATTTCCCAAGACATTTACACTCTAGGCTATATTTTTGGATCATATGTGTTTTATTTGCAACTAGTTAAATTCCAGTTGCCTTTTAACTAGACCCTAACATGTATTTGTTCTACCAGTTAAATATTTTTAAGGTTTTTTTTGTCAGAAAGGTACTAGTCCGAGACAAGTTTATTTTTTACTAGTTTTGTATTAATCATTTTTTCAACTTGCACAAATTTTCTAGACCATGTGTAGTCCAAATGCATTCAGACAAATTCCGGTTGCTTTATTTTAGTTGTTGTTTCCAGACCTTGCTCTGGAGGGAATTGCTAACAGCAATGTAGCCAAAGGATGAGTTAGGTTTCCAATATAGAACTCGTTTTCGTTGCGTTTTCAATAATTCACGTTGTTTCCAATTTATTTCCACGAGTAGAGTGGCCAGATATCGTTATTACAAAAAAGAGATCGCTTAGTAAGCTTTCTCTGGACCGCGGCGTTCATATTAAATACTAACATTTTTACTTAAAATGACGTTAACTTCAGATTTCAACCTTAGTCTATTCACAAACCAAAAGAACAGGGTGTTCCCCAAACATACTCCCCCCGTTGCAGGATCTATGATCTTTCAACTATTCCATTGGAAGAGGAGCAATTTTATGAATTGGGCGTCGCAGCACGTTCTTTGAAGTTTGTAGATCCACAACTCGAACCTTCCCGTCCTTTCCTGGGATTGCGGAAACGACGCGAGCGAGAATCCAATGTTGTGGTGGTGTGTTATCCTCATGTATGATGACAAGTTGGCCCGGTTTGATGTTTGCTTGTTGAGTATTCCATTTTCCTCGACGCTGTAGGGTGTGTATGTAATCCCGCTGCCACATACTCCAGAACTGCTGCTTGAGAAACGTTACCCTTTGCCATCGATCCAGATAACTTAGCTGGGTGGTGGACTGTGGTTTGAAGATGCGCTCGTCTGGAGCAGCCAACAGTGATGAACCAACCAGAAAATGAGCTGGCGTTAGAGCGATTCCGTCGTTAGGATCATCTGATTGAGGGGCAATTGGCCTGGAATTGAGAATTGCCTCTATTTCAGCAAACGTTGTCTCCAGCTCTTCGTATGTGAGATTGGCCTCCGATATGTTCTTCAGTAAAAGGGTTTTGGCTGACTTCACAGCGGCTTCCCAGAGCCCCCCGAAATGTGGGGCTCGAGGCGGAATGAAGTTAAAGTCAAATCCTTTAACCGCACTGAAGGAGTGAAGATCGTCGATGACCTCTGTACTGAAAAACTGTTGCTTGAATTCGTCCATTTTCCTTGCTGCACCACAGAAATTGGTAGCATTATCGCAGTACAGTTTCGAAGGCAGGCCCCGACGTCCGATGAATCTTCGAAGACATAATAAAAATGCATTAGTTGATAACTCAGACACCACCTCAATGTGTACAGCTTTCGTAGCAAAGCAAATGAATATCGACGCATATGTTTTATATGGTCGCTTGCCACGTATTTTATAACACGTTTGAAATGGGCCACAGAAATCCACCCCTGCAATTGAAAAAGGGCGTTCCGCGTGAAGTCGGTCAGGAGGCAGATTCCCCATAATTTGTTGTGTAAGTCTTGGCTTGTAATGAAAACAATGCGTGCAGTTCCGGACGACCTGACGAGTTAGAACTCTGGCGTTGACAATCCATAACTTTTCTCGAGAAAGAGAAATGAGTATTTTTGAATTTGCATGTAGATTTTTCCTATGAAGGAATTCTATAAACAGCTGAATGAAACGATGGTTTCGTGGAACGATTGCTGGAAATTTTGCTTCAAATGACAACGCTGATCTTGCTAATCGCCCGCCTACCCTTACCACATTGACACTGACACTATCTAATTCCATCATATGAATAAATGGAGCGAGACCCTGTAAGTGTGGCTTTAGAGATTTATTTTTTGCTAGTAACTTCAATTCCTCATGAAAGGCTGACTGCTGTATGTGCCCTATAATACGCCAGAACGTAACGTTTAGCTCAGATGCAGATATATGCAAAATTTCCTTTACCTTGAGTTTACGATCTGGTACGACTCTGTTAAATGTTCTATAAATGTATGACAATACTCGTAGTATTCGAACGTACGATGAGGACTTGTTGATGACGTAGTCTATGATCGAATCTAAAACATCAGATTTTGAATTTACCTGTTCCTTAGAGCCATCAACGTTAACTTTTTGACTCCCAACTGACGTCCCTACATGGCAGGTCGATGGTTCGTTGCATATGACTAGTGCTCTTTTTCGTACTTCGATAGATGATGGTGCGGAAATACAGAGACTCGGCCATTCCTCGGATGGCAGTTTCAAAAATTCTGGGCCGGTTAACCAAGTGTTAGTTAACAGGTCAGAAGTGCGACAACCTCTCGAAACAATGTCCGCGGGGTTCTTTGCTGACGGTACATGTCTCCATTCGACATCTGCGCTGTGCTGCTGCAGCTCTGAAACTCTGTTTGCTACAAAACAGTTCAGTTTTGAAGCATGCATCGTCATCCATTGAAGAACGATCTTTGAGTCCGTCCAGAAGTAAATCTTGTTGACGTATGGAGAGAGCTTATTCTGAAATTTTCGAAACGTTGCATTTAGCAGGACTGCTGCACATAATTCTAGCTTTGGTAGAGATATAACGGTAATAGGAGCTACTTTGGATTTTCCGATAAGTAAATTTGTGTGAACTGTATTTCCTAATTTTACTCGAATGTATATACAGCAGCCATAAGCTCGCTCGGATGCGTCCGCGAATCCATGAACTTCGCACGGCTCTGACGGAGACGTGTGCATGTATCGAGGAAATTTCAGTTTGGGTGTATCTTTCAAATCGTTTCTTAAATCACTCCACAATTCATTTTGTGTATCCGGGAGTGGCTCGTCCCATCCAAGTTTGAGAATGTGCAGGTCTTGCAACAGGATTTTACATCGTATGGTTACGGGACTGAGTAATCCTAGTGCGTCAAAGAGACTTGCGATAGTAGACAAAACAATTCGCTTAGTAAACGTGTTGTCTGACGATAAGTCGTATCTGTATACGAAGTAGTCCTTTTGAGGCTGCCACGACAATCCAAGGGCTTTGGTGATTTCTTCTTCTTCAAACTTGATGGCGACTTCCGTTGCTGATAAGCCTCCGATGATGTGCGAGTTGCTGTTGAACTTCGACATGCTCATGTTTCCCTTCCTCAATATTTGTACGACCTGTCTTTTCTTTTCCAGTAATTCTTCTACCGTATCAGCACCTGTCAGGAGGTCGTCTACGTAAAGATCGTTGCACAAAACTGAAGCTCCTGCGGGAAATTCTGACCTTGATTCGCTTGCTAAATATTGTAAACTTCGGATAGCTAAAAACGGAGCTGATGATAGGCCGTATGTCACGGTGTTTAATTGGTATACTTTCATTGGATCTGTTGGGTTTTCCCTCCACAGGATTAGCTGGAATAATCGGTCACGGGGATCGATCATGAATTGGCGATACATTTTAGTGATATCACCGGTGAGAACGAACCGGTGTAGTCTAAAAGCTAAAACTGTGGTGATGAGATCCTGCTGAATTGTCGGTCCGCAGAGTAAAAGATCGTTTAGTGATTTGCCCGAGGTTGATTTTGCTGATCCGTCGAAGACAACGCGAAGTTTGGTCGATAGGCTTTGGGGTCTATGTACGCAATGATGCGGAATAAAAAAGTGTCGCATGTTGGAATCGAATGATTGAAGAGGCGACATGTGCCCCAAAGCCTCGTACTCTTTCATAAAGTTTACGTAGCCTTCCTTTAATTCGGGACAGCGGTTAAGTCTTCGCTCAAGCATTGAGAAACGATTCTGAGCCATGTTGAATGAATTACCCAAACCTGCACTTGAATTGCTGAATGGAAGGCGCACTTGAATCCGTCCGTCGACTAAAATGGATACGTTTTGTATGAAATGATCTTCACACGCTTGCTCTTCATCCGTAAATGTAGGAGGAGAGGTACAATACTCTTCGATTTTCCAAAAACGATCTAAAATTGTGTCGGTGTCAGCGCGATTTTCGTGAAGTGTGCAATGAAAGGCTTTAAACACTGTTGGAGCTGATGTGATATTCCCTCCTACTACCCAACCGAATTCTGTATTGATTAAACTAGGCTTGCCAAACCCAAGAGAATGCTTTCCATTTTTTAATGCTTCGAAAAACCCTTCGGTACTGATAAGCATATGCACCTTGGTCGACTGGAAAAAGTGCGGGTCGGCTAGATTGACATTAGTTGGTAGCTTCCAATCTTGAATTCCAATGGTGCTGCTAGGTTGGTGCGTGCATATTGAATTTATTACCGCAAACGTGGAAGTCCATTCAAATTCAGAAAGGCGTGATTTTAGTGTCGCTATAACGTTATACTTAATGGGTTGACACGTATCTGAAATTCCGCAAACTTCTTGAGATACCTTGAATTTTTCCAAATTCAAAAGCTTGGCTGTTTCTTCAGTGATCAGATTGACTTCAGAACAGGAGTCAAGCATGGCGCGAATATAATGAAGTTCCCCGAGTTTGTCCTTGACTTGGACCACTGCTGTGGGAAGTATACCGAGTTTAGCTGCTCGCACCACTAATGAAAGGTGTGGCTGCACCGTTGACGGAGGCGATTCTCCCGTGCGATGGACCTGATCGCTGGATTGTGTTGAAACTCCAGGCGAAAAGTTGTGAAGAAGTGAATGATGAGCGGAGCGACAAATTTTACAGCGCGATTTCGATTGACACTGCTTTTTGTTGTGATTAGGACGCAAGCAGTTTAAACAAAGTCCCCGTTTCCTGACCCAATCTCTTCGCAGGTCCAAAAGAAGAACGGAAAACGTTTGACAATTCGATATGTAGTGATCGGATGCCCTGCAATATTCGCATTTTGCACTGGTTGTGATGTAAGCCTTCGATGTTTGAGTAGGCCTTTGTTTATGATTTGACTCGTGCGAGTCTGCTAGTTCCTTCCCTTTGGAACGGCTCTCCAAGAATTGGCACCTATGAGTTAAGAGTTTGCAGCAGGTTTCCCATGATGGCAAAGCCTCAAACGTCAGTTTTTCATCGTAATACAGTTTGGTATCAGAATCGACCTTGGAGAGTAGAATGTGAATAAAAATTGCGTTCATCACATCTTCTGCTGACCCTAATGACAGTAGAGAACCTCTTATAGCTGCGGCTGAATGTATAAGTCTTTGAAGCTGTGATGCATCTGGTTTCTTTAATGTGGATAAAGCGAAAAAACTAGAAATGTAGTCCAAAAAAATTAATACATCATTATCATATCGTGCCTTCAACTGGGTTAGGGCTTTTGGGTAGTTTTGTTCAGTGATTTGAAAAGGTTGAACAACTTCTAAAGCTGGGCCAGCCAGACAATTGAGGAGATAGTTAAATTTATCAATGGTGGCGATGCCTGAATCCTGATCAACAAGGTTGGAGAACGCGCTGATGAACCGTTTGTATTGAGAATAAGTCCCATCGAAACTGGGCAACTTGATGTTAGGTAATCGGCTGTGGTGCGTTGTGTTGCCAGTGGAGTTCAGAAAACTTGGATCGTCTCCAACGAGGCTGGTTTTACGCTTCTTATTTATGAGCTGTGTAATTGTTGATTTTGCATCAATGAAGATTTCCTCCACTTGCGCCCTCCCCGTGTCGATGCAGTAAATTTCCTCGATGTTTGACTGAATCTGACATAATGTACGAAAGTAATTTTCAACTATTTGCAAATTGCACTCCAGCACTGTGGGTTCAACGGATGCCCCAAGAGTGAGAACACGACCTTTAAGATTCTTGATATTGCGCTCTATCGTTGTCCGCTGAACTCGTAATTTAACAAGTTTTGCGTCATTGACTTCTACTTGGGATGGACCTGCTTCGTTGGGAATGCTTGCCTCAGCCTTATCCATTGTTCAATGCGTACACTCAAGATCGAGAACTGACTAGTTTAATTGAAACGTATGTTCGACCCCTAGCGGAGGCACCTGCAACTGAACTGAAGATAAAATGGGCAACAGCAAGAATCTCAGCCTTTCATAGAAATAGCTACTTGGCGCAACAATCTTTATAATTTTGTATATGTTCTACATGTATATGGGTACAGGTTACTTAGATATGTGTGTGTACTTGCGATGTGTAAGTGTGTGAAAGCTGCGTGTCTCGAAGTGTGGTTATGTTTGCCGAAATGTGATCCGCAGAAGTGAGGTTGTGGTTGACCGAGGTGGAATCCACCAGCGAGGCTTTGGCCAACTGCTACTGATGAGTTGCTCCAACGAAGCCCTGGTTGACTTTCCGAGATGTCCAGTGAGGCTCTGACCAATTTGCGTTCGTTGAATTGGTCAGCGAAGCCCTGGCCGATGTGTGCTTGAATTGCAGTTCTATATTGACCCGATGAGAGATCCGCAATCGTACTTGCGCGTGTGACTTATCCTTTAGAGCTGTCCTGTCACGGTCGCCAAAATGTTTCCAGACCTTGCTCTGGAGGGAATTGCTAACAGCAATGTAGCCAAAGGATGAGTTAGGTTTCCAATATAGAACTCGTTTTCGTTGCGTTTTCAATAATTCACGTTGTTTCCAATTTATTTCCACGAGTAGAGTGGCCAGATATCGTTATTACAAAAAAGAGATCGCTTAGTAAGCTTTCTCTGGACCGCGGCGTTCATATTAAATACTAACATTTTTACTTAAAATGACGTTAACTTCAGATTTCAACCTTAGTCTATTCACAAACCAAAAGAACAGGGTGTTCCCCAAACAGTTGTATTACTAGTTGTTTTTCAGACTAGTTCGCATTTTTCCTGCAGGGAAACTTGCGCTGCGTAGGAACTCCTAGAATCTGCATGCAAAATGCCAATCTTCTAGCTTTTATAGTTTTCGAGATCTCAGTGTTCATACAGACAGACAGACGGACAGACAGACGGACAGACGGACATGGCTAGATCGAATCGGCTAGTGTTCCTGATCAAGAATTTATATAGTTTATAGGGTCGGAAACGCTTCCTTCTAGCTGTTACATACTTTTGCAAATTAACTTTCCCCTTAGTGAGTTTCTTAAAAAAATTTATTTTATGTTTTAACTTCACTTATTCACTATTACAATCGTTTCATAGGTCGAACTTAATTCACTGTTCACTGATTATTACTTTTTAAACTTCTCAATTCGATTCTCAAAAACGGACTGCCCGAACTCAAGTTCAATGATTAATAACACAGGCCGACAAAATGTGACATGGGTCGATGTCCAGGCCTGCCACCATTTTATTTCGATAAATGAGGCTTTTCTAAGCATAAGTGGCCACTACGCCTATAGTCCATCAGCTCTGGTATTTGCGGTATCTTTAATTTAAGAAAATCACAAATTTTCTTCGTCTTTTGGGATATATCTTCAAGAGTGGTCAACCAATTTTGGTAATCTTTTCGGAATTAAATAGTTACATGTCTCTTTTATACGCTCGTTTTGGAAAATTCAATCTAACTCAACCACAAGAGGAGGTGGGCGCATTCAAAATTTTAAAGTCACAGCAAAGTTTAAAAATCTTCATTTGTGAACAGCGTTTAAAAATTAAATAAAAATATTTTCTTCTACAATGCATTTTTGATCCAAAGACACATTATGTCCCTAATTTTTAGGACACTCATCAGGTTTTTGTGTATTGTTTTGGAATTTTTAAAATTGTTTTTCTTACTTCCTTCACAGTGACGATTCACAAACAGTGCCCAAACCTGTCACATTTGGGCCTGGACCCATGTCACATTTTGTCGGCCTGTGTAATGAAACCTCGGCTTAAGAGATTTATCTCAGAAAAACTGATTAAGAGAATGACTCAAGAGAGTCGGAAAAATAGGATGATGAAATTTGGCAATTAAATTTGAAACTGAATTTCTGCCGGAAATTGGTGTTTATCTTAGCGGATTTCGGGGACCGCTTTGGGGCTCCGATGTTTATAATATCGGCTTGGGTGTTTACAGAATCCCTTTGATGCGGGATTTGTGAAATTGATCTGGGTGGGAATAACTTGGAGGCGTAGTTAAAAGAAATAGCTGACCACGGGTTTATCTCGGAGTCAGTCTGAGTTATTTGGAAATTTGTTCTGAACTCAAAGTTGTTTATAAATCGGGTAAGTGCCCCTAAGTTATGTGTCATAACTTACTCTACGAGTAACGGGTATAATAAGTGTAAAATGAAAATTCAATTTAATAATTAAAAGTAATTTTAAAGGGCATAGGGGAACAAGCCTGGGAAAACTGCCCCAGGCGATATTGCAAAATTTTAGATGAGGATTGGTAGATAGGAACCTAATGGATAAGAATTCCAATTTTCAAATATTTTGATCCGCTGGTTTACGAGTAATCTGCCACAACTAAAGAACATATCACTTGATGTATCTTCCCTTCGGTGGTTCTTGAGAAAACTTTTTTGATGCCAATAATTTTTGTGTTAACCTTCAAGAATGTCAGCCAATATTTGGATTTTTACCATTCTTATAAGGTAACAAAAATCGCGATTCAAATTTTCAAAAAATTGGTTCAAGACTTTCCAAGTCTGACAACACCGCCAATTATTTACAGTTTGTGTGTCTTATAACCATCTACTTCATATAAAATATTCATAATTTTTCGAGTGGTGCAACAGTGTTAAACAAACAAAAAACTGAAGAATTTATTTCTGAGAGGGTAGGAATAGAGTCAATAAAATATATTTGGCTTGTAAATAGTTAGTTCTAAGACCAGAATTATTATCAAAGAGTAAAGTTTTTAATATTATGGGTGAAAAGTGGTCCGAATTATAAAATGTTTGGCATGTATTTGCTTGTAATTGATTTAATAGGGACCCAGTCCCAGTCTAGTCCCCACAGCTTCGAATTTCATATCCTCCCTGGACAGAGATTTCAAAAGAAATCTCTTGAGCATGGATGACCAACAAATACTTTAATTATGTGATTCTAAAGAAATCGCGGTCCAAAGAGGATTACTTAATATGCGATTCTTTCGGCACCGTTATTATTGCGCGAATTTGTTAACAATTTGTTATCATGCTCCGCATATTAAAGCTTTCAAATTACTATCTTGCTTTTTAGATAACGAACCAGCAACAACAAGAATTAGTACAGGGAAATCAATTAGAGCAGGGAAAAATTCAAATAAATCAACTTTTAGATCAGCAACAACAAAGACAGGCCCAAAGACTGGAATTATTCCAAAGAAATAGAAACATGGCACTAAATGAATTACAAGATGCTGTTAGGCAGATACTCGCAGAATAATTCCCAATTTTGTTACAATAGGCAGGTTTTGATTTTGCACGTGCCCCAAATCGAACTGCGCCTCAATTGCAGCCAACAATTCCAACTTTTCCACAATGGTCGATCCCGACTGTAAATGCACAGTTCCAAAATGCGTTTTTGCTGCCCAAACAGACTGCAGTCTGGTTACCATGGTAACGCTTTTGTCCAACCACGTCAACAATTTAATAATAACAACCAGGCCATAGCTGTCCTACTATACGTAGTGGCCCGTCCCACGGTAACTCATCAACCATTTAGACCTTCGGCTGCAAAGCCACAACCACGGCCTGAACCAATGGTCGTCGATAAGACCCTCCAATCTAAACATCACTATGGACGGCAGTCCATGTAGTGACGAAGCGCACCAGGAGGGTGTGCGAAGGCGACTACTATATATACACGAAGAAATGAAAATCTACTGTGATGGTCCGATCATAATGAATGATACACCTATCGAAAGGTATTGCGAAAACTAACAGGATTGCATACCAAGACTCTAAGAAAATCAATTGGCTTGGGAGAGAGAGCGGTGAAAGTAAAAAAGTGAATATTTCGAAATTTGGAGCTGTTGGGGCCGGTGGGGATAATTGCCCCCTCTCAATGTTTTAGTTGTATTCCTTTTGAAAATACCCGTCGAATGAGGGGTCATTTGTCAAAATCCGACGCTCCGTTCAAAAGTTATAGCCAAAATAAGATTTTCTTCGTCTTCCCAAAATGAAAATTTAATTCTGTTTGTCAGTTTGTCAGTTTGTCAGTTTGTCAGTTTGTCAGTTTGTCCAAAACATGTTTTCTAAGTTTTGAAAATTTAATATGACGTTCATCACATCGATATAAAAAACTTTTGTTCTACCACTTTTGGAAAAACTCGCTAGTTTAGCGGGAAAACAGCTATAAGTAGCTAAAATTCGGAAAGCCGTAACTTCTATACTACTAAAGCTACAGACTTGTGCTGCATCTCGTTTGAAAGGTATTATGAAATGCTATAAACTCCATTTATATGCAACTTGTGTAAATGTAATAGTTAAAAAAATATGAACAAAAGACAATTTTTTAAAACTTTTTTTTAGCTTTTTTTTATTTTTTTCAAAAACGGCTCTAACGATTTTCTTTAAAACTTTAAACTGTATAGCCCTTGAGATTCCTTAAATTTTGGTATATAACACATTACTGTAAAAAGACACGTTTAAAAGTTATTTTTATACGAAAATAGCCACTTTTGCAAGCTCGAACTACTAACGCTCCCTGAGTATTGAATTTTGTGTGAGGGTATCCGAACTGTATTTTAGGGTCATGGAATCAGTAAATTTGCACTTAAGAGTTCCATATAGGAATCTTTTGTTCTACGACTTTTGGAAAAAGCCGCTACTTTAGCGGGAAAAAGCTAAAAATAGCTACATTTCGTTAGTTTGTAAGATCTACACTACTAAAGGTACAGACATGTGCTATACCTCGTTTAAAAGGTATTTTGAAATACTTCAACGCCTTTTTAACTGAATTCGTTAAAATACAATAGTTTAAAAATTATGATTTATGACCAATTTAAATTTAAATGTTTATATTAGCACCTATGAGAGCAAAAGTAAACAAACAAAAACTTCTGATATCAAATAAAAACACCTCTTAACGAGGTAAAAAACTAGTGACGAACGCACCTTCAACATACAAAAGTTCTGATATCAACATTTGTGACGAAAAATTATTACACTCGTCATTAAATAGACTTTCTAATATTTTCTCATTCGGCACGCTGCAATAGAAAATGCCTGTGAAGGGAAAAAGGCTGGAATAGTTTGCTAGGGCGGGCCGAATGAGAAAATCAGCCCAGATCTCGATGATCTAGTTATCATAGGCAAGAATCTTAACAATTTAATTACGAACAACAATGACCAAAATAATCATAAACAATCAACTTCAGGACATAATTAATAATTTAACAACGAGATCAAATATGCTAGAAAACACAATTCAGAAAGACAATCATTTCATTGCTGTAAGCTTACAAAATCAGGTTCGACTCATTAAAGAAGAAATAGGTAATATAAAATTTTTTATAAAATAATTTTTATAAAATATAAACCTGTTATTAAAAACAACTTGATAGTTCATTTAGAAATTAATGAAATTTTTGTATCAAACAATGTAATTTTAGCCTTACGCAAAGATTGTAAAAATTCAAACCACATCAAAATTTGTAAAAAAGACAGAATTGTTGACCTGTCAGAATCACAATGTATTCCTAAGTTAATTCAAGGAAAGGAAGCGCTGTGTGACTATAGCAACTCGGACCACATCGACGCAATAGGAGAACTGGATGACGGCATAATACTACCAAACAACTTTAACGGCAAACTAATAACAAATAATATTTCTCATCATCTGAAGGGCACATTTATGGTACACTTTTCAAACGACGTTTTAAATATAAATGGCAAAAATTTCACCAATAGAGAAAATTCAATAATGAAACCAGAAATACCAAGAATCCAAATAACTCCATTAGAAGCGGAACTTATGCAAATTTTATCTTTGAAATCATTAAAAGCCCTGCACATGGAAAATAGAAATCACTTGCAAACGCTAGAAAACGATTTTAATATAAATCGAATAACCACACTTGCACTTATTTGCGCCATTGTCATTACTCTGATTATATTTAAAACCTTTTTCCACCGAAAAGAGAAAGTAATTCTACAAATTCAAGAAACGATCCCAAAGGTTTTAAACAACAAAACCAACATTATATAAACTCCAAAATCAATAATACCGGAATTTAATAATATTCCCTATTTCTAATTCCTCTTGAGGACAAGTAGGATTTTGAGGAGGGAGAGTTAAGCACAGCAATATTTTATATAAATTTCCAAGAAATATTGCAACATTGTTAATTAACAACATTGTGACAATTTCTAAAATTTTCTCATTGGGTCCCCTAGCAAACTATTTCAGCCTTTTTCTTTTTCACTCTTCGCGAGCATTTTCTATTGCCGATGAGGAAAATTTTGTTGATATCAGTACTTGATCGAGCCCAAAGTCCTTTAGCTAGCCTTAATATAAAGGATCCAAGATCTCCTTTTCTCCAGAAGAAAAAATGCACATCAGCTCAGCTTAAAGTCTTTACTCGAACCCACTTGGCGTTTGTAGATAGAGTTTTCATAACAGCGATAGTTAACATTCCTAGTTTATCGATAGTGTTATCATTTAAATTCAAGGAATATACAAACTACTAAATTCAAAAAATTTCACAGAATTAATTTCAATAAGCGGCGCGTACAGTACTTTTGTGTGTTGAAGGTGCGATCGTCACTAGTTTTTTACCTCGTTAAGTGGTGTTTACTCGTTACCCGTTACTCATAGAGTAAAAGTAACAGGAAGAAGGAAGCGTTTCCGACCCTATAAAGTATATATAATCTTGATCACGATCACTAGCCGAGTCGATATGGCCATGTCCATCGAAATGTCGAAGACATTTTTCAAATCGGACCATTCATTAAAAAGTTATGCGCAATCAAAAAAATGTCATATATCCATCTCCCTCGCACTCCCTTTAGCTGAGTGACGGGTTTTATTGTTTTATTTGATATCAGAAGTTTTTGTTTGTTTATTTATGCTCTCATAGAAGCTAATATATACATTTAAATTTAAAATGTTCAACCCCAATTTTTAAACTATTGTATTTAAACGAATTAAGTTTAAAGGCGCTTAAGAATTTCAAAATACCTTTTAAAGGAGGTATAGCATATGTCTGTAGCTTTAGTAGTTCAGAAGTTACGAAATTTAGCTATTTGTAGCTTTTTCCCGCTAAAGAAGCGTGTTTTTCTAAAAGTCGTAAAACAAAAGTTTCCTATATGAAACTGCTTAAAACAATTTTAAGGATTCCATGACCCTAAAATACAGTTTGCATACGCTCCCACAAAATTCCATACTTAGGTAGCGATAGTTGTTCTGAGCTGGCAAAAGTGGCTACTTTTGTTTTTGAATAACTTTTGAACCTGACTTTTTACAATAACGTGATATATACCAAAATTTAAGGAATCTCTGTCTATACAGATTATTTAAAATCGTTAGAGCCGTTTTAGAAAAAAAAAACAAAAAGCTAAAAAAAAAATTTGTTTCCATTTTTCTTTATAATTAATTTTGAAAGTGCCTAAGTGCCTAAGTGTTGCGCTAGTTATGGGCTTACGAAATTTAGCCACTTATAGCTGTTTTCCGCTGAACTAGCGAGTTTTTCTAAAAGTGGTAAAACTAATGATTCTTATATCGAGCTGTTTTAAATCATATACATTTTCCAGGGCTTTAAGGGGGTGGGGTAGGGTCTTTGGCACCAAAAAATCGACTAACTTTGCAATTTTTTCTATAAAAACCTTTTGTATATTTTTTGGAAATGGGTTGTTTCACTAAAAAATTAATATCTCCTAGAATTTGCACTCCATTTGCAAATATATGGCCTTAACTTGTTAACAACAAAAGGGCCTTTAGATCTGAAAGCTCAAAACATTTGATACATTTTTATGTGTATTTTTTTTAAGTAAATGAAAACTAGCTATAACAAAAAGACGCCAGAAATGAAACTTTTTTTGAACTTTCATAGGTTGTACCTCTATTAATTGCAACCCGATTACAACGAGTAATAGCTTTTCGGAAAGGCTCATCTATTGCCTTTAAATAGTGTAAGTTAGGTTTTATAAAAGAAGGTCCGAAAATCTGGGTTTTTGCGAATATCTTCAGAAGGGTTCTTTGGGATTTTTTTAATTTGTTCAATAATCAATAAAAATCGGTCTCAAGGCTTACCTCAAAAAAAAATTGAAAGTTGTAAACTAGTGTTATTAAGTGTCATTTAAATAACATCCACTAATTTTTGTAGCCGATACTATCGGCTTATATATCGGTGGCAAAGCGATTGCTGGAACACTATTAAAACAAGGCGTTTTGCTGTGTTTATAAAATGATCGGATTTTCATTTTGTTTTTACATTTCACTTAAGAATTAAAAAAACCCGCCCCCAGGGACGCGCTTTTTTTAATTTTTATTTTGGAGAATTTTTTTTCGATATTCCAAAGTCAAAATACGTTTTTCACCTAAAAAATTTGACTTTCGGCTTAAAAAAATATTTAAAGTTAAGAAATAACGATTCCCATGGGGCGGGTTTTTTTATGCAGAAAAATATGCGAAAAATGGCGAAGAACACGGACTTTCGAAACGTGGTTTCAAGAAAAACACACTTAAAGATGCAATAACGTACCTAAAGTCTTAGAGGTTAGGGTACTAATTTTAGCATAACTTCTAAAGTTTTTGTCCGATTGACTTAACACTTTTTTTGTATAATCTTAAGATGTTAATCTACGAGAAAAAAATTTTAAAAAAATCGGTTTTTTTTTGTGCAAGACCCTACCCCTCTTAAACCAACGTTTTGGGACAGACTGACAAACAGAATTAAATTTTTCATTTTGGGAAGAAGAAGAAAATCTTGTTTTCGGTATAACTTTTAAATTTTATCATATGACCCCTCATTCGACGGGTATTTTCAATAGGATCATAATTAAAACATTGTGAGGGGGAACTTTTCCCCACCGGCCCCAACAGCTCAAAATCTCAAAAATTTCACTTTTTCACTTTCACCGCTCTCTCTCAATTGATTTTCTTAAAGTCTTGGTACGCAATCCTTCAAGTTTTTGCGATACCTTTCGATTAGTTAGTTAGTTAGCTACTAGTTACTACACTAAAAAAAATATTTTCACGAAAAAGCTAAAAATTAATCGCTAAACCATCAAGTAATTGGATTTCGCTGGTACTTGACGATGCCTAACTTGACGCTCTCCTTTGGATTTGTAGATACACTAAATGATTGAGCCATACACGCATCACATTTTGTAATGCCCTAACAAGGTTTATGCATTTTAGTGTGACATAATTCAAAAACAGTGATTTTTAAAGATGTGGGCGCCAGACAAATTTTAAAATCGTTAGTGGGCGATTGTGTGCGTTAGAGGGGGCGTGGCGCTCGGCTGAAATAAACTTGCGCTGCGTAGGAAGCCCAAGAATATGTGTGGGAAATCTCAACCTACAATATACAATATAATATAATATACCCTTTTACTCTATGAGTAACGGGTATAAACACCTTTTAACGAGGTAAAAAACTAGTGACGATCGCACCTTCAACATACAAAAGTACTGATATCAAACAAATTTTCGTCATCGGCACGCTGCAATAGAATGCTCGCGAAGAGTGAAAAATAAAAAGGCTGGAATAGTTTGCTAGGGGACCCAATGAGAAAATTTTAGAAATTGATATGACGAGTGTAATAATTTTTCGTCACAAATGTTGATATGAGAACTTTTAAATGTTGAAGGTGCGATCGTCACTAGTTTTTGCTCGTTACCACGAAGATTAAGGACCAACAAAATATTTAGTAAGAGAATCGCGTTGGGCATAAAAATTTCCTTCAGAAAATAGTTTTATCAAAAAATCACGCGAGCGACCAATGTCCAATAAAGTGTCCAGAACAGAATATGACGATTTTCAGGAATTTGACATTGACGGAAATTGGTTCGTAATCCCTTCAACTGATGGCGCTTTAGGGATAGTACTCAACCCAACAAAAAGTCGTCCAAAAGAAAAACTTCATATGAAACAAAATTTTTTGACGTTGTTTTTCATATGAAGTTTTTTGTTTTGGACGACTTTTTGTTGGGTTGAGTACTAAGCCTTAAGCTCAAATTTTTAATGCAGCCCTCTAATGTTCTAAGGAACCTTCAGTTAACACGGCGCGCAATTTTAACGAGCCGTATGGCCGCTAGGCCACATACTATTGATGACCTTGGACTATTTGAACCGCCTTCTCCCCTATGGCCTGATCAACCATACATATACATAACTTTTATAATTAAAACTCATAATTCGTTTTTACAACTTCTACCAATTAATTTCAATTACAAATATAATTCCCATATTTTCACAAATATTTATTCGATATTTATACCCGTTACTCGTAGAGTAAAAGGGTATATTGTATTCGTGCAAAAGTATGTAACAGCTAGAAGGAAGCGATTCCGACCCCATAAAATATATATATTCTTGATCAGGATCACTAGCCGAGTCGATCTAGCCATGTCCGTCTGTCTGTCCGTCTGTCTGTCCGTCTGTCTGTCCGTCTGTCTGTCTGTCTGTCCGTATGAACGCTGAGATCTCGGAAACAATAAAAGCTAGAAGATTGGCATTTTGCATGAATATTCTAGGAGCTCCTACGCAGCGCAATTTTGTTTCAAAAAGGTGCCACGCCCCCTCTAACGCCCACAAGCCCCCTTTAACGCCCACAGTTTTGAAGCTATTATGAAAATAGTAACTGAAAAAATCTGCCTTTTTTTCTGTGGTCACTCTAATCAAATAAAAACACCTCTTAACGAGGTAAAAAACTAGTGACGAACGCACCTTCAACATACAAAAGTTCTGATATCAACATTTGTGACGAAAAATTATTACACTCGTCATTAAATAGACTTTCTAATATTTTCTCATTCGGCCCGCCCTAGCAAACTATTCCAGCCTTTTTCCCTTCACAGGCATTTTCTATTGCAGCGTGCCGAATGAGAAAATATTAGAAAGTCTATTTAATGACGAGTGTAATAATTTTTCGTCACAAATGTTGATATCAGAACTTTTGTATGTTGAAGGTGCGTTCGTCACTAGTTTTTTACCTCGTTAAGAGGTGTTTTTATTTGATATCAGAAGTTTTTGTTTGTTTACTTTTGCTCTCATAGGTGCTAATATAAACATTTAAATTTAAATTGGTCATAAATCATAATTTTTAAACTATTGTATTTTAACGAATTCAGTTAAAAAGGCGTTGAAGTATTTCAAAATACCTTTTAAACGAGGTATAGCACATGTCTGTACCTTTAGTAGTGTAGATCTTACAAACTAACGAAATGTAGCTATTTTTAGCTTTTTCCCGCTAAAGTAGCGGCTTTTTCCAAAAGTCGTAGAACAAAAGATTCCTATATGGAACTCTTAAGTGCAAATTTACTGATTCCATGACCCTAAAATACAGTTCGGATACCCTCACACAAAATTCAATACTCAGGGAGCGTTAGTAGTTCGAGCTTGCAAAAGTGGCTATTTTCGTATAAAAATAACTTTTAAACGTGACTTTTTACAGTAATGTGTTATATACCAAAATTTAAGGAATCTCAAGGGCTATACAGTTTAAAGTTTTAAAGAAAATCGTTAGAGCCGTTTTTGAAAAAAATAAAAAAAAGCTAAAAAAAAAGTTTTAAAAAATTGTCTTTTGTTCATATTTTTTTAACTATTACATTTACACAAGTTGCATATAAATGGCGTTTATAGCATTTCAAAATACCTTTCAAACGAGATGCAGCACAAGTCTGTAGCTTTAGTAGTATAGAAGTTACGGCTTTCCGAATTTTAGCTACTTATAGCTGTTTTCCCGCTAAACTAGCGAGTTTTTCCAAAAGTGGTAGAACAAAAGTTTTTTATATCGATGTGATGAACGTCATATCAAATTTTCAAAACTTAGAAAACATGTTTTGGACAAACTGACAAACTGACAAACAGAATTAAATTTTCATTTTGGGAAGACGAAGAAAATCTTATTTTGGCTATAACTTTTGAACGGAGCGTCGGATTTTGACAAATGACCCTTCATTCGACGGGTATTTTCATAAGGAATACAACTAAAACATTGAGAGGGGGCAATTATCCCCACCGGCCCCAACAGCTCCAAATTTCGAAATATTCACTTTTTTACTTTCACCGCTCTCTCTCCCAAGCCAATTGATTTTCTTAGAGTCTTGGTATGCAATCCTGTTAGTTTTCGCAATACCTTTCGATAGGTGTATCATTCATTATGATCGGACCATCACAGTAGATTTTCATTTCTTCGTGTATATATAGTAGTCGCCTTCGCACACCCTCCTCGTCACTACATGGACTGCCGTCCATAGTGATTCACAATATGTTAATGCAAATTTTAAATTATTTGTTCTTTTTGCTCGTATACGTTTTTCACAAGTGCATTCACCTGCGCTAGAGAGAGACGGAATATGTGCTAGGGAGAATTGAAAGTTCTAGAAAGTCACTTCTAGAAAGAGATCCCTGGGTAAAAATCGAGCGGAGAAAAACCATATAAGAAGGCATATTTCTATTAAGTTGTTTAGCTGAGTAACGGGTATCTAATAGTCGAGGCACTCGACTATAACGTTCTCTCTTGATTTAATATTAATTTATATATACAAATAAGGGGATCGAAATACGCTTCTCATAACCAAAATGGTTTAAATAAAATAAGTTTAAAGAAGTTTTTTAGCTAACTCGAGGTCATGCCGGCTTAGACTTCAAGAAGTCCAAGAAGTCGGCATTATGCCAACACACAAAACGGAGCGAAGAGGCTGACCCACCTATTGGCACAAGCTTATTCTGCTGAATTGTAACTGGGCTTGCTCCCATTGCCAATAATACATAATAACCAACATTTTGCTTTATACATATTCTGTTAGCCTAAGCACTTTTTACCTATGAATACCGTTAAGTTTATACATTAAAATCAGTAACAATTTTGACTCCTGCATTTAACAGAGGCTGTCGCTCTAGTCTTCAGATCATATGCAATCCTTAGTCCAACTGGTTCGAGTTCTAGTTGCGACGACTTTAGGCAAACAGTGTACTGTATGCCAGGCACCTAAGCTAAGCAATAAACATTAACTTTCCGTGTTGTTATGTCGCGGAAAACCAGGGACGCAAGATGGGTTTGGGGTCCAGTGATGGTCAACGTAGAAATTGGAGTCGGTTAGGGCGAATTTAAATTCAAACGGGACAAATGTGGGTCAAAGGGACATTGATCCATAAGGCGGTTAAAGGGAGGCGAGATCGGCATGGGTTTGTCGGGTGACAAATGGCCGACACTAAGTCAGTTTATATCTGATGTCGGCGGCGCGCAGTCGCACGGGCTGAAATTAATCTCCTGAAGCAGTCGCGGCATTAGGACGGCCATCATAAAAAAAAAAAACAACAACAAAATTTTCGGGGTCGCCGACACGCTGAGGACGGTCTCCGAAGCCGAACTGGCCCAGACCCTACGGTGAGTTCGTTCTGTGAAAGTGGGGGAAGAAAATAGCCCAAATAGGAATCCCGTTTCAGGCCAGCCAGGACGAGACGAGGTGGCCAGGTTTCGTCATTGGGGGCCTGGCCAAATTTTTTTTTATCTGCGTTCCCAGATTTGCTGCCAGAGGTTACGCAACCGGCGGATCCCAACCTGCAATACACGCTACGAGGAATATCTGCGCTTGGGGAACCGACTCAAAGGGGAGGGGTAATCCTGTCCAGAATTCAACGGAGGAGCGAAGGAGTAGCGTGTGGCGAAATTACATCACCAACCTAAGCGCGGCTTAACACCAAAAGACTGTTATTTATTTATTTATTTTGTTTGTAAAGTATTTGGGGAGGGTATTTTTTCTTTATCACTAACTTATCTTATTATTGCACTTATATATTATTTTTCAATTATCACGCTATATTTATTTACAATTTACTTATTTATTTATTAGCAGACTTATTAAAATGAACTTATTTACTGGCGTAATTGAATAATTCACTGCAAGTTTTTGTTACACTTATATCCATATTATTAATCACGTGTGCTCCTTCTGGGCGAATCTTGGGTTAAATTACCCATTGTCACTAAACAAAAAGAAAGGAAAACCGAAACACAACCGCAATTGTACTGCGGAATCCTTGTCAATCCCCCGGGGAAGCCAATCCCGTCCTCGCGCCGATTAGATGGCTGGTCATTGAAGTCTGGGATCCATTAAGAGAGCTCTTTTAGGTAGGGACCGAAAGGAAAGCGGACATCTACTTAATTAATACGAATCCCATTGTGGGACTACTGCGTCTGGCGGACGGTGTTTAATGGGTTCTTTTAAGGGAAGCGGAAGCGACTCTGTAAATATAATTAGTGAATAAATTGTCATAAAAATGAATATGGATATGGAGTAACTTATCTTTTAGAGGGGGAGGGAACATGTAGACTGTCCTAAAATGTCATGCGGTGACCGGTCTAAGTCAGGAACATCTACGGCTGCTACGGTTGGGTGGGAGCGCTGAGGCTTTGGTTTTACTGTCCAAAAGCCCGAGATATGTCCGAAGGCGTCCTGTGACCTAGAATGGAATAAATGGGTTGGTTAGTTTTGTGGGATATCTATGTTTTGTAATTTTGTAGCTGTTCCTCAATGTTTTGGCCAGTTGCAAGACCATATGGTGTTGCAGCGTGTAGTGTTGCAAAGTGCAAACATCTGATTGTTTATTGTTGCGTGTGTGTGGGCAGGGTTGGAGTACCTATTTTGGGGCATGATGAGTTTTATTTTGTCTAATAAATGTATGCGAATTTTAACGTTTAGGCGGTGCGCAGCTGTCCCAAAAGTTTCAGTAAAATAACTTGTATGAATCGAAATATTTTTCTTTCTTCCTTAGATGAATCTGAAATATGCGTAATAAACTTTAAAGCCGTTGCGCAACGCCTAAAACTAAATAATTTTTACTTTTTCTCCCTTTTATGGATTAAGGACACAAAAAGGCAATATATAAAGGGGTGAAAGCATTGCCTTGAAAATTTCATAAAAAAAAAGTCCACCCTAAGGGCTAGTACTTAACCCAACAAAAAGTCATCCAAAACAAAAACTTCATATGAAACAAAATTTTTTGACATTGTTTTTCATATGAAGTTTTTTGTTTTGGACGACTTTTTGTTGGGTTGAGTACTAAGCCCAATGCACATATATAGAGTACACACTGTATCATCGGCAACAATGTCAGTGCCAAATATGCAGGATCAGCACTCTTCAATTACCAACGATATCCGATAGCGAACGCCTACCGCAGGTGATAAGCGGCTGCGTCGGCAGTTCCCACAAATGTAATTCGCTGTTGGCATAGCGATATGTCTTGCCGCAACTTCTACAGACAGTTTTCCATTGGTTTTTGCGGTTTCATTCCATTTATAATATGTTATTGGCACACCGCTTCTGCACAAACAGAGGCAAAGATTAAATTATTTATTCTTTGGGCGGTGGCTAAAGGCGTTTATCCGAATTCATCCGCTAAATCTATTATTTTTTTGGTATTTGCTAACCATTTCCTTAGCTCAACTGTGTGACGCGGTAGACAAAAGTCCCAGCTAAAGGCTTTAGCTACCTATTTGCCTCTCGCTTACTCCTATGCTTAGCTAGCAGTTTTCGTCGTACTGAGTACTAGGCTTAACACATAAATCCGCTGCGCCGCTGCCTGCTTGACCGACAGCTTTGCCCCTGGATATAGAATTAAGAAAGAGCTAATGAAAACTAGAGAGATAAGTCTCCTAAAACAATCTAAGAAGCCAACACACCTTTTCAGGGATTAAGTCTTTATTCGAGGGACCGTAATCATTATAAATTAAATAATTAAAATTACTTTGTAATGATTAAAATCCAATTTTTATATATTTAATAATAATAATAATTATTTTTGATAAACAAAAAATAAAAGAATAATGATTATCTATGATTAAGCCGTTACTCGCAGACTAAAAGGGTATATTGTATTCGTGCAAAAGTATGCAACAGGTAGAAGGAAGCGTTTCCGACCCCATAAAGTATACATATTAGGGTGGGTCGATTTGGGACCCCAAAAATCGTAACGTAATCTTGAAAGGATTCTAAGCCATATTGGCGAACATACTTATGGTCTAAAATGATGGTTGACCCCCCCAAACGCGAATGAAAAATTAAACTCATTAGAGCCTCGCGGGCCTCCTGTAAGACTTTTCGCCAAACGGCTGTGAAATCAGATCGGCGAAAAGTCTTACAGAAAAGCCGCTAGGCTCTGATGAGTTTTATTTTGATTAGAACAAAATAAAAACAAGAAATAAAGCTAGCCTCGGCCAGCCGAAGCTTATATACCCTTGCAGATAATTTCTATTAATTACAAATCGCTAAAATGTTAAATTTTCTATTATTTCTCACTATTTTCCGATCGTTCCTATGGCAGCTATATGATAGTAGTTCCTATGACAGTAGTTCCTTGAACTACTCATATAGTTCAATTTTGATAAAATTAAAACTAAAATTCGGAAATATTAAAAAAGAGTCATACTCCAGAGTAGAATAGAATGCAATAAAAACCAACGAAGCAATATTTTTTTTTTCTATTAATTTGCATTTAATTTTTCGACCGTTCCTATGGCAGCCAAATGATATAGTGTCCCGATTTTTTCTATTATATCATAAATATTTAAAAAATAACATTCCCAAGAGTAGAAGTTTATATTTAAAAAAACACCAAAGCTAGAATTTTTTTAACGTTTTTTTTTCGATCTTTCCTATGGGAGCTATGAGACATATATTATATACTACCTGCAATAGAAAAAAGACTTTTGGGAAAATTTCATCCCGATAGCTTAAGAACTGAGAGACTAGTTTGCGTAGAAACAGACAGACGGACAGACCGACATGGCTAGATCGACTCGTCTAGTGATGCTGATCAAGAATATAAATATTTTATGGGGTCGGAAACATCTCCTTCACTGCGTTGCAAACTTCTGACTGAAATCTAGAAATTCTAGCTTTGGTGTTCGAACTATTATATGATATAGGTGCCATAAAAACAATCGAAAAAACTAATGTGAAATAATAGGAAATTTAACATTTTTGCAAGGGTATATAAGCTTCAGCTTTCCGAAGCTAGCTTCCTTTCTTGTTTTTTATTAGTTTTGTATAAAATCGTAAATTAGTTTAAAGACGCAAACATATACAATTCCCATAACCAGTGTGATTGGTATCCGAGGGAATCCTATCGTTTTATTGCATTTCAAAATATTGTGACCCCTCGTTATCTTCTGAGAATAACTAGAAAAAAGTGCACTCGAGTAGCACCCCTTACCCTCAAGTCCTTGTTTTTTTTTTTCTGCTTGTGTGGGTGTGCGGTTTTAATGTGTGCGTTAAGTTTTTTTTTTTTATCAACAAGTTTAATACAAGTAACAGGGGTTGGGATGTGGGTAGGGTATGGATTGGGTGAGGTGTCCAGTCCCGTGGAACTGCCGCTAGGCATTACTTCACGGGACGGGAGGGGGATCAATCATCCATTAACTGGAGTTTTGGCCCTTTCTCGGTGACGGAGCTCCTTCATGATGATGGCGGCAGTATTTGCCGCCGCTTTCCATGCAGCCTCGCTCGATAGCATGCGCTTCACCAGTGTGTCTGGCGAAAGATCCGGGATGTCATTTTCTAGGCCGCGCCTTTGTCTGCTGAAGAGTGGGCACCTGAAGAAGGAGTGCTCAGCGTCTTCCATTTCCCCGTCCTGGCAGTACTCGCAGAAGGGGTCATCCGCATGCCCGAACCGATTGAGGTAAGCTTTGAAGCAACTATGCCCAGTGAGCACTTGGCTTAGGTAAAAATCCACCTGGCAGTGTTTCCTGCGAGTCCATGCGTCTATGCTTGGGATGAGCCTCCGAGTCCAGCGGCCTGTACTGGCACTATCCCATCTTCGTTGCCAGCTCTCGATGATTCGGCATCGCTGTTCACGTGCGACGACATTACCGGTTTGTCTCTCGTCAGCTTGTAGGTCTAGTGGTATCATTCCGGATAACACCAGTGCCGCTTCCTCTGACACTGTGCAGAAGCAACTGGATACCCTTAGGGCGCATATCCTATAGCTGCGTCTGCACTCTTTGCCGTACGACTCCATTTTCATAGCTGGTGCCTAAATGCTCGATCCGTAGAGTATCACCGAGGATACTACACTTGCTATGAGCTTCTTGCTTCGCTGTCTCGGCCCTTTCGTGTTTGCCATCATTCAGCTAATGGCACCTGTGGTTCTTGCAGCCTTTTCTCCGACGTATTGCAGATGGGCTTTAAATGTCAGCCGATCGTCAAGCATGATGCCGAGGTACTTTATGGACCTTCCAGAAAGGATTTCTGTAGCTCCAACGGTGACAGTAGCCTGCTCTACTTTTGTTCTACTGCTCACCAAGACTGCCTCCGTCTTGTGTTCGGCCAGCTTGAGCCCGTTGCGTTGTAGCCACTGGCAAATATTGCCTACAGCGGCGTTGCAAGAAGCCTTTACTTTTTCGAGCTCTTTCCTCACCGTAACCAAGGCAATGTCGTCCGCAAATCCGATGAGGGTACAGCCCTCCGGGAGTGGGAGCCGCAGGATGTCATCGTACATCGCGTTCTATAGCGTCGGTCCAAGAACTGAGCCTTGGGGGACCCCTCCAGTCACACTGTGTCGGCGTTGGCCTTGGTCCGTCTCGTAGCTGCGTGATCCGTGAAGTAGCTGCGTAAGATATCGATCAGGTACTGTGATATCCCCCGCTTTGTGAGGGCCTCCAGGATGCGACTCCAATTTGCCGTGTTGAACGCGTTCTTGACGTCTAGCGTGCACACAAGACAGTAGTGTTTGTCCCCTCCTGCCCATCTGGTACCTGCAATAGCATCAGAGGCGAGTCTCACCACCGTGCTGATAGCGTCTACAGTGCTGCGCTTCTTCCTGAAGCCGTACTGTAACTCGGAGATCCCTCGTTTGGCCGCTAGTTCAGTTTCCAGCCGGTTGCAGACTATCCTCTCAAAGATCTTCCCGATTGAGTCTAGCATGCAAAGCGGACGGTATGCCGACGGGTCGCTAGGTTCCTTGCCTGGTTTTGGAATACATCTGCGCAAAGACCTCAGGGTGTGCGGCTATTATGTGCTTCAGCGCCGGTGCCTTCCCATTTTTTAGTTTGGCTGCTGTTTCAAGGACTTCACGGTCCGTGGCTAGCTCTGCTTCTCCCAGAGTGTTGGGGTATGGGCCTGCCTCAAGTGGTGCTTGGTTTGGGAAGAGCGACACGACTATGTCTTCCAGTTGAGCAGGGTCTCTGGGCATAGGAGGTCTGCATAGTTTCCCGGTTACTAATTTGTTAGCAGCACCAAATGGTTGGGCGTCTGCTGCATCACACAGTTTTTGAAAGCACCTCTGCTTGCTTTGCTTGATGGCATCTTTAAGGGCCTTTCGCCTTTCTCTGAAGAGGACTTGGGCGTGGTCAAAGCTCCTTGAGTTTCTAACTCTCTGTGAGAGCATTCTGGCTGCGTGGCATTCCTTTCTTGTTTGGCAATGTCTTCGTTCCACCAGGGTACCGGGCAGTGACGTCTTCCACCAATCCTAGCTTTCGTCATCGCCGCCTCGCATGCGTCGTTGATGGCTCGTGCTATCGAGCTCACGCATTCTTCCGCGCTCTCGTTGGCCGTCAGGCCTTGTACTGCGCGAAGGAGCAGGCTTTTATTCAGCGTTCCCCCTTTGAATCGGGTTTTTATACCCTTGTAGAGGGTATTATAATTTCAGTCAGATGTTTGCAACGCAGTGAAGGAGACGTTTCCGACCACATAAAGTATATATATTCTTGATCAGCACCAATAGCCGAGTCCATCTAGCCATGTCCGTCTGTCCGTTTCTATGCGAACTAGTCTCTCAGTTTTAAAGCTATCGCGATGAAACTTTCCCAAAAGTCTTCTTTCTATTGCAGGTAGTACATATGTCGGAGCGAGCCGGATCGGAACACTATATCTTAAGGCTCCCATAGGAATATTCAAACAAATATAAGAAAATTCATTGTAACTTTGTAGGAAGTAGGCGTTTTGAATCTTGACTACTTATGTATTAACAAAACTAAAATAGAAACGCTGAATCTGGAATCCCTGGAACTGCACCGAGTGAGTGAGTTATCTACAAGGGTATATAAGCTTCGGCTGCCCGAAGGTAGCTTTCTTTCTTGTTTTGTATTCCTTTATTAACAACAACAATGATTATCTAAACTAGCAATATTGACTATGCGTGATTAGGGGCGACTTCGCACGGTACCGCCGCAAGGCATTGCTTCGCGCGAAAAATGGCCACCTAACCCGCTGCTCCTCTCCTTTCCCTCTCCAGCGATCGCAGCGTCCGCAGAACGCTTGCTGCGAATGCTGCCTCCCACGTCCTTTGGTTCCCTATCATCAGGGGAACGAGGGTTTCAGGTTGGACTCTTGCCCCGGCTGTCTCCTCCAGCACTTGGCGCTCGTGGTTGAACCGGTGGCACTCAAACAATCCCGCTACCGCACTCCGGGCACCCATCCTCCGTCTCGTGTCTGTACTGCTTTAGGTAGCTCCGGAAGCAGCCGTGCCCGCTTAGCGCCTGCGTTAGGTAGTAGTCCACCTGGCCATGCTTGCGATTCACCCACGCCTCGATGCAGGGGATGAGCTTGTGGGTCCACCGTCCATTGCTCGAGATATCCCATGCTTTCTGCCAGTTGCTGACGCTCTGTTTTCTGGAGCGGGCCCTGGTCTCGGCTTTGGCCCTCGGATCATCCTGGATGAGACTCAGGGTGGTGCGGATATCCTTGGATTCCCGTACCAGTTCTCCCAGCGGGACTTGGCCAGCGATGACTAGAACCGCATCGTCAGAGATGGTTCTAAAGGCGCACGATATTCTGATAGCGCACAGACGATGTCGAGTTGACCTCTCGCATGTAGCATGTGGCCTCCGCCCACACCGGTGCCGCGTACAGCAATTGCGATCTGACCACGCTCGCGAGGAGTATCCTCTTGTCCTGTTTCGGCCCTCTCGTGTTCAGCAGGATCCTGCAGAGCGATCTTGTCGTCTCCCTCGCTTTCTTGTTCGCGTACTCGAGGTGCTCGCGGAACGACAGGCGTGTGTCTAGCATTACTCCCAGATACTTCAGGGCACGCTGCGACTGAATTGTGGTCCCACCGACCAGGATCTCCGCCGTCTCCACCACTATCCTGCTCGTGATTAGGACAGCCTCCGTTTTCTGTGCTGCCATTTCCAAGCCCGCCACAGAAAGCCACGCCTCCACCGCTTTGATCGCCCTGTTGGCAGTCGCGACTATAGTTGGCACATGCTTGGAAACCACTACCAGCACCACGTCATCGGCGAAGCCGATTATGCTGGTGTTGCTTGGCATTGGGAGCTTCAGGACACCGTCGTACATAGTGTTCCACAGCAAAGGCCCGACCACCGAACCCTGTGGAACTCCGGCAGTGACCTCGTAGATCCTTGATACGGATGAGGTGTCGACGGACAGCTGCCTTTTGCTGAGGTAGCTGTGGACTACGTTCAGCAAGTACCCGGGGATATTGAAGGACCTTAGTGACTCCAGCGTCCTTCCCCAATCCGCCGTGTTGAACGCATTCCGGATGTCAAGGGTCACTAAAAGGCAATACTCCTTCGTCCCTCCCTTCCATCTTGCGCCTGCGATGGCTTCAGCGGCAATCTTGGTTACTTTCCCGATCGCATCCAGGGTTGATCTTCCCTTTCGGAACCCATATTGGTTGGGAGAAAGTCCTCCTGCGCTCTCAAGGGCGGCGTTCAGCCTTGCTGCTATGACCCTCTCGAAGACCTTCCCGATGGTGTCCAACAGACAGATGGGCCTGTACGACGAGGGTTCTCCCGCTGGCTTGCCCGGCTTCGATAGTAGCAGAAGTTTTTGGCGCTTCCACCGGTCGGGAAAGGTCCCTTCCACTAGGCACTTGTTGAACAAATCTGCTACCGCCTTCTTCTGAAGAGAGAGCAGGGCCTTGAGTGCTCCATTCGGGACTGAATCCGGTCCAGGTGCCTTTTTATTGGGTAGGACCCTAGCAGTCGCCAGGTGTTCAGCCTCCGTGACAGGACATATGGAGTCACTGATTCCACTAGTGCAGCGGGGAATGGAGTGCCTACGTCCCGCTGGAAAAAGCACTTGCACGATGGTTTCTAGGGCCGACGGGTCTGATGGCGATCTATTGGCAGCACTCATACGCTTCACAACCATCTTGTACGCTTTTCCCCAAGGGTCGTTCTCGAGTTCGTCGCATAGCTTCCAGTAGCATTCCCTCTTGCTGTCCCTGATCGATAGGTTCGGTGTGCCTCTGGCACGCTGGACCAACCTTCTTGCCCGATGGCAGGTCCTCCGCAGACTCGCGATTTCCTCCGTCCACCAGTACACAGGTCCTTGCGGAATGTCCTTCGCTGGTCCATGCTTTGATCGCAGGCTTCCTCTAGACGAGTTGCCAGCTTGTTTGCTGCATCGTCAGCCGTGTCCCCATCGGAGACCGACCAGCCTTCCAGCGCTCTGGCAAAGGCTTGTGTCCTGAACGTGTCCTGTCGGTAGGCCTTCCTGTGTACAGCCGGCGGCAGTCTGTTGCTCGCTGTGACGCCAATGGTCAGAAGTATGGCTTCGTGATCACTGGCTGAGTACACATCGCCCATCCTCCAGGATGTTCGGCTGGCTAAGGATCTGCTCACGAACGTGAGATCAATTATGGATCCACCACTAGCTCTGCTAAAGGTTTGCTGGGGCCCTCGTTGAGCAGGACAACATCAAGCGAAGCCACGGTGTCTGTGACAGCGCGTCCCCTGGCGTTTGTAGATGGGCAACCCCACTCCTCGGCCCAGGCATTAAAGTCCCCTCCAACCACCACTTTGGTTTTCCCTCGGAGGTCGCTGCAGAGGTCGTCCATGATCCGTTCGAAGTCCTTCGCGGATACGCTTGGGGCTAGGTAGCAGCTGTACACCCAGAAGTCTCCAATTTTTGCTCGGACGAACCCATTGCCCGCCCTGATGTTGGTCATCTCGAGCCCGTCTCCGCCGCAAAGCCATAGGGCTGCCGTGCCATTTATATCAGCGGCCCATCGTCGATCGTTTCCGACCTTGTAAAGTTCGCTCAAAATTGCCACCTCCACGCCCAGCTCTCGAACGGTCTGCATGAGCAGATCCTGAGCCGCCCTGCAGTGATTCATGTTTAGCTGAATCAGTTGCATGAAGTCGATGTTGTGCTACCACCACTGCAACCGGAGGGGCATTTTTTGCTGCCTGTCTGATGCGTCGTTTCCTTTATGCCCGGTGTGGCGCAGGTAAGGCTCCGCGGTTCCTTGGAGCAGCCTGCGGCCATGTGGCCCGGCTCACCGCACTTGAAGCAGTTCCCGCTCCTGTCGATAGGGCTTTTGCATCTGATCGCGATGTGGCCTAGCTCCATACACTTGAAGCACCGCGGTGGACCGCCCAACTCCCGGATCCGGCATAAGGACCAGCCGATCCTGAGCTGCCTGTGGCTCGTGACCATTTTTCCTTGAGGAACTGGAAGGCTGAACACGGCCGTCTGTGTACCAGAAAAGCTGGGGCGGATACTGCGAATCTTCACCTTTCTCGCATCTATTCCGTACTGCTTAGCGATAGCAGCTGAAAGCTCCGTCTCCCTCACCAGCGCGTCGAGACCTCTGACCTCGAAGACCGTCACCTTGGAGTCCTCAGTTATAGCGCGGACCTCGGCGTTGTTGCCAAGGACTTGCGCTATGTTCTCCCTCATTTTGTCTGCGCTCTTCTCGCTTGCTTTAGCCACTTCTAGGAGGAGGTTGCCATTTGCCGTGCGCCGGACCTTGTTCACACAGCTGCCCAAGTCTGAGAGCTGATTATCATCCCTTCTGGTGACCATCGCCAAAATTTCACTGTATGTTTTCCCTTCCGCTTGGACAATGACGGCTTCCGGGCGCTCATGCTTGCCTTTTTAAGTCTTGCCTCCCGCTCTCCTGGTCACGGTGCTCCATCCGTTCCCTGGCCCCATGCCGACGCTTGAAGCTGGTCTGCGTTGTTGTGCGCTGACCGTCTGCTGGACCTGTGGCACTCTCGAGGCCGGTGCCTTGGTCACCACGGGAGCCGACTTTGTGCGATCGCGCTGCTGCGGCCTGCTGCCCTCTATGGGTTGGGCTACCTCCTCGGGGAGACTCTGTTCAGTTTGAACTGTTCTCGCCTTAGTCCAGACCTTCATGGTTTGCTGGCAGAGTTGTGACTAGTTAACTACTTTTGTAATGCAGTAGTCATTTCATTAGAAATAAAAAAAGGAATGCTAATGAAAACACTTTTCATTGGCATTGAAAAAAGTAATGCTACTGAAAACAACTTTCATTAGATTTTCAAAAAAGTAATGCTACTGAAAAGTATTTCATTCGCATTGGAAGCTTTCAATGCTACTGAAAACACATTTTATTGGCATTGGAAGCTTTTAATGCTACTGAAAATATATTTCATTAAAGTCCCCAAAAACAATGCTACTTAAAAATATAATTGCAAAAAGTAATGATAGTTAAAAAATTTTAATTACCATTGTTTTTGGAAAAACCTACTTTGTTGTCCATTAAAGCTATCACTTTTCAAGAAAAAGATCTCAAGAAGACGCTAGTTCGTATCCCTAGCCTATCATTAGTTGCTTTTTTGAGATTGACTAACTAAGAATGTTAATCAATAGAACCGCGAGTTCTTGAGAAGAGGAGGAACATTTGCTGCCCAGGTCAGGATGACCCCACCTAGGATGAAAAATAGTTGAAGCGCGAATTCTTCAGAAGAGGACTCTTTGGTCCTTGGCGCAGAAAACGCATCTCGACTCGCTGACACCGCGAATTCTTCAGAAGAGGAGAACCCTTTGCTCCTTAGATCGTCACTTTTATAACTGCTTTAAATATCAAATTACGAGAAACGTTAGAACATGTTATTTAATTTTAAAATATTTTATTAGCTTTTTATTTGTGAAAATTTAACAGTTTTATAACGGTGACAATACTACATTGTCTCAGGATACGGTTTGATGACGTCGTCTTATCCAGAAATCCCCAGGGTGTAGACGCTTTAGCCTTTTTCTGGTAGATGGATTTGCCAAGGATGCAGCAAATTGGTTGGTGTGTGCCAGTAGCGTCTCGAGTGCATGTTGATTGGCTCTCTTACTGATGGGATGTATAGGTCGCTGGTTAGGACCACTTTTCTGAGAAACAACGGTGAATTTTTAAAAAATGTTGTTTGCTTTTAAAATTACTAATTTTTCAAAATTACCATCTAATAAATTTTGTCTCTTTTTGCCATTGACCATTCCTGAATAGCTGAAGAGGCGCTCTACTGGAGCAGAGGAAGGCAACGGGGTATTGTATTTCATAAAAGTGGCTCTAATGGTTGGGTATTTGTTTAAGCTTTCAATGTCTTTATCCCGGTCAATTAAATATCGGTCAAGTTCTTCGCTTACCGGGGATCCTAGAAATATTACATCTGTTGAAGAAACACAAATTATAAATCTGTGCAAATTTATAAATAGTATACAAGTATTTATAAAATTAATTACCTTCAGTTACCTCTCCAAAATCAAAAAAGGTAAACTTTTTGGGCTTTGAAGGTATTTTGGTGACATCATCTGAAAACTTGCTTGCATGTTTTAAAAACATGGCTTTTAGTTTTTGATCGGTCCACTCGGGAGCAGACTGACGTATTGCTGGTAAAAATTTCAGTTTTATGGCCGGACAAGAAACTGCGGCAACAAAGGCATCGTGACATTTTGAACCCACCTCAAAAAATCCCGTGAATCGTTGCTGTAGAGCAGCCAACAGTGGTGGAATTCGGTCGCCTAGGCAACTGAACTCTCCGTTTTTAAGCATCTTTTCCCATTTAACTTCGATCGTTAACAGAGTCGGGACAAAATATCCATAGAACATGTTGGTTTCGCCTTGTAGAAAATTCTAAAGTAAGCTTTCTTGGTACATACAGACTGTGTAATCTTAAAATATTTTCCAGTTAAGATTAACGGTAGTTGTGCCTTTTCTAGAGCGCTACCACTACCAGCTTCGACGGCACTAACCACAGTGCTAGATCTTAATTGAAAAAAAAAAGAAAGAGTAAAATCTATCTAGTTTATGTAATATACTTACGAGCAGTTTGATGATGAAGAAGACATCGATCCAATGTCCTTAGTTAGGATAAACGACAACTGTGCGTTCTCTGAATCACTACCACAACCATCTCCGACAGCACTAACCATAGTTTTAAAGTCCATTTAAAGTCTATGTAGTTTATTCAATATACATACTTACGAGCAGTTTGATGATAAAGACATAGATATATCACCAACGTCAGATAAATAATAGGTAAATTCACTTTCATTATCCATTTCGCACTTTAATAACTTTAACTTTAAACAAATTTGAGAGACAGTGTATAACAGTAAATGTGTCAAAAAAAAACCCCTTCCAACCGAAGACCTTCTAATTTGCAACCAAATTTGGACGCCAAACAAGGATTATTTGGTTAGAAGAGATTTTTTGGACACATCTGATAGCTACGTTAGCAAGTTTAGAAATCGTTGATGTGAACTGGTTAACCGACACTGTTTTAATTAAACAGGCACGGTGAAAGTTATATACATGTTCCTGACCGAACAAGCAAAGGCTATTTCTCTTTTGAATTCAATTCAATTTTCTCTACATTTTTAAATCTCCTTAGCTTAAGAAGAGTCATCGATAAAATCGTAGTTAAAAAATCTTAAATAGCTTAGCGCAGAAATATACGATTTATGTATTTAAATTCCTCCGAAATCAATAAAAAAAATATAAAAAAATAATATAAAAATTTATATATAATATAAAAATTTTTCATACTTGTGTCAGCGAATCGACATGCGTTTTCTGTGCCAAGGACCAAAGGGTCCTCCTCTTCTGAAGAATTCGCGTTTTAACTATTTTTCATCCTCGGTGTCAGCAAATCGACGCGTTTTCCCTGACCTGTGGAGCAAATATTCCTCCTCTTCTAAAGAATTCGCGGTTTTATTGTTTTCTCTGACCTGGGGAGCAAATGTTCCTCCTATTTTAAAGAATTCGCGGCTTCTATTGTTTTTACCTTCTTGAGTCGTAATTACATGGTCAATCTCAGAAAAGCTACCTATTATTAGCCAGGGATAATACAAATTATAGCTTTAATGGAGAAAAGAGAACATTTAATTTAAAACAATGGTAATTAACATTTTTTAACTATCATTACTTTTTGGAATTACATTTCTAAGTAGCATTGTTTTTGGGGAATTTAATGAAATATATTTTCAGTAGCATTGAAAGCTTCCAATGCCAATGAAATATTTTTCAGTAGCATTACTTTTTTGACAATCTAATGAAATTTGTTTTCAGTAGCATTACTTTTTTCAATGCCAATGAAAAGTGTTTTCAGTAGCATTACTTTTTTTATGATATTTCAAAAACAATGCTAATGCTTATAGACACAACTCTGTTTGCTGGGCCTTTTCCGCGGTATCCTCCTTGCGGTGCGAGCAGTTTCGGCATACCATTTCAGCCTCAGTGGGCTCCTTCTCGGCTACGTTCAGTGCGTTCAGCCACGCTCCGATGCTGGACTGTAGCTGCTTCATGCGCGCTAGCTTGGCCTTTGTAGCCATCGTGATGTGGCGCACCTTGCCATCGTTCACGCTGATCAGGACTTCGTCCAGGATCCTCCCTAGCTCCGACGGGTTGTACGAACCGGGGATCGCATGAGCCGGCTGCTTTTCCTGAGGGCTAAGGGCCCTTCTTCGTTATTTTTTTCTTGGCTTGGTGCTTTATTCTCAGTGGCGGCCGAGTCAGCCACCGCCACATCGGTTTTCTTTGGAATGTTTTTTAGGGCCTCCAGAATCCTTGCCCTGGCCGCGGGTTCCCCCGCGGGTGGATTTCCACATTTGTGGCTGCCACCTGGAGTATTTTCGTTTTGCGAAGACATTCCTTTGAACATGTGCATTTTGGCCCAATGCGAGGCTGCATTTTATACCTGCTGCCAGGTGTGTTAGCTGCCGGCCACTGTGGCTCAGACGCAGCCACGCAGCCGCCCAGTATGGGACAGACGCTACGTGGGTTTTTCCAGACCGGGTACGTTTCCATCGCCGGCCGAAGATTTCCCTCCGACGTATTGGTGATGGAGGATATACCGCCCCGTCTCGGTCGCCAGAGCCCCGTTTTGGGTGTACCGCCTGGGCGGTGAGGATGGCAGTCAGTCAGTTCCATGACCGTTACCACCCGTGCGTACCTCGGCGGTGAAAAACGCCAAAATTCGTCCTCTTTGCCAAGGATCGCGAGCAGCAGCCCGGAAAAGTGTGCTGCGGTTTTTGGCGCGATCCACAAGTGAAGCTCGTAGCAATTAGCTTCCGGCAGGCAGCGATAGTCGCCGCCATAGGGGGCGCTGTGGTGCAAAGCTCCGTGTGTGCAGAGCTGCAGCGCTGCCAGACTTCTGTGAGTCGCCCGTTGATTAACACTGGTCGCAACTGATTTTCACGATCAGCTGACGTGACCGGCGGAATTTTGTGGGGGCATCCACATTTGCTGCACAAAGAGAGTTGGGACACAAAGAGACAGTGGAAGAGAAAGTTCGATGCAGAGAACGATCCCCTCTCCCCCCCGACCAACAACCTCGCTCCTCCCCTCCTGCCTTGCTGTACGTTGGCTGGCTTCCGACGTTCAGCAAGCACACATTTAGGGCTGCAAAGGCATCCAGCAGGGATATTCCTCGTGGCGTTGAGCGGCTGGAACCCCACTCCATGGCCCAGGCATTAAAGTCTCCCGCAATAATCACTGGTGACTTTCCACTCGCATCGTTGACCAGGTCAAAGATGATATCCTCAAATTCCGGTAGCGTAAAGCGTGGTGGAATGTAGCAGCTGTAGAGAAACGACCCATTATATTTAGCCCTTGCGTATCCAGGCTTGGCTAGTCGATCGGATAGCTGTCTGCTGTTTGGTGAGCAGCTCCATAATGCTGCGCCGCCGTCATGGCTTTGAAGCCATACTCCGTCATGCTTTGCTGTATATAGCTCACTGAGGATTGCCACATCTATGTTCTTCTCCAGGACTGTTTGCGCGAGCAGGTCCTGCGCTGCTCTGCAGTGGTTAAGGTTTAGCTGCAGTACCCTAACCATCTTTGAGCTGAGCTAGTGCCTTCTGGTTTTCCGGGCAGCGTCGGTTAAAGACCAAGTGACCGGATTCTGGGAGCCCCTTCCGAGTGCATAGCAAGCATTTCGGAGGGTTGCTGCAGCTCCTGCTATTGTGACCAGGCAGTCCGCATTTGAAGCACGTGTCCTTAGAGATTGCCTGTTTCGTGCGGCAGTTTCTGGCGGTATGTGCGTACCCCATACACTTAAAACATCTGGTTACCTCCAGTTTTCGTCTGATTCTGCGATGCGCATTTTACCGATTTTCAGCAGGTGCTCGGCGAGGCTGGGGTTCAGCCTAATATACGCGGATTGCGTTCCTCTCATTGCGCTTTTCATTGTTGGTGAAGCCTCTACTGGTATGTCCTCATCCAGAGAGGAGTATAGGGCCTCTAGGACTTCATCGCCTGTAGTTGACTCGTCGATATCCAGTATCTCAATCGGAGTGGTGTCTTGCATCGCCCGGACCTCTGCTTGACCTGAGAGCGCTGTCTTCAAGGCCTCTTGGACCTCCTGGGTTGCCGGGTTGGAGGGGTTTTGCATGCTTAGCATGAGCTCCCCTTTTGCTGTCTTCCTGGTGCCGTGCACTTTATCTTTCATTCCCTGCAGGGCTGGTGCACTTGACCAGAATGGCGTCTCGTAGTGCCCGCTTTTTCCTTTGCTCCTTCGGTTTTTCCCTTCGACTCTTAGCCTCCGTCCAGTCCCTTTTGGGGTCCGAGGGCTGCGGCCTATTGGGCTTCGGCGACTCTTGCTGTTTCCCAGCCTTTTTCCACTGGGTTGAGTCCATGCCTTGCTTGGTCGCGCCAGGTGGTCCAGGCAGTTTGGGGTAACCGCCATCGTCCTTCCTTTTCGGGGTCGTCTGGGTCTCCTTCTCCTGGTTCGGGTGGCCTTCTGCTGTTGGGTCTTGCTGGCAGCGGCAGGTCATAGTGCCGCTGAGGAACTCGCTTAACTGAGTGCAGACAAGTTGCTGCAGCTTCTTCATGCGGGCCAACATCTCCTTTATGGACGCGTTGATTGTCCGCTGGACTGGCTTCTTCTCACTGACCTGATAGAGCAGGTCATCCAGGATTCTCCCGATCTCGTCTATGTTCCGGAGGTTCCCTTTGCTTCTTTTGACACCTTCGGCAGTGTTGCTTTCGCAGGGACTACTTTCTTCTCTGGCCCTCTTTGGAGTGTCAGTCTCGACGTCGACCTGGCCTTTGACGCTAGGTAAAGCCGGAGCACTGCCTTGCGGTGTAGCAGGCTGGGTAGGTGGGGTCCTCTTCATCTTCGTCGCTTTGAAGAAGGCGAAAAGCTCGTGGCTTGTTTCTTTGGATGCATCGTCAGCCAAGTCAGCCACTGGCGCTGCATTTATGTTATCATTTTGAATGCTGATTGGGGCCTCCAGAATCCTTGCCCCTGTCGCCGGAATTCTCCGCACGAGTGGATTTCCACTTTTGTCACCTGGAGTAATTTTTTTGTTAGTCGACATTCCTCTTGATGTGGGCATTTTAAACCAATGCCAGGGTTGCATTTTATACCTGCTGCCAGGTTGCTTTTCTGCCGGCCACTATGGCAGACGCAGACCACGCAGCCGCCCAATGTGGGTCAGAAGCTACGTGGATTTTCCAGGTTTATTTACTGCCGGCCATTATGGCGCAGACGCAGCCCACTTTGCCGCCCATTATGGGTCAGTCGCATTGTGGATTGTTGGGCGAGTGGATGGTGTGCACGGTTAGGGTCCATCGGTGGCCATGAGTTTCCCCACGGCTTTTCCGGTGGGAGTTATACCGCTCCTGCTCGGTTGCCATTGCTCCCATTTTGAGGTGTGCCGCCTTGGCGGTGGGGTTGGCTGGTAGTCGGTTCCATGACCTTTAACACCTTTTTGATTCCCCAGTGCTCACCCTGACGGTGTTTTCGCCTGCTTCCCGAGTCCTTCTGCCAAGGATTGGCAGCAGCAGCCCAGGAATGTTTGCTACGATCTTGAAGTGAAACCCGTAGCAGGTACCTTTTGTCAGTGAGCGCAACAGCGCTCCCAGGCGGTCAGGTGCCACAAGTTATACAGCGTGGCCAGATCAGTGCCGTCCTTGCGTTTACAACACTGGTTTTCAGCTGTTTAAGAGATCAGCTGGCGTGACCAGCGCATGGTGTGTTGTAAGTGCAACCAAGTTGCACACAAAGAGAAAAGTAGTGGGACAAAGAGACATCAAAGAGAAAGTAGCAGACTTCTCTCACCCATGGCCCCAAGCCAAGCTCGGGGTACGATCGCGGCCAGCGGGCGTCCATGGATCCTCGGCGTCTCCTTCACCGGGTGAGTCTCTAGGGTGCGTCCCTCATGCGTGGGGCCCCTTTTTTTCTATACTATTCTGCCACAGCGCGGAATTTCGCGGGTTTTATGGGGAGCACATACGCGGTGCCACTCTTCGCCACTTCACACTTCAGTCGTCCCTCAAGTCCTTGTGTGTGTGTGTGTCTGCTGGTGCGTGGCTGCTTGTGCGAAGAGAATCGTGAAAATTATACCAATGGAAAGGGCTTGAAAAATGCTTTCCAATGACACCAAACTTTTTTTTTTTTTGTGGTGGTCCAAATATATATGGGTGATCGGCGATCGTCCTCATTTTCTCCTGTTTTTGGGTAGTAGTGAAAATATGGGTAAGCGGGGAAACCCGCTGCGGTTCTCCGTTCCCGTGTCCTTCGATCGCGTGACCGCCGCTGCCCTAACTCCGTTTTCTTATATGATAAATCTTATACGTTAATGCTCGTGTCTGGGATGAATAGCAGTCGTTATACGATTTCAGGAGTGTGTCTAGAAAAAAGTTTTATGTTGTATAAGACTTCTTGACAATTCTGTTATGAATGATTATAGAATTCAGAATTCCAGTAATGTTTATGTATACGATAAAGTTATACGGATCTATTTGGGAAAAAATAGCTTGTGCTATTGAGAATTAGGTTGAATAAGATTTATTGGAATCCCTTTTCAGGATTGGTATCAAGACAACTTACAATTTTTCTGTGTAAAATACGGCATACACGGCATGGGTAACGGAAAAATTCAAATGAATTTAAGGGGGGTTTTCCACGCTTACCCATATCTCCACTACTACCCAAAAACAGGCGAAAATGACGACGATCGCCGATCACCCATATATATTTGGACCACCACTAAAAAAAAAAAAAGAAAAAGAGTTTGGTGTCATTGGAAAGCCTTTTTCAAAAAAATTGTAATTTCACACCTCTTGCACAAGCAGTTACGCACAACCAGACACACACACAAATGAGGACTTGAGGGTAGGGGGTGATACTCAAGTTCGTGGGTGCACTTTCTCGTGGTTATTCTCAGAAGATAACGAGGGGTCACAATATTTTGAAATGCAATAAAACGATAGGATTCCCTCGGATACCAAACACACTGATTATGGAAATTGTATATGCTTGCGTCTGTAAACTAATTTACGATTTTATACAATCCTTTTCTTCCTTTTCCCTCTAATAACCATTCGACCAATCGGATTGGTCCTAGGAGGACAACATGCCTGTATGCACTCCCTGTAGATGACAACCTGTTAATTGAACATTCTAAACTATAAAAATGACACAACTCAAAAATGCTCAGGATCATTTCTTTAAATGCCTCAGTACTGCATTCTAATTAAATATTCGATCCGTTTCGGTACCGGTTATTGCGCGTAACAATTCAATTTATTAGCAATTTTATTTACACATAATATATATATTTAAATATATATAAATATACCTATATCAACTAAATAAAAAAAACCTAAAACTAAAACCAAAAATGGTGTTCTCAATTGTTTGTGATTTGTGCAGTAAAAATATTGAGATAAGTGAGTTTGAAGCTCAAGGCAAGTGATCAAAGCCTAGGGATGCTTTCCAGGTTTTAATGATTTATGCTCTACCCTGGTCAACAATTACACTATGCAGCATCAAAAATTAACCTCGATGAATGCTATATTTTTGGATTCGTTACGAATTCCCAAGTTAAACTGCGTTTTCCAAAGAGTTCCCCGACGCAAGGATTCTTAGCAAAAGGACCTCAAAGTTCGAAAAATGCTGAAATTGACCAACTTTGCGGAGCTCTCAGAGGCAAATGGATGCATGGCTTGGTTCGAAGTTAAAGTTTTTTAAAAGATACACCCTTTATCTTTCAAACCCCATACATAAAATAATTTTAGGATTTTTTTCAAGGCAGAAATAAATTACAAAAAACATAGTCAAAAAACTAAAAAAACAAACAGCTGCGGTCAAAATAGTAGCAGTGTTGCCGCCTTGTGTTTTTAAAAGTTTGATGTTGTAATTTTTTCTTATCCAATAAGTCTAATAGTAAAATTATAATCAATACAATATTACCAGGAAAAGATCAATTACAACAACAAACTTTTAAATACACAGGGCGGCAACACCACTACCATTTTGATCGCAGCTGTATACTTTTATGTTTTTTGACTATGTTTTCTAGAATTTGTTTCTCCCTTAAAAAAAATCTTAAAAATTTTTTAAGAATGGGGTTTAAAAGATAAAGTGTGTATCTTTTAAAAAACTTTAACATCGAATCAAACCATGCATCCATTTGCCTCTGAGAGCTCCGCAAAGTTGGCCAATTTCAGCATTTTTCGAACTTTGAGGTCCTTTTGCTAAGAATCCTTGCGTCGGGGAACTTTTTGGAAAACGCAGTTTAACTTGGGAATTCGTAACGAATCCAAAAATATAGCATCCATCGAGGTAAATTTAAAAAGCACTAAAAATGCTGCACAGTGTTATGATAGGCACTATAAAAACTGCGAAGGACCCAAAACTGCGTTCGAAATATTAATGAATGGTGGAAAACGACAAACAAAACATCAACACAAAAAACAACAACAACATCAAAAACAACAACAACAGGAACAATTGAATCAAAGTATATCAAATTTAGACGATCGTCCTACAACATCCGCTAATGCTCTCAAACGAATGGGACTGGAGAAGGGTAAGGAAGCAGTTGATGAACATAAAGAAAATGAAATTACCGAAATCATAAATGATTTACAAGATGAACTTTTATGTTCTACTTGTGGATAAAAATATCTGGCCTCAAGAGAACATCACCACTAAATTACCGAAAATGATTTGCAAGATGAACTTTTATGTTTTAATTGCGGTAAAAAATATTTGGCCTCAAGAGAGCATCAACATTTATTAAGCGATGTGCATAAAAATGCATTGAATCTAAGTATCCCAAATTTAGACGACCTTCCTTCGACATCCGCTAATGCTCTCAAACGAATGAGAGTGGAGGAGGGTGAGGAAATACTTGATCGTCCCAAAAAAAATTAAAATAAATGAGACAGAAAATGAATTAGAAGTTGAACTTTTATGTTCTACTTGCGGTGAAAAATACCTGGCCTCAAGAGAACGTCGAAATATATTAACCGATAACCATAAAAATACATCGCCAGAGATGTCCAGAATAATAAAAATATTATTCGACTTAGATCAGAAACTACGTTTCCAGTAAAATCATATCAAATTAATAGTTCTTCCGAAAATACCAGGGACCGTAAATAATCATTATTTGAGATTTTTATTTTAAAAGCCTACTGAGGTTTTTACATATTTTAATTAAAAATTTAACTGGTTTTTATGCACTTTATAGACATGAACAAATAACAGTTAATTTGCTTTCCAGATTTGTTGAAATGCATATACTTTGTGGACAAGAGTAAAAAGAACGTTATTTTTGACGTTTAAAACAAAATATCACAGTAGTCTTTTTAAAATAAAAATCTCAAATAATGATTATTTACGGTCCCTGGAAAATACTATTGATTTAAAAGAAGTTTACCAAAATTCTCCGAAAAATGTAATCGCTGAACTAATAGAATTCTAAGGATAAAATTTGGTCAGTAGCAAATTTCACCCAGAACGGATTGACCTAAAAATCTAGGAAAATCCAATTAATTCCGAAATGATTAGGCGCAGAGTGCGACGTAAAGATTAAAACAAAAAACGACTCTAAAGTGCCCCAAAAATCAATTTGATTTATTTAAAAAATTTGTTTTTTGCCATTTCTCTGTTATAAATGTTGTTAAAATGGTTTACAAATGTGATGTTCATAATCTTATGGCATACCCGCAAATAACTGCATTTAAATTTGTTGGAGTTTCAGCATCCTTTACCAAGTCCCCAATAATTTCAAATTTGGCTAACCTGATGTGACGTCACGGTCTCCCCATATGTTTGTATGTATGTTCTGCTGGCGCATGTATGTATGTCCTGCTGTCGCACTTTAAGTGTGACCGCGCAAGGGGAAAATGAAAATACCACAGCCAACACTTTTAAAACGAAACTACCACTCTCATAATACGTTTAAAATGCGCGGTTCAAAAATCGATTATATCGCAAATCTTTTCTTTTGCGGGTTTTCTTAAGTAAACGTTTAATTTTAAAATATCGGTAGACTTTACAGAAATCCCATTAAGCTGAATTTTACAGTCGAAATTTTCCTTGAAATTCCTTTTATTTTTATAATGCAAGAAACTGATCAGCAAAGAAACAAACGAATTGTTGATTTGTAAAAAACGTTATTTCGCTCCGTTGCACTTACACAAGTAAATTGATTCTCTTAACCTTTCTTACACGTGCCTCATATTGTTTAAACAAATGGAAATAATTAAACAATTTGAGTCAAGGCATCCCCCTCCACCTGAAAGTTTGCACAACTCAATTACTCACTGATATTATGCACATATATTAATATCATAATTTTACCACCGTCCCCTCATATAGCTGCCATAAAAATCAATGGATTTTCTTAATGTTAAAAAGGTAGGCTTTGAAACAATTTTTTGTTTCAGATTGTTATTTTAATTTTTCAAAGCCTGCTTTCTTAACAATAACAAAACCCATCGATTTGTGTGGCAGCTATATCAAGGGACGGTGGTATATTATGATATTAATATATGTGCATAATATCAGTGAGTAATTGAGTTGTGCAAACTTTCAGCTTTCATGTTTAATGTAAGAATTGTACTCATTGGAAATATAAATAGGGTTTTTCTAAATTCGCATAAAAAATTATATGTCTTGGCAATGATGAAAACGAACAAAAATGTTTCTTCGGGTAAATTAAGTTGGTTATGAGATGGACAATCTTGGATAATTAAGTTTCTTTTATAGGATGAAGAAGACAGTCAAAGCTGCGATAAAAAATTTCAAATAATTAAAATTCATACTTATTGAACAACAAAAAATGTAAGAAAATTATTTTCTAACTCCCCCAGTACACATTTAAAAATTTGTAAAGTTGCACGTTGTTTTTCTAAGCCGTTCTCGAGATCTACTAATTTGAAGTTTGAAAACATTTTTTAAGTTCTTAACTTCAAAAATTCATAGCGCCCCTAAAGAGACACCAAAAAATTTCAAAAAATCACAGATGATATCCAAGCCAAACTCTACGAGGTACCCGAGTTTGAAGAAAATCTAAAATTTCATATGCGCAGTTGAGAAATTCTTACCCAATAGAAACAAAAGTATGTAACAGCTAGAAGGAAGCATTTCCGACCCTATAAAGTATATATATTCTTGATCAGGGTCACTAGCCGAGTCGATATAGCCATGTCCGTCTGTCCGTCCGTATCAACGCTGAGATCTCGGAAACTATAAAAGCTAGAAGATTGACATTTTGCATGCAGATTTTAGGAGTTCCTACGCAGCGCAAGTTTGTTTCAAAAGGGTGCCACGCCCTCTCTAACGCCCACAATCGCTCATATACGATTTTAAAAATTTCAATATTTCGGAAAAGTAAAAATGCAGTTTTATTGTGTTTATAAATACCTATCGAAATGTAGAAGAAATTTTTATCTCCATCTCCTTGTTGTGGCCACCTTTAGATATCGATAAGTTACCGGTTAGGTCCTGCCAACTTATTTTTAGCAAGCGGCAAGCAGTGCCGGTAGACCTGCCAACCTAGCCATGGGGCGTAGAATGATGGTCACCCGGGTCAACGACCCGGAATTTTTTGAATTCGAAACAACGGAGTTCTGACTCCATGGCTGGGCGAAGAGAAAGAGAGCGACAGATCAAAGAAGTTGAAAGTCGATGAAGGGCGTTTTGGCTGCTGCGCTGCACAGTTTTTTTTTTAAGTTTAAATAAGTTTATTTCTACGTAATTTTAAATCTTCTTGCAACGACATCGTCGGTTGCGCAGTAGCAGCAGCGCGCCAGTGGTTTAAATAAATTTAATTAATTTTGTGACACTAAAGATCCGGAAAGTAGCTGGGAAGCGGGAACGAGAAACCCCTTGAGGTGAGTGGTCGACGTCCAGGAGTGAGGCCGTGCTTATTGGCTTTTCCTTCTAGGCTCGACCGGACCCAGTGAAATCTTGAAGAGATTAGCCAGGTCACGACGGCTGACCTGTCTCAGTTTTTGATTGGGAGTCCATAAATCCAGTCAGAAGTCCCACCAGTAGTGACCATAACCTGGCACTCAGTTTTTTGCGAGACGGTTGCATAAGCCGGTCTTGGCAGTTTTTTTCATCGCGGAAGACCGACACGCCTCCCAAGTGGCGGCACCGGGAGCCAAGAGGCTTCAGTAATTTTTTTTTATAATTTTTAAGAATTTTTATAATTGTTTTATTTTTTTTATTGGTGTATTTATTTATATATTCCATATTTTGGCCCTTATTTATTAATTTATTTATTATTTTGGCCTTTATTTATTTATTTATTTATTATTTTTGGCCTTTATTTATTTATTTATTTATTCAAACATTTACCTACTTATATATTTATATTATTTTTAAATTTGTTTCAAAATTGTCTTCAAGTGTATGTTGGTGCAGTCTTGTGTGAGTGTAATTGGTATCAAAATATATATTGCTATTGTCCCCCGCACCCCTCCCCTTGAGAGCTCTTACGGGTAGGTCCAATTGCGAACTTAAGAATATATTTTTTTTGAAGAATAAATGGGATATTTAATGATTTAGAAGGAAGGCGATTACAGCATGCAAAACTAACCTGTACATATACAAAAAGAAAACGAAAACGATTACATGGAAATTATTGTGTTAATAAATTAAGTAAAATATGGAGTAGTAAATTTTTATGTGGGGGAAAGGTAAACCGGGTAATGTGTAAGTGAATTGTGTGTGAATTAGTTAGGGGCAGCTGCAAAAGAATATGTTGCGAGCAGGCTGCAAGGTCGGGAGGGTAATGCACGGTCTCCAATACACCGGGAGACCAAATCCGTTGAAGCCAAACGAATATGTTGCGAGCGGTTTTGTTTTGTTTTTGAATTTGAATTTGAATGTAGACGTGCAGTTCACTGTGTTGTATAACGTTGATTTTCTGTTAGAGGGTCAGCGTTATGTTTATTGTTATGTGTGCGGTGGGCAGGGTTCGGGGTCTCACGGCCCAGACTTGAGCTAGTCGGCGAAAAGCCCGAAAACCACACAGGTCCTTAAACAGGATCATAACAGTATGGCGCCCAATTTAGAAGAGCAACACAATAATCTCCACAAGGAGAGAAGGATATTTCTGGTCAGTGGGTCGAATTTAGAGGGGAGCAGTTGCTCGAGAGATTGTTCTCTAATAGATGGCCCTAAAATCAAAAATGTTTAAGTGGCGGACAAGCCTATATCATTTAAGGTATATGTTCTTAAAACACAAGGACGACGCCAACTCAAATTGATAAAAGAGTTGACTTGCGAACTGTGATATAAAGAATCATAAACCATATGTGATATAAGTCTGTGATATAGCCATAATAAAGTATAGATATAGAAGATAAATTATAAGTATTAGGAATAAATTAATCAGACTGAGACAAGGCGTAGCCGACGACTAAGTCAGATGGATCAAGAGTGGCATATCGCGATCGGCGAAAAGGGGGAAAGTCAGCAGCGACATTATGCAAACAATTCAAGATGGTGTAATACGCGCGAGTTGACAAAGGGACAGTAAGCAGGACATATACGTACGGACGGTTAGTAAATCTACATACACATACATTGCATCTTGTTATAGATAAATATTAATATATATATATACATTATAAATAGAAATAGTTTAGAATGGGGAAAAAGATTCTTTAAATTAAAATTAAAGTTAAAATTAAATTATAACTGATTGTTTCTTTTCTGAGAGTTCCCAAAAAAACCGGTGGCATCTGACGACCGGAGGCGATAGTTAAAGTCCTCTGTAGCGATCAGATGAAAATTCAGGATGACCTCGACTGTCGACAATGGGGTAGTGAGTGGCATCTTGGACGACACAGGATGAGTTCGGCTGGAGGAAAAGAAATTAATTAGTTTTATGTTATATGTTTTCTGGCATTTCTTAACTACAAATCGTCAATCAAAATTGATGATTTTGGTAGTTGACGAAGCCAGGCAGCAATGTTTTGTTTTTAATTCTCGCAAAAACATATTTGGCAACAATGAATCACACACAATCACACACACGTCACTTACAATCCGGGGAACCTATTTCCTCCATCACACAATGAATTTGATTGGAAATCCGTCGAATTATTTGAAGTATTACTAGCTTTTACCCTACATTCTCTATATCCGGAATAACTCGATTTTGGGGTATACATTTTTTGTCTATTTCTGTTGAATATGGCGGATGGAAAGAATTCAGAGGCGGACCAGGCAGAGAAAGGAGCTGAAGGATTGATACCAGGGACAGAAGGGAGCCGATGGAGTTTACAACAGAGGGGATTCGTTCCAAGGAGTCTGAATCTGGACCCATCAGCCACTCCGCTTGGGACTTTTTCACATGTTCAGCTAGATCCTATCCAGGAACAGTACAGCATGGAGAAGGCCGAAGCACACCGATCCCAAAGTCGCAGAGAATTCCAGGATATGATCCAGGCCTCCCAGGAACAGATAAGGGTGGATATGACACACCTCATGGATGTCCGGATCGATCAATGCATGCGGGCCGGATTCGCGGACTTGATGAAGAAGTTAGACCTTAAGGATGCAGCTTCAACGACGTCGTCAAACGGTTCAGGCGCCCCGCTGGGGTACTCCAAAGGAAACCTGGGTTTGGAGAGCAACAGGAAGAACGGGCCACCAGGTGGTGAACGAGTAGAGGCAGGCCAGGTACAATCAAGGCAGAATCAGGGACAGAGGGTCGACGAAGTCAACAGGAATGGTCAGGACTCTGCAGCGAAAAACTCTTGGCAGAATTTTGGGCAAAACGTCGCGCAGAATTCTACGCTTTTGTCCCATATGCGTCCACAAGGAAGGCCAAACTGCGCGAGAAACCTCGGATTCGCGCCAGCACAGGGTTCCAACAACAATCCGGGACTTGGACAATGCAACCAGGCCAGATCACAAGGCGCTGATCCAGGAGTTCCGTTTAGGTATGGTCAGTGCTGGGGTATCCAGCCCGAATTACAAGATGGACGATCCGCAAACTTTCATCGTCAATATGCGCCGATGTACAAATGGGGCTTTAGTTTCTCTGGCAATCGGGTGGGCATGAGTGTTGAAGATTTCCTTTTTAGGGTCGAGCATTTGCAGCAGCAATATGCAATGCCGTGGCCGGAGCTAATGAGGGATTTCCATCGACTGTTAACGGAGGATGCGTCGGAATGGTACTGGTTGTTGATCCGTACTAGACCGCCAAAGTCTTGGGTGGAGTTGCGACAGGCCATGGAGCGTCGCTTCAGCGACAAACGGAGCGACTATGACCGTATCCAGGACATTGCCGAGCGGAAGCAGAGACCCGGAGAGTTACTCGACGACTATTTTGCGGCGATAAGACGATTGGTAGCCAGAGTGTACAACACGGTAGACCAGGACTGGATAATTCGGACTATAAAAAGGAACCTAGCGGAGCCAGTCAAGCAATGGGTATATCCGGTTCGAGTCTTTACGCTGGAGCACTTGCTGGAAGAATGCAAGGAAGCGGAAAGGGCATTTAGTCCAGAATATGGAAGGCGGTACGACCGAGTCTCTACGGTACCTCGACCAAGACAAGAAAATAGGATTGGAAGAGTCGACGAGATTCGAGACTTGCCATTGGACCAAAGGAACCAGGACTCTGTGGAACACCAAGATTATCCCATTGAAGCCGTCTATACGGGAGCGGTCAAGAAAGCATTGATATGTTGGAACTGTCAAAAGCCGGGTCACCTCTTCAAACAGTGCGGCGTTGCGAAAGTGAGTCAGTTCTGCTACAAGTGTGGATTGGCAGACACACTAACTCCGCAATGTCCCAATTGTAAACAGGGAAACGCTTTTCGGAACGCAGGGTCAGCGGGCAATCAGCGTTCCATGAGGGAGTCCGCGGAGATAGAGAAACGCCTACCCAACTGAGAATAGCAAAAAGGATTCCGGAAACGAACGATTCAGTCCAGGAAAATCCAAGGAACAATGTTTATATGTCCCTGCAGGAGAGAGTACGGCGATATAAAGAAGTACGGGATCGTTTGTTTGGTGAGAATCAGCTGGCTGGGATGAGGGTCATCACGATGAGGGTTAAGAAGGCCAGGGAGCGGTTCAAAAGACGTAAACAAGACAGGCGGAAACTACAACAAACAGTGACGGCAATCGGATCGCAGGATAACGGCAATAAAGATCCCCGTCCATATGCGGTAGTCCAAGTGGCGGGATGCGCGGTGAGAGGATTGCTGGACTCGGGAGCGTCAATGAGTGTACTGGGAAAAGGATGTAGAGAGTTGGTCAGTAAGCTAAAAATCTCATGGAGACCATTCCACGCGAAAGTGAGAACAGCAAGCGGATCTACACAGAATATTCTGGGAAGAATCACGGTGCCCATCACGTTCAAGAATACCACAGTGAACATGGAACTATTCCTGTGTCCTACATTGGAGCAAGAACTATATCTGGGAGTGGACTTTTGGAAAAGCTTCGACGTAGCACCGGAAGTTTTTGGAATCGAAGAGATCTTGTCCGGTTCAGAAGTTGAGAAGCCGCCGGAAAAGGCTGAGCCAGAACCGCATAATCTGAATGCAGAGCAACAACAGCAACTGGATGAGGTCAGGAAATCATTTTTGTCGTTTGAGGAGAATGGACTGGGGCGAACTGGGAAAATGAAGCACGCTATAGAGCTGGTGCCAGGCGCTACGCCCGTCAAGGATCGCCACTATCCGGTTTCTCCAGCAGTCTAACAGCTAATATACGAGGAAATCGATGAGATGCTTCGCTTAGGGGTCATAGAAGAGAGCGACAGTCCGTGGAGTAATACAATTACACTAGTAAGGAAGCCAGGAAAGAATCGCCTATGTTTGGATGCTAGGAAGCTCAATCAGAGGACCGTCAAGGATGCATATCCGTTCTGCTGCGGATATATAGAGGGAATTTGAGCAGGATAAACACGACCAAATTTATATCTAGCGTCGACCTCAAGCATGCTTTCTGGCAAATCGAAATGGAAGAAAGCAGCCGGAGATATACAGCCTTTACCGTGCCAGGACGCCCTCTGTATCACTTTGTCGTGATGCCTTTTGGTCTCACCAATGCCGCTCAGCGCCTTTGTCGGCTGATGGACAAGGTAATACCTCAAAAGCTAAGGGAAAAGGTGTTCCTGTATCTGGATGACTTGTTAATAGTGTCTCCAACGTTTGAGGAGCACTTGGTCACTTTGAGAGAAGTTTCCCAGTGCCTGAAAGAAGCGGGTTTGACCATAGGACTCAAGAAATCGCACTTCTGCTTCAAGGAGCTGCGGTATTTGGGTTTCGTTATTGGCGGAGGGGTTCTGAAAACTGATCCTGGCAAGGTAGAGGCTATCAAAAACATGCCCATTCCCAGAAGTGCAAAAGAGGTAAGAAGATTCCTAGGAACAGCCGGTTGGTATCGGAGGTTCGTACAAAACTTTGCAGAAATGGCAGCCCCGCTGACAGATACACTTAAAAAGGGAAAAAAGTTTGAGATGACCAAAGAGGCCAAGGAAGCTATGAGGCAGCTACAGGAAGCGCTTATGACAGCACCTGTTTTGCGACATCCGGACTTTGGAAGGAGATTTTTCGTCCAATGCGATGCGTCAGATTATGGAGTAGGAGCTGTTCTCTTTCAAGAAGAGGATGAGGAAGGCGAACGCCCAATAGCTTTCTTTTCCCAGAAGCTCAATTCTTGCCAGCGGAACTATAGCGTGACGGAGAAGGAGTGCTACGCAGCGGTGTTAGCAATAAAACGGTTCAGACCTTACATCGAAATGATGCCGTTCACGGTAATAACTGACCACTCAAGTCTGAAATGGCTTATGTCACTTCAGGATCTCAGTGGCAGACTGGCAAGATGGTCGCTGAAGTTGCAGGCGTTTGATTTTGAAATCATCCATCGGAAAGGCTCGGACAATGTGGTAGCGGATACGCTGTCGAGAACGGTTGAGGAAATTGAGCAGGATGACGAGTGGCTACTGGGATTTGAGACTACTGAGTTCGAATCGGAGGACTACGTGGAGTTACGAAAAGACATGGAGTCCAACAAGGAGCAATTGCCGGATATAAAAGTGGTGGATGGTTTCATATTTAAACGGAATCAGGCGTGTGGCAGTCCCGAGCTCGAAGATCATAGCTGGAAGCTATGGGTGCCGAGCTCATTGACTCCGATGATGATCGAGCAAGCACATTCGCCCCATACAAAAGCTCACGGAGGGATAGCGAAAACTTTAAATTTCCTGAGGCAGCGATTTTATTGGCCCGGAATGGTGGCTCAAGTCCGCAGGTTTGTGAGGGATTGTAAGGTATGCGCGGAGACGAAATCCACTAATAAGGGACCACGACCTGGCATTGGAGAGGAAACGGTTACGTATCGCCCGTTCCAGAAAATTTATATAGATTTTCTGGGAAAATATCCCAGGTCAAAGGGTGGTCACGCCTATATCTTTGTAGTAGTGGATCATTTCTCGAAGTTTGTGTTTTTGAAAGCAATGAAGGAGGCCACGACTGCTGCGGTAATTAAATTCCTGACTAAGGAAGTTTTCAACACATTTGGAGTCTCTGAGGTAATCCATTCAGATAATGGCAAGCAATTCGTGGCGAAGAAGTTTGTGGAAATGACCCAGAGCTACCAAATCAAACACACGAGAACAGCGATTTATTCTCCTTCGTCAAACGCTGCGGAAAGAGTGAATCAGTCCGTGCTTAACGCTATTCGAGCATACTTGGAGGAGGATCATCGCGACTGGGATTTGTTCCTGCCGGAGATCGAAGCAGCTCTGAGATGCGCGATCCATCAGGCTACAGGGGTTTCACCGTATTTCGCACTGTTTGGACAGCACATGTATACAAGTGGGGCCGATTATCAACTGGCAAGGAAGCTGCAGTCTTTGGAGGACAGTGAGATAAGGAACCTACGTCAGGAAGATAGATTTGCATTGCTGAGAGACACGATCCGCGAAAACTTGCATAAAGCACACGAGTCTAGCGCACGATACTTTAACCGGAGGACGCGAGAGGTAAAGTTCAAGCCAGGACAAGAGGTCTTCCGAAGAAACTTTGTTTTGAGCGATTTTAGCAAGAATTTCAACGCAAAATTTGCTCGGAAGTTTCTGAAGTGTAGGATCCGTAGACCGATCGGAAACAATATGTACGAGGTTGAGGACATGAATGGAAAGTCGGGAGGAGTGCTACATGCAAAGGACCTAAAGCAGTGACAAATAAGACCAAAGCGAACAAGAACGGCACACGAAAGGATAGGAAGGAGATTTTAGCCATCGATGAAATCTGAAAGAGAAGATAAATATAAATCTGAAACCATTAGTGTGCATTGTTCTGCAGCTCACGCAGGATCCCTGAAGAACATGTGTATGAAACAAGTAAAAATTTTCCTCCATGGCAAGCGGCCAAACGGATGTGTGTCGATCCCAGTCAGGTTCGTGGGCGGTTTCCCTCGTTGGGCGCTTCTTTAGGCATCCAGTACGGCCCTGTGTGGACATCCATCAGCATCTGGTTTAGTCATTATTTGCTTTTAGGCCAGTTTTTCACTGCCAATTCAATGTTCACGAGTTTAATTCTTGTCAGTGTGGTTGTTGTGGCCACCTTTAGATATCGATAAGTTACCGGTTAGGTCCTGCCAACTTATTTTTAGCAAGCGGCAAGCAGTGCCGGTAGACCTGCCAACCTAGCCATGGGGCGTAGAATGATGGTCACCCGGGTCAACGACCCGGAATTTTTTGAATTCGAAACAACGGAGTTCTGACTCCATGGCTGGGCGAAGAGAAAGAGAGCGACAGATCAAAGAAGTTGAAAGTCGATGAAGGGCGTTTTGGCTGCTGCGCTGCACAGTTTTTTTTTTAAGTTTAAATAAGTTTATTTCTACGTAATTTTAAATCTTCTTGCAACGACATCGTCGGTTGCGCAGTAGCAGCAGCGCGCCAGTGGTTTAAATAAATTTAATTAATTTTGTGACACTAAAGATCCGGAAAGTAGCTGGGAAGCGGGAACGAGAAACCCCTTGAGGTGAGTGGTCGACGTCCAGGAGTGAGGCCGTGCTTATTGGCTTTTCCTTCTAGGCTCGACCGGACCCAGTGAAATCTTGAAGAGATTAGCCAGGTCACGACGGCTGACCTGTCTCAGTTTTTGATTGGGAGTCCATAAATCCAGTCAGAAGTCCCACCAGTAGTGACCATAACCTGGCACTCAGTTTTTTGCGAGACGGTTGCATAAGCCGGTCTTGGTAGTTTTTTTCATCGCGGAAGACCGACACGCCTCCCAAGTGGCGGCACCGGGAGCCAAGAGGCTTCAGTAATTTTTTTTTATAATTTTTAAGAATTTTTATAATTGTTTTATTTTTTTTATTGGTGTATTTATTTATATATTCCATATTTTGGCCCTTATTTATTAATTTATTTATTATTTTGGCCTTTATTTATTTATTTATTTATTATTTTTGGCCTTTATTTATTTATTTATTTATTCAAACATTTACCTACTTATATATTTATATTATTATACCCTTGTAGAGGGTATTATAATTTCAGTCAGATGTTTGCAACGCAGTGAAGGAGACGTTTTCGACCACATAAAGTATATATATTCTTGATCAGCACCAATAGCCGAGTCTATCTAGCCATGTCCGTCTGTCCGTCTGTCCGTCTGTCCGTCTGTCCGTCTGTCCGTCTGTCCGTCTGTCCGTCTGTCCGTTTCTATGCGAACTAGTCTCTCAGTTTTAAAGCTATCGCGATGAAACTTTCCCGAAAGCCTTCTTTCTATTGCAGGTAGTACATATGTCGGAGCCAGCCGGATTGGACCACTATATCTTAAGGCTCCCAAACAAATATAAGAAAATTCATTGTAACTTTGTAGGAAGTAGGCGTTTTGATTCTTGACTACTTAAAAACAAAATTGAAATAAATCGAAACGCTGAATCTGGAATCCCTGGAACTGCACCGAGTGAGTATTCTTTTATCTACAAGGGTATATAAGCTTCGGCTGGCCGAAGGTAGCTTCCTTTCTTGTTTTTAAATTTGTTTCAAAATTGTCTTCAAGTGTATGTTGGTGCAGTCTTGTGTGAGTGTAATTGGTATCAAAATATATATTGCTATTGTCCCCCGCACCCCTCCCCTTGAGAGCTCTTACGGGTAGGTCCAATTGCGAACTTAAGAATATTTTTTTTTTGAAGAATAAAAGGGACATTTAATGATTTAGAAGGAAGGCGATTACAGCATGCAAAACTAACCTGTACATATACAAAAAGAAAACGAAAACGATTACATGGAAATTATTGTGTTAATAAATTAAGTAAAATATGGAGTAGTAAATTTTTATGTGGGGGAAAGGTAAACCGGGTAATGTGTAAGTGAATTGTGTGTGAATTAGTTAGGGGCAGCTGCAAAAGAATATGTTGCGAGCAGGCTGCAAGGTCGGGAGGGTAATGCACGGTCTCCAATACACCGGGAGACCAAATCCGTTGAAGCCAAACGAATATGTTGCGAGCGGTTTTGTTTTGTTTTTGAATTTGAATTTGAATGTAGACGTGCAGTTCACTGTGTTGTATAACGTTGATTTTCTGTTAGAGGGTCAGCGTTATGTTTATTGTTATGTGTGCGGTGGGCAGGGTTCGGGGACTCACGGCCCAGACTTGAGCTAGTCGGCGAAAAGCCCGAAAACCACACAGGTCCTTAAACAGGATCATAACATCCTTCGCACTCCCTTTAGCTAAGTAACGGGTATCTGATAGTCGGGGCACCCGACTATAGCGTTCTCTCTTGTTTTTATATTGCAAAAAACTGATCAGAAAACTATTTATTAGTTTTCAAACGTTGAGATATTGACAAATTGTTGATTTGTAAAAAACATTATTTCGCACCGTTGCACACACACATGGACGAAATATATATAAGCCACAAAATTAGTTTTTTATAAACACAATCCCTAGATATGTGCGTATGTCTGCATTGCAGCTGACTAAGGAAGTTAGATTCGCTTAAATTCAAATTAATGATAATACTGATACCCTACAATAGATCGAAGACATTTTCTTATAGATTTTTGTGTTTTAAAATGCAAATAGCATTAAAAGTATTCAAAAAAAAAACTAAATATTCAAATCAATTGATTCTCTTACCCTTTCTTACACGTGCCTCATATTGTTTAAACAAATGGAAATGTTTAAACAATTTGATTCACGGTATCCCCTTCCACCTGCCTTTCTTATCTTCTAATATTTATATAATTCTAGTCAAGGTGAAAAATAAATGGAAACAAAAATACTGAAACAAATTATCAATGGTAAAATGCAGTAATATCGAATTGAAGAAAATCAATTCCCTTTTTTAAATTAGTCAAATACATAAAGCAAAACATTGCTCCGCATATTTGTTTCCCTTATAATAGTTGTCTACTGTGGATACCTTCCAAAAACCCCCCGGTAGCAAATTCGCCAAGAGTATTTGGTTTGTGCTTAAAATTAGCTTTGCTACATTCTTAGGTAACTAATTAATTATCAAAGGAGAAAATGTAGAACAAGGTAGCAAGGCCAATATCAACAGGATTTGTTTTAAAAGACCGATGAAATAAAATTAAGCCTAAAATTATCCTATCTCTGGCATTCATTTTTTTAAAATAAGAATTGGAGACATTAATTTTTCTTTAACTGTCGAAGGATAAACATCCCATCACATTTTGAAGCGGTTGTAACATTTCAAGGCGAACTTAAATTATAAATATTCCCTCAAATTTCTTAAATCTTAATCAAAATTATTATATTGGTTGTTGGAGAGCTATGTAAAACTTTTAGCAATTTTTTTTAAGAAAACAAGTTATTTTTCCAGAGTTAAACGCTAATCAATTTGGAATTGAATTTTGACAGTTTTTTCCTTTGTTTTCAATAAAGTACTGCTTTGAAATTCATATTTTTGCACTCTTAATTCATAAAAAAAAAATGCAAAAATTTATCTAGCTTACCTAGCGAGACAACAATAGTCAAAACTCTCCGAAATTGAAAAAGAGTTTAATATTTTCAACATGTAAATTTAAACAAATTCGTATCCTATCTATTTTTTTTTTAAAGAAATTTGTTTTTAAATAATGTTTCTAGGCTTTAATGGCAATGGATTGGGAATTTATTTACATGCTCAACGCAGTTTGACATTCTATATTTAAACAATATGTTTTGGACAACATACTAATGTTTTGAATGAAATTAGTGTAAGGATTTGTGTCGAAAAAGGAATCTGTTTGTTTCTGTTTTGTCCATCTGTTAACTTATGCAAACAATCCATAATAATTTTAAAAAGATTAAAAAAAAACACATGTTTTTTAAAGTAAATTTCAAAGAACAAAATATTTTTGTTTTTACGGATATCTTTTCTCGGATTAGAATAAAAATTAGGAATTTTTTAAATTTAAAATAAGTATCAAACATAAAGCAATGCTTAATTTTCAATTTTAATTTCCGCAGGCGAAGCTGCGGGCTACAGACCCTGCTAGTTATTAATATAATTCTAATCAAGGTGAAAGATTAATGGAAACAAAAATACTAAAGCAAAATATCAATGGTAAAATGCAGTTATATCGAATTGTTTTTCTTAATGCCGTTTTTTAAATTAGTGAAATACATAAAGCAAAACATTGCTTCGTTTCCCTTGGTTTCCCTTATAAGAGTTGTCTACTGTGGATACCTTCCAAAAGCCCCCGTTAACTAATTAGCGAAGAGTATTTGGTTTTTATTTACCTTTTCGTTACCTATAAATAATATACCCTCTAATTTCATAAATCTTAACCAAAATTATCTTATTGATTGTTCGAGAGCTATTTTTTCGAGAGAGATCTATCTTTTAGCAATTTTTTGTTCTACTTTTTTTTTTTAAGAAAACAAGTTTTTTTTTTAAGATTTGCACGCGAATCGATTTATTTATTTATTTATTTATTTATATCGCGAACGGATAAATCCTCATCTGGCTACAACTTAACTTAAATCTATTATTGAATATTAATTAAAAAATATTCACTAAGGGTTTGCCTTAATAGTTCCTTCTTGGCCCCCCAGCAGAATCTAATGTTTGTAGGCAAGGAATTGAACATTCTAAGAGACCTTAGTAATGGCTCATTGCGAGCATAATTTGTCCTGACAGCACGTTCCAGAAATGGTACCAAGGTACGAATATTCCTAGCAGGAGCATTAAAATTAATGCATCCCAACAGACAAGGACAATCAATATTACCTACCAGTAGATCATTAAGGAAAAGAAGTCCTGCAATTGCACGGCGATTCTTCAAGGAACAAGTGTGCAGCAGGGAACACTGGCTAGCATAGGGCGGAGCCGGTTCAGTAAAATGCAAGGATTGCAGTGCAAACTTTAAAAACTTTTTCTGAAACCTTTCAAGCCTATTGATCTGGTCACTTCCTGAGGGATTCCAAATAAAGGAAGCATACTCAACCCTGGAACGGACAAACGCAGAGTAAACCGATAATCTGGAATACGGATCTTTGAATAAGACCGTGTTTCGCTTAAAAAAGCCGAACATTGCATATGCCTTTGGTAATATAAAATTCAGATGTTCATTAAACAGAAATTTGTCATCAAATAATACCCCCAGATCAACTATTTCATTTAAAACAGAGAGAGAGTGGTTATTGATGAGATAAGTGGATGGGATGGTGGCATTTGTGAAGGTTTAAAGGCAAATTATTCTTGGAACACCAACTACCGATACGATCTAGGTCTGATTGAAGCAATATCGAATCATTTACAATTTTGACAGCCCTATAAATTTTAAGATCATCCGCATAAAGAAGGAAGTTAGAAAATTTGATACAAGCGCAAATGTTATTTATAAAAATAATAAAAAGTAAAGGGCCAAGAGAGCTACCCTGAGGAAGTCCTGATGTCGCTTTATAGGGATGGGATAATGCACCACCTATTTCAACATGATAGCGTCGGTTATCCAAATACGATGCTATCCAATTAAGAAATGAGGAGTGAAAGCCTAGTTTCGAAAGTTTAGTCTTAAGGGCAGAGTAACACACCTTGTCAAAAGCTTTGGCAAAATCTGTGTAAATCGTGTCCATCTGTGAGTGATCCTCAACTGCATGTACACAGTGACTCGTAAAAATGGCCAAGTTGGTCGTCGTAGATCGACCAGGCATGAAGCCTTGTTGGTTAGGTTCTATATAAGACCTTATTAAGAAAGATAATTTTTTGAAAATTATTCTTTCGAACAGTTTAGCAATGTTGCCGATTTTAGCAATCGGCCTATAATTCGAAATGTCAAATTTACTTCCTCCTTTATGGACCGGCATAACTCTAGAAATTTTCCATCTAATTGGGAATCTACCCTGAGACAAAGAAGAAGAAAACAAGATCTTCAGAGGTAGGTACAGACTGCCTATGCAATTCTTAAGGAAAAATAAAGAAATTCCATCAAAGTCTAGCCTTGGGGAATCATCAAAATAACTGATTGCTTCTGAAATGTCATCATACGTGTAACGCTTGTGGCAGATAAAAGGGGCTAGCAGAGCCACCTAGGGGTCAAGCGGTGGTGGTGCCGCCATCTACTTTTCGGCTGGGGTATTACCAGTGGGGCAGAGGAGGAAACTCTGGAGGGGATAGAATTCGGAGACAAAGAGGCAACAGAGCCAATTGTCAAGGTTGCCAAAATGGCGAAGTCATAGTCTAGGAGAGCGGTGGTGACTCCAACCTGGATCCGCGCGCTACAATGATTCTTTCCGTTTTTGGCAGTCGCAGAGTGCAGTTGGGTCTAAGTAAGTTCCCACGAGAAAAATGTTAAGTCAAATCGGTAGCTAAATGTGATAGTAAATTTCAGTGTGTGCAACAGTTTAAACGGCCCAGAAGCACTAAACGGAAAATCTCGAAAGGTATTCAATCTGGAAAGCAAAAATCTGCGCTGAATCCTAAAATTAGGGTAAGCTTACAAACAGTCAGGGACTTACAAGTAGCAGCCATCTAGAATTTTTTTTATTACTCAGGTTTGGCGCTTAATGCTGAATAAATTATACACCCATGATCGGGAGCGAGCCGCTGCGAGCGAAACGAAGACCCCCCATCTCCCCAAAAGGAACCTTATTGATTTTAATTATTGTTACTTAACGCTAAGAGAAAGGCATATTTGTCAAATTTCTATCTCAGGGGCGTAGGCAAATCCATGGTATTTTGCGAACCGAACCGCCAAGTCTCCAGAAAGTTGGTCGATTCAACTTCAGTCAACCAGAGTTTGAATTCGCCGAAATATCAGTCAATCCCGCTTCGTCTCTCTCCCCTAATTCGCAAAGCTTCGAGTGTGGTGGGCTTGAGTGGAATTATGAGAGAGTAGTTTTCCTTGGCCAGCGCGTGACATCGGTCGCAAGATCTCCGAGTGGCCGTAAAAGAACCGGGAAAAGGAGTGGAAACGCCGGGAAATATCTAAGAAAGCAGTGAAAATGTCCGGCTGGATGCGTGTCGTCGGATTAATAAATTAAGTTTTTTTTTGTACTAGTGTTAGTGGTATTAGTGTACGAAAACCCCATCAAGAGTGGAAAAAAGGAAGGCCCGAAGAAAAGGCGGAGAATCGGGAAATGTAAGTTAAAGGCAAAAGTCAATAGATAAAACCCGAAAGGCCCAAAAGAAGTGAGAAAAAAAAGAAAGAGAGATAAGAGAAGAGTGAGCCGTGAAAAAGCAGTTGCAGAGATGTGCTTGATCGGGTACAGTGGGTAGAATAGTGGATATTTTTTTGGTTTTTTTTTATTTTTACAGCAATCGGAAAACCTCACGGAAGCGCTTTCGTCGATGGAACCCCCGAGTTCTGGTGAGTGAAGTTTCACAAGTAAAGAAATATATTCTAGAAACCAAAGCCCAAAAGATCGATATTTGCCCCACTGTCCCAAGTCCCTTTAAGCGAATGCGAAAGTAAAAAGAATTAGAATTTCTCGGCCATATCTATAACGGATAAACGGGGAATGGCATACGTGCAATTTCAAGGGCAAGCTCTCTCTCCCTTACCGGAACAGCGGAATCGAAATTCAAGGGCAATTCAAAATGTGGGTCAGTGTCTTTGCGGCGAATTCGCAGACTCTTGTTTTCTTTGATTTTTAATGCATTATTTTGGCTGCTGAACGATATCATATTTCCTTTGAATTCTCCGAAGTTTCTTTTTTTGGTTATTTTATTTTTAGTTAATCGAGCTATTTAAGTTTTATTCATGTTCGAGTCTATTTTATTTTCGGTAGAATTATTCTAATCTAGAAAAGAAATTTTTTATTTATTATTTTATAATTGCCAGTCATTCCTATTTATAATCCCGCTCGCTAGCGAAGATAGTTTCATGCATTTATATTTATATCTGTTTCATTATGCCTGTTAGTATTAAGTTGTTTTATTAGGATTTAAAATATATTTTATAATGTATTAGAAAACCCTTTGTTTGCCTAAGACTAGGATGACTCCCCTGTAAAAACCTTTCAGCGATCCCAGAAGGGGCCATTCGATAAATAAGTTGAGATCAGGTACAGAATGGCCAAGGCAGGGAGGGCATCCGCAATTCCTCAAAGAACATCTGAGGACTACTAAGGATATTCGAGGAGCTTCTACCTATTTTTGTCTGTCTGTTTGTCTGTATACGATTGTTCTCCCGCTATCCAATTCTTGTCGTAGCACGCAGTTGATATATTTCTTTGAAAATGAATAGAGGCTGAAGAATTAAGGACAAGATCACCACCCCACCAACCGACAAGGAGCAAGCTGGACCTTAGCGCGTGCGTCCTGAACTCTTCCATCATCATCTAAGCCGAGAAATTCGTTACAATAATAATTATTCATTTCATAAATAATCTGGCGCCCAAAGTGGTGGCGAAAATCGTTTTAAAAATTGAAAAATTATGCAAGAAAACACAGACGCAATCAGACAAACACTTTCTCTATATCTTTTGTCGGCTTTGGCAGTTTCAAGGCGGGCTAAAAGAAAATGTGTTTACATTTTAGCCACGGTTGCCGCGATACTCAGCAAAGCATCTATCTTTCATTCTCATTTTAATTTCTAAATCAGGCGCATAGGATCTATAGTTGAACCACTTGTCCGCAAGTGAACAGCTAGCCACGGCTGAGATAGAAAAAAAGGGTGAGAAAAATCTTTTCTATTTACTTTAGTTTAGGGATCAATAGCAAAGTAGAGCTAGACGCTTGGATTAACAGATGGGAAGAATTATCATTAATTCTGCACTGGCCACGGATAGTTAGACGGCGCTAAAGACCCCATCTTTTTAATAAACCGGTTGGCATCACGCTGTTGAAGCGCATTGGATCTACAAATGAATTTTCTTCAATAAGAAATCTTCTGACCACGCCTCACAATGAAATTGATAGACCATTCGGGAAAATAGGGCATATTGTTGATTTTTGATTCTGAGCTGGCAAAGCAAACAACATTTGTTTAATTGTTGTTTTGACTTTGTATTTTGTCAAAGCATTTTCTGCTGACTTGGAAATTAGCTCTGCATAAGCAACAATTAAAAATTTATTTTTCATCTTCTTTTTACTCCAGAAACTCCAAAGAAAATCGCTGTTTAGTATTTCTGCAGGGAAAGAACCTACGTCAAAAGGCAAACTATTTTTATGAATTTATTGATTTATTACTTTTTCATTGTTTATTATCATATCAAAGCAAGAGATCAGATTCTCTTCAAATTATTTCATTTTAATATATTTAATTATTTACATTGATTCTTATTGGGATTGAGCACAAGAGACAGATTTGTTTCAGATCGGTGGTTGATTAGCTTAACCTCAGGTCGAAAAAAAATAAAAAAAAATCCAGAAGAAAATGGCGGACGAAGAGGAGGTGCCGGGGGTAAGCAAACCAAAGTGTACACTGTGCGATAAAGATTTGTCAACGGCCACAACATACAAAACGAAATGTGGTCATGAGTTCCACAAGTCGTGTATAACAGCTCATTCAAAAATTCACCAAGAATGTCCAATCTGTGGGGTCTCGTGTTTCCAAGGTCAAACCAACAACAAACCACCTGAAAATTTACCAGCGCAGGCGGGAAAACCTAGTGAGAATCGTACTGAACCAGATGTAGGAAATCTAGTCAATCAGGCAGTGCAGAGCATGAAGAACGAATTGCTAACTCAGCTGACGCAGCAAATGGCTCAACTAATTGAGAGAAACATCTCAGTACTCGTTAATCGCAATAACCAAATTCCGGATGTCGAGAATTTGAGCGTTAATTGGCAGGAGTCTGGAAGGCCCAATAGCCAAAACTCAGCTAACTTCGCTTCTCATTCAAGATTTACTCCTGGTAGCGTAGGTTCCGATTTGTTCAGTAGGCCAGACAAGGTGGGTCATATCATGAACAGTTGGAAAATTCGATTTAATGGTAGTTCTGAGGGCATAAGTGTGGACAATTTTATTTATCGGGTGGAAGCCTTAACCCATCAGACTTTAGAAGGAAATTTTGATGTTTTGTGTGGGAATGCCAGTCTGCTATTTGATGGCAAAGCTCGAGAGTTTTACTGGCGATTTCACAAAGCCACCAAAGAACTTTGTTGGGATCTTCTTTGTCAGGCTATGAGGAAGCAATTTCGAGACACGAGAACAGATGTCGACATTAGGGAAGCAATACGCGATAGGAAGCAGAAAGAAAGGGAAAGCTTCGACTGTTTCTATGATGCGATCGTCGCTCTAATGGACAGTTTGGAAACGCCTCTCTCAGAAAAATCAATTGTGGAAACTCTGAGTAGGAATCTACGACCAGAAATACGACACGAACTTTTAAACATTCATGTACAATCAGTCGATCAGTTAAGGGAAATTTGTAGGCGACGGGAGAGTTTTTTGGAGGAGGTAAGGCGAAATGGATCTTATCAAAAAGCTACACCGTTTCGGAAACAAGTTTCTGAACTTGTAGAAGAGCTTATGTCCGATGACGCTTCTGAATTTTCCGAATCTGAATTAGAAGTAGAAGTTGGAGCGATGGCTATATTCTGCTGGAATTGCCGCCAAGAGGGTCATCGTTACCAAGATTGCACAGCGAAACGCAAACTCTTTTGCTGGGGCTGTGGCAAGCCAAATACTTATAGGACATCTTGTGCCAAATGTCAAAAAAACGAGAGAACGAACACACAGCCTCGTCAGCCGCAGTGTGTTCAGCGTCAACGGTCGACGAATCCCGAAGCGAATCAATAGTTTTTCCAAAGTCAGTCGCAAAAGTAGAAGATCTTAGTCCTACATCTGTATGGCCAAGCTTAGTTAAATCAAACTCAAACTCTTTAAAAATTCAACACCATATAAAATTGCAGAAATCACATTCAAGAAATGCGCAACGAATGAGAAATTATTGGGCAGCTATAAAAACAATTAATGCAATTCGTTTTAAGGGAAAAGATAAACGTCCCTATGCCGAAGTGCGTGTCTTAGATCGGATAGTTTTGGGTCTATTAGATACTGGAGCTGCGGTAAGCGTCATAGGTGGAAATCTGGCTCAGCAGATATTAAGAAGTCGAATACCGTTCAAACGAGGGCTGTCTTCAGTAAATACTGCAGATGGAAAAAAAACAAGAAGTAGTGGGACGAATAAATACCCCTGTCCGATATAGAGATCAAGAAGAGACACTGGATCTGCATTTGATTCCATCCCTTAGCCAAGATTTATATTTGGGTATTGATTTTTGGTCCAAATTCCAGTTGCTACCACCAGAAATGGAAATTTCCGAAATAGTATCTTCAACCCATGATCTTTCAGCTCAGCAAGACGAGGATTTGAAAAAAGTCATTAGCAAGTTTCCTTCATTTTCCGTATCTGGTTTAGGGAAAACTTCCGTCCTGTCTCATTCAATTGATGTTGGGGATGCTAAGCCCGTGAAGCAGCGTCATTTCCCAGTGTCACCAGCTGTGGAAAAACTTTTATATGCAGAAGTGGATCGGATGCTTAAGCTGGGAGTGATTGAAGAATCAGATAGCCCGTGGTCGTCACCAGTGGTTTTGGTTCAAAAACCGGGGAAGGTTCGACTTTGTTTAGACAGTAGAAAGGTTAATGCGGTTACCAGAAAAGATGCTTATCCTCTTCCACAAATAGACGGTATTCTAGGGCGCTTACCGAAGGCCATGTATATATCTAGTTTAGATTTAAAAGACGCATATTGGCAGGTACCCCTTGACCCTGATTCTCGTGACAAGACGGCCTTTACCATACCCAGAAAGCCGCTTTACCAATACAAAGTCATGCTCTTTGGTCTGACAAATGCTTCGCAAACCATGACACGTCTGATGGATAAAGTCATCCCGGCAGAATTAAGAAATGAAGTGTTCGTTTATCTCGACGACTTGTTAATCGTTTCTGATGGTTTTGAGTCACATTTAAGGGTATTGGGGATAGTTGCTGGCCACATCAAGGCAGCAGGTCTCACGCTTAATGTTGAAAAAAGTAAATTTTGCATGCGTTCCGTGAGATACCTGGGCCACATCGTAGGAGAGGGCGTTATAAAAACTGACCCGGATAAGATATCCGCGATGACCGAGTTTCCACTGCCAACATCATTGAAAAGCCTCCGACGATTTTTAGGAATGGTCGGATGGTATCGCAAGTTCATCAAGAACTTTGCGTCGGTAGCAGCGCCCCTGACAGATCTATTAAAGCCGAGACGGAAGTTCGTGATGACCCCCGAAGGAAAACAAGCATTTGAAGAACTAAAAGGTAGATTATGTTCAGCACCTGTTCTCCGAAGTCCTGATTTTGGGAAGCCATTCTTCGTGCAGTGTGACGCCAGCAAATCCGGTGTCGGGGGAGTATTGGTACAAAAAACTAGCGAGGGCGATGAATACCCAATAGCATTCGTTTCGAAAAAGTTAAACAAGGCTCAACGGAATTATTCCGTCACGGAACAAGAATGTCTGGCGGCAATAGTTTGTATCAATAGGTTCAGGGCTTACGTGGAGGGCCACGAATTTACTGTTATCACGGATCATGCCTCGTTAAAATGGCTTATGACGCAGACGGACTTACACTCGCGATTGGCTCGTTGGTCGCTGAAGTTACAAGCCTTCAAGTTCAAGTTCAAGATCGAGCATCGTAGTGGTAGACTGAACGTTGTGCCGGATGCACTATCGCGAGTGAACGAAGAGATGGCATCGCTAGATGCAAATCAAGGATTACTGGTCGATTTGGACTCAGCAGAGTTTAACTCGGCAGAATATAAAGATTTTGCTGACGGGGTGAAATCTAACAACGATAAATTGCCAGATATTAAAGTAGTCGATGGCTTAGTGTACAAGAAGACGGAATTTTCTACGGGTGATTCTTTGCACGATCAGTTTATCTGGAAACTTTGGATTCCAAAAGGCTTAATTCAGGAGGTCCTAAAGAATGCACATGATCACCCCATGGCTTCACACGGTGGAATTCACAAAACACTAGAGCGAGTGCGATGGTATTATTATTGGCCTGGATTGATTAAAGATGTGAAATCTTATGTGTTAGCCTGTGATACGTGCAAGATGACCAAAGCACCAAATTCCGTGCAAAGACCGCCCATGGGTGTACCTCCAGAGTCGGAGAGATTCTTTCAAAGAATATATATGGACTTTTTGGGGCCGTATCCACGTTCCAAAAGCGGTAATATTGGCATTTTTATCGTATTGGATCACTATTCCAAATTCGTCTTCTTAAAGGCCGTAAAAAAATTAACGGCTGATGTGATTATTAAATATCTGCAACAGGTATTGTTTCACACCTTTGGAGTACCCGAAACGATCGTTTCTGATAATGGGTCCCAATTCAAATCTGACGCATTTCAAAAGTTTTTACGTAGCTATAAAGTGGGTCACACTTTTACGGCAGTGTACTCGCCGCAATCTAATGCGTCTGAGCGGGTAAACAGATCGGTCATAGCGGCTATTCGATCGTACGTTAGGCCCGACCAAAAGAACTGGGACGAAGAACTGAGCAGCATTTGTTGTGCGTTGAGATCGGCCGTACATTCCAGCTTGGGTACAAGTCCCTACTATATGGTATTTGGGCAACAGTTTGTTGGGTTTGGGTCAACTTATAAGTTGCTGAGGGCGTTGGGATTGTTGCAGGATCGTTCTGTGGCTTTCTCTAAGGAAGATTCTCTGGAATTGGTACGGGGGAAAGCCGTTGAAATAATGAAAAAACAGAACGCCAAAAATGAGCGACTTTACAATCTCCGCTCTAGAGAAATTTCCTATAATGTTGGCCAAGAAGTGTTTCGTAAAAATTATAAACAAAGCAATTTCCAAGCGGGATATAATGCCAAGCTGGGCCCAAGTTATGTCAAGGCTAGGGTGCGCAAAAAGGTGGGAAATTCGTATTATGATTTATAGGATCTACAAGGCCACTTTGTTGGAAGGTATCATGCAAAGGATGTGAGGCAATAAATCAACTGCCTCCAGCGTGTTGGTATCAGTCTTGGGGGTATCATCCCCAACACTAATCTTGTGGAGGGGGTAATTTGTAACGCTTGTGGCAGATAAAAGGGGCTAGCAGAGCCACCTAGGGGTCAAGCGGTGGTAATGCCGCCATCTACTTTTCGGCTGGGGTATTACCAGTGGGGCAGAGGAGGAAACTCTGGAGGGGATAGAATTCGGAGACAAAGAGGCAACAGAGCCAATTGTCAAGGTTGCCAAAATGGCGAAGTCATAGTCTAGGAGAGCGGTGGTGACTCCAACCTGGATCCGCGCGCTACAATGATTCTTTCCGTTTTTGGCAGTCGCAGAGTGCAGTTGGGTCTAAGTAAGTTCCCACGAGAAAAATGTTAAGTCAAATCGGTAGCTAAATGTGATAGTAAATTTCAGTGTGTGCAACAGTTTAAACGGCCCAGAAGCACTAAACGGAAAATCTCGAAAGGTATTCAATCTGGAAAGCAAAAATCTGCGCTGAATCCTAAAATTAGGGTAAGCTTACAAACAGTCAGGGACTTACAAGTAGCAGCCATCTAGAATTTTTTTTATTACTCAGGTTTGGCGCTTAATGCTGAATAAATTATACACCCATGATCGGGAGCGAGCCGCTGCGAGCGAAACGAAGACCCCCCATCTCCCCAAAGGGAACCTTATTGATTTTAATTATTGTTACTTAACGCTAAGAGAAAGGCATATTTGTCAAATTTCTATCTCAGGGGCGTAGGCAAATCCATGGTATTTTGCGAACCGAACCGCCAAGTCTCCAGAAAGTTGGTCGATTCAACTTCAGTCAACCAGAGTTTGAATTCGCCGAAATATCAGTCAATCCCGCTTCGTCTCTCTCCCCTAATTCGCAAAGCTTCGAGTGTGGTGGGCTTGAGTGGAATTATGAGAGAGTAGTTTTCCTTGGCCAGCGCGTGACATCGGTCGCAAGATCTCCGAGTGGCCGTAAAAGAACCGGGAAAAGGAGTGGAAACGCCGGGAAATATCTAAGAAAGCAGTGAAAATGTCCGGCTGGATGCGTGTCGTCGGATTAATAAATTAAGTTTTTTTTTGTACTAGTGTTAGTGGTATTAGTGTACGAAAACCCCATCAAGAGTGGAAAAAAGGAAGGCCCGAAGAAAAGGCGGAGAATCGGGAAATGTAAGTTAAAGGCAAAAGTCAATAGATAAAACCCGAAAGGCCCAAAAGAAGTGAGAAAAAAAAGAAAGAGAGATAAGAGAAGAGTGAGCCGTGAAAAAGCAGTTGCAGAGATGTGCTTGATCCGGTACAGTGGGTAGAATAGTGGATATTTTTTTGGTTTTTTTTTATTTTTACAGCAATCGGAAAACCTCACGGAAGCGCTTTCGTCGATGGAACCCCCGAGTTCTGGTGAGTGAAGTTTCACAAGTAAAGAAATATATTCTAGAAACCAAAGCCCAAAAGATCGATATTTGCCCCACTGTCCCAAGTCCCTTTAAGCGAATGCGAAAGTAAAAAGAATTAGAATTTCTCGGCCATATCTATAACGGATAAACGGGGAATGGCATACGTGCAATTTCAAGGGCAAGCTCTCTCTCCCTTACCGGAACAGCGGAATCGAAATTCAAGGGCAATTCAAAATGTGGGTCAGTGTCTTTGCGGCGAATTCGCAGACTCTTGTTTTCTTTGATTTTTAATGCATTATTTTGGCTGCTGAACGATATCATATTTCCTTTGAATTCTCCGAAGTTTCTTTTTTTGGTTATTTTATTTTTAGTTAATCGAGCTATTTAAGTTTTATTCATGTTCGAGTCTATTTTATTTTCGGTAGAAATATTCTAATCTAGAAAAGAAATTTTTTATTTATTCTTTTATAATTGCCAGTCATTCCTATTTATAATCCCGCTCGCTAGCGAAGATAGTTGCATGCATTTATATTTATATCTGTTTCATTATGCCTGTTAGTATTAAGTTGTTTTATTAGGATTTAAAATATATTTTATAATGTATTAGAAAACCCTTTGTTTGCCTAAGACTAGGATGACTCCCCTGTAAAAACCTTTCAGCGATCCCAGAAGGGGCCATTCGATAAATAAGTTGAGATCAGGTACAGAATGGCCAAGGCAGGGAGGGCATCCGCAATTCCTCAAAGAACATCTGAGGACTACTAAGGATATTCGAGGAGCTTCTACCTATTTTTGTCTGTCTGTTTGTCTGTATACGATTGTTCTCCCGCTATCCAATTCTTGTCGTAGCACGCAGTTGATATATTTCTTTGAAAATGAATAGAGGCTGAAGAATTAAGGACAAGATCACCACCCCACCAACCGACAAGGAGCAAGCTGGACCTTAGCGCGTGCGTCCTGAACTCTTCCATCATCATCTAAGCCGAGAAATTCGTTACATACGATATGTCCAGACTTCCAATGCTGCAAATTTCTGGAATTGAATTTAATGTTTCCTGATCATACCAATCATTGGAAGGTTCAATGTTTGAGGAAAAACACGCAGCAAACAAATTGGCGATATCGGCCTCAGTGGAAGCAACAATATCACCATAAGACATAGCTGAAGGTATGGACGAATGAGATTTCTTAGAATTAACAAAGCGCCAAAACGCCTTACGCCTGTCCTTCAAGCTATGCTCAACTTCACAAATGTATTGGTTATAAAGAAATTTATTGAGAAACTCAAACTCACTTTTATGCTGCCTGTATCTCTCACCATCTGCTGGGTTATGTGTTCTAGAAAATTTCTTGGAATATTTGTTCCTAAGGTTTTTGTATTTTTGCAGTCCTTTCGTATACCAAGGAAGCCTGTAGGAACCCCGTACCCTGAAACGGAATATGGTGTCAAGAGTATTTCTAATAGTTGAAAGAAAGGTTTTATAATTAGTTTCAATAGAAGGGTTAGATAGTAAGGGATAGTAAGTTCCCTTAGGGAACTCAAACTAGAGGGATCAAATATGTATTTAGGATTAGAATCAATAAATGGCAGAAAGCTATAAAATTCAATGTTAAAGCACAAGGGTTTGTGATGGACAACACAATTTGAAATGGTAAATTCAGCAAGAGTTACGTTAGAATGAACAATGGAATTAATGATGATTAAATCAAGAAGCTTATGGAAATCATTGAAAATATTATTAATTTGAGGCCCATACTAAAACAATCATCAATGACAATTATTTCATGTGAGTGATGCACGTTTCCGGGCACCATAGCAGCTGCTTGTGGGTCACACGTCCAGAAAACAGAACTAATGTTGAAGTCTCCTGCCACACATATGCCATCAGAGTAGATTTGGAATTTAATTACATGCTCAACCCAGTATGAAATTCTATATTTTTTAGATTTGCACGCTAATCGATTTGGAATTAAATTACATTCTCAACCCAGTATGAAATTCTATATTTATTTTGGACAAAGTGCTAATGTTATGAAGAAAATAAATGTAAGGATTTGTGTCGAAAAATGAATTTCTTTTTTCTGTTCTGTGCAGAATTTTATTAATTTTTTTTTTTGCAAGTTTTTTATATTTCTTAAGAAGTTGGCATAGGACAATATACTGTTGTTTTTACGGAAATTAAGAAAAAAAGTTATGATAAAATCTTTTCTCGGCTTATAGGCTAAAAAAAAAAAATGTTTTCTTTTTTAATTTCAAATAAAAACCAAATATAAAGGTATTCTTAGTTTTCAATTTTAATTTCCGCAGGCGAAGCTGCGGGCTACCGACCCTGCTAGTCACAAATAAAGGAATAATTCAGTTTCAAAAAAATAATGCAGACTTCAGCATTTACATTTATGAAATTGATGCTAATGGTGAAAAAGTTATCGGACCAACCTTTAGAAAAAAATCTATTAGTTCTAAACATGTTAATATTTTGGGAATCGACAATAAAAGCGAGGAAAACATGCATTACGCCTACATAACAAGTGTGAAGACTTTATGCTACTCGCAACATTCAAAATCAAAGGCGGGAAGATACTTTTGTGACAACTGCTTACAATTTTTCACTGTAAAGAATACCACGCATAACAAGCTTGAGTGCGGAAAAGTGGCCTCCTTCTATCCAGAACCGAATACCACAACATCCTTTAACACCACAAATTATCCCCTCCGATGGTGATATATGCCGACATTGAGGCTGTGCTTTACAGTACATGCCTAAACTCATCAACTACTTCGTCGACAACAAAAGTGCAGAAGCATACTACATGTGCAGTGTCATTTTACATCGCACATAAATATTATCCGGCTCTTAACGAATTGTGTACCTATGAAGGTGCGTATAAAAAATACAAAAAAAGATATAAATATTTAATACTAATAAAATTTTTTCCAAATATTATAGGCCCTGACTGCATTAAAAATGTTGTGAATCACTCAAAGAAAAAACTGAGAGTTTGTATTACAAATATTGGTCAACCCCAAAAAATCCGAGTACCGACCCAATCAATGAAGATGAACAGGAAGGTTGTTGCTGCGCCTGTGAAAAAGGAATAAATGCTGAGGACCTGAATAATCACTACGATCAATTTTCTGGCAAGTACATTGGTCCCATTCATAAAAATTGTAAGCCAAAATATAAATTAATTGATCCCTTCTTTCCTGTAGTTTTACATAGCTTATCTAAATATGATATACATTTATTTATCACTGAATTAGAAGAAGACTTAAGTCCCATACCTTGTAATAAACAATTTTACATAGCACTAACGCAGACAATTAAAATAAATTCAAAAAGTAGATATAAGATAAGATATATAGTTTCAATCAGGTTTTTAAGTTCAAGCTTAGAAAAACTATCTAGCTATTTAGAGGATAAACATTTTAAAGTTCTTAGTACTAAGTTTCAGGGTGAAATATTTAAGCAACTGCGTAGGAAGATTTTCTTCCCATACGACTATTTAGATAGTTTTGAAAAATTTGATGAGACCCAACTTCCTGGCATTGATAGTTTTTATAATTCTCTCAATGAAGAAAACTGTAGTACTGATAATAAGAATTTTGCCCAAAAGGTTTGGAGAACTTTTAACTGAAACTCTATAAGAGATTATTTAAAACTTTTTTTTAATTTTAACCGATGTGTTTGAAAATTTTAGGGAAATTTGTAGAAGAATTTATAAGTTAGACCCTATTAACTATGTAACCGCACCGTCAATATCTTGGGATGCTATGTTAAAGTATACCAATGTAAATTTAGAACTGATTAGCGATGGAGACATGTTTAATTTTTTCAAAAGAGCAACACAAGGAGGGTTAACTCAATGCACCCAAAGAATTTCTATTGCTAATAACAAATATTTAAATAACTTTGATAACAGTAAACCAAATAACTTTCTTAGTTATATTGATGCAAATAATTTATATGCATGAGCAATGAGTCAACCCTTACCTCTTTCAGGGTTTAAATTTCTGAATAGGGAACAAATGTGGAAATGTGGGATACATATTAGAAGTGGACTTAGAATATCCTACTGACCGGCATGATTCACATAAATACTTGCCAACGCATAGCTAAACATGACTTTCATAGCGTTGAACTATTCGGGTCTGATCCAGCAGCGATTGAGTCAACTCCAACACAAATTTTGTATGTTAAACCAATACATAGGGTTGTTGTTTTAGAATTATCAAAATGGCTAATGTATGAATTTTATTATAATTTTCTATTGCTTAAAAGTCCGTCTTCTAAAATTTTATATATGGATACAGATTCATTCATTTTATCTTCAGAAGAAGATTTTTATGAAACTATTAAAAAAAAATTTAGAACGCTTTGATACCACGAAATATAAGATAGAAAACCAATTTAATATAGTTAAGGCTAATAATTATTAAGGGCATCTAAGCAATTTTTTGGCATAGGTTTTATTACAATTGAGCACAGACCTTCGAAGATATCTTAAATCAAAAAATTAAATGTTGCTAGTTTTTTCAAACCGCGATTGCACAAGTACCACCCGTTAAACTCAAAAACTAAGTATGAAGATATGATTATATATATTAATATATGTATATATGTTAATATATTAACACAATTTAATGCACATAGGGCTGCACCAAAAACACTGTCGGCCTGTGTAATCCTCATATGTAACAGAGTTGGTTCACTTAACTTTTAAAATTTTAAAAACTTCTGTGGTCCAATTTGGTTTATACCCCTTCATGAATATTCCCTTGTCTTTAATTATTCTTACGAAATCACATACGGAAAATTTATGTTTTGGAAATGTTTTTGGAATACTATATACTGATTTTAAAATAAACTCTTTATTTTTAGAGTTGACTTGTATAGGTTTATGAATTGTTGTTCGGTGATATGAATTGTTGTATGGATCTACGAGGCAATTGATATTATTAATCCACCTATATTTTCCCTGCATACTAAACATTTTCCACATACGATTTTTTAGTGTTCGATTGAAGCGCTCACATATAGAAGCCTTAAGATGAGTATAGGTATGATAATGATTAATCTGAAATTTGGTAATTAATTCCTTAAAAGTAGAGTTAAAAAATTCTTTTCCTTGATCTGACTGAATATTCTTGGGTTTAATTTTACTCTTTTTCATTGCTTCTGCTACATCCTGAGCAGACTTAACTGCTTCAATAACGTGTCAATAACGGTCAGTAAATATCTGAAACCCTTATTTTCTTTCCTAAACGGAATCATTTCGACTAAGGGCCGGTTTCTCGAGTGCCGGCTAACATTTCTCGAACAGATAAAGTCCCTGCTAAGGCATTTTGGCTTTCTGGAGCATCAATGTGAGAGTTAACTTTGACAGGGACTCGGAGTCCCTGTTAAGGGGGGACATCTAGGTCGAATTTTAAAAAAATCGAAAATTTTTTTTTTCGCTTAAAAAATTCTTTAGAGTTGTAAAAATAACATACCAAAAAATAGAGTCCGTCAGAAGTGTCGAAATTTTTCATTCTGCGGCGATGCCTCACAGGTATATCCCGGGCACCTTAAAACTTTAAACGCGTTTTTCTCGAAACTACTTTTTTTGAGGTGGCCGGACACATAACTCGAACAAATCTTAAACGATCGATCGATATTTTTGACAGTATATTCAAAATACCTATGTCTATCGACGGACGTAGGATTTTTTTATTTTGCTTACTTTTTTTTATCAACAATTTTGTGACGTTTTTTATTCGAAAAAATGTTAGTTTTTTTTCAATCACTCACCATTTTGCAAAAAATTAATATATCGAAAAAATCCTACGTCCGTCGATAGCTGTTGATGTATAGAAATTAACCAATTTTTTTTTTTTTGATCAAGAATTAGGGACGTTAGGTGTCCGGCCACGGACCCCCTTCAACAAAAAAGGGCCTACGAAGAAATGCTGCATAGCCGCCATTTTGTATTTGTATTTGTATTTTATTATTTCGATTTATTCGAAAAAAATTTTATTTTGTACTTTGGACCTAATATAATATAACGTAGTTTACAAATTTTCAATTGGCTTCTTCATTTGGCCAAAAAAAAATCCAGAAAATCAGGTTTTCCCCCAGTTACCTAGATGTCTCCCCTTAAGCGTTTTCGACACGATAGAATGACAGTTGATTTCACAAAGCCAACTAAGAAGAAGAAACGAAATCACAGCTGACTTTTCCTTTGAATTATACCCAAACAGCTGGTTAAATAATCGAAGCACGCCATTTTTTGCGCCTTACAGCACAATTATCTGCGTTAACAGCACTCTGTAATTGTTTCTCGTTCAGATAAATTTAAGCAGTCGAGAAAGCCGATTTGCTTTTACGAACAGTTTATCTGGTCTTTAAGTTTTTCGAACAGATGGCTATCAAGGACTTTGACAGGGACTCGAGAAACCGGCCCTAAATCAATTTGTCATGTGTCATTTAACCCTTTCTGAACGAACTTTCGGCAAATAAAGTTTTTTCGCGCTGCTTTGTGAATTTCATCAACAACTTGTTGTTTGCTCATTTTAGGATGATGATTTAATGGTAAGTAGGTAGAAGTGGTGAGGTCCTCTCTGAGGACCTCCAAGTAAAGCTAAGCTCCGTTTTGATCCACACCCTCGTAAATTGTTGTCTCCGCGTTCTCTTCAGTACCAGCCTGCAGTTATCCTCTGCTTTCCTATTTCTCCCAATGATTGCAGCTGATACGCCCCGAAGTATCTCGCCCTGATATGGTTTAGTGCTGGGCAATGACCAGTGTTGGGAAAGGTACTGTGTTTTTTTACCTAGGTAAGGTAAAAGGTATTGGGCAAAAATAAATACCTAGGTAAGGTAAAGGTACTTCAATTTCCCAGTACCTAGGTAAAGGTATAAGGTAAATATATTGTTTTTTTATTTTTTTATAATTTTTTTTGTTTTGTTCAATGTAATCATTTACACTTAAAATAAGACTAGTTTTCAGTTTTTAGTCGTCTTAATCAAACAATATCTTTTCATTTAAAACACGCGGCATGAATAATTGTATGCACGTATCACTTCATTAATGTATTTATGAAACCCTCATGTACATATTTGGCGCGCAAAAATTCCGTATGTAGAAACATTGACTATATATTGTGCCGTTTGTTTACGTACATACGGCATTTTTGCGCGCCAAATACACTTTGGTTTCATAAATAAATTGATGTAGTGATGGGAACATACATACGTGCACAAAATTAAATAAAATAAAACTGCGATTAGTTTTAACTTCACAAAACAAACAATTGAACGGCTGAATTCCAATGACTTTTAATGCTCCGTTCCGACTATTACAATTTCGAAACGAAACGATACAATGAAACGATACTACAGTGTCGCAGTCAGACTTGGCTATTTTAAATCATAGCAATGTTTAATACCTATGTAAGTACCTTAATAATTCCAAAGGTATATAAAAATCTGTATCTAGGTAAGGTAAAAGGTACTCAATTATTTTTATACCTAGGTAAGGTAAAAGGTACCACTAAATTGTACCTAGGTACGTACCTAGGTAAAAGTATCTAGGTATGTCCCAACACTGGCAATGACACATCATGTGCTCAGGTGTCTCCTGTGTGTCTGTTTCTTTGCAGCTTCTGCAATTAGCGTTGTATGGAAGCCCCATCTTCATGGCTTGCGTGCCAATGGCCCAATGTCCTGTGATGAGTGCCGTGATCCTTCTAATATCCCGTTTACTTTTGATTATTAGCTCTCGAGTTCTCTTGCTATTAATGGTTGACCAGCAGAGTTTTGATCTCCTGAGACCCTGCTTTTCCGACCAACTCTTGCTAGCTTGTGTTTTGTAGTGTTCGTGAATCCTTGCTTGGTCTGTATTAGAGACCTGCACGATACGATGCCGATGCCGATTCCACGAGTAAAAGTAATCAAGTTGGCGATGCCACGATTATTTTTTGTAATCATGTAATCGTGTCAAACGTACGAGTAGCATCGTAGCATCGTCAAAGCTTTGAATACATTTTTAAAATTAATTTATTAAAGTTAGTATGGGCAGCATATACAAACACATTTTACATTATTTATTTTTACTTTTTCGCTTCCTTGCGCTGCGAGTGTAAAAATAAAATTGCATCTATGTTTTCCGATTTTAGATTAGTTCTGCGTTCCTCCACAACACGATTAGCCGAACTAAAGCACCTTTCGCTTGAAGCGCTCGATGCAGGCATGCATAAAATTTGTCTGGCTAATTTTTGAATTAAAGGAAATTCTTTTCCATGCATTTTCCACCATTTTAATACATTTTTTTCTGGGTAATATGCGTTTTTATACAACTCGATCTGCACATTTACAAAGCTTTCTAAGCTATCATTGTTGACTACTTGAATATCTTTATATTGATCTAGCATGTTATCGACTTTGGGGTCTTGAATTTCTGATACATCCTGATCAAAACACTGAAAATCTGATGGTCTCTCCTCATTTTCGGAAAGGGCTTGAAGTTATTATACCCGTTACTCGTAGAGTAAAAGGGTATACTAGATTCGTGCAAAAGTATGTAACAGCTAGAAGGAAGCGTTTCCGACCCCATAAAGTATATATATTCTTGATCAGGGTCACTAGCCGAGTCGATCTAGCCATGTCCGTCTGTCCGTCTGTCCGTCTGTATGAACGCTGAGATCTCAGAAACTACAAAAGCTAGAAGGTTGAGATTTTCTACACATATTCTTTGGCGTCCTACGCAGCGCAAGTTTATTTTAGCCGAGCGCCACGCCCCCTCTAACGCCCACAATCGCCCACTTACGATTTTAAAATGGGTCCTGCGCCCACATCTTTAAAGATTTCCGAGAAGTATAAATGCAATTTTGTTGTGTATATTTATACCTATCAAAATGTAGAAGACATTTTTCAAATCGGACCATTCATTAAAAAGTTATACGCAATCAAAAATTATATATCTATCTCCCTCGCACTCCTTTTAGCTTAGTTACGATTATTAGTCGGGACACCAACCCGACACAGCGTTCGCACTCCCTTTAGCCGAGTGACGGGTATTAGATAGTCGGGACAACAACCCGACTATAGCGTTCTCTCTTGTTTTTTACTAAGTTTAGAACATCTTGACGTTCTTCATCGTCCATATATCGGAGCTGTTTATACTCTGGCCACAAAAATGCTGCAACTTTATGCTTATTGCTGATTTTCAGTTTTGATTCGAAAACATCCTGACAATTTTCAGCGATGAATTGAATGTCTTCATAAGTTTCCCTTGAAAATTGCAAATTTTGAATTTTTTTCTTTACGATATGCATGTGCAGCATGACAGCATGTATGGTCGGGTCCTCGTCAGCTTCTATGACCAAAGTTGCGTCCTTGAAGGGCTGAAGGAAATCTATTATTTGGTCCAGCAATACCTTTTCAATTCCTATAAGGCGATGAACCTCATTTGCCTTAAGTAAAACTGATTCTATTCCTGCAAAATTTTTGCGAATGGAATACAACATGTCAAATAGGGTATTTTTATACCCGTTACTCGTAGAGTAAAAGGGTATACTAGATTCGTGCAAAAGTATGTAACAGCTAGAAGGAAGCGTTTCCGACCCCATAAAGTATATATATTCTTGATCAGGGTCACTAGCCGAGTAGATCTAGCCATGTCCGTCTGTCCGTCTGTCCGTCTGTCTGTCTGTCCGTCTGTATGAACGCTGAGATCTCAGAAACTACAAAAGCTAGAAGGTTGAGATTTCCCACACATATTCTTTGGCTTCCTACGCAGCGCAAGTTTATTTTAGCCGAGCGCCACGCCCCCTCTAACGCCCACAATCGCCCACTAACGATTTTAAAATGGGTCCTGCGCCCACATCTTTAAAGATTTCCGAGAAGTATAAATGCAATTTTGTTGTGTATATTTATACCTATCGAAATGTAGAAGACATTTTTCAAATCGGACCATTCATTAAAAAGTTATACGCAATCAAAAATTATATATCTATCTCCCTCGCACTCCCTTTAGCTGAGTTACGATTATTAGTCGGGACACCAACCCGACACAGAGTTCGCACTCCCTTTAGCTGAGTGACGGGTATTAGATAATCGGGACAACAACCCGACTATAGCGTTCTCTCTTGTTTTATATTTGAACCTTGATCAGTTGTAAACTTTATCCGTTTATGAATTTCGCGATCAAGGCCCAACTCCGCAAACTTATCGCCTATTGAACGAATAACAGTTTCCGCTGTCTTCCTAATAGCATTGCCATCCCCGTCTACGGCTTCGAACTCAGTTGTAAAAAGGATACGCCTGGAAAGTAACTTATTTAAAATAGTGGCCGAGAATATTAGGTGATAAATATAACAACGGTAAAAGGTTGAAAATGTATTGCTCACTTAATAAAGGATTCAAAAAACACAAATTAACCACAAGGCTTCAAGGTTTTTTGAATAAATGAGTCTAATACATTTTCACAAGCAAATAAATTTGTTAGCGAGATATAGCGTACGTGTGGAAATTCCAAGAGGAATCAATATAGTGAACCGTTAGCGTCAGAAAACTGCGTTGTTTTTTACTGTCTGTCCATATATCCATTGTACCTCCGCATCGATCTAAAAATATATGAACTAAATAAAACAATAAAAAACAAGAAAGGAAGCTAGCTTCGGCCAGCCGAAGCTTATATACCCTTGCAGATCATTCCTATTAATTAACAAATCGCAAAAATGTTCAATTTTCTAATATTTCTTATTAATTTTCCGATCGTTCCTATGGCAGCTATATGATATAGTCGTCCGATTTTGATCAAATTAAAATTGAAATTCGGAAATATTTAAAAAGAATCATATCCTAGAGTAGAAGATAATACAATAAAAACCAAAGAAGCTAGAATTTTTTTCCTATTATTTTTCCATTAATTTTCCGATCGTTCCTATGGCAGCTATATGATATAGTAGTCCGATTTTTTAAATAATTAATTCGAAATTCAGAAATATATAAAAAATAACATCCCCAAAAGTAGAAGGTAATATTTCAAAAAACACCGAAGCTAGAATTTTTTAAAGTTTTTTTTTCCGATCCTTCCTATGGGAGCTATAAGATATAGTTGTCCGATCCGGTCGGCTCCGACATATATACTACCTGCAATAGAAAGAAGACTTTTGCGAAAGTTTCGTCCCGATAGCTCAAAAACTGAGAGACTAGTTTGCGTAGAAACAGACAGACGGACAGACGGACAGACGGACATGGCTAGATCGACTCGTCTAGTGATGCTGATCAAGAATATATATACTTTATGGGGTCGGAAACGTCTCCTTCACTGCGTTGCAAACTTCTGACTGAAATCATAATACCCTCTGCAAGGGTATAAAAAAATGTACCCCAAAAGCCAACCTTTTTCAATAATGGGCCGCAGCTTAACAACAAATTTATCTCTTTCACTAACGTACTCCTTTACCAAATTACGGCTTACAGTGGTGGGATGCGGCAAAATATCGTCGGTGGAAAAATTTGTACTGCCAATGCTTGCTCCTACTTCGACAAGGCATTTCGCAAGATCTTTAAATCCTGGTCCGCTAACAACTTCAAAAGAGCGCAAATCCTTAGCCACGAATTTACAGCAACTTCTTGTGACTTCGTATTTCATTTGGTCGCTTACAACCATACGAGTTTTTTTGAATGCGGGTCCTACTGTTGTACTGTCGCTGGCCCTTTTGAAACAAAAGTGCTTCTTTAAGTTGGATGGACTGGCCCCTTTCGCATATTTAAATATTTTCTCGCACCTCTTACAGCCCACGTAATCGACGTTTTCGCCAGTAGATCCATGGATAATTCGGAAGAAGCACTGCCATACCTCACTAGAGCCACTGGCTTCGATTCGTTTGTACTCTCCCGAGTTCAGCTTTGCTATAACCTCCATATTTTTTAAACAAAATTTCGTTCGAACAAACGATGCCGATTCCTACGATTCTACGATGCCACGATGCCAGATTTGACAGTTGTAATCGGCATCGCCGAGTACTACTCGAGTATATTTTTACTTACTCGTGCAGGTCTCTAGTCTGTATTTAGGGATTCAGGTAGACAAGTTGTATAGGAGTCGCTGCCGACCCCATTCGTGCAAGTTCATCCGCCTGTTCGTTTCCTGGTATATCTTTGTGCCCTGGCACCCATGTTATCTGTACATGGTTGTTTGTTGCTAGTATGCTAAGAGCCGACTTACAATCGGATACTAGTGTCGAGTTGGTTCTTGCTGCTGCGAGAGATTTAATAGCCGCTCGGCTATCAGAGTATATCCTTACCTTGGTATTCCTGAGGCCTTGCTGAATCGAAAGCTTGTCTGCTTCTAAAATAGCAAGTACCTCAGCATGAAAAACTGTCGCTGACTCTGGGAGGTGGAATTTCGATTCTATCCCCCAGCTTTCAGCGAAAATTTCAGCCCCTACACCACAGTCCATCTTGGAGCCGTCAGTGTAGAGTGACACCTCATCTTGTCTGGTTACTCTGTAATTCTCCCAGTATTTCCTCGTTGGAAAGGTAGTCGTAAATCCGTTTCCAAATCTTATCTCCGCTGTCATATAATCCGTTTTGCTCTTAGCCAGATAGTTGATGTCCTCTAAGATACGGCAGTGCCCTGTGTGGTAGCTTTTCCAGCATTTACTTACCTTCAGTCTCGCACTCTGCGCTGCCGTATTTTCCTGCACGAGTAGAATGCTATGCTGGCCTTTCTTACTCGTTCCGTGATGTTCAGTTTCCACGAGAGCTTCGGGTCTAGTATCACTAGATACTTAGCTTTACCCGATAGCTCGAGTTCGATTCCATCTATTTTTGGTTTACTGTATGTTGGGATCTTTGCTTTTCGCGTGAAGAGCATTAGTTCGGTTTTACTCGGGCTTATACCAAGTCCGCAAGTTTTTGGCCATTCATTGAGTCGGGTAAGGGCCCCCGTCATTATGTTACTAATGACATCTGGGAATGATCCTGATACTAGCAACACTATGTCGTCTGCGTAGGCTACTACTTTTACTCCTCCGCTATTGAGTTCTCTCAATATGTCGTTCATGTTGATAAGCCAGAGCAGTGGCGATAGAACCCCGCCCTGAGGTGTGCCTCTCTTCACAAAGCGTGTAAGGTAAGTGCCACTCAGTTCGGCTGTTATCGTCCTGCTCATGAGCATAACTCCGATCCAAGCTCTGATGTCTCCTTCAATGCCGATCGAGTTGAGGGAGCTCAGTATGGGTTCGGCGTTACTATGTTGCAAACTACTTCTATATCTAAGAAGGTGGCCATTGTATATTGGTTAAAATGTTGCGATTTGTCTATGTGGCAGACTACTTCGTGTAGTGTCGTTTCTGTCGATCTGCCCTTTGGTACGCATGCTGAGCGTCCAATAGATGCTCCTTCTCGGTGTTTTCCCGGATATGAATATCGATCATTCGTTCCAGCGTTTTCATTAGGAAGGAGGTAAGACTGATCGGCCTGTAATCCTTTGCTAGGATATGACCTCTTCTTCCTGGTTTCGGTATAAATACAACTTTGGCTTCCTTCCAAAGAAGCGGTATGTGTGTTAGTCTGAAGCAAGCCGTGTAAATGGCTTGCAGCCGCCTACTGATGCTGACCTGTGTTGCTTGAAGCATTGCCGGAAAAATGCCGTCTGGCCCCGGACTCTTGTATTTATCGAAAAAGTTTATCGGCCAGTTGATTCTTTCAATGGTTATGATATCCCTTGTGTGTGTTGGTTGATGAGCCTTCTGACATTCAGTAGGTGCTGGCTTTTCTCGAAGGTAGCCTGGAAAGTGTGTATCCACTAGTGGCTCTAGGGATTCTTCCACTGTTGTAGTCGCTGATTAGTCTTGTTTGTGTAATAGAGTTGGGCTTTTATACCCTTTAGCAAGGACCTTGCTTAGTCTAGCCGAGTCTTTTATACCTTCGAGCGATTTGCAGTAAGTCCTCCAAGAGTCTTTCTTGGCTGCGTATATCGCTTTTTTGTATGCTTTTTGTGCTTCCTTGTATGGCTCCCATTCCTTGGTAGCATAGCTTGAGTTATAGGCTTTTCTTGCCCTCTTGCTCAGAGTGCAAAGCTCTTTGGTCCACTATAAAAGGTGATGTTTCTTAGAGTATGAAACCTTGCATGTTTCCTTAAATGCATTGTTTAGAATGTTTGTTAGGTCCTCTACTTCCTTGTCCAGGGTCGTCGTAGAGGTTTGTACCCGTATTCTTCTGTTGCTAACTTTCGAGTAGACAATCCTACCGAATTTGTCCCAGTTTGTTCTACGGGGGATACGTTTCGGTTCCGGTTTGCTAATCGGAATCGAAATTTCGAAGAAAATGTGATCTGAAAAGGAATTTGGTTTCGACTCTATCCACTTTTCAACCGTCTTACACCTCTTCCCATCCCTGAAATTCCCTAGTGCTTGGGAATATAAAGGATCGTGTGTTACAACATGGGCCATGTAGGATGAGGCTATCACCATCGATATCCCATCCGCTGCCACGAATCTGGTAACTGCTAGATCCGGTGTGCTAAGATTGGGGCATAGAAAAGCGTTATAGTTTTTCTTTATAATAATACCTGCTGCCTACCTGTCGAGTTAGTAAAAAAGAGTGTATATCCTTGTTGTGTTAGACCCGCGATTTGTCTGTCTCGAGTCCATGGTTCTTGAACGATGCCTATGTCAATGTTCCTCTCACTGAGAAGAACTGCGAGATTGGCTGAAGCATGCGTGCTGCGCTTCAGGTTAATCAGCACGACTTTAGGCATCGGTGTTGGGTGTTACGTCTGGGGTCTTGTCGTCGATGATCAGGTCATCCAACAGCTTGTTGGTGTCATCGACCAACTCGAAAACATCATCCGGCTCTGCCAGGAAGACCTTGATCTTGGCCTTTCGTAGGCCGTACCGGATGGTGTAGTCGGCCTTCTCAAGCTGCGGCAGGCAGCGCTGGTTGATGAGGAAGAGGAACGGCTTGCTCGTCATCATCTCCTTCTCTACTTTAAGTATCGCACAGTCCTCTGTGTGCACTTCTGGGTTCTGAGCCCTCAGGAGCGACAGCACCTTTCCTTGGTCAGTCTGATCCTTTGGCAACCAAATGCGATCCCGCGGCCTCCTTGGAATCTCCCTGGCGTGGACCGTCCCAGGCCGTCCCATGCATCTCCAATCTTTGCTTTGCATTCCGCCAGGAAGGACCTTGAGAACGAGTCATCGCACTTGATCACCCGGTGCCTCCTGACCATGTCCGACGAGTCGAAGGAGGGGATCGGACCATCTGGCACGGCTGATAGCCTTTCAGCTATCATGTCGGCCACCTTGACCTCGATCTCCTCCCACTTCTCCGACAGCAGGCGTCCGTCGTCGTGCAGGTCGTCCACCTGTGCCATCGCGAGGCTGTCTCTGGCTACGTCGCTGAATTTCTCGGCCTTCTTCACAAAGGAGTTCGGTCTTGGCCTCCCCAGAGCGTCCTTTGCCCGTTTGGGTGCGCTCACGCTTGCCTCGTGCGAGCGGTCCCGCGGTCACGCGGCCTCCGGGCGCGTCCTCATGTTTTCCTCGAAGTCCGCAAGGCATCGAGTCTTGTCCTCCGCATCGCGCTGGTCAGCCTTGCCCTCTGCCTTATTCTTGGCGATCTTGTCGAGAAAAAAACGAGCCCGACTGACCTTGGCCTTGCGCTGCTGATGCGTAACAGTGGCTGCCTTGCTGGTACCCGGCTGGGTTCCGCTGTTGTGTGGGTTAATGTTCTTGGTGTCTAGTAGGGTGCTGGTCTTAGCAGCCCCTTCCATTCCTATCGGAGCCGGAGCACCACGGCTGGGTTTTCGCGGCCCTTCCTCGATGGTAGTGGAATCGGTTTGGGGTTTAACCTCCCCCGTGAGGTCCGAAGCTACGGTGTTAGGTTTCATTTTCAATACATAATCGCCCGTGTTGCTCGACCAGGCAAGCGCGGCGGGCCTGAGGGTTGTTGGGGCTCTATGAAAAACCCTCTTCCAACCCAGGGTATCCCGGAACTGGGAAGGCTCCGTTAAAACACAGCTGGATTTACCCCTCAGCTGCAAACCTGAATGTAAGTGGGCACGCTTCGCTTTTCTTTAGGGTAGGCAAATTCAGATCATTAAATATCAAATCTTTGTAAAGATGCACACTTAGGAATAAAATGATTATTGTAGAGGAATATTACTTGCTGTCGTAATATAGAACTCCAACATAAAAATGTAGTATAAAATATAGCTTATCGTAGTAATGATCTCCAGGACTATGAATCAAACTCAATTTTGTTACAATACTGATTAATTACAACAACCTACTGCTTATCTGATTTTCTCAATCTAAAATTACATTTTATGGAAGGCATGTACGGATGATCAATAACACTATGCAGCATCAAAAATTAACCTCGATGAATGCTATATTTTTGGAATTCGCAAGTTAAACTGCGTTTTCCAAAGAGTTCCCCGACGCAAGGATTCTTAGCAAAAGGACCTCAAAGTTCGAAAAATGCTGAAATTGACCAACTTTGCGGAGCTCTCAGAGGCAAATGGATGCATGGCTTGATTCGAAGTTAAAGTTTTTTAAAAGATAAACCCCATACTTAAAAAATTTTTAAGATTTTTTTTAAGGCACTCTGTCCGTCTGTCCGTCTAACCGTCTGTCCGTCTGTCCGTCCGTTTCTAGTCTCTCAGTTTTCAAGCTATCGGGATAAAACTTTCCCAAAAGTCTTCTTTCTCTTGCAGGTTGTATATATGTCGGAACCGACCGGATCGGACAACTATATCTTATAGCTCCCATAGGAAGGATCGGAAAAGAAAACGTTAAAAAAATTATAGCTTCGGTGTTTTCTGAAATATTACCTTCTACTTTTGGGGATGTAATTTTTTAAATATTTCTGAATTTCGAATTAATTATTTAAAAAATCGGACTACTATATCATATAGCTGCCATAGGAACGATCGGAAAATTAATGGAAAAGTAATAGGAAATAAATTCTAGCTTCTTTGGTTTTTATTGTATTATCTTCTACTCTAGGATATTACTATTTTTTTAATATTTCCGAATTTCAATTTTAATTTGATCAAAATCGGACGACTATATCATATAGCTGCCATAGGAACGATCGGAAAATTAATGAGAAATATTAGATAATTGAACATTTTTGCGATTTGTTAATTAATAGGAATGATCTGCAAGGGTATATAAGCTTCGGCTGGCCGAAGCTAGCTTCCTTTCTTGTTTTTTTTTAGTTTTAGTATAATTTATTTATTTTATATTGTCTGGTTAGTTTTTTTTATTATTTTATTTATTCATTTATTTGTGCTATTTATTATCCAGTTATTTGTTGTGAAGGATTTGAATTTAAATTTGTATTAATCACTATGGACGGCAGTCCATGTAGTGACGAAGCGCACCAGGAGAGTGTGCGAAGGCGACTACTATTATATAGCCGCAAAATTGAAAATCTGCTGTGATAGTCCGATCGTAATGAGTAATCGAAAGGTATTGCAAAAACTTAACTAAGGAAAGCCGTAACTTCTATACTACTAAAGCTACAGACTTGTGCTGCATCTCGTTTGAAAGGTATTTTTAAATGCTATAAACGCCTTCTATATGCAATTTAAATGTAAATGTAATAGTTAAAAAGATATGAACAAAAGACAATTTTTTAAAACTTTTTTTTATCTTTTTTTTATTTTTCTTAAAAACGGCTATAACGATTTTCTTTACAACTTTGAACTGTATAACCCTTGAGATTCCCTAAATTTTGGCGAATAAAACATTACTGTAAAAAGTCACGTTTAAAAGTTATTTTTATACGAAAATAGCCACTTTTGCCAGCTCGAACTACTAACGCTCCCTGAGTATTGAATTTTGTGGGAGGGTATCCGAACTGTATTTTAAAGTCATGGAATCAGTAAATTTGCACTTAAGAGTTCCTTATAGGAATCTTTTGTTCTACGACTTTTTGAAAAAGCCGCTACTTTAGCGGGAAAAAGTTTAAAATAGCTACATTTCGTTAGTTTGTAAGTTCTACACTACTAAAGGTACAGCCATGTGCTATACCTCGTTTAAAAGGTATTATGATTTATGACCAATTTAAATTTAAATGTTTATATTAGCACCTACACTCAAAATAAATTTAACCCTAAATTTTAGAAAATCGCCATTAAAATTTCTTTTTTCTAAATACAAGAAAGTTATTTCTAAGTCTAAGGAAATTTTTCTTAAGTCAAGAAAGTTTTTCTTAAATCCAGGAAGTATTTCTTAAATGTAGAAAATGGTTACCATGAACTAAAATCACCCTAAAATCTAGAAAAAATGCCCTTAAAATTAGAAATAATTTTCTGAAAAATAGAAAGGCAAACGAAAATAATAAAATATTTTGGCAACACTTTTTCTAAAAATGAGTGCCCTAACCCTAAAATTAAGCTAACCCTAAATAATAGAAACATTTTCTAAAAAGTAGAAAGTTTTTCTAAAAAATAGAAATGCTCTGGCACACCAAAATGTTCAATACCAGAACTTGTCAGCTGCCGGGCGGCTGTACTCGTAGCGCAGACGGTTAAAGCGCTTGGTTAGAAATCGAATCGACCCTGGTTCGAGTCCCAGAGCAAACTATTTTTTACCTTTTTTTTAAGTTTTTTTTTAAAGTTTTTTTTTAAATTTGTTTTTTTACTCTTTTTTTTATTCCTTTTTTTTATTGATGGCAAGCGGTAAACCGAAAATAATTTGGTTTATATTTAGCTATTTACTATATACTACACATAATATAAATTGCGATAGCATAAATATATACATAAGTATATATGTATGTAAATAAGTAAAACGCGAATGGTCAAAATTATGCAATTAGTATTCAAATGTATTCTCCGCTTGACCCTTTACATACAATGCTCGGTTTGCTACAGCAAATTTAAGTGCTACAATGGCCCAGTATGTAGGCCGTTCGCTCCTCGCGCGGGAGACCCGGGTTCGATTCTCACAGACGGACAAGTAAAAATGTAAGTTTTTTTCATGAAGATAAAATATTAACTAATCATAATTTCTACATTCCCAATCTTCCGCAGTCCCGTAGTCCACATTTACAACAACATTTGGCTTTGGTTAGATAAGAAATCCAAGCGCTAATACATAATAATAATCATGATTGAACATGTTTTTTTGTTTTGTTTTTAATTTATATTTTTTAGGAAAATTTCCTACTTTTTAGAAATTTTTGCCCTTAAATTTAGTAAAATTACCCTAAAATTTAAAAATATGACGTCAAAAATATAGAAAAATGTGACCCTAAAATTTAGGGCGAGCTTGTCTTGAAGACAAAAGTAGGGCGATTTCCTTGACTTTAGGGTTAATTTTATTTTGAGTGTATGAGAGCAAAAGTAAACAAACAAAAACTTCTGTTGTGTTATTTACAGTTTTTTTTTGTTTTTTAAATTGTTTTTAGTTTTTTTGTTTGTTTTTTAAATTTGTGTTGTATTTTTTTTTCGTTTTTAAATTTTATTTTGTTTATTTTTGTTTGTTTGTTAAATGTTGTTTTTAACGCTTATCAGCAAAAAAAAGTTGAATAAAACTGGTAAAAAAAGTTCTAAAAGCAGAAGCATTTTTATAGCATAATTTTATTTTAAAAAGATTGCGTTCAGTCGGAGTTGAACTTGGTCCGACACCATCCGCAGCCGAGCGACTACACCCCTAGCCCACAAGCCCTGGTTACGACGCGTCAGTCAGATGCGACTTTGAGCCTATTTTGCCGCAGACAAAACGAAATTATACACTAAGGGCCGGTTTCTCGAGTGCCGGCTAACATTTCTCGAACAGATAAAGTCCCTGTTAAGGCATTTTGGCATTCTCGAGCATAAATGTGAGAGCTAACTTTGACAGGGACTCGGAGTCCCTGTTAAGCGTTTTCGACTCGATAGAATGACAGCTGATTTCCCGAAGCCAACTATGAAGAAGAAACGAAATCACAGCTGACTTTTCCTTTAAATTATACCCAAACAGCTGATGAAATAATCGAAGCATGCCATTTTTTGCGCTTCACAGCACAATTCTGTGCGTTAACAGCACTCTGTAATTGTTTCTCGTTCAGATAAATTAAAGCAGTCGAGAAAGCGGATTTGCTTTTACGAACAGTTTATCTGGTCTTTAAGTTTTTCGAACAGATAGCTATCAAGGACTTTGACAGGGACTTGAGAAACCGGCCCTTAGGGTTGTTATGTCGCTCAGAAAAACAAATTCAAAGAATGGTTAAAATATATAATCCTCCTTGGACCGCGATTTCTTCTGATTATCATAATAAAAATACACATGTGGTCATCCATAGCTATGAGAGTTCTTAAGAAATCGCTGTCCATCGAGGATCATTTTTACTCGGTTGTGAGGACTAGTTCCCTATAATACCAATTACTCAGATGTTTGGAATTTTAAATTAGTTTTATTTTGACAAAAAGGAAAAGGGAACATATATATATATATATATGATTTTTATAGCAAACGGTAGAAAAGCATACTTGTTTTTTGCAAACCCGGGAACTTTGAAATTCAATTACAAGAGAACCATGGCCGACCGCCAAGTTCTTTTTGCACGTAAATTCTTATGAAATCGCGGTCCATCGAGGATAATTTTTTTTCGGGGGTGAGTCCGCTAATATATAGTATTACCTTTTATTGGCACATTATCATGTTTTACAAACGAAAAATGCTCCATACCCATACAGCAAAGTTGAAGTCAAATCTTTTAAAATTTTTTCGGGAAACAATACACTATCGATAGATAACGCCGTTATTGGACAGCTACCAAATTTTCTGGCTTTTTGTATGGTTAAAACCTTAGACCCATTTAACTTTGAACATTTTAAAATTCAACGCTTTAATCAATTGGTTAATGATGTTCAAGGTTCCTCCCAGGCTCTGGAATTTGATTACTCTTACCCTAAAAAGTTGTTATTTAGATTATGTGGAATAAGACATTAAGACGATCGTGGACTACAAAATACAAAGGAAATGTTTGATACGAACAGTTTTATACTACCCTTTGACTTAACTGCTGATCAATCAAATTCAACTGTTTGTTCACATTTGATCTCGCAAGGTACTATACGAATCGAAGGAAGATTTTCAGAACCACTTTCTGAAATTGATAAGCATAGAAATATTTGACCGCTTTTTATACCCTTATAGAGGGTATTATAATTTCAGTCAGATTTTTGCAACGCAGTGAAGGAGACGTTTCCGACCACATAAAGTATATATATTCTTAATCAGGACCAATAGCCGAGTCTATCTAGCCATGTCCGTCTGTCCGTCTGTCTGTCTGTCCGTCTATCCGTCTGTCCGTTTCTATGCGAACTAGTCTCTCAGTCTTAAAGCTATCGCGATGAAACTTTCCCGAAAGTCTTCTTTCTATTGCAGGTATTACATATGTCGGAGCGAGCCGGATCGGACCACTATATCTTAAGGCTTCCATAGGAATATTCAAACAAATATAAGAAAATTCATTGTAACTTTGTAGGAAGTAGGCGTTTTGATTCTTGACTACTTATGTATAAACAAAATTAAAATAGAAACGCTGAATCTGGAATCCCTGGAACTGCACCGAGTGAGCATTACTTTATCTGCAAGGGTATATAAGCTTCGGCTGGCCGAAGTTAGCTTCCTTTTTTTTTTAAAATGAATACTTTACAAAGTCAACACTTGCTTTTTAGAGGAGTTTATCCTTCGGACGGGTTACCCAAATCTATATTAAAGTATCCCTCTTTAATAATTGCTAGCACCGATACTTCTGATCAGAATGGAACTCATTGGATTGCATTTTATTTTGATAGTCGCAAGTCAGAAAAAGGAATTTGTAAAATTTTTAAAATCTAACTCTTATAAATATTTTTTTAATAAGCAACAACTGCAGGGATATTTTTCCAGTACTTGCGGTCATTATTGTATGCTGTATGGTCTTTTTAACAGTAAAAAGAAAACACTAAATTTGTTTATTGATTGGCTTAGATGCCTGGCATTCAGTACATATACTGTCTGCCTAAAGTCGTCGCAACTAGAACTTGAACCAATTGGACTAAGGATTGCATATGAGGATCTGAAGACTAGAGCGACAGCCTCTGTTGAATGCAAAATGAGTAAAACTTGATCGTAGGAGTCAAAATTGTTACTGATTTTATTGTATAAACTTAACGGTATTTATAGGTAAAAAGTGCATAGGTTAAGAAAATAGGTATAAAGCAAAGTGTCGGTTATTATGCATTATTGGCAATGGGAGCAAACCCAGTTACAATTCAGCAGAATAAGCTTGTGCCAATAAGTGGGTCATTGATAATGTTGCTGACGGCTTGACCCGATATATGATACTTCAGAGCGCTGACTTATAACTATTGCTGTGACTGAACATTCTCCCGGCCGTTGAACAAGTGTTCAACCATCGCTAATGCTGAACGCAAAACTTCGTGGGGTAGGTAGATGGTATTCCCTTGCATACAGCTTGAAGCTCTATTTGGTTGTGGGTCGCAAACATCCATCTGTTTCCTTGATGCGTTCTTAACCAAATCAACTCTGCTTCCGACTTAATAATCTCACAGAGTGTTTTAGATTTGTTGTTGAATAGCTGAAACTCACACAGATTTTCAGCGTTGAATGCGGCTTGATGGTTAAAGCAAATGTGTTCGTTGTTGGATAGTACTAGACATTGCTCGAACTCATCCTCAGTATGACCCATAGAGTTCACTCGAACTGACAAACAAGTCATGTTAACAAAATAGAGTTTTAGAGTGCGAGTTCACTTACTTAGAAACTTCGAACAAGCAAGTGGTAGGCCTTGCTCATAAAAACTCGAGCACTCGATTGAAACAAACGATCAAGTGAGTGCGAGTAATCCAAAATTCGAGTCAATTGAACTGTTAAGCAAAGAAGGTTTGATGTGGTCATACTATTTTAAATTTCATTGTATTTACATAACATTTGGTTTCCGAAAATACGAGTTCAAAAACATAATTTTATTAATTTTGATGCTTGAAGATGCAATTCCGGTCCTTTTTTCGGAAATAAGCTGTCGGGCCTGTGAGAATTCCCTTTCCGACGATGCACTGCTAGCTGGAACACATAAAATTTTGAGGCTCACTTTATATAAAAGAGGATACTGTCCTTTGTTTTCTTCCCACCATTGCAATACGTTATAGTCTTTTTTTAGCGATACTTTTGTGGATTGGTAAAGCAAAATTTCATCTTCGATGAGATGTTCATCCGTGTCCTGTGAAAAATTTTGAATGAAACTTGAAAATATTGTATTGTTTTCAGATGTTTGCTCAGCTATTTCAGGTTCATGTGCCTCCAACTCCTTGTAGGTTTTCATTAATTCTTTGCAAAAGTTTATTGTTGAGTCCTTTTGGATTTTGATTAAATGAGATGAGCTTGTTTGTTGGAGGACCAGTTGATGAAATTTTGTTATATGTTCGTCTACGATGCTCACAACATAACGTTTCAAAGAAGTTTTTAATTGAGTTGTTATAGTAGTGTCGTTTGTGTCGGTTTCAAATTGTTTTTTTAAAAATTCAATATGTGGTATCACAAGATGAAGAGTTGGATAAGTGTCACCCTCTAACTCCTGTGAAGCTACTTGAATTTTTTTGAGAATTTCATTAATGCCTTGTAGGCTGGAAAGGCTCAGCCCGGAAATCCTATGTTCTTCAATAGAGTCTTCGAGTATTTCCGTTAGCTTATCCCAATTTTTCGCTATTGATGAAAGCGTGTAATAAATAGTGTTCCACCTTGTTGAGCAGAAGCTTTTTAGTGATTGGTCCAGTTTTGAGTTCTTTCCTGATTTTTTAAAATATTTTACTAATTTGGTCGAAATGGTTAAAATTAGGTCAATATCTTTGGACTCGGCAATGGATTTTTCCACTACATTATTTAGCAAATGGTTAATGCAGTGGAGGTGGGTATTTTCACGAAATGCCCTTTTCATTTTTGCGCCTCTGTCAGTTATGACAATGCCATTATCCTCATCCAAGTTGCAATTAAATTTTCGCAATTTTTCCAATACCTTCGTCTTTATATTAGGTCCTAAAAAGTAGCATAACAAATTAGATTGCATTAAAAAAATGGAAGCATACGCATACCTGTCGCACATTCATCCATTGATTTAACTGATAAAAGTCGGCATATTAAATGTCCGTCTAAAATGTAGTCAGTCACTGATACGTATGAACGTTTCAAATAGTTGTCCGTCCATATATCTGATGTAATGCTATATCCGGAAAGGCGCACCCTAGCCAACTCGCTAATTACTTCATGGCTTTTTAGGTCGTACATCTGAGAAATATTCCTTGATAGGGTGGTCGGATTCGGGATAATTTTGTCCATATCAATATTTTGCCCAAATCGAGCTCCTACTCCTACAAATATGGAAAATTAATCTTTAAGTCCCTTATCTTGGATGGCGTTGAACGATCGGCAATTTTTGACTGTCCACTCCGTAGCAGCATTGATAATTTTTTTCTTCGTTTCCGAATCAACATTGGCTTCGGTGTCGCTCAAGTTTGTTAATGACTTCGACGCTGAGACATAACATTTATGACGAACCATATTCGTTGTGCACCCTGTATACTTCAGCACACTCGAACAAACTCTGCAAGCCACAACATTTGCGATCACATTGTTCTTTGCATCCTGCACCATTCCAACAGTTTCCCAGACTTTGCTGCGTCCTCGCTTGTTTATGATTTCATACTCACCTTGCTTTAATTTTTCGTTGATATCATCGTTTTCTTTTCTCTTCATTATTATGATGTTATTATTATTATTATAAAACCTTGAATAGGTATTTCAAAACTTACGACTTGAGCCATAGCCAAAGGAGATGAAAATATTATTTTAGAAAATCACAAGCACAACAAGTCAGTCGAAAGGAAAGAGCAGAACTAAAATTTATATTAAATTTTTTTCAAATTTTCGAATTTCCATATGACTTTTAAGTGTTCGAGTGCTCGATCTGAATTCAAGTCAATCGGGCCACTCGCACTCACTCGCACTCGTTTAGGCCTAACAGTGACTTGAAGCTAGTTGACTTGAAATTTCCTTCACTCGGGTTGATTCGTTTGAAAATATTTTTGTAAGTCAGAGTGAGTGAACAATTCAAGTCAACTTGGAAGTTCTCACTTACAATTGAACTCGTGCAGGGCTCTAATGACCAATGAATTGATCTCTATGGGAATTTACAGCGATGATAGGTGTCTAATGTCAAAACGATTCCAGCCTCCTGAATCCACGTCGAGATGGGGATGATGCTGAAGACTTCCTACTGTGCTGTTGATACCAGCGGCACTGTCATTTTGAATATAACATGATCTGATCCCTCGGCGCGCATGATTTTATAGAGTTCCATTACATTTTCCGACGAGACCGGCAACATCTGATCCGGAAGTAGATGATCCCGAATTTTGTCTAATTGGTCTCTTAGCTGCTTACCAGCATGGGACTGATGGTTCGATGACGAACGTCGGTAAGAACGCTGGCAATTTCCGCTTGCATCCGCTGCATTCCAGTAGTCAACAGCGTTAGCTGGGCAGTTAAGATCACAAATACTTGCTGTAAGTGGTCGCCTTGATATCTGCCTCGTTCCTTGTTGATGGTTGCAAGTTGATGCTCCAAATCTCTGATGCGGTTATCAGTGGATGACTTGCTTTTCCTGACTATGTTTATAGTAGAATGCAAGATCGACGTTTGATTCTTATCAGGGTTCGGAAAATGACACACAAAGTACTATATATATGTATAATATAAGACACGACAAAAATACATGTATTTGTTCTAGCAGATACTGACATTTGCAAGAGTTCAGTTAGGTTCTGTGGTTCCTTCCTGAAAATTAACTTATGTGAAAATAAAAGAGCTCTAAACTTAATCCAGGACTCAAAACTTAGCTCGAAAATCTTTGAGGAGTAAGCTGTTACATGCGCTGTGCGATCCAAGTTAAAAATATATCGCGCTATTGAGTTAAACGCAACTTTCAGCTTACGTAAACTTGCTGCGTCAGAGGATGCAAAAATTTCAAGTTCATAAAATAGAGTTGGTATAATGCAAGCTTTAGCTACTAACATTCTTATGTTCTGAGGTATAAGATTCTGGGTTACAGAAAGCTGCCTGAGCATAGCATAGGTTTTCCCAGTGGCCTTAGTAATATGGACATCCCATGTCAATGTGGTGTTAAATTCTATGCCAAGATTTGTGGCCCTTTCGACATAATTAACAGCTACGTTGCTAACATTGCCTTTTGGAAGCAAAATTGGGCTTATATGTCTTTTGTATATGAATAGGCATTTTGTTTTACTGGGATTTAGATGCAGCCCGTTCGCCTCCGCCCAATTACCTATTTTTTGGATTTCATTGTTGCTAATTCTAATACATTCATTAATTTGGCCTAAAGCTGGACATCATCTGCATAAAGGTGTACATCACAGTCAAACAAACATTTAGGAAAAACCACGAATTCTTAAGGAGATAATGGTCACTTGTATATTTACTCCTACAACGCTATCACTTAGAGGCTTTATTATACAAGATAAAAAACCGCGAATTCTTGAGGAGATAATGGTCACTTGTATATTTACTCGTACAGCTCGTATATAACAGCATCACGGGAAACAGTTAATGATATATTCTCTGTTAAGTATAAACTAAACAGTAATGTACGAAATCAAAATTATTTCGTACACTTCACAAATAAAGTACACGACTTATTCTACATGTCAAAATAAAATACATATCTTTTCCTCGTGTCTTTTATTTAAATAGAATACTTCACATTTTATATCATACACAAGGAATAGTATACTGTGCGTTAGACATTTTCATGTACTATATATATGTATTGTGTAAGGACTTTTCGTAGGCTGGGATAGGCTTCAGTCCGGCCAGAGTCCTCTACAGTTAAATTTGTAGAAACACAGGAGACGAAATGGGACTAGGAGTTGCCGCCGGGACTGTGGTTCTTGAGATCACGCGGCCTGGGTCTCCGTGTCTGCGTGGGGGAGATCGCTTGGACACGTAACCCCAGACTGTGCCGACACAACTTAGCACTGGGGTTTAGCTGGGCTTGATCGTGGGCGAGTGGGTGCACATGGGCGTGCGTGAGCGACCGGGGATAGCTTTTCCTCGTCTGACAAGCGTCCGACGCAAATTAACTAGCGGGAACTTTTCGGCTGGGCCGAAGTGTGGGTGGGCAAGGAAAACGCGTGGGCGTGCGTGACCGCAGGAAAGCGGGTGAGCGATCGCAAATAACTTTTCCCGTCCGACAAGCGTCCGTATTGCCTCGGAAACGCAATACAAAAACTTGAGCGACGTAAAAATTTGCACGTGTACAGCCTCGTCGTCCGCGTTGCGAAGAGAAAGCCTCGGAAACGCAACACGAAAACGGGGCCGACGCAAATTAACTCGCGAGAATTTCCGGCTGGGCCGAAGTGTGGGTGGGCAAGGAAAACGCGTGGGCGGGCGTGACCGCAGGAAAAGCGGGTGGACGATCGCAAATTAACTTTTCCCGTCCGACAAGCGTCCGTATTGCGCAGAGCAAGCCTCGGAAACGCAATACAAAAACTTGACCGACGTAAAAATGCACACGTGTACAGCCTCGTCGTCCGCGTTGCGAAGAGAAAGCCTCGGAAACGCAACACGAAAACGGGGCCGACGCAAATTAACTCGCTTGGGGTTTCATTTCACAAATTAAGCTTCCTTTTATTCACTTCTTTTATATTTCCCTAACCTTCGCACTCAGTGTGGGCTTTTTCCCTTTTCTGAACTTACTACTGCCTGATGGTACCGTCCGCGTGTCCCTTCCGCTGGTGCCCGCTGGTCCGTTCGGCTCAGCTGCCGGAAAAGAAAGAGAGCGATCTCGGCCGATCGCTGTGCCACGTACACATGCTTTTGCGCCTAACAGCACGCTTGCGCCTAACAGCCCGCAGGGATGCTCTTAACAGCAAGATTTACACTTAACAGCCCGCAGGGTTGCTCTTAACAGCAAGTTTGCATTTAACAGCCCGCAGTGCTCGTTTACGGGTGATTCCGATAACTTATCAATACTATTGGCATTCGCCCCGACTGGCCAGCTGACCGATCCTGCTGATCAACACTGGCCAACCCGCGCGCGCTTATTCGAAACTAGAATAACTTAGGTTTAACTCTTATTTGTATATTTGAGATCTTAAACTTAAAATAAGGCCTTCAATGGCAGGAACATAATAACGCCTTTCCAAAGGCTGAGATGCTGGGAATAATATGTAGGAATGTGGGGCGCCTTAAGCGTCCTCACACCCCCCCCCCTTTACTTCGGGGTGGTTAGGGAAGTGGGCGGAGGGTCACCTTGATTTCCCCACGTGCGGTCACGTTGACTCGCCTCGGCTATGGCGCGCTCGAGTGGAGCTCGCGGTCGGTCCCTCCAGAAGCGGTCGTCGGCTCCGACGTCCGAGTCGTCTGTGGATGGTGGGCTCGCGGGGGGGCTTCGTTGGGCCTCCCAGAGGCATTGCTGCAGGTGGCCGGGGGCGAAGGAGTGATGGTCCTGACCTCGCAACCATGCGCCGACTAGGGTGTGGGTGGTCGACGTACCGGGCTCGTTTCCGTCGTCTACCTGAAGCCGAGCCAGGCGAGCAACCGTGGGGGTGGTTGGCTCCTCCTCTTCGTCTTCCGTCAGTGGCGCTTCGCCGCTGACGGCAATGCTCGCATCTGGGGACCTTGCCAGAGTCGACACGAAGTCGGTGTTGCCCGGGGGGGCACGGCCAGCGGGTCCTTCGGGCGTTCCTAGGCCTCGCCATGGGCTGAACGGGGGTGGAGTCGGGCTGTGGGATGACAAGACCGAGTCCTGGCCTTGCTGCTGGTGACGTAGCCCTCTGGGTGTTCGACTGGTTGGTACACCCCCTCTACTCGATCGGGATCCTCGAACTCCATGTCCATTGTTGCATGTGGTGGTTCTGAAAGGTGCTTAAATGGTTAGCCTAGGACTACGTTACCTAGCTTGCCTAGCCTGAGTGCGAAGATCAAACTATCTTTAACTAGCCTATTCGATACAATTTTCCCGCTTAAAGGTAGCTTATTGACTGGTGCGCCACTTACGTCTACCCTTGTAGAGTTGTATCGGGCACGTCATCAGGTGTGTGTGGAGAGTCGCTCCTTCTGGGGTCTTCTGTAGCGTCGTCGTGTTGCTCTTCGCGCGGGTGATACTCCTTTAGGTCGCCTATGCCAGCTGTCCGTCTCTTCCGGCCGTCTACTTGCTGTAGTCTTACTACATTTGACGATAGGAATTTCACCAACTTAAATGGACCCGCGTATTTTGGTGCAAGTTTTGCGTTGAAGCCCTCGCTGGCCTTGGACAGATGGTGAAGACGGACTAGCACCTGTGAGCCTAGTCGGGGCCGCCACTCGCGTCGCCTCAGGTCGTAGTGTCGACGTTGTTCTTGGGAAGCTATCTGGTTGGTTTCCAGGGCGGTGCGGAAAGCTTCCTGAAGCCTTTTGGCTCGTTCCGTGGGGTCCAATGGCGAGGCATGCAAACCAGGTGCAACCGCATCGAAGAGGGCGCCTGGCAACCTAGGCTCCCGACCTTGTACTAGGTAAGCAGGACTATACCCCGTGCTGTCTGAGATGCTGGTGTTGATGGCGAGGGAGATCTCAGGCAGTAGCTGGTCCCATGTCCGGTGATCCTGGTTCACATATTGTGCTATCATGGTCTTGGTAGTGCGATTGGCGCGCTCCGTCGGATTTTGCTGGGGGGAGTACGGAGCGGTATATTCCAGTTGAATACCGTTGTTCCGGCAGAACGCCCGGAAGGTTCGGCTGGTGAATTGCGTGCCGTTGTCGCAAATCAACCTCCGGGGGGCTCCAAAGCGAGAGAGGATCCTTTCTCGGAATCCGAACTCCAGTTGAGCGGCCGTGGCTTTCTTCAATGGGATGAGTTCTACCCACTTGGAGAATAGATCGATGAAAACAAGGAGCATAGTGTTTCCTCGCCGGGTCCGGGGAAGGGGTCCAACGAAGTCGGCTCCGACGAGCGCGAACGGCTCCGTAGGTCGGCGAGTGAGCATCTTGCCGGCTGGTTTGCGCTGACTAACCTTGTACTGTTGACAAGTCAGACAGCTAGTGACATACCGTACCACGTCCCGACGAAGTCCAGGCCAGAAGTAACGCTGGGCGATCCTTCTGAGCGTCTTTCGGATGCCCAGGTGACCGGCGGAGGAGTGGTCGTGGCATTCGCCAAGCACGCGTTGACGTTGTTCTCGAGGCACGCACAGTTTCCACGGGTCTCCTACCCTGACGTCTGTAGGATGTCCTATGTGTCTGTAAAGCTGTCCATTATCCAGAGAGTAGTCCGGAAATTTCTCGGGACGCTTTTGGACCTGCTCCTGCATCTTTTGCACCCATTTGCAGTCGCACTTAAGTTCCGCGAGAAACTGGAGTCTTCCGAGTGGTTGCCGGGAGTGGGCGTCGGCACACACATTGTATTTACCCTTGCGGTAGTGTACGTCGAACTGGTACTGCTGGAGTTCCAGTGCCCACCGGGCTATGCGACCTGTTGGATTGTTAATGGAGTTTAACCATTTGACCGCCAGGTGATCCGTGATCACGTCGAACTTATAACCCTCCAGGTAGCAACGTAACTTTCGGGTGGCCCACACAATGGCGAGGCACTCTTTTTCAGTGGCCGAGTAGTTCTCCTCTGCCCGCTCGAGTCGTCGGCTCACGTAGGTTGTAAGGTCGCTGGGGCGGAATGGAGTCCAAAGGGCATGACTTTCCAGTGGAAGAGTCCACGCCCAGGGACAGTGAACGCGGTGCATTCTCGGCTGCCTTCCGCCATGGGGATCTGCCAATACCCGTTTTTGAGGTCCAACGTGGAGATGAACCGAGCGTTCCTTAGGCGCTCCAGGATATGGTTAATACGTGGAAGAGGGTACGCGTCGGGTATGGAGTGTGCGTTGAGTTGACGATAGTCAACGCACATCCGCATGTCCCCGGTCTTCTTTCGGGCCAACACCAGCGGTGCGCTGTGCGGGCTTCGAGAGGGTTCGATTCGCCCGTCCTGCAGCAGTTCGTCCACCTGCTCGTTGATAATACGCTGCATGGCCCGGTTCTTGGGATAATACCGCTGTTTCAGCGGTTTATTATCCCGAAGGGTGATGGTGTGCTCGGCGATATCCGTTGTTCCTTGGAGATGGTCGAAATGCCGAAGCTCCTCTTGAAGGAACCGGAGGGTTGTTGCGTCGAGAGGTTCTTCCAGCACTAGTGTTTCCTGCGGGGGTTCCGCGACTGTGGCCAAGTGTTCGTGAGGACAGTGACTCCGGAACGGGTTCCGCCCCTGGGCGTACTCCGCATCCGGTTGGGCAAGTAGTTGGTACTTCCCAATTCCTTGCGAGCTTTCCGGGAGAGGTCGTGGCACTTCCGGGTCGTCGGGGAGCGTTTCCATCGTGGTGATGGCTAGGCGGTCCTGGTCCATGAGGTGCTTCCGAAAGGAGTTTCTCTGCTTGGCAACGGCGGCATCTGGTAGTGGATGTAGGCGGTACTTGCCTTCCTCAACGGTGACATTGGCCTTTCGCGTGGTAGCGTCGGGGATGGCCGATAGTGGCGGGTGTCCCGCTGGAACGGGGACTGGATTTCGTCCCAGTGTCGACGTGATTTTATGCCTTGGAGCGGGTATGGGACCCGGTGTGGTTCCCTCGTTGCCTTTTTGAGTCCGCGGGGCAGGAGTCGGTGTGTCTGAAAGATGGGCGGTCGCCGCCGTAGGCGTCGCTCGGACAGCTTGGCCTTGATCGGCCCTTCGTGTGGCGGGCGGAGCTAGCTGCAGGCACACTTGACCGCAGATTAGGGTGGATACTTGGATACTTGGATACTGCATAGGAAGTCAATCCCGAGGATCACTTCGTCCAATATTGTTGGCAGGACTAACAGAGTCTTGCGGACCTGTTGTTGGTCCAGGAGCACCCGTGCGTGCAAGGCCTTGGTGACTTCCTTCGGGGATCCGTCCGCCAGAGATATTCGGGTGCGAGTTTCCTTGATATTTCGCCCCGAATTGAGTCGGTTAGCGACTGCTTCGCTGACGAAGCTTCTGGAGGCCCTCGTGTCGATTGTCGCTAAGAAGAGTTAACCCTCGATGGTAACTGTGGCGACGATCCGTCCTCCCGTCAAGCGGAGCTGTGGATCTAGTGTTGGGGGAGCACAGGGTGGGTCGCCGCCTGCTCCCTGCGTGTGCGAGGACCCCGGGCGTTTCCCGACTGGCGGCAGCAGTCGATGGTACGGGTACCACGTTTCCCGCAGTCCCAACAGAAGAGGACTTGTGGGTTCTGGCATTCTCGGACGAAATGTCCCACTTCACCGCAGCGGCTGCAGGCTCGTGCTACGTCGACAGGTGGCTCGGCTTCCGGAGCGATCATCCGGTTTGATATCGCTGGGTTCGTTGGGCTGAAGGACGTCATCCTTGGAAGTACGGGATCCCGTTGTCGGGGACCGGACGGAGGGCTGTTCCTCGTTGTGTAGTTTCCACTGGCGGGTGGAACTAGTGCTGCGTGTCGTACTGGGTCCCGGTCCCGTGCGATTTCGAAGGCGGTGGCTAGCTGCGTTAACCCTTCCAGCGAGGAGAATTCATGGCGCCGTATGAAGAGTTGATACTCCGGCAGCAGATTCTCGTAGATCCGTTCGAGCTCCTGCTCGAACGAGTAGTTCGCCCTCTGCATCATCAGGCGTAGTTCTACCACGTAGAACTTGAAAGGCTCGTCGCCTTGTTGGTGGCGGGTCCTAATCGCTGGTAGTACCGTGGAGGGAGGAAAAACTCTAGGAAGTCCCGCTTGAAAGCTTCCCAGGGCACGGCATGCATGTGGTAGGCTCGGTACCAGCCTTCGGCGCGGCCCGATAGCAATCCAGCGATGGCCCTCGGGATGTCGCTGTTCTGGACGCTGTAGGTTGTAGCGCCTTCCTCCACTCGCTCCATGAAGTGCAGGGGGTCGGCCTGTCCGTCGAAAAGGACGCCCCATCCCCGAAGCTTCTCGGCGAACGCGGCCGCTGTCATGGGCCGTGATGGCGAGTGGGCCGTGGGGTTGGAGCCTTGGATTCCACGTCCTGGACTCGTGTGACGGTGATCCCGGGGTGGCACGGAGAGAAGGGTGTCGCCTGCGCCGGGCATCGGTGAGGTGGACCGGCTGGTCACTACCTTTTGGGTGGGGACCTCCGGATATATGGCCTCCAATGCTGCGAAGCGTTCCCGGAGCGCCGGGCTGTGGTTGGACCCTCCGATGAACGATGCGAGCCGAGATCGCAGTTCGTCCACGTGGGCGTGTGTGTTCAGACCAAACTCCTTGAGTAAGGCCTGTAGCTCGTCCTTGCGCCGGTAGGAAATCCATCTGACCCCCATGGTTTGGGTCAGGGATTCGTCGTCAGATTCCGGAAAGCTCTCTTCCTCGATCCGTCCGGCGGCTGACGTAGCGGGTTTCTGCTCTGCGTCCTCCGACGCTTTCTTGTCCAGGTCCGTCTTCATCGGTCGACCCGATGAACTGTGCGGCACAGTTGTCCCGCTCTTGGTGCGCGTGAATGCGTGGCGGGCGGCGGGAGTGCGGCGAAGATTGGCGTCGTCGGAAGTGGCAGTACGGACTTTTAAGTCAGGGGTGCTCAAGAAAAATTCTCCGGCTGGGCATGGGTCTTTAGGCCATGCGGTTGATATCGGAAAACCCAACTCCTTCAGGATACCTATGTCGTCCTGATTCGTCCCTGTTCGGGCGCCAAACTGTAAGGACTTTTCGTACGCTGGGATAGGCTTCAGTCCGGCCAGAGTCCTCTACAGTTAAATTTGTAGAAACACAGGAGACGAAATGGGACTGGGAGTTGCCGCCGGGACTGTGGTTCTTGAGATCACGCGGCCTGGGTCTCCGCGTCTGCGTGGGGGAGATCGCTTGCACACGTAACCCCAGACTGTGCCGACACAACTTAGCACTGGGGTTTAGCTGGGCTTGATCGTGGGCGAGTGGGTGCACATGGGCGTGCGTGAGCGACCGGGGATAGCTTTTCCTCGTCTGACAAGCGTCCGACGCAAATTAACTAGCGGGAACTTTTCGGCTGGGCCGAAGTGTGGGTGGGCAAGGAAAACGCGTGGGCGTGCGTGACCGCAGGAAAGCGGGTGGGCGATCGCAAATAACTTTTCCCGTCCGACAAGCGTCCGTATTGCCTCGGAAACGCAATACAAAAACTTGAGCGACGTAAAAATTTGCACGTGTACAGCCTCGTCGTCCGCGTTGCGAAGAGAAAGCCTCGGAAACGCAACACGAAAACGGGGCCGACGCAAATTAACTCGCGAGAATTTCCGGCTGGGCCGAAGTGTGGGTGGGCAAGGAAAACGCGTGGGCGGGCGTGACCGCAGGAAAAGCGGGTGGACGATCGCAAATTAACTTTTCCCGTCCGACAAGCGTCCGTATTGCGCAGAGCAAGCCTCGGAAACGCAATACAAAAACTTGACCGACGTAAAAATGCACACGTGTACAGCCTCGTCGTCCGCGTTGCGAAGAGAAAGCCTCGGAAACGCAACACGAAAACGGGGCCGACGCAAATTAACTCGCTTGGGGTTTCATTTCACAAATTAAGCTTCCTTTTATTCACTTCTTTTATATTTCCCTAACCTTCGCACTCAGTGTGGGCTTTTTCCCTTTTCTGAACTTACTACTGCCTGATGGTACCGTCCGCGTGTCCCTTCCGCTGGTGCCCGCTGGTCCGTTCGGCTCAGCTGCCGGAAAAGAAAGAGAGCGATCTCGGCCGATCGCTGTGCCACGTACACATGCTTTTGCGCCTAACAGCACGCTTGCGCCTAACAGCCCGCAGGGATGCTCTTAACAGCAAGATTTACACTTAACAGCCCGCAGGGTTGCTCTTAACAGCAAGTTTGCATTTAACAGCCCGCAGTGCTCGTTTACGGGTGATTCCGATAACTTATCGATACTATTGGCATTCGCCCCGACTGGCCAGCTGACCGATCCTGCTGATCAACACTGGCCAACATTTCAAGATTAGGTTTAACTCTTATATGTATATTTGAGATCTTAAACTTAAAATAAGGCCTTCAATGGCAGGAACATAATAACGCCTTTCCAAAGGCTGAGAGGCTGGGAATAATATGTAGGAATGTGGGCCGCCTTAAGCGTCCTCACAATTGTTTTCCGAACCCTGATTCTTATAGTCTATTTACACTGGGGTGGAGTTATGGAGTTTTGGAGTTATGGGGTTATTGACATAACCCTGTTTTTTTTACATAGGATGTGTATAGGCAACTAGATGTGGGCAGAAGTGGGGTACTTTTAGGGTCTTTGGTATTTCGGAGTATTTTTTTGTATATTTCGGTATATTTTGTATTTATTTCCTATCGTTGAAGGTCCATCCCTAGTCAAATGAACAACACAAACAACAAACACTAGATGTCATTACTCGATATTTGGAGTTAACCAAGTGGAAACACTTTTTTGGAGTAATCGGGTTATTGGCTCACTCGATAGGTTACCCCACACAGTGTGACTAGACTATTATACAGCATCACCGGCAGGTTATCTTATTTTATTAATACATGAAGCCCTTCTTTGACGTTCTGCGATATGGTCTTCCATTTGTTGCGCATTTGAAGCTCTTGAAGGTGCTTAAGTCTGGACACTAATTCCCATCTTTTTACCACTGTTTTGTTGGTTGGGTAGAGATTTACATCGGGTGGTCCGTTAGAGGCTCACCAATCAGAAAATGGCCTGGGGTTAATGCAGACACATCCGTAGGATCGGATTAAGAATTGCTTCGACTTCCACCATTACAGTGTTAAGCTCCTCAAATGTCAATGATGCGGTGGCTGTAACTGATACTAGTAACCGTTTCGCAGATTTGACTGCAGCTTCACACAGCCCGCCGAACGATGGAGCTTGGGGTGGTATGAACTTAAAATCCACCTGTCTCTGATTGCAATTGTGGATGATCTGGGCTTGTGCCTTATCCGTGAAGATCGCTTCTTCTAAGGCATTTAGTTTATTGTTGGCGCCGACGAAGTTGGTTGCATTATCACAGTGGATGGTCTGACACCTTCCACGTCGACTCAAGAACCGTCGAAGAGCACCTAAGAATGCATCTGTTGTTAGGTCACTTACCAACTTTAGATGTACTGCCTTTGTAGCGAAACAGCAGAAAACTGCAATATACGCCTTGTCTGGTCTCTTTCCACGGAGTTTATGGTGAATCCAAATTGGCCGGCAGTAATATTTTTAATTAAAGAATGGTCAAGCTTTTGTTCCTCGGTCGACTGGCAGATTGCCCATTATTTGTTGCATTAGTTTGGGCCGTGCCTTTGTACACTTGACACAACAGTGTATAATGCTTATCGTTATTGTTTTATCACTGATAATCCAATATTGCTGTCTGGCAATGGCTCTTAACGCCTGCGCACCGCAATGCACGTTCTATTCATGCATTTCTCGCAACAGCATTCTTACTATTGGATCATTGTAAGAAAGCAAGATTTGATGTTTTGCGTTATACGGGAGTTTAAATTCTTCTAATCTCCCTCCGACTCTGATGAGGCTATCCTTGCCGATCATGGGTGATAGAGAGACGAGACCGCTCTTTTTGTCCACTGCCTTGTGGGCAACAAGTTGCTTGTACTCACATGCGAAGTCAATTTTCTGAATGGTGCGCAGTATGATAGTACGAGCGTGAGATAATTCACAAATGCAAAAGGTGGTTGTACTTGATCTGTTTCTTTTGTAACAGAAAGGCATCATATATGCCACAATTCTTTGTAGTTTTTGAAAACTATTGCTATGGTTGCCATAATAGAGTTCTTCCCCTGTCTGATCCTGACATGCTGGAAGACTAACTTGTTTTGTTCGCCGTTCAAGATCACTTGGACCTATTACGGGCATCTTGATCCATTTGTCACTTGAACCGTGTAAAAAAAGTGGTCCATACAGCCAGAGGGTATGTTCTGATAATTTGCTGGCTGCAATTCCTCTTGATAGCACATCTGCTGGGTTGTTTGCCGAGGACACGTGTCGCCATTGAGATGGATCTGAGACAGCTTGGATTTTTGCTATACGATTCGAGACGAACGTGTGGTAAGGGCCGACGATGCGTTTATCCAGGACAAAACTACAGTTGAGTCAGTCCAGAAGTATCCAGAAGCCCTTTCGATCGGTAATCGCAAATCCTTTCTTACTCTGTGTGTTAGTTTCGCCCCCAACAGCGCGGCACATAGTTCAAGGCGGGGCAAAGTTTCTTTCGCGGATGGAGCCACTCGTGACTTGGAGCACAGAAATCGTACCGAAATTTAATTGTTTTTGTAGGTAGCTCTTATATACACTGCTGCTCCGTATGCACGCTCTGATGCATCCACAAATGTGTGTACTTCTTGATGGACTGGAACCTTTCCATTATAGATATGCCTAGTTTAATGCTTGCAGATCCGATCGATAGTTCTTCCAATCATTTTGAAGCTCTTGAGGGAGCTAATCGTCCCAACTGAGGTTCAGTGCCCAAAGCGTTTGCATTAATATTTTTGCCTTTACTACCACGCACAGTGGCCGATTTGGCTGTTTTAGCTTAAGATTAAGAACATTTTAAACCAGGGACCGTAAATAATCATTATTTGAGATTTTTATTTTAAAAGGCCTACTGAGGTTTTTACAAGTTTTAATCAACAATTTAACTGGTTTTTATGCACTTTATAGACATGAACAAATAACAGTTAATTTGATTTCCAGATTTGTTAAAATGCATATACTTTGTGGACAAGAGTAAAAATAACGTTATTTTTGAAGTTTAAAACAAACTATCACAGTAGTCTTTTTAAAATAAAAATCTCAAATAATGATTATTTACGGTCCCTGTTTTAAACTGTTAAAAACAATAAAAATTTTTTTTTCTACCGATAGTAAAATAGTCATTTATTGAAAAAAAAATAGTAACACTGAAAAATTCGATAAACGAGATCAGCTGTTAGCCCTCAAAGTCAACAAATGGTGTCACTAAACTTCACAAAGCGCATAGCATCATTGATGCACCTATTTTTATAATTGCAAAATTTGGTTGGATTTCACCTGTTTTGAAACAAGTTCCCCATTTTCTTAAAGTTCAAGGTATGTAGTAAAATAAAATGAATGTTTTGTGTCCTGTGAGTAGATGTTGTATTTGTAGTTTTAGTTTAAATCCACCTATGTTTGTAGCCCGCTTTTTGAAAGAAAACTTCAGCTTCTGTAGACTAAAACTTTGTGAAGCCCGTCCCGGCCAGCAAAAAGAGAATATCTGGGGTAAACTATGGTTCGTCCAGTGTGTAAATTATTCAAGATCAGCTGCCCTTACGTGCCCCTGCTAAAGTTTGGGATATTTTCAAAAAGGTCTAAATTTACTTTTGGACTACAATAAACAACAAGAAAATGTCGATTCAGAATCGGAAAATTGAAATAGTTTCTTTTTTTGTAAATACTGTAAATATTGTATCAATTAGATAAGGTAACACTAAGAAACAACACATGTAATTATCGATAAGAAGATGAATCGATTGTGTACGAGCGATGTGAGTGCGATGACTAACGACAGAGAACCAACCAGAGTGGACGTGAATAAGAATAAAAGACGAAAAAATAAGAAGTTTACATACCAGGTGTGGGGTAAAAGGCGCGTACAAAATATAACTCATTGGTCATGAGATATAGTGACATAATAGAGAAGACGAGACCTGAGCTGAAAGCTTTTCTGGAGCGGGAGAACGTATTTTTCCAAGAAGACGCCACCATCCGTCAACTACGCGTGGCGGCGAAAACCATAATGGACAACCTGGAGAAGCCAAGCCTGGAGCATTTGGAACTTGAGAAGCTTGACCTAGAGGAGCTGAGCTTGGAGGAGGCATCGTGTGGAGCTGCAGAAGTTTCTAGAGCAGACGGCGACGCTTGTGTTGGTGGCGAATTGGAACGTGAGCAGAAAGGAGTAGAGGTGGAGAAACATCGATGTTTTTCGATGTTACATCGATGTTTGCCTGTTAAAACATCGAAAACATCGATGTTTCTCCACCTCTAGAAAGGAGACGGCGAAGAAGTTCTGGAAAGTTCTAATATGGCGGCTGCACACGTGCAGCGCTGCGATCGAATTGCTGCTTGTGATGAAAGTCTCGCAGTTACGAATGTTGCAAGTGCGGACATGCATCGTGATTTGATGGCGGAGGAAATTCTGGAAAGTTCCGATACGGCGTCGGTGGACGGGCAGCATCGCGCACGAGTGTCGGCGAGCGTCGAGGCAGAGCTACAACACCTACAGCAAATCGAGAAGCTGTACGCTGCGCGTAAACGTGTGGATGATTTGGAAAAAGAGTTGAACCGAAATAAATTAACTCAAGAAACCGACATCGATATCAGTGATCTGGACGCCCTAAAGGCGGCTGCATACGTGCAGCGCTGCGATCGAATTGCTGCTTGTGATGAAAGTCTCGCAGTTACGAATGTTGCAAGTGCGGACATGCATCGTGATTTGATGGCGGAGGAAATTCTGGAAAGTTCCGATACGGCGTCGGTGGACGGGCAGCATCGTGCACGAGTGTCGGCGAGCATCGAGGCAGAGCTACAACACCTACAGCAAATCGAGAAGCTGTACGCTGCGCGTAAACGTGTGGATGATTTGGAAAAAGAGTTGAACCAAAATAAATTAACTCAAGAAACCGACATCGATATCAGTGATCTGGACGCCCTAATTCAACCGTTTTCTGGGGACAACGGATACCCTGTATTACGTTGGATCGACGACTTTTCAAATATAATGGATATATATGAGGTGCCGGAGAAAAAACGTTTTATTTTCGCTAAACGATTGTTGACCGGATCTGCAAGAGCATTTATGAGAGAAGCAGCAGCTCTAAATTGGCCGAGGTTGCGAGCAGAACTAATAGCAGTTTTTGACCTCAAGCTCACTGCATTCGATGTGTTCAAGCAGCTAGAAGCCAGGAAGAAATTACCTGGAGAAAGTGCCCTGCACTATTTTTTTGCTATGTGCGGCATTGGGCGACAGGTGGATCTGGCGCAAGAGGATATCGTCCGATTTATTGTCGAGGGATTGGGAGATCAGTCTGGAAAGGCGTCTGCAATGGCTTACTGCACTTCTTTGCACGAGCTTCGTCAGAAAATTATGATTTATGACAAACCAATACCAGCAAATACCAGCAATGCCCCAAGCAAGAGGTGTCAACAAGGACGGCGCTGATGCAAAATGAAGAGGAATCTGGATCAGAAGAGTTGATAGCGGTTCAACCAATCAAAATTTGAGGATTGCGCGGTGAAAAGGGAAAATATATTTCTACTGTAAGTTTATTTGATACTGGTAGTCCGGAAAGCTTTATTCGTAAGTCTTTAATTCCAAAAAATATTGTTTTGAGTTTAAAAAAATCGAAGTACGCTGGTTTAGGAGGACCGCGACTATCAATGTGGGGCATTGTGAAGGCCTCTGTTAAGTTTTACGCAAAGACATATTTTCTTTTCTTAAATATAATCGATGATAAAATATTACCATACCCTGTACTGATAGGAAGAGACTCACTTAAAATAATGAATGTTCAATTAGTTCATAAGGCTAAGTACAAGTCATCCTTAAAATTAATAAATATTAATGCTGTTAAATCAAAAGACTCTCCCCTTTTCACCGCGAAGATAAAACCAGCGCATAACTTTAACAAAAATACTAAAGTAAATTCTAATTTAAGCCATAATCCCAAATTAGGTTTAGATAATGAAAGTTTTGGAGAAATTCTGAATGCTGACAAGGATGCGCAAGGATTCTTGAACCCTATAGAACCATTTTTAGACGATTCTTTTGAAATAGGAACTGAGTTTGGGTTAGATTCAGCAAAGATGTGTGAACAAGTTGTTCAAACGCATTATGTTAGTAACCAATACGATTATAACACAGCACCTAGATATCGGATGTCCATTAGATTAACCGATACCACTCCGTTTTACTGTTCTCCGAGACGTCTGTCTTACTTTGAGAGAGAAAAAGTTGCGGAGATCATTGATGATTTGCTTAAGAAAAACGTAATACGTCCGAGCGCTTCACCTTATGCGTCACCTTTAGTCCTTGTGAAGAAAAAGTCTGGTGAAATTCGAATGTGCGTTGACTACCGAGGTTTAAACAATCGTGTCGTTAAAGATAATTTTCCTTTGCCTCTTATTGAAGATAGCCTGGACTATTTGGAAGGAAAGTGTTGTTTCTCTATGATTGATTTTAAAAGCGGATTTCATCAAATAGAGGTCGAAGAAAAATCTGTGCCGTATACGGCGTTTGTTACCCATCAAGGACAGTATGAGTATCTGAGGATGCCTTTTCGATTGAAGAATGGTCCTGCAGTGTTCCAACGATTTATTTCGGAAACGTTTTCAGACTTTATAAGAAAGAAGAGCCTAGTAATTTATATGGACGATATAGTTATAGCGACAAAGACAGTATATGAGCACTTAGAGATTTTAAGAAAACTTTTGGATCGTATTAGTGAATATAATTTGGAGATAAATAAGAAGAAATGTGTATTTTTGAAGAAAGAATGTGAGTTCCTGGGGTACAGTATTAGTAAATATGGTATTAAACCTAGTAAATCACATTTGGAAGCTTTGAGAAATTTTCTTGTGTCCCAAAATGTTCATACCTTTCACTCGTGTTTAGGATTCTTTTCGTATTTTAGACGTTTCGTCCTATCATTTGCGCGAATAGCTAAACCCTTGACAGAGTTATTGAAGAAAGGAGGTCCTTTTCCACTCAATGAAGAGCAATTAAGTGCACTTAATGAATAGAAGAATGCTTTAGCTAATCCACCTGTCTTAGCCATTTTTAGTCCTGGTCGAGAAACTGAGCTCCATACAGATGCCAGTTCACATGGGTTTGGTGCTATATTATTGCAGCGACAATATAATGGAAAAATGCATCCTATTTCGTTCTATTCAGGTAAAACCACTGCAGCAGAATCACGATACCATAGTTTTGAGTTGAAAACACTTGCAATAATAAATGCTTTGCTCCGTTTTAGAGTATACCTTGAGCACAGGCCGTTTAAAATAATTACGGAATGCAATTCGTTGGTGCAGGCACTTAGTATAAAATCTATTACCTCTAGGATTGCCAGATGGTCCCTTGAGTTAGAGAATTACGATTACTCAATTATGCATAGACCCGGTGTGAATATGGCCCATGTTGATGCCTTGAGCAGACAAATAGAAGTTGTGAAGCTGTTAAAGAGTAGCGAGTTCGCCAATGATAAAGAGTTATTAGAAAACCTCGTAGAGAACCGTAGAGACCACTGTGTAGAGAACCCTAGAGACAAACTTTTAGAGAACTATAGAGACCTTAGAACCGTAGAGAACCGTAGAGACGAACCTTTAGGAACCCGTAGAGACAACCTTAATGGGAGCAGTGGAGATAGCATTATTGAAAGCCTTTTAGAGATCCGTAGAGACACTTCTGTAGATACTGTTAGTTGATAGCTATAGTAAAGACCCCTTGGAGAGAATACGTGCCTTGTTAGAGAATCTTCATGAGGAAGAAAAGGAAGATAAAGCTAATGGGAATTACATGGACGGTAGTAAAATGGCCTGGGGAAATGATAAATCGGAGTCTCGTGAGGGCACTTTTCTAAAATCAATACCTATAGTAGGAGTCGTAGGAGCAACACCTGACGACGTAGACCTGATTCTTCAAACTGAGCAAATGAGAGATCAAAATATAGTTCGATTGAGAGAGGAACTAGAGAGGGGACACTTGCGTTCCTTTGAGTTGAGGGATGGACTAGTATGTAGAAAGATTGGCGACGAGGCTTATTGTTTGTATGTGCCTGTCTGTATGAAAGAACAGCTTATTAGGAAATCTCATGAAAAACTAGGACACTTGGCAGCGGATAAGTGCGTTAAAGATTTAAGAAGAACCTATTGGTTTCCAGAAATGAGAACTAAAGTTGAGCATTTTATTAGAAATTGCCTGGCGTGCATTTTGCATTCAGTGCCGAGATCCATTCATGATAGAACCTTGCATAGTATTCCAAAACCTTGTATCCCGTTTCATACACTCCATATAGATCATTTGGGCCCCTTACCGAGTATAATTTCAAAGAGAAAACATCTGCTAGTGGTTATTGATGCTTTTACCAAGTTTATCAAACTCTTTCCTGTAAATACACCTAGTACAAGAGAAGCGAGGGATGCGTTGAGTAAATACTTTGATTTTTATAGTCGACCCCAAGGAATCATATTGGACCGCGGTACTTGTTTTACGTCCCTCGAGTTCACCACCTTTTGTCAAGAACGGGACATTGAGCACATAAAAGTAGCTACGGGAGCACCTCAAGCTAATGGCCAGGTAGAGCGTGTGAACCGCGTGTTAACGCCCATGTTAGGGAAATTAGCAGAACCTCTTAGTCAGTCCGATTGGTATAAGCTACTTAATAAAGTCGAATACGCAATTAATAACGCAGTGCATAGTAGCACCCAAGTACCGCCAAGTGTTTTGTTGTTTGGAGTAGTACAAAAGGGACCTATAGTGGATGAGCTTTCTGAATACTTGAAGAATAAATTCAATAATGAACCTAGAGATCTGGTCAGCATCCGTGAGCACGCGGCTGTCAATATTCAGAATTCCCAAAAGAGAAACGAAGAGTTATATAGTAGAAAGCATAGAGCTCCTCGAGAATACCAAATAGGCGATTATGTGGCTATAAATAAGAAGTTTGCTCCTAAGTACCGTGGACCTTATAAGATAAGTCGTGTGTTTGATAATGATAGATCCGAGGTCGTTGATATTGATGATTGCCAGTTAACGCAAATGACATTTAGAGGTGTTTTAGAACCAGACTTAAACCTTGGATAAGTAATGTTAATGAAACTGTTGCCCTTTGTTTGTAAAGATCGTGGTCGATCTGTAGCCAGGTCGGCCGAATGTAAATAGTGTAAATATTGTATCAATTAGATAAGGTACAACTAAGAAACAACACATGTAATTACCGATAAAAAGATGAATCGATTGATCGATTGTGTACGAGCGATGTGAGTGCGATGACTAACGACAGAGAACCAACCAGAGTGGACGTGAATAAGAATAAAAGACGAAAAAATAAAAAGTTTACATTTTTAAATAGCATCTTTAAAAACAAAATAAATATTTAATTAAAGAAATAAAAAACTAAATAAAAAAATTTTTGTTTTAAATAAAAAAATTAATTTTTTTTAAAGTGCTTAATTTTGGGTTGACATTCCATAAAAAATTCAAACTTGGTAAAATTATCGTAATTTTTTATGATATACTATTTATTAAGCTAAAACAAACAAATCGGCCACTGTGCCACGGGGGCAAATAGTCCAAGTGGGTCAAAAATTTTTGCTGACTCGGAACTTATTACGCGTTTGGTGATGATTGACGCCTCGCTTTTCTGGGATCTCCCACACAGTTGATTCCAATGTTTCGTCTAGCTTGACGGTTTTGATGGTGTCTGCTTCAAGAACGTCTGTTAGAATTTGCCCATTATTGGAGCACCATTTTCGGAGCTTGAAACCGGTAACAATATTTTATTTAATTCCTTTTAAATTTTGACTGCATCCGCAACGCTGTTTGCTCCAGTGAGACAGTCATCTACGTAGAAATCGTGCTTTAGAACAGACTATCCAAGCGGGAATTTATCCTTTGCCTTCTCGGACAAGTAATCTAAGCATTTTGTTGCCAGGAATGGGGCTGACGTTGTACCGTATGTGACGGTTTTGAGCCGGTAATATTTAAGATCATCTGATGGATTCTTTCTCCGGACGACTAGTTGATGATACGTCAGGGTGTATCAACACCTGCCGATAAATTTTCTCTATGTCCGCTGTAAACACGTATTTATGATTGCGGAAGCGTAATAGAATTGCTCGAATAGAATAGCTCGCTTTGCACAGTGGGTCCAGCATAGAGAATGTCGTTCAAAGACTTGTTGCTGGTGGTTTTGCATGAAGCCTCGAATACTACCCTCAACTTTGTTGTACTGCTTTCCGGCTTTAGCACACAGTGGTGTGGAATGAAGTAGTGATTAGCGGGTATATCTGTTTGGTGCACTTGTTTCATGTGTCCGAGTGCTTTGTATTCATCCATGAAGTCCACGTAGCCCTTCCACTTCAGATGACGTTCTTCTTTCCAGAGCCTGAAATCTATTCGTGGCTGTTTTCTGTGATGCCCCCAGGGCTGAAGATTGTTCAGAAAATGGGAGTTTCACAACATATTTGCCATCCTTTGCCACTCCCAAGTTTCCTACGAAGTGCATTTCGCAATGAGCCTCTATTGGTGATCGATGCCTTTCCTCGGTTTCAAGATTTTTTAGAGTCCAGAATCGTTCCAATAGTGTGTCGACTTCTTCGTCTGTAGCTGCGGCGGCACAAAACGCCGCTGAATCGTGATCCGAGGAGATCCTTTCGGCAATGATCCATCCAAGTTTTGTATTCTGAACAACTGGTCATCCTGCCTTTAGTATAGTCTGGTTTGGCAGCAGCATTGAATAGTAGTGCTCTGCTCCGATAATCATGTCAATCTTTCCTGGCTTATCGAAATTTGGATCGGCTAGAGCTATGTTGCTTGGGATTTGTTGGCTTGCCGAATTTAACTGATGCGCCGGTTGATCAGCTATTATGTGTGGTAGGACAAAGGCTTCAACTTCTTGAGTGAAGGCGTTATGCTTTGTTTTTTTTTGAACATTTGCTCTTGCTTTACTGGTTTTTGGATTGCCTCCAAAGCCCTCGATCCGTAGAGAAGTTCCATGAAGTTTCAGTGATAGTACTGAAGCCATTCGTTCGGAAATCAGATTTATTTGTGAGCCTGAATCTAGTAGCGCTCTGAAGGTAGCAGCTTGACCATTGCTAGCCTTCACTGATACTTTCACTGTGGCCAGCAAGTTAAAATTCTTGTTGCTTGCTGCTCCTTCAGTAGGTGAATGTTGTTTGGATGATGCACCTGATGTAGTTTCCAGATGCAACACAGTATGATGTTTCTTGTCGCACTTAAAACACGGGCGACCTCGGCAATCCTTTGCCTTGTGGTCATTGCTGAAGCAGATGACACACAGTCTTTGTTTTTGTACCCAATTAACTCGTTCGGGTGTTGCTTTGCTGCGAAAGTCATCGCATTAATAGAGCCAGTGATTCCTTTTGCAAAATTGACCCTTGGACCTTGGACCCTTCTGTTCCTTTCTTGATTGTTGTCCCTTTTTTCCTGTTCCAAGAACTCGGATGCGCTGGTCCAGAAAGCTGAGCAGTGTGTCGAGACCCTGTAACTCTCGTGACCCATCTAACAACATCTCGTATAGGGCTCTGCTTGCAAGATCCAATTTTTGCTTGATGATGGCAATCAATATTGTATCCCAACTTGATACATCGATGCCCAGTCCCTTTAATGATGCTAGAGACTCGATAGTTGTAATGTACAACTCTTTTAATGACCGTTGATCGTCACTAACTGTGTTTTGATGCAGGAAACGATTGAAAATCGTGTCTGCAACATGTCGGGGATTGTTGTAGGAATCGACTAATATACCCCAGGCGCTGAGGTAATTTTGTTCCTTAAGATCGATGTGTCTTATCAATCTTTCAGCCTCTCCATTTACGGTGCTTTTTAGGTACCACATTTTCCGTACCGTCGGCATTTCCGTACCATGCATTTGAATAAATCAAAAAACTGAGTCCATTTGAGTAAGTCCCCATCGAATTTGGGGATGTTGACTCTGGGCAAATGCATATCTTTATTGCTAGAGGAGTTTGATTTTGCTCCTAAGATATCTTGAATTTCCTTTTCAAGTTTTAGGAAGGATTTCATGTCATATCCTCCCTTGCTTGAATCATCGTATTCTTCATGTACCGAGAAATGAATCTCTTGCGTTTGCGCCCATTTTATCAAATCACTTGTTACGGTCTTTCCCGAACCTGAATACTCTTTCAGAGCGCGCTTAATAGAATCTGATATTGACTCTATCGTGGGCTGCTGAATGCTTGCAGGGTTACCAGTTGATGATAAATTTTGAGATTTCTTGACTGATCTCCTCTTGCACGTCTAGTGCTTCTGTGACTGCTTGCTCATCCATGTCACTCATATTTATTACCTTGTGTTTAAAACTTCTGACCCGTTGGGAGTGTTTTATTTGCTTGAATAGCTGGATACACTCCTATTCGCAACCGAATTGGTCAAAGAAGCTTTTATGAATGATTTGGGTGAATTTGATGACAGCAACTGTGGTGCTGAGTTCTCGTATTCTGAGAATGTTTGATTAACAACTTCGAGAATGTGTCCGGGATTGGATGATCTAAATCCGTTTACCGAGATCACAGAAACGATTTTATTAAATCGTTGACGGAGCTGGTCGCCTTTTTGACCAGTCTTCCAACTTCCTGAGTCGACTTTGCTCAGGTGTCCTTAATCGCCTTGTTGACGACTTGGGCAAACGGACTTGTATGGAAGATATCTCCAACGTTGTGTTCTAGGGTGTGATTTCTTGGTGAGATCACGTCGGGGTCACCAAAATGTTTATTGATTGGCTTAGATGCCTGGCATACAGTACATAAACTGTCTGCCTAAAGTCGTCGCAACATACAGTACATAAACTGTCTGCCTAAAGTCGTCGCAACATACAGTACATAAACTGTCTGCCTAAAGTCGTCGCAACATACAGTACATAAACTGTCTGCCTAAAGTCGTCGCAACTAGAACTTGAACCAGTTGGACTAAGGATTGCATATGAGGATCTGAAGACTAGAGCGACAGCCTCTGTTGAATGCAAAATGAGTAAAACTTGATCGTAGGAGCCAAAATTTTTACTGATTTTATTGTATAATTTTAACGGTATTTATAGGTAAAAAGTGCATAGGTTAACAGAATAGGTATAAAGCAAAGTGTCGGTTATTATGCATTATTGGCAATGGGAGCAAACCAAGTTACAATTCAGCAGAATAAGCTTGTTCCAATAAGTGGGTCATTGATAATGTTGCTGACGGCTTGACCCGATATATGATACTTTAGAGCGCTGACTTATAACTATTGCTGCGACTGAACAAAATTGTTTCTTAAAAACTTCAAGATATAATGATAAATTAATACTACAAATGTTTAAGAAAAAAAAAATGCTTATTAAGTCAAATCAATTTATTTTATTTATGATTTTTGGGTAATTTGTTTGTTTAACTTATAATATTTAATCATAAGATTAAGGTCTTCTTTTTGTAGTACCGGCAGCATATGACACTGGCATGTGTCTGGTCCAGATGAAGCATCATCGTCTCTCCAAGGGCAAAGTTTGTAGTGGAATCCAAACTTTGAATGGATCAACTCTTTTTCCTCTAAGTCCTCCAGAGTAGCTTGTAGATATTCCATTCTTTGTTGGTGTTGTTCGAAAAGCACTCCTTCGCATTGCATTAAAAGTACTTCTATTTGTAGAGCGTACAATTTTTTTGATGTTTCGTTACGCCTTAGTACCTAACCGTCGTATACTAATTCATTTACCCAAAATTACAGAATTACCCAAAATTTTATACTTATAAATATTACTAACAATACATGTAGAGCGAAAGAGATAAGAACATACCTTAATTATAGATATATATAAGTACATAGACCAAAATGTCATTCAATCCATGTAATTCTTGAGATTGCGATAAGATAGAGAGAGCAGTATTATCTATCTCTTTTCATATTTATATAAATATGTCAATAAGTTATGTAAAAACAAGGTAGCATGACGCTATATAAGACACTCTTTGTATAGAAAATGCAGTTTATTTTTTCCAACATCGAAATGGAAAAGTTTCATTGTGAAATGTGTTCAGAACCAAAATCCTTTACTACTCGAAACGGGCTGAAAGCGCATACCTCACACCAAGTCGGTCGTGTTTTTCATTCGCTCCTAAAGTCTTTTCGAATTCACTAATAAAATCTCATATTTGATAATCTATAAGATCTATAAAGAAACAAGATAGTTCCATATTATCGTCGTATAACATTTCAAACATAGACGTACGAATTAATATCAACATAAACCAAAACAAAAACAAAGCTTTGCATAACTCCGCGTTGCTGCCGCTTGTGTTCTGTTGTTGTTGACACTCTCCGTTGCTCTCCGAATCGTGCTTCTCTAATCTTTCGAACGCGTATTCCTCTCTGAGCGGTCATTGCCTCTCTAACGGTACTTCCTTCGCTGTCTGCTTTGTGCGTGCTGCTGAAACGGTTGCTCGGATAATCAACGGCTCTCCTGCCTAATATTTCTTGCAGTCTCTTTCATCGCTCATTAATCCGAGCTCGCCTACTTGGTCTTTAAGTTCCCTTAATCTTTTTGAATCTTTTAACTACCAATATGAGTGTACCGTGCACTGCGAATACAAACGTAGGAGAACTTATTAAGTCGATGAAGAAAGGAACGCAATGACTTTTAGCGAATTAGCCTTGGCAGAGCACTCATAGGATATGAGGTGATAAAGTTCATTATAGTTATCACATAGGATTCGGAAGGGGTCGAAACGGGAGTAGTTTGACCTGCACACAGGAAGTGCTAATGGACGGAATCGGCGAGTAGCTCTGCAAGGAACGTTCCAATTGAGGGTGGCTAACAGATCAACTGAGTCGACGGCGCCACTGATGAGTTTGTGAAGTAATATCACACCATAACAGGTCCGACGATCCTTTAAGGTAGGTAGATCCAAGAGACGCAACCTGTCTCAATAAGAAGGCAAACGGCGTCCCTCCTCCCAGTTTAAGCCTCTTAGTGCAAACAGGAGAAATTGCTTTTGGACGGATACTATCGTATTTTGATAGTGCTCATATTGTGGAGACCAAACACTGGAGCATTACTCAAGTGTAGGACAAATTAAAGAGACGTAAAGGAGTTTAGTGGTGAAAGGGTCATCAAATTCCTTAGACCAGCGTTTTATGAATGCTAATAAGCATTTAGATTTATTGGAGATGGTACTGACGTGGCGATTAAAACAAATCTTGTGGTCAAATAGGACACCAAGATCAAGAACAGTATCAATGCGTTTAAGTGCAGAGTGATCTATTGAGTATGTACAAATATATGGATTGGATCGATAAAATGACATGGATTTACATTTATCTGGATTAAGCAGTAGCTTGTTGACTAGGCACCAGGATTGAAGGTTATTTAAGTCGAGCTGGAGCTGCATGTAGGAACTAGGTGAGGTCAGATGCATACACAACTTGACATCATCCGCAAACATAAGTACTTTGGAGAACTCAATTACTTGAGAAAGATCATTGATAAATAAGCCAAATAGTAAAGGACTGAGGTGACTGCCGTGTGGTACACCCGAATATACGGAAACAGCTTTTGAATAAATGCTGTTGTACTGGACCTTCTGGTTACGATTTGTTAAATAAGAACGAAGCCATGTCAGTAGAGTTGGAGGAAATCCGAGGAGGAGGAGCTTGTGGAGCAGTAGCTCATTGTTGACCGAATCGAAGGCTTTACTAAAGTCAGTAAAGATTACATCAGTTTGCATTGTGGATTTAAAGCCTTGACTAATGAAGGTCGTAAACTCAAGCAGGTTAGTTGTTGTAGACCGGCACTTTGTGAAACCATGCTGTTTAGAGGATTTTAAGGAGCGACACTGGTGCTGCAGTTGATCGCAAATAAGTTTTTCAAAGAGCTTAGGAATAGCACTAAGTTTGGCTATGCCGCGATAGTTGCTGATATCAGATTTACTACCTTTTTTATGTAGCGGAATAAGAAAGGATTCTTTCCACATAGATGGAAATGTGCCAGTAGCAATCGACTTATGAAAAATCATAGTTTATGGAACTGCAAGTGGTATGGCGCAATGTTTGAGGACACAGCTTGGAACCGTATCGGGGCCAACAGAGAATGATAATTTAATCGTGGATAGGCTACGTAGAACTTCTGCTTCATCAATTAGAGGGTTGAAAATGGCGTCAGTGTGGGATAGCTGGTAGGAGTAGCTACAATTGATTCTGTTATTATTTTTGCAATAGGTGGATTGGAAAAAGTCCGCAAACAGGTTGCCAATATCTTGATCATTCGATGCAGATACATTATTTAGCTGTAGTGATGGAGGCAATTTGTTGGCTTTGCGCTTTGAGTTGACGAAGGAGTAAAATAATTTAGGATTGCTGCGAAATTCGTTTTTACAGCGTAGGAGGTAGCTGTTATAACATTTAGAATTATGCAGGAAGTAGTTGGATTTAGCAACGCTGTATTTGGAAAAATCAGACTGAAGTCCTGTTTTGGCGTACTTCTTATAAAGTTTAGTTTTTATATTTTTTAAGTGAGCCAAGTGTTTGGAAGACACTGGAGGGCTGTTAGAGTTATTAACAACTATGGAAGGGACTAGTTCATCAAATATAGAATAAAGGACATTATAAAAAGTTGAAATGGCCTCATCAAGATGAAGACTATCAAGACAAGACCAATCCACTGAAGATAGGGATCTCGACATTTGCAAATAATTAACATGCCGAAAGCAACGAGTCCGCAATGGGGCCTCAAAGGAATTGGGCACACGAAAAATGCCACTAATGGATAGTTGGTGTGTAGCATGATGAGAGTCCTTGACCAAGAGATAAGTCAATAAGACCGTCGACAAAATCGTTTTGATCACCAGGAACTAGGGCAATTAGATCGACACAAGGAGACCAGGATAGGTACGGAATATTAAAGTCACCCAATATTATAAGATGGTCTGAGTCAGAGACATATGAGGAGATATTCTGGATTGCGGAGAGGTGTCGCATAAAGATCGGAGCCTCAGAGCATGGAGGAATATAGGAGCAGGTTACAAATATGTTGCAGTTAGGAAGACATATTTTGACTGACATGAATTCAATATCATTAACATTGGGAATGGATACAACTTGGGATGATATTTCAGACCTTACTGCAATTAGGACACCACCACCGTTTAGAGGGACGATCACGTCTATAGAGGAAAAAATTATTGGTAAGTATTTCATTATCAGATACCGTGGGATTTAGCCAAGTCTCAGTAAAGGCAATAACGCTGGAATCAAATGCAGCGCTGTCAGTATGCAATCTAGACAGCTTAATGAGAAGGCCACGGACATTTTAATAATGTAATACAAAATCTAGTTTTTTGGAACTGACGGATTTGTATTTATAGATGGTTCTTTCCGATCAAACTCGTGAACAATCGTGTTTACTGGCCATAGTGCAGGATTTAAAGCACGGGAAAAATGTGTATCAGGCAGAATTATTTTAAATAATGAAACTTTTCTTTTGTAAGCAAAATTAAATTTTGTAACAACAAAGTTTTCAGGAGAGGCTTGGAGCTCATCGCTTAGGTGACCTTTAATTTCGTCAATGGTAGTATCAGGCCTTAGACGAGACACAAAAATGGCCTTCTTTGGCATGATTGCTTGTGGCGCTACAGCTTCGAGGCGTCTACGGTTTACGCCTGCTGGATGACCATTATTAACCGCAGCCAGGAGGGGCCTGCGATTTCTTTTGGAGGAACCAGGACCATTATGTACATTATGTACAACCGACGTTACTTGACCAGAGGATACTGGCGGTGCCGTTATAACGAAAGATACCGACGGTATCGCGTTGGCGGATTGTGGAAGGTTGAACTGTACGGCACCAGAATCAGGCTCAGGATGAGAGCCAGGGGCCAGGTCTGCACATACAGACCTAGGAGTTACAAAATTAAGCACTGGAGCAGGAATTGCCAATCTAGTAGGAGACATGGCTGAATCCATGGTAGGGCATAATAATAAAGGACCCGGCAGTGGAGGCACAAGGTTATTTGATGATACGCAGTTTTTATCGATTTCGCTGGCATTGGCAGAAACTAATGAAGCGTACATTAGTGAGCTATTGGAGGAGCCAGGATCCCTCACGGATGAGGGTGGAATAGTAGGAGTAAGATGGTTCATTAATTGGCCAGTTGGAGGAGAAGAAATCTTTTTTGGAGTTTCCCTAATTATTTTTAGCCCATTAAACTGGGACTCAACGGCTATCAGCTTCTCGTGAAGGTGACTAAAAAGCTTTTTGATCTCCCTGAAGCCAGTCCGAGTTTGCCGCATGAAGGAACGCATCTCGTCCGTAATCTCACATCACGCGGAGCAGGTCCAAAGAAATCCAATTCTTTAGGAAATAAGATCACCAATACGACCATGTACGTCGACACCGGCGCACTTACAATGCGCAGTATTCTCACATAGCCAGCACAACAAATAAGTTTCGCCAGCAATAACGCCGTTGAACTCGCATTTTTTGGCTGAGCAGGATAGACTCATTTTTGAATGCACTCAGGTCACTATGCAGAGCAAAGTAAGAGCGGCGAAAGATTAAGGCAACGCTTGAAGAGCAGCGGAATCAAGAGCACAGCTTACTGCTCGTAAGAGCGTAAGTTAGCAGGAGGGCTTGCAATGATCGGTGAGTTTAGGCGACACGCACAAAGCGGAGAGCGGGAAAAGTGCCGTTAGAGTGGTAACGGATCGGCAGCTCCGAGAGGCGTACAGCAGGAGAGCGGGAGAATAGAAACAACAACACAATACTTGCTGTGACAAAGCAGACGCTTTGTTATCGTTTGCTGGCTGATGTTAATATTTGGTTTGTTTATAAATTAAACACGTTTATATTAACTGTCCGATCTTGGATATAATTATAACAGTAGGAGTTTAGGAACCACAGAACTTGTAGTCTAATTTAGCGATTAAATTAAAAATTTTATCATTCAAATAAACAAAAGATTCTGGAGCAACAGAAAAACACGACCGGCTTAGGCGAAGGTTGCGACTGATGACTGTTGGTGATTCCTATTTTTATATAGGATTTCTTTGGACCTGCAGCGGTTGCCTTGATACGGCGTATTGTAGATGTTCAGAGATGTCCATAAACTGGTTACCGCCTTAACTGATAAGGTTTCTAAAGTTGAATCGCAATTCCGTGAATACAAAATTGCGGACGAACCTCCAAAAAGGACAACAACAGCCTTGAGGTGCCGGCAGGTGGGTTCCCATCTATGCTGACCCCAACCGGACATGACCTAGTTTCTCCTACTGCACTAGGCATCCCTGCCCCGGTGCTAAACTTTGTGCCTCCAGCCTCTTTGTCTCTCGTCTTCGTCCTGATACCACCGAAGATGAAGTTAGGGGACATCTATGTGATATGTTCCTTTTAAAATTATTCTTCCAGAATTTTTCTTACTTCGAGCATTAGGTCCTGGATTGTGGCCAGTTGACACCATAGTCCATGAGTTTGCTCGTAAGGAACTATCCTCTGATAAAATTTCTTCGGTTCCAAAAAACTAGATTTCATTTTGCACTATCAAAATGTTCGTGGCCTTCTCAGCAAGCTAACTAGTTTGCATGCAAACAGTGCTGCTTTTTTATATGATGGACGTTGATGCTCTACGAGCAGTACAAACAAGTGGCCCAACGATACCAAGCACGTGCTTGTTACGCGCGGGACCCTTTATCAATTAGGGCAAAAATGCGAGTTCGCGAGGAAAAGACATGAAACCAAATACTACAAATACTACAACTAAGATTGAAGCAAATGAGATAAAATTTTAGTTTTTAATACGGGGATAGATGTTGAAGTGCAAATTAAATGATAAAGATTGTTATAATTTTTACATAGAACACGAAAAGGCTCATGCAGAGTAAAATTTGATGTACATCGAGGCAAATTAAGAGGGTAATAATTTCGTGTTAGTCTAACGGGAACATTAAAAGTTAAACGGTTTACCAGTTCTACGGAATCAATATCACCTCTTATAAGATTTTGCATAAAAATAGTACCAAGCATTATTCTACGGTTTTCAAGTGTAGGTAAATTAAACAATAGAAATCTACTCTGGTAGGAAGGTAGCCTTACGTTTTGATCCCAGTTCAAACTACGAAGGGCAAAAAGAGGAAATTTTTTTTGCACCGACTCAATACGGTCGATGTGCACTTGATGTTGTGGACTCCGAACTGAAGAAAAATATTCCAAAATAGGACGGACAAGGAAGGTAAATAATAACCTGGTTGTATAAGGGTCATCAAATTCCTTTGACCAACGCTTTATAAACCCAAAAACACTCATAGCTTTATTGACAGTGGCCATTATGTGGCAATCAAATTTAAGTTTTGGGTCGAGAAGAACACCTAAATCGTTAATTGAATATATACGGTCGAGTGGTGTATTTTGAAGAGAATAACTAACAAACGTAGGAGTGCCCCTATAAAAAGTCATAACGTTGCATTTAAGGCAGTTCAGATTTAAAAGGTTGTACTCACACCATCCCTGAAAACAATCAATATCTGACTGTAAGTTGAAACCGGACCCTACATCTTTATATGATAAACAAAGCTTAACATCGTCAGCGTACATTTGTACACGAGAATGAGCTACGATAGAGGGAAGATCGTTAATAAACAAAGTAAACAGCAAAGGGCCTAAATGACTACCTTGAGGAACTCCAGATGTCACGTTGATCATTTTAGAAACAGCGCTCTTAAATATAACCCTCTGAGTCCTACCATTCAAGTAACTTGAAATCCAAGTTAATAGATTACGTGGGAACCCAAGCTGATCTAATTTGAATAAAAGGAGAGAGTGGTTAATAGAGTCAAAGGCCTTACTAAAATCTGTATATATAACGTCAGTCTGCATGTTATTCTTATACCCATTTATTACAATAGATGATAGTTCAAGAAGGTTGGTGGTGGTCGATCTTCGCTTAACAAAACCATGCTGACACGGTGATATTAGCGAGGAACATAAATGCTGCAAATGAGAAGTAATAATACATTCAAATGCTTTAGGAATTGCCGACAATTTAGAAATGCCTCTCTAAATCTGGGCATCCGCCTTCGCACCCTTTTTGTGGAGTGGAATAATGAAAGAGTCCTTCCAGATAGTTGGAAAAACTGATGATGAAATAGACATTTGAAAAAGTTTAAGAATCGGTTTACAAATGGTTGAAGCACAAAACTTAAGCACACTCCCAGGGAGTCCATCAGGACCGGGAGAATACGTTGGCGTTGTTGTTGCTAAATCCTGTAAAAGAGAACTTTCGGTAATTACAGAAGTAAAAATACAATTAGCCCTATTTAAGTGGTTAGGGTAGGTAGGGTTTGACCAAGCAGCCGGACTATAAGTAGTTTGGAAAAACTCGGCAAACAAATCCGCAATTTCAGAATCCGACGATGCCTCTTTTGAGTTTAAACGTACCGATGAAGGCAATGCCGAAGACTTACGCTTGGCATTAACGAAGTTATAAAACTGCTTCGGATCATTTGAAAACTCGAATTTACATCGATTTAAATACATGGAATAGCAATGACTGTTGAGAACATTAAAATCTGAACGAGCCACAACATATTTCGCAAAATCAGATGGCTTTCCCGTTTTTTTATACTTTTTATAAGTGTTGGATTTAAGATTTTTAAGTCTTTGAAGCTCATTGTTAAGCCAAGGAGGCCTGTTTAGCTTCGGAGGAAGACTGTCAGGCACGCATTCGTCAAAAAAAGTGTTTAAAACGCTATAGAAAAGTTCAATTGCACTGTCAATATCCATGCAATTGTACAAATCAGTCCAATTATATTGAGAAATCATGTAGTTTAGTTTATTATAGTCACATTTACGAAAGCATCTCCTTTTAGTTTGAGGAACTAAAGGAGAAAGGGTATCAGTACAGGGGAGGCCAATTGTCAATTCCAAAGTTGGATGATATTGGTCTTCAGGTACAACAAGTGCGTCAATTCTAGCTACAGTGACTTCATGCGGATCTAAAACAAAGACAAGATCTAATTGTCTATTTAATGAAAGCTTACTTGCTGTAACGATAATTATAAAAGGCCATCCACAAAATCATGGGCGAATAAAGGAGTAGCGACCAGTGAGTCAGTGGGAAGAGACCAAGAGATATTTGGGAGATTTAAGTCACCCAAAACAATCAAAAGGTCTCTGTTGGAAAGAAAGGATAGAACAGATTTAATAGCAGACAGATGGTGCTCATAAATTATTAAATCAGAGCCAGGAGGAATATAAGAGCAGGTTACAAAAATAGATAAGGATTGAATGGAAACTTTGACACTAACAAATTCAATATCGTTAGGGATATGAATGTTAAGCCTCTCCGATGTTAAACTAGAGGTAACGGCAATCAGAACACCACCCCCCCCCACGCGGGAAGCGATCGGTTTTGTAGGTGTTAAAGTTCATTGACAAAACTTCAGAGTCAGATATCTCTGGTTTCAGCCAAGTCTCCGTAAAAGCCAAAATATCTTCAGTAAATGCAGAGGAGTCAGCATAAAGCTTTGGTAGCTTCATATTTAGTCCTCTAACATTTTGATAAGCCAAAAAAAAACCTGTTAGTTTTTTGGCACAGTGGAAGGCCTATTATTAGGCACAGTGGAAAGCCGATTATTAGGCACAGTGGGAGGCCTGTTATTTGTTCTCGGTTTATTGGGAACAAATTCTTTTATTACCAAATAATCATTAAGCCAAAAGCTTTCAGAAAGTAGTACATTAAACACATCAGGCGGAGCAAATATTTTGAAAGAAGATATCCTACGGGCGTACGAAAATCGAAATTGTTCAACTTCAATGTCCTCGGATGGGAATTTTTCACGTATGAATTCCATAACATTCTCAGATTTGGTATCCGGGGTAAATCTAGAAACAAACAATTGCTTCCTATGTGGAACAACTGAAAGTTTCTTACGCCCCCCAGCAGCTGTCTGAACCTCCCTCGGCTGGGACCCAGAAGCGGTTCCTACTGTATCTACGGTCAGCACCGACTTCTGTGGCTCAGGTTGGCATCCAGAAACAGGGTCACCTCCGGAACTGGCTGTTACCATAGGCACAGGTGGCTCGCTTACCCCTGTGCCGACCGGAACTGCTGCAGCTACCGAGTTCAATGTTTTGTTTTGTTTCACGGTCTTATTAACCGCCCCTGAGCTGGCTTTTTTCCGTTTAGGCGACTCGGTTAATAATAATTTCTTATTATTAAATTGGTCGCAAACTGAGTTGAACCCGTCATTGAGCTGTGTGAAAACTCGTGAAAGGTTTAATAGTCCGTCTCGAGTCTGCCTCATAAAGCTGCTCATTTCGACTGTCATTTCCTTGCAGGACTCACATGCCCACATGAGACCGGTACGCATTTCAATGAAGTCTTTAACTCTGCCAGTAAATCCTGCACATTTGACGTGCATGACCGAATCGCAGTGCCAGCAGATAATAAAAGAATCTTTGGTTGACATCGGAAGAGCACAACTTTTCTTTATACATTTAAGGGCCATTTTATAGGAAAAAAAGATTATTCAAAGAAATAGAAAATAAAATGTGGAAAATATACCTCGAGTAAATTTGGCACTGGGATCAAATTCCAAAACCGCAAAAAACACAACACAGAAGTATAAAAGCGCGAGATCGCGAATTAATCCGAGAGCAAGAGAGCGCGAGAGAAAAAGTGTTCAATCAACTGAGCGTGGCTTGTGGGGCACCAACAACAAAACGAACGAACAGTTACAATGTAAAGCGAGAGAGAGAGACTATGAGAAAAGCACCCAAGAGTCTACAAGAAATTTGGCAGGTTCCGAGAGAGCGAAATTACAGTTATAATAGAGCGGAATAGAGAGAGAGAAAAAGAGAGAGAATACAAGAGCAAATTTAGAGAGTGCAAAATAACACCAACAAAGCCAAGATATTAAACAAATCTAATGGAAATTGTTAAAATAACTAAAACCACATACCCGTTAAACAGGGAGATCTATTTAAAACACTAACGCGATTGTTAGGCAAACTTTGTTAGTAAGCTAAACACAAAACACTTGCGAAAAAATCACAAAAATAAATCAAAAACTCAGAGCACAGGTAAACACAACCGTTCACAAGCGGCGCTAAATCGATTGTGAGCATTATTGCCTTCACAGAGACTTGGCTTAATTCTACCATATCCGATAGTGAAATAATGTCCAATAAATATTTTATTTAGAGGCGTGACCGACCCTCTCGTAGAGGTGATGGTGTCCTAATTGCTGTAAAATCCGACTTATCGTCCCATGTGTTGTCCATTGCTGACACGGCCGATATTGAGTTTATTGCTGTAAAAATATGCATGCAAAGCTCCAACCTCTTTGTAACTTTCTCGTATATTCCTCCATGTTCCGAAGCTTCTACATATTTGCAGCACCTCGCCGCTATTAGGAACATTTCTTCATCCGCTGATGCTTCATATCACCTTATTGTTTTGGGTGACTTCAATATTCCTCAACTATCCTGGCTGCCATATGATGATCTTGCTGCACTAGTTCCCAGCGATCAGAATGATTTCCTAGATGGTCTTATCGCCTTATCCCTTGGCCAAGTAAATCCCATACCCAATCAGAATGGGAGATTCCTAGACCTTATATTTGTATCTGACTTTTGCGATTCCTGAAGACCCCTATCATCCGACACTACAAATTAACATTAATAGTGTGGTTCAGTTCCCAAATACTTCTGAAAAAGCAATTCGGACTCGATGCTTCCGGAAAGTCGATTACTCGCTACTGTCGGCTTCCTTGACCGAAGTGGGCTGGTCTATACTCCAAAATCTTTCGCTTGAAAATTCAGTATCAACCTTTTACAATATTATGTATTCCTTATTTGATAAACTTGTTCCTTCCATTACTCAAAAAAACCTCTACCAGCCCACCGTGGTCATCGAAACACCTGGCTTACCTAAAAAATTTAAAGACGAAACAGTATAAGAATTTCGCGAAAACAGGGCTCCAATCTGATTTTTGCAAATACAGTGTAGCCAAATCCAATTATTTTCTGCATAATTCCGAATGCTAAATAGCTACCTGTTACGCTTCAAATATGAATTCCGCAGTAATCCCAAGCTATTTTACTCTTTTGTTAACTCAAAGCGTAAGTCCAAAATGTTTCCACCTTCTCTTCATTTGAACAACATATTAGCGTCAAATGACCAGGGAATCAGTAACCTGTTCGCGGACTTTTTCCAGTCCACATATTCGCCTTATCCAAATCACCCAAATTCCGATTTCAGCTATTCCTATCAGCTAGCCCACACGGACTCCATATATTGTCCTGTAATTGATGAACGTGATGTCAGTCGCAGCCTATCCTCGATAAAGCTGTCTTATTCTCCAGGTCCCGAATGGTGCCCAGCTCCGTTCTAAAATATTGCGCAGATCCACTTTCTGTTCCATTAACCATGATTTTCCAAAAATCAATCCATCTCTGCACCTTTACGGCTGTTTGGAAGCAGTCCTTTATTATTCCACTTCATAAGAAGGGCAGCAAGTCTGAAACTATGAACTATCGTTGGATAGCCAAACTAAGTGGTATTCCTAAGCTATTTGAAAAACTCATATGCGATCAATTGCAGCATCAGTGTCGCTCCTTATTATCTCCGAATCAACATAGTTTCACAAAATGTCGTTCAACTACAACTAACCTGCTGGAATTTACGACCTACATTAATAAAGGCTTCCCATCCTCTAATCAAACAGATGTCATTTTCACTGATTTTAGCAAAGCGTTTGATTCAGTGTGCCATGAGCTTCTTATCCACAAACTGCGCCTTCTTGGTTTCCCACCAACTCTTCTGATATGGATTCAGTCATATCTTACAGGCCGTTCCCAAAAGGTACAATTTAATAATGTACTTTCAAAAATTGTATCTGTAAGCTCCGGAGTACCTAAAGGTAGCCATCTTGGTCCTTTGCTGTTTGGTCTATTTATTAATGATCTTCCTCAAATTATCGTGGCCTCCAAAGTTCGCCTGGTTCCCACATGCAGCTCCAACTTGACTTAAATAACCTTCAATCCTTCGTCCAACGCTGGAATACTGCTCATGCGTATGGTCTCTACAGTATGAGCACTATCAAGACATGATTGAGTCCGTTCAGAAGCAGTTTCTCCTATTTGCCTTATGTGGTTTGAACTGGGACTCTAGAAGCCGACTACCTTCCTACAGAGGCAGGCTGCGACTTTTGAATCCACCAACTTTAAAGCATCGTCGAATCTTCCTTCACAAGCTCCTTACTGGCGGTGTGGACTCACTTCACCTGATAACGTCCATAAATTGGAACGTTCCTTTTAGACCAACTCGTCGATTTCGGCCATTAGCACTGGAAATTGCTAGGTCAAACTACTCCCGTTTTGACCCATTCCGAGTTTTATGTGACAACTATAATGAATTGTACCACTTATTATCCTATGAGTGTTCCTATGATGTGAATTCAACCAGAGTCATTGCGTTCCTGTCATCCGCAAATAACACTATGCAGCATCAAAAATTAACCTCGATGAATGCTATATTTTTGGATTCGTTACGAATTCCCAAGTTAAACTGCGTTTTCCAAAGAGTTCCCCGACGCAAGGATTCTTAGCAAAAGGACCTCAAAGTTCGAAAAATGCTGAAATTGACCAACTTTGCGGAGCTCTCAGAGGCAAATGGATGCATGGCTTGGTTCGAAGTTAAAGTTTTTTAAAAGATACACCCTTTATCTTTCAAACCCCATACATAAAATAATTTTAGGATTTTTTTTAAGGCAGAAATAAATTACAAAAAACATAGTCAAAAAACTAAAAAAACAAACAGCTGCGGTCAAAATAGTAGCAGTGTTGCCGCCTTGTGTTTTTAAAAGTTTGATGTTGTAATTTTTTCTTATCCAATAAGTCTAATAGTAAAATTATAATCAATACAATATTACCAGGAAAAGATCAATTACAACAACAAACTTTTAAATACACAGGGCGGCAACACCACTACCATTTTGACCGCAGCTGTATACTTTTATGTTTTTTGACTATGTTTTCTAGAATTTGTTTCTGCCTTAAAAAAAATCTTAAAAATTTTTTAAGAATGGGGTTTAAAAGATAAAGTGTGTATCTTTTAAAAAACTTTAACATCGAATCAAACCATGCATCCATTTGCCTCTGAGAGCTCCGCAAAGTTGGCCAATTTCAGCATTTTTCGAACTTTGAGGTCCTTTTGCTAAGAATCCTTGCGTCGGGGAACTTTTTGGAAAACGCAGTTTAACTTGGGAATTCGTAACGAATCCAAAAATATAGCATCCATCGAGGTAAATTTAAAAAGCACTAAAAATGCTGCACAGTGTAATCAATCATATTGAAAATTTCCTGTACATTTTTAAGTCCAATGAGCTGTTCAAAGCTTTATATATATTAATAAATACCTTAAAAATATACAACTTCAACTATCAAAAATCGAAATCTTCCTATTACTGTTGTTATTTCTGTCCTGAAGTATGAAAAATTTGATTGCGAAACAACTATATTATGCACATTCTATTGATACACAACTTCAACTATCAAAAATCGAAATCTTCCTATTACTGTTGTTATTTCTGTCCTGAAGTATGAAAAATTTGATTGCGAAACAACTATATTATGCACATTCTATTGATGCACAACGAAGAGATAAAAAGTATTCGTAAAGCTGAAGAAAATTATCGAATAAATAAAAAGCGTTTATAGAAACTCCCTCTCTTGGGTAGAAGTTGCTGTAGGTCAAAAAACTCCTCGTAGGATAAGATCAGCCGTATCTTCTGGACCAGAAGCATCAAAAACCTCCTGATCCGAGTTTTCAATGATCTCGATATCAGAGTCCTGCGTCTCTGGTATTTTAATGTCAATGTCAAGCTCAATCTCAATACTGGAATCAATAAAATCCACAGACAAATCCATTGATATGCAGTACTGAGGCATTTGAAGAACTGATCCTGAGCAATTTGAGTGGTGTCATATAAAAATGACTAGAATGTTCACTTAACAGGTTGTCATCTACAGGGAGTGCATACAGGCATGTTGTACTCCTAGGACCAATCCGATTGGTTCTCGAATATACGAAGCAGACCAAGACCCCAGTCGAATGATTATTAGAGGGAAAAGGAATACAAGGATATTGAAAGGGGTGAACATTTTTAAAATTTTATTTTTTTCAATTATAAAATATTTTGTTGTTTATTAACAAGGGTATTAAAACTTCGACTTGCCGAAGTTAGCTTCCGTCCTCGTTTTTATTAGTATTGTATAAAATCGTAAATTCGAAAGGTGTGAAATTTTCGCCTGTTTTTGGGTAGTAGTGGAGATATGGGTAAGCCGGGTATGGGATATGGGTAAGCGTAGAGTAAAAAGGTATATTGTATTCGTGCAAAAGTATGTAACAGGGAGAAGGAAGCGTTTCCGACCCTATAAAGTATATATATTCTTGATCAGGGTCACTAACCGAGTCGATATAGCCATGTCCGTCTGTCTGTCTGTATGAACGTTGAGATTTGGGAAACTACAAAAGCTACACTCATAAAAAAAAAATCGAAGAATTTCCTAAAAATCTAGAAAATTCTTTCTTGAATTTTTGCCAAAAGCGACCTCACCTTTGTTTCAAGAAATGGTTTTTTTGAAAGACACCATTAAAACAAGAAAAAATATTTCTTGTTTCAAGAAATTAAATTTCTTAAAACAAGAAAGGATTTTTTAGAAAGCCACCATTAAAACAAGAAAACATATTTCTTAAAACAAGAAAGGCGATTCTTGTTTCAAAGGTGGTTTGTTTCTTGTTTCAAGAAATTAAATTTCTTAAAACAAGAAAGGGTTTTTTAGAAAGGCACCTTTCAAACAAGAAAAATTCTTTCTTGTTTAAATTTCCTTTCAAGAAATTTTATTTCTTGATTTAAGAAATAATATTTCTTGAAAGGAAGTTTTATATTAACACTGAAACCCTAAAAATAAAATGTAGCTTGGTTTTTTCTTTTGCATATTATATTTATTTACATTTAACAACATTTAACTTAACATTTAAACATTTTTAAATAACACATTTTTGACTCAAGAAAACATTATTATTACCCAAGGTCTGTTGAACTTCATATGACCTAAGGTGATCCATTTTCTTGGCCTTTCCTCATCTATAAAAAAAGAGTTATTGGGATATCAATGATTTGTTTTTAGATAAATAACTTTTTTGAAATAATGTAATATTAATAATAGCCAAAATACAAACACGTTGGACAGACGACCGAGAGAGAGGAGCAAGACAGGTAGAAAATGAAGGGTTGAAAATCGAATTTCAGAGAGAGAGAGGCACGGGAGAGAACACGTACATACATACATATATATTTACATACAGTCCTTTGCGCGAAGGGATACCCATGGTGGAACTATACAAGGTGGTCTCGTCAGCTCTGCTGAGGACGTTAAATATGTTTACCTCTCTGTCTCTCTTAGGCGATAGAATGAGATAGCTAGATAGAGACTGACACAAATAACGTCCTCAAAAGAGGGCAGCTCTGGCGACGAGATCACCTTGTATAGTTCCACCATGGGGAGACCGAATGTAAGCAGGGCAGATCGTGTCAGTTTTAAGAAGGTGAAGAGAGAAACGTCGCGACGCGTAGGTCAAGCGAGCGAGAGAGAGGAGCAGAATATGAAAGGGTTGAAAATCGGGTTTCAGATCGGGTGAGCCGCGCACATGCATAGATATTTACATGCATACATAAGTATGTCAAACAAATACAACATATTTTTCTTACCTTACAAAATTAAAACAAAATTACAGCTTCGACAAACAAATTATTTGGCTGATGCAACTGCAGGTATTTTCACTCTGAAAAATAAATAAAATGCGAGTAATAAGATAAAGTTATTATAGAACTGTACACCCACAAATTTATGTACAAATGTATGTATGTACGTAGCTCTTAGCTAAAAAACAATTCACCTAAATTGGTATACGCTTGGTAAAGAGATTTGAAATGTATCCTTTAATTACATACATACAATTGTACGCCCGCTATACAAAAAATTATATACATATTTACATACCTTTGAATATTCGGAAAAAGCTTCACCTCTTATCCGCTTGAAAATCACGTCCATCACTCACGAATTTTGTTCACAACTGACGCTCGGGGGATCAGAGAAGTCGGTAGCCGGGTAGTAGTCGGGCCGACTAGGCCCTTCGTCCTACTTCGTTTTTCTTGTCGTTAACATTCGGCAGCCGAAGGAAGTCAATGGCTACTTTTCTATATTCTAGGGTCTTTTCATTCATATACTCAAAGGTGATTTTGTACTTAAATACGTAGAAAATGTTTTGGCTGCGACGGCAAAACAAACATATGAGATTTTCATTTTTATATTTTTAAGAAAAATTCTTTCTTGAATTTTTTCCATCAAGAAAGGTTTTCTGTATTCAAAGGCCAATTTTCTAATAACAAGAAATTTTTTTTCTATTTTCAAAGGTAGGCCGATTCAATGGCGAGATTTCCAAAATTTAGAAATTAATTTTTATGAGTGTAGAAGGTTGAGATTTTCCACACATGTTCTTGGGCTTCCTACGCAGCGCAAGTTTATTTCAGCCGAGCGCCACGCCCCCTTTAACGCCCACAATCGCCCACTAACGATTTTTAAATGTGTCTGGCGCCCACACCTTTAAAGATTTCCGAATAAATGCAATTTTGTTGTGTATATGTATACCTATTGTTTGCGCACTTTGCGCTTCTTTCATGAAATTTATTGAATAGTGTAAGGCGGGAGCGGGAGCGCAATAAAGCTTTAATCACACTCGCGAATTCGCCCTATCTCTCGCCCCCTTCGTTAAGTTAGGCCTAAGCGTTATTATAACGAAATTAAAGAGTCAGTTGTCATATGATATTCAAAGCGCAAACTCCCTTTCGTTCCTGCAATCACAAGTTTTCGCGTTGCTAATACAAAATAGTATTAAATTTTCATGGTGACCCCGACGTGATTTGTAGTGGAACTGGAGTTGTTATTTTTTTGGTGAAACAAGCAAATCAAGAACAAATAAATCGCGCCGGCTTTTTAAAACACTGAAGTGGTTGTTGCAATTTTTGCCGCTGCTTGTGAATTTGTTGCTGCCGATTTAACTCGCTGTTCCTGTCTACTTTAAGTCGCCAGTTGCTGCCGCTGAAAAATTTTGACCGCTGCAGTTTTTTTAATCGCCGTTAACTGGACCAGTGAAGTTGTTGTTGCCGCTGCTTCACAGTGGTTCCGCTTGTTTGGGAGCCGCGGCCAAAAATACTTCTAGTTTTTATATCATTACGAAGTTTTTCGCAAAGTTCTTTAAAAATATTTTAATTATAGCAAAAAACGAGGACGGAAGCTAACTTTGGCAAGCCGAAGTTTTAATACTCCTGCAGATTTTACGAATGAAAACTTGACTAGAATAGCAACATGAATTAATAAACAACAAAATATTTTATAATTGAAAAAAATAAAATTTTAAAATTTTTCACCCTATTGTTCCTATGATAGATATAGACGCCCGATCGGCACGCGCTTTTACCCTAATAAAGTTATGCATAAAATAATAAGATTTGGAAAGTTTCATGTCAATAGCTTATATTCTGCGCGAAATATCCTGAAAAACGTTAAATTTTTACCGATTTCACCCTATTGTTCCTATGGGAGCTATAAGATATAGACGTCCGATCGGCACGCGCTTTTACCCTGATCATGGTATGCGTAAAATAATAAGATTTAGAAAGATTCTTGTCAATAGCTCTTACACTGAGCGAAATATCTTCATTTTGTGAAAGCTATATCCGATTTTTCCTATGGGAGCTATAGGATATAGACGTCCGATCGGCACGCGCTTTTACCCTGATCAAGGTATGCGTAAAATAATAAGATTTAGAAAGATTCTTGTCAATAGCTCTTACACTGAGCGAAATATCTTCATTTTGTGAAAGCTATATCCGATTGTTCCTATGGGAGCTATAGGATATAGACGTCCGATCGGCACGCGCTTTTACCCCGATCAAGGTACGCACAAAAAAATACGATTTGGAAAGATTCTTTTCAATAGCTCTTACACTGAGCGAGATATCTTCATTTTGTGAAAGCTATATCCGATTGTTCCTATGGGAGCTATAGGATATAGACGTCCGATGTGCACGCGCTTTTACCCTGATCAAGGTACGCACAAAAAAATACGATTTGGAAAGATTCTTGTCAATAGCTCTTACACTGAGCGAAATATCTTTATTTTGTGAAAGCTATATCCGATTGTTCCTATGGGAGCTGTTCCTATGATAGATATAGGCGCCCGATCGGCACGCGCTTTTACCCCAATAAAGTTATGCATAAAATAATAAGATTTGGAAAGTTTCATGTCAATAGCTTATATTCTGCGCGAAATATCCTGAAAAACGTTAAATTTTTACCGATTTCACCCTATTGTTCCTATGGGAGCTATAAGATATAGACGTCCGATCGGCACGCGCTTTTACCCTGATCATGGTATGCGTAAAATAATAAGATTTAGAAAGATTCTTGTCAATAGCTCTTACACTGAGCGAAATATCTTCATTTTGTGAAAGCTATATCCGATTTTTCCTATGGGAGCTATAGGATATAGACGTCCGATCGGCACGCGCTTTTACCCTGATCAAGGTATGCGTAAAATAATAAGATTTAGAAAGATTCTTGTCAATAGCTCTTACACTGAGCGAAATATCTTCATTTTGTGAAAGCTATATCCGATTGTTCCTATGGGAGCTATAGGATATAGACGTCCGATCGGCACGCGCTTTTACCCCGATCAAGGTACGCACAAAAAAATACGATTTGGAAAGATTCTTTTCAATAGCTCTTACACTGAGCGAGATATCTTCATTTTGTGAAAGCTATATCCGATTGTTCCTATGGGAGCTATAGGATATAGACGTCCGATGTGCACGCGCTTTTACCCTGATCAAGGTACGCACAAAAAAATACGATTTGGAAAGATTCTTGTCAATAGCTCTTACACTGAGCGAAATATCTTTATTTTGTGAAAGCTATATCCGATTGTTCCTATGGGAGCTATAGGATATAGACGTCCGATCGGCACGCGCTTTTACCCTGATCGAAATACGCACAAAAAAATACGATTTGGAAAGATTCTTGTCAATAGCTCTTACACTGAGCGAAATATCTTCATTTTGTGAAAGCTATATCCGATTGTTCCTATGGGAGCTATAGGATATAGACGTCCGATCGGCACGCGCTTTTACCCTGATCAAGGTACGCACAAAACAATACGATTTGGAAAGATTCTTGTCAATAGCTCTTACACTGAGCGAAATATCTTCATTTTGTGAAAGCTATATCCGATTGTTCCTATGGGAGCTATAGGATATAGACGTCCGATCGAGTCGGCTTTCAAACTTGATCTGCGTACACATGTTTTAGGACGACTGTGAAAGTTTCAAGGCGCTAGCTTTTAAACTGAGCTCGCAAACGGTATTGAAACAGACATACAGACGGACAGACGGACATGGCTATATTGACTCCCCTATTGATCCTGATCAAGAATATATATACTTTATGGGGTCGGAAACGTCTCCTTCACTGCGTTACAAACTTCTGACCAAAATTATAATACCCTCTGCAAGGGTAAAAAAAATTGGACACATCGCCCGATTATATTCTATAGGTACCATACAAAATATCGGACCAAATTTGAAACTCGTTGCTATTTTCAGTTTCAAATTTTTTTTATTAAAGTATTATTGCATTTAAATCATATTTAAGCGGATAAGAAACCTTGCCTTTTGGTTCTTATCCGTTAGTTTTGATTATAACCTGTAAATTACTTGAAAATTAAAAAAAACCCAATAATAATAATAAACAAAAACACGAAAGAAGAACACAATGAACAGCTGATTTGACCTTAAAGCCTAGTACTCAGTTCGGCTAAGAGTTTTACTAGTCGAAAAATATTAATCTTTTAGTGTGACCGAAGTTTTCGGAGTTCATCCGCAATGCATGTAGCAGGTTCTTTCTCTCAGCAAACAAATCAACTGGCGCCAATTTTAAAATATTACAAAACGTTGGGCCGACTTGGGTCGCAGGCTTTAAATTCGCTGTTGGAATGGCGATATGTATTGCAGCAACTCCTACAGGCAGTTTTCCATTGGTTTTTGTGGTTTTTCTTCCATTTATAAATTGTTATTGGCACACCGCTTCTGTACAAACGCAGCCAAAAATCAAATTTTGTATTTTTCATTCATTCATCCGCTAAATCTAGTATTTTTTTTGGAATTCCCTTACTATTTCCTTACCTCAACTGAGTACCGCGGTGGAAAAAAGTCCCAGGTAAAGGTTTTATCTACCTATTTGCCTCTCGCTTACTCCTATGCTTAGCTAGCAGTTTTCGTCGTACTGAGTACTAGGCTTAAAGAAAACAAGTGCAAAGGCGATGGAGATAAAAACTTTGATCCGCCGTAACTTTTTAACAAATGGTCCGATTTAAAAAATTTCTACATTTCGATAGGTATTTACCAACACAATAAAACTGCATTTTTACTTTTTCGAAATATTGAAATTTTTAAAATCGTATATAAGTGATTGTAGGCGTTAGAGGGGGCGTGGCACCACTTTGAAACAAACTTGCGCTGCGTAGGAACTCCTAGAACCTGCATGCAAAATGTCAAAATTTCTAGCTTTTATAGTTTCCGAGATCTCAGCGTTCATACGGACGACTCGGCTAGTGACCCTGATCAAGAATATATACACTTTATAGGGTCGGAAATGCTTGCTTCTAGCTGTTACATACTTTTGCACAAATACAATATACCCTTTTACTCTACGAGTAAGGGGTATACAAATAGAAGCTTTTAGTAGATTGTTGATTATGGTCACATCTGAAAATATCTGCAGCTAGCTTTAACTTTTTTATAGCTTAAGCCTAGTACTCAGTTCGGCTAAGAGTTTTACTAGTCGAAAAATATTAATCTTTTAGAGTGACCGAAATTTTCGGTGTTCATCCGCAATGCATGTAGCATGGTCTTACTCTCAGCAAACAAATCAACTGGCGCCAATTTTAAAATATTACAAAACGTTGAGCCGACCTGGGTCGCAAGCTTTAAATTCGCTGTCGGCATGGCGGTATGTATTGCCGCAACTCCTACAGGCAGTTTTCCAAAAGTTTTTGGGGTTTTCCTTTCATTTACAATTTGTTATTGTGTTGTGGCCACTTTTAGGTAATCGATAGATTATCCATTAATCGGTTAGGTCCTGCCAACTGGTTTTTAACAAACCCGCAAGCAGTGCCGGTAGACCTGCCAACTTAGCCATGTGGCATGGTATGATGGTCACCCGGGTCAACGACCCGGAATATTTGAATTTGAAACAACGGATTTCTGACTCCATGGCTGGGCGAAGAGAAAGAGAACGACAGATCAAAAAAGTTGAAAGTCGAAGAAGGGCGTTTTGGCTGCTGCGCTGCAAACTTTTTTTTTTTGAAGTTTTAGAAAATTTAAGTGCAAACTAATTAACGAATTTTAAATCTCATTGCAACGACATCGTCGGTTGCGCAGTTGCAGCAGCGCGCCAGTGAGAATTAAATAAATTGACATAATTTTGGTGCCAATATAAGGATCCGGAGGGTAGCTGGGAAGCGGGAACAAGAAATCCCTTGAGGTAAGTGGTCGACGTCCAGGAGTGAGGCCGTGCTTATTGGCTTTTCCTTCTAGGCTCGACCAGACCCAGTGTATTCTTGAAGAGATTAGCCAGGTCACGACGGCTGACCTGGCTCAGATTTTTTTATTGGGAGTCCAGATATCCAGTTGGAAGTCCCACGAGGAGTGACCATAACCTGGCACTCAGTTTTTGCGAGACTGTTGCATAAGCCGGTCTTGATAGTTTTTCATCGTGGAAGACCGACACGCCTCCCAAGTGGCGGGACCGGGAGCCAATAGGCTTTAGTAAATTTTTTTTTTTTTAGTTTTAAGGATTTTTATAATTTTTTTATGTTTATTTTTTAATTATTTATTTGTGTTTTTATTAATTTATTCCATATTTCGGCCTTATTTATTTATTTATTCCATATTCTCGGCCTTTATTTATTTATTCAAAAAATCCAGATATTTCTATATTATTTCCAATTTATTCCGAAAATTTCTTTAAGTGTGTTAGTGCAGTTTTGTGTGATGTAATTTGTGTAATTAAATCTATCCATTGTTAGTGTCCCCCGCATCCCCCCCTTGAGAGCTCTTACGGGTAGGTTAGATCGAAGATATTTATAAACAATAAAAGGGACCCATACTTTTTTTAAAAAAAGGGAAAACAATTACAACATGCAGAATTAGACTATACATTAGACTGGGTCGATTCGTATGGGCAAAAAAAAGTGATAAACCATAGGGGGGGAACGCAATCTAGGAAGAATTCTAAGCAATATTGCAAAATAAACTATATCTTGAAAACCACGTTTGACCCTCCGCATTTGCAAAAGGAAAAAACCCAGTATTTGATGAAAAATATCACAGTAGCCCTACAATTTCTACACTAGAATGGACCTGAAAAACGTAAAAAATCGTTTGGGCGGAAAACAATCTCTGGACATTTCTAAGCCATATTGCCCAAGAAACTATATGCCATAAACCACGTTTGGCCCTCCGCATTTACAAGAGAAAAATACTGGTATTTCGTTTTACTTTTGAGTAAAATATCATAGTAGCCGTGAAATAATTGTCAATTTTAAATTCTCCTCTTTGTTAAAAATGATTAGTTCTCTTTAAAGCATTTTTTTAATACTGTTATTTTGTATATTAGTAACGGCTACTATGATATTTTTCTCAAAAATAAAGTGAAATACCAGTATTTTTCTTTTGCAAATGCGGAGGGTCAAACGTGGTTTTAGGCATATAGTTTCTTGGCCAATGTCTTAGAATGGTCCATTGATTATGTTCCGCCCAAACGATTTATATCTTTTTTCGCGTCCATACAAATGTTCCAAAGTCAAGGCTACTGAGATATTTTTCATCAAAAAACCAGTATTGTTCTCTTGCAAATGCGGAGGGTTAAACGTGGTTTCCAAGGCATAGTTTCTTTGGCAATGTTGCTTAGAATAGTCTATAGAAGGGAACGTATTCTACGATTTGTTGACCTCCAAATCGACCCACCCTACTATAAATATACAAAATGAAAAACGACAACATATAAATTAATGTTTAATAAATTAAGGTGAGTATGGAATAGTGATTTTTTATGTGGGGGAAATGTGAACCGGGTAATGTGTAAGAGAATTGTGTGTGTGTGAATTAGTTAGGGGCAGCTGCAAAAGAATAATATGTTGCAAGCAGGCTGCAAGGTCGGGAGGGCGATGCACGGTCTCCGGTACACCAGGAGACCAATCTATTGAAACTAAATATACAGGGGTGGTCAAAAGTATTTTCACAAATGTTAATGTTAACTGTACTTATATTTTGTACTTATAATATAAACTTTTGGCACCTATAGAAAGAGCACTTCAATTCCGTTTAAATGACACAAAAATTTTCTTAACCCATCAAGACCCCTTTGAAAAGTGAGCAAATTTTGCGAAAGTCAAATTTTCAACTTTTTTCCTGGGGCTTAAAACAAAAATGTTTTGATGCAAAGTTGTTCCCCAATCAAAATTAATAATAACTGCAAAAAAAAAATGTTCAAAATATTTTTCCTTATATTTATTATGTTTTTTTGAATGGAGACCTCTCAGTAAAATTTTGTATGAAAAGGAAGAAAAAGCGGCAAAAATAGCTATTTTCAAAAAATCATAAAAAATACAAGGAAAAATATTTTGAAATTTTTTTTTTGCAGTTATTATTAATTATGATTGGGGAACAACTTTGCATCAAAACATTTTTGTTTTAAGCCCAAGAGAAAAAGTTGAAAATTTTACTTAAAAAAAAATTGTCTAATTTGCCCACTTTTCAAAGGGTGCTTAATGGGTTAAGAAAATTTTTGTGTCATTAAAACGGAATTGAAGTGCTCTTTCCATAGGTGCCAAAATGTTTATATTATAAGTTCAAAATATGAGTACAGTTAACATTCAAATTTGTGAAAATACTTTTGACTAGGGTTGTATGTATTGCGAGAGGTTTTGTTGTTTTTTTTTTTTAATTTGAATTTGAATGTAGACGTGCAGTTTACTGTGTTGTGTAACGTTGATTTTCTGTTAAAGGGTCAGCGTTATATTTATTGTTATGTGGGTTTACATAACAAGGGTTCGGGGACTCACGGCCCAGACTTGAGCTAGCCGGCGAACAGCCCGAAAACCACACAGGTCCTTAAACAGGATCATAACAGTATGGCGCCCAATTTGAATAGCAACACATTAATCTCCACGAGGAGAAAAGGATATTTCTGGTTAGTGGGTCTAGTTAAGAGGGGAGCAGTTGCTCGAGAGATTGTTCTCTAATAGAAGGCCCTAAAATCAAAAATGTTTAAGTGGCGGACAAGCCTATATCATTTAAGGTATATGTTCTTAAAACACAAGGACGACGCCAACTCAAATTGATAAAAGAGTTGACCTGCGAACTGTGATATATGTAAAGAATCATAAACCATATGTGATATAAGTCTGTGATATAGCCATAATAAAGTATAGATATAGAATATAAATTTTAAGTATTAGGAATAAATTAATCAGACATAGCCGACGACTATGTCAGATGGATTAAGACTGGCATATCGCGATCAGCGAAAAGGGGGAAAGTCAGCAGCGACATTATGCAAACAATTTAAGATTGTGGAATACGCGCGGTTGACAAAAAGGACAGTAAGCAGAACATATACGTACGGACGGTTAGTAAATCTACATACACATACATTGCATCTTGTTATAGATAGATATTAATATATATATACATTATAAATATAATTAGATAAAAGGGGGCAAACAATTCTTTGAATAAATAAAAATTAAAGTAAAATTAATACTAATTTTTGCTTTTCTGAGAGTCCAAAAAACCCTGTGACATCTGACGACCGGAGGCGAATTAGTTTAAGTCCTTTGTAGCGATCAGATGGAAGTTCAGGATGACCTCGACTGTCGACAATGTGGTAGTGAGTGGCATCTTGGACGACACAGGATGAGTCCGGCTGGAGGAAAAGAAATTAATTAGTTTTATGTTATATGTTTTCTGGCATTTCTTAACTACAAATCGTCAATCAAAATTGATGATTTTGGTAGTTGACGAAACCAGGCAGCAATGTTTTGTTATGGTAACAATAAATATCTAGTCACACACACGTCACTTAAAATTCGGGGAACTTTTTTCCCCCATTACACATTGAATTTGATTGGAAATCCGACGAATTATTTGAATTTTTAATAGCTTTAATTTGCGCTCTCTATATCCGGAATAACTCGATTTGTCGCATACATAAATCCTTTTTCTGTTGAACATGGCGGGTGAAGACAACGGAGAGGCGAACCAGGCAGAGCTAGGAGCTGTAGGATTGATGCCAGGGACAGAAGGGAGCCGATTCAGTTTTCAACAAAGGGGAGTCATTCCAAGGAGTCTGAATCTGGACCCATCAGCCACTCCGCTTGCGACCTTCTCACATGTTCAGCTAGATCCTATCCAGGAGCAGTACAGCCTGGAGAACGCCGAAGCACACCGATCCCAAAGTCGTAAAGAATTCCAGGGTATGATCCAGGCATCCCAGGAACAGATTAAGGTGGATATGACACACCTCATGGATGTTCGGATCGATCAATGCATGCGGGCCGGATTCGCGGACTTGATGAAGAAGTTGGACCTTAGGGATGCAGCTTCAACGACGTCGTCAACCGGTTCAGGCGCTCCGCTGGGGTGCTCCAAAGGAAACCTGGGTGCGGAATGCAACAGGAAGAACGGGCCACCAGGTGGTGAACGAGTAGAGGCAGGCCAGGTACAATCAAGGCAGAATCAGGGACAGAGGGTCGACGAAGTCAACAGGAATGGTCAGGACTATACAGCGAGAAACTCTTGGCAGAATTTTAAGCAAAACGTCGCGCAGAATTTCACTCTTTTGTCCCATATGCGTCCACAAGGAAGGCCAAACTGCGCAAGAAACCTAGGATTCGCGCCAACACAGGGCCAACAATCCGGGACTTGGACAATGCAGCCAGGCCAGATCACAAAGTGCCGATCCAGGAGTCCAGTTTAGATATGGTCAGTACAGGGGTATCCAGCCAGAATTACAAGATGGGCGATCCGCAAACTTTCATCGTCAATATGCGCCGATGTACAAATGGGGCTTCGGCTTCTCTGGCAATCGTGTGGGCATGAACGTCGAAGATTTCCTTTTTAGGGTCGAGCATTTGCAGCAGCAATATGCAATGCCGTGGCCGGAGCTAATGAGGGATTTCCATCGACTGTTAACGGAGGATGCGTCGGAATGGTACTGGTTGTTAATCCGTACCAGACCGCCAAAGTCTTGGGTGGAGTTGCGACAGGCCATGGAGAGTCGCTTCGGCGACAAACGGAGCGACTATGACCGTATCCAGGAGATTGCGGAGCGGAAGCAGAGTTACAACACGGTAGATCAGGACTGGATAATTCGGACTATAAAAAGGAACCTAGCGGAGCCAGTCAAGCAATGGGTATATCCGGTTCTAGTCTTTACGCTGGAGCACTTGCTGGAAGAATGCAAGGAAGCGGAAAGGGCATTTAGTCCAGAATATGGAAGGCGGTACGACCGAGTCTCTACGGTACCTCGGCCAAGACCAGAGACTAGGATTGGAATAGTCGACGAGATTCGAGACTTGCCATTGGACCAAAGGAACCAGGACTCTGTGGAACACCAAGATTATCCCATTGAAGCCGTCTATACGGGAGCGGTCAAGAAAGCATTGATATGTTGGAACTGTCGAAAGCCGGGTCACCTCTTCAAACAGTGCGGCGTCGCGAAAGTGAGCCAGTTCTGCTACAAGTGTGGATTGGCAGACACGCTAACGCCGCAATGTCCCAATTGTAAACAGGGAAACGCTTTTCGGAACGCAGGGTCAGCGGGTAATCAGCGTTCCATGAGGGAGTCCGCGGAGATGGAGGAACGACTACCAAACTGAGTATAGCGAAAAGGATTCCAGAAACGAACGATTCAGGCCAGGAAAATCCAAGTTACAAGGTTTATATGTCCCTACAGGAGAGAGTACGGCGATATAAGGAAGTACGGGATCGTTTGTTTGGTGAGAATCAGCTGGCTGGGATGAGGGTGATCACGATGAGGGTCAAGAAGGCCAGGGAGCGGTTTAAAAGACGTAAACAAGACAGGCGCAAACTACAACAAACAGTGACGGCAATCGGATCGCAGGGGAACGCCAATAAAGATCCCCGTCCATATGCGGTAGTCCAAGTGGCGGGATGCGCGGTAAGAGGATTACAGGACTCGGGAGCGTCACTGAGTGTACTGGGAAAAGGATGTAGAGAGTTGGTCAGTAAGCTGAAAATCTCATGGAGACCATTCCACGCAAAAGAGAGAACAGCAAGCGGATCTACACAGAATATTCTGGGAAGAATCACGGTGCCCATCACGTTCAAGAATACCACAGTGAACATGGAACTATTCCTGTGTCCGACATTGGAGCAAGAACTACATCTGGGAGTGGACTTTTGGAAAAGCTTCGACGTAGCACAGCTGATATATGAGGAAATCGATGAGATGCTCGGCTTAGGGGTCATAGAAGAGAGCGACAGTCCGTGGAGTAATACAATTACATTAGTAAGGAAGCCAGGAAAAAATCGCCTATGTTTGGATGCTAGGGAGCTCAATCAGAGGACCGTCAAGGATGCATATCCGTTCTGCTGCGGATATATAGAGGGAATTTGAGCAGGATAAACACGACCAAATTTATATCTAGCGTCGACCTCAAGCATGCTTTCTGGCAAATCGAAATGGAAGAAAGCAGCCGGAGATATACAGCCTTCACTGTGCCAGGACGCCCTCTGTATCACTTTGTCGTGCTGCCTTTTGGTCTCACCAATGCCGCTCAGCGCCTTTGTCGGCTGATGGACAAGGTGATACCGCAAAAACTAAGGGAAAAGGTGTTCCTTTATCTGGATGACTTGCTGATAGTGTCTCCAACGTTTGAAGAGCACTTGGTCACTCTGAGGGAAGTTTCCCAGTGCCTTAAGGAAGCGGGTTTGACTATAGGACTCAAGAAGTCGCATTTCTGCTTCAAGGAGCTGCGGTATTTGGGTTTCGTTATTGGCGGAGGGGTCTGAAAACTTATCTTGGCAAGGTAGAAGCTATCAAAAACATGCCCATTCCCAGAAGTGCAAAAGAGGTAAGACGATTCCTAGGAACAGCCGGTTGGTATCGGAGGTTCGTCCAAAACTTTGCAGAAATGGCAGCCCCGCTGACAGATACACTTAAAAAGGGAAAAAAGTTTGAGATGACCAAGGAGGCCACAGAAGCTATGAGGCGGTTGCAGGAAGCGCTCATGACTGCACCTGTTTTGCGACACCCGGACTTAGGCAGGAGATTTTTCGTCCAATGCGATGCTTCTGATTATGGAGTAGGAGCTGTTCTCTTTCAAGAAAAGGATGAGGAAGGCGAACGCCCAATAGCTTTCTTTTCCCAGAAGCTCAATTCTTGCCAGCGGAACTATAGCGTGACGGAGAAGGAGTGCTATGCAGCGGTGTTAGCGATAAAACGGTTCAGACCCTACATCGAAATGATGCCGTTCACGGTGATTACTGACCACTCAAGCCTGAAATGGCTGATGTCACTTAAGGACCTGAGTGGCAGGCTGGCAAGATGGTCGCTGAAGTTGCAAGCGTTTGATTTTGAAATCATCCATCGAGTGGCTACTGGGATTTGAAGCTACTGAGTTCGAATCGGAGGACTACGTGGAGTTACGAAAAGACATGGAGTCCAACAAGGAGCAATTGCCGGATATAAAAGTGGTGGATGGTTTCATATTCAAACGGAATCAGGCGTGTGGTAGTCCCGAGCTCGAAGAGCATAGCTGGAAGCTATGGGTGCCGATGCTTATTGACTCCGATGATGATCGAGCAAGCACATTCGCCTCATACAAAAGCTCAAGGAGGGATATGGTGGAATGGTGGCTCAAGTCCGTAAGTTTGTGAGGGATTGTAAAGTATGCGCGGAGACGAGATCCACTAATAAGGGACCACGACCATCGGAAAAGAAACGGTTACGTATCGCCCGTTCCAGAAAATTTATATAGATTTGCTGGGAAAATACCCCAGGTCGAAGGGTGGGCACGCCTATATCTTTGTAGTAGTGGATCATTTCTCGAAGTTTGTGTTTATATAGGCAATGATGGAGGCCTCGACTGCTGCGGTAATTAAATTCCTGACTAAGGAAGTTTTCAACACATTTGGAGTCCCGGAGGTAATCCATTCAGATAAAGGCAAGCAATTCGTGGCGAAGAAGTTTGTGGAAATGACCCAGAGCTACCAAATCAGACACACGAGAACAGCGATTTATTCTCCTTCGTCAAACGCTGCTGAAAGAGTGAATCAGTCCGTGATTAACGCGATTCGAGCATACTTGGAGGAGGATCATCGCAACTGGGATTTGTTCCTGCCGGAGATCGAAGCAGCTCTGAGAAGCGCGATCCATCAGTCTACAGGGGTTTCACCGTATTTCGCACTGTTTGGACAGCACATGTACACAAGTGGGGTCGATTATCAACTGGCAAGGAAGCTGCAGTCTTTGGAGGACAGTGAGATAAGGAACCTACGTCAGGAAGATAGATTTGCATTGCTGAGAGACACGATCCGCGAAAACTTGCATAAAGCACACGAGTCTAGCGCACGATACTTCAACCGGAGGACGCGAGAGGTAAAGTTCAAGCCAGGACAAGAGGTCTTCCGAAGAAACTTTGTTTTGAGCGATTTTATCAAGAATTTCAACGCAAAATTTGCTCGGAAGTTTCTGAAGTGTAGGATCCGCAGACCGATCGGAAACAATATGTACGAGGTTGTGACGACCCATCGTCACAACAACTAAATGCAACCCGCGCGCGTCTTTTCAAACGCGCGAATTACAGTATCTAGGTATACTGTGGGTTGAGTCCCAGGGGTGTTTTCAGTGTCCAGGTATATTGCGAGTGAGTCCAATGGGTGTTTCAATAATATTCGATAAGTTTTAATAAATCAGAACCTCTTTCGTCTTCGGTCAAAATTATAATAATTCTTTATTGTCTTCGAAACTAAGAACTAACTTATGAAATAAGTGCGAATGAGAATGGAATGGAAAACGGGAAGAGGGGAATTTGCACATCTTGCATATTTGCGTGGCTGTCGATGCGGCTGGTTTCGGGTGACGGAGAGACGGCTGGCTCTGGGTGACGAAAAGACGGCTGGCTCCGCTAGCTTCCGCTGGTCTCCAGACTCAGCGTTTGTGCACACAGTGAATGGGTTAATGACCATTTATCTGTGTCGCTGAGGCTTGGGGGGCGGCGGTGTGGCCGCAACAATGTGTGCGGTAACTCCTCCCCCCCTAGAGTGGAGAGAGGGCCATAGCGAAGGAATGGTCGGCTCCACAAAGGTAGGTACAGGTGTAGGTTGCGGGAAAAAGATCGTCTTTGGTCTATTGCATATTCGGAGGATGACGATGAGGACTAAGATCAGTAATATTGTCGAATATACGGCTGTAAATTTATAATGTGTTGCATTGTCCATGTTGGTGATCTTCCCAGCTGTCGATAGGGTCTCTAGGTGTAACTTCTCCAGCGATAGTGTTTTGATGGTTTGATTTTTTGTAATCTTGTCGACTGGTGGGAGTACAAAAGTAAAGTGGTCGTGTTCTATCAATTCTCTGTCGCTGTATTCTACGTCGTTTATCCATACTGTACAATTATTGTACCGTAGTATGTAGGAGCCATCCAGCTGTGTATCGTCATAGCACGTTGATTTAAGGGTGACGTTTTGTCCGTTGAAAATAAAGATAAAACCTTTTTCGGCTTCAAATATGTTCATTTCGTATTCTGTGTCCATCACATCGCATTTTGTTTCCTTTGCGTTCTTGACGATGTCCGACAGGCATCTGTTGTTTTTGGCCACCGTATCCATATGCGTTTTTTCGCAGAAAAACTCCCGCTCCACTTTAAGACAGCTTTCGTGAAATTGGTGAAAGGTGTTGTTGGCATGTGCCAGGAATTCCGGGGAAATGATGAAGTGTGAGTTGTTTAATGGTAAGGGAACAATATGAGTGAATTTATAAATTTTTGTATCGAATATTGGTATCTTAACGTTAAACAATAATTTGGTATTGAAAGTATAACATGATGGTATAAGAATGTTATAGATGTGTTCATCTAATTGTAAGTTAATGTTTTGAATGCTTAACATATTCCTAATAGAATTAATTTGTTCTTTGTTGAATAAAAATTTTGGGATTAATCCCAATTTGCTAGCCAAAAGGCTTTCTGCTATATTATTAATGTGTTCTGTTAGAGTGTCGATGTTAAAGTTTATTCGGTTAATATATTGTAGTGTATATATATGGGATTAGTGAATTGTTTTAATAAAGTAATTACATGACTATAGGTGAGTGAACTTATGGCGACTACAAGAGAGAACAATATTTTGGTAAAATAAAATACGGCGTAATTATTTGAACTGGATTTTTGCTGCATAGTGTATAATTGGTGTGTTCGTTTTATTAAATTCTTTTATTTGCGCTTGAATTGCTGTCTCAACAGTTTTGCTCGTTATGTCTTTGTGTGGCTTCATTGTGGCTGTTTTTTTTTTGATGTGTGGGGTCAAAATAAGTGTCGTTTGGATCTCTGTTTTTTTTTTTTTTTTTTTTAAATAAAAAATTTTTTAATTATTAATATATATATTTTTTTTTTTTTTAGATCTGTGGTCCCGGTGCCTTATCAACGTTTGATGTGCACATATACGGCCACAGATTTTTATTATGCATTCTATTATTTGAGAAAAATTTTGTGAATATTTTGATTTCGTGATCCCGGTGCCTTATCAGCGTTTGATGTGCACATATTCGGTCACGGTTTTTTTTTTATGCATTTTTATTTACACAATTTTTTGGTGAATTAATTACGTGATCCCGGTGCCTTATCAGAGTTTGATGTGCACATATTCGGTCACGGTTTTTTTTTTATGCATTTTTATTTACACAATTTTTTGGTGAATTAATTACGTGATCCCGGTGCCTTATCAGAGTTTGATGTGCACATATTCGGTCACGATTTTCTTATTAAGCATTTTTTATTTCAACAATTTTAGGTGAATATATTAATTGCGTGGTCCCGGTGCCTTATCAGAGTATGATGTGCACATATACGGCCACGAATTATATTATTATTATTATTATTATTAGCATTCTGCCACATTTTGAACACTCACACTTATACACTTGCACGAATTTAGTTGTTAATTATAATTTATTTTGTTTTTCCGCATTTTCTTGTTCTCTTTTGTTTTTCCTGCCATTAGTACACTTACCTGTCTTACAGAAATAGTATGATCAGGAGTTGGAGCATCTCTATCTCCAGGTTCAAGACCAGGCTGCGCCAATTACAGTATCTAGGTATACTGTGGGTTGAGTCCCAGGGGTGTTTTCAGTGTCCAGGTATATTGCGAGTGAGTCCAATGGGTGTTTCAATAATATTCGATAAGTTTTAATAAATCAGAACCTCTTTCGTCTTCGGTCAAAATTATAATAATTCTTTATTGTCTTCGAAACTAAGAACTAACTTATGAAATAAGTGCGAATGAGAATGGAATGGAAAACGGGAAGAGGGGAATTTGCACATCTTGCATATTTGCGTGGCTGTCGATGCGGCTGGTTTCGGGTGACGGAGAGACGGCTGGCTCTGGGTGACGAAAAGACGGCTGGCTCCGCTAGCTTCCGCTGGTCTCCAGACTCAGCGTTTGTGCACACAGTGAATGGGTTAATGACCATTTATCTGTGTCGCTGAGGCTTGGAGGCTTGAATTACAGTATCTAGGTATACTGTGGGTTGAGTCCCAGGGGTGTTTTCAGTGTCCAGGTATATTGCGAGTGAGTCCAATGGGTGTTTCAATAATATTCGATAAGTTTTAATAAATCAGAACCTCTTTCGTCTTCGGTCAAAATTATAATAATTCTTTATTGTCTTCGAAACTAAGAACTAACTTATGAAATAAGTGCGAATGAGAATGGAATGGAAAACGGGAAGAGGGGAATTTGCACATCTTGCATATTTGCGTGGCTGTCGATGCGGCTGGTTTCGGGTGACGGAGAGACGGCTGGCTCTGGGTGACGAAAAGACGGCTGGCTCCGCTAGCTTCCGCTGGTCTCCAGACTCAGCGTTTGTGCACACAGTGAATGGGTTAATGACCATTTATCTGTGTCGCTGAGGCTTGGGGGGCGGCGGTGTGGCCGCAACAATGTGTGCGGTAACTCCTCCCCCCCTAGAGTGGAGAGAGGGCCATAGCGAAGGAATGGTCGGCTCCACAAAGGTAGGTACAGGTGTAGGTTGCGGGAAAAAGATCGTCTTTGGTCTATTGCATATTCGGAGGATGACGATGAGGACTAAGATCAGTAATATTGTCGAATATACGGCTGTAAATTTATAATGTGTTGCATTGTCCATGTTGGTGATCTTCCCAGCTGTCGATAGGGTCTCTAGGTGTAACTTCTCCAGCGATAGTGTTTTGATGGTTTGATTTTTTGTAATCTTGTCGACTGGTGGGAGTACAAAAGTAAAGTGGTCGTGTTCTATCAATTCTCTGTCGCTGTATTCTACGTCGTTTATCCATACTGTACAATTATTGTACCGTAGTATGTAGGAGCCATCCAGCTGTGTATCGTCATAGCACGTTGATTTAAGGGTGACGTTTTGTCCGTTGAAAATAAAGATAAAACCTTTTTCGGCTTCAAATATGTTCATTTCGTATTCTGTGTCCATCACATCGCATTTTGTTTCCTTTGCGTTCTTGACGATGTCCGACAGGCATCTGTTGTTTTTGGCCACCGTATCCATATGCGTTTTTTCGCAGAAAAACTCCCGCTCCACTTTAAGACAGCTTTCGTGAAATTGGTGAAAGGTGTTGTTGGCATGTGCCAGGAATTCCGGGGAAATGATGAAGTGTGAGTTGTTTAATGGTAAGGGAACAATATGAGTGAATTTATAAATTTTTGTATCGAATATTGGTATCTTAACGTTAAACAATAATTTGGTATTGAAAGTATAACATGATGGTATAAGAATGTTATAGATGTGTTCATCTAATTGTAAGTTAATGTTTTGAATGCTTAACATATTCCTAATAGAATTAATTTGTTCTTTGTTGAATAAAAATTTTGGGATTAATCCCAATTTGCTAGCCAAAAGGCTTTCTGCTATATTATTAATGTGTTCTGTTAGAGTGTCGATGTTAAAGTTTATTCGGTTAATATATTGTAGTGTATATATATGGGATTAGTGAATTGTTTTAATAAAGTAATTACATGACTATAGGTGAGTGAACTTATGGCGACTACAAGAGAGAACAATATTTTGGTAAAATAAAATACGGCGTAATTATTTGAACTGGATTTTTGCTGCATAGTGTATAATTGGTGTGTTCGTTTTATTAAATTCTTTTATTTGCGCTTGAATTGCTGTCTCAACAGTTTTGCTCGTTATGTCTTTGTGTGGCTTCATTGTGGCTGTTTTTTTTTTGATGTGTGGGGTCAAAATAAGTGTCGTTTGGATCTCTGTTTTTTTTTTTTTTGTTTTAAATAAAAAATTTTTTAATTATTAATATATATATTTTTTTTTTTAGATCTGTGGTCCCGGTGCCTTATCAACGTTTGATGTGCACATATACGGCCACAGATTTTTATTATGCATTCTATTATTTGAGAAAAATTTTGTGAATATTTTGATTTCGTGATCCCGGTGCCTTATCAGCGTTTGATGTGCACATATTCGGTCACGGTTTTTTTTTTATGCATTTTTATTTACACAATTTTTTGGTGAATTAATTACGTGATCCCGGTGCCTTATCAGAGTTTGATGTGCACATATTCGGTCACGGTTTTTTTTTTATGCATTTTTATTTACACAATTTTTTGGTGAATTAATTACGTGATCCCGGTGCCTTATCAGAGTTTGATGTGCACATATTCGGTCACGATTTTCTTATTAAGCATTTTTTATTTCAACAATTTTAGGTGAATATATTAATTGCGTGGTCCCGGTGCCTTATCAGAGTATGATGTGCACATATACGGCCACGAATTATATTATTATTATTATTATTATTAGCATTCTGCCACATTTTGAACACTCACACTTATACACTTGCACGAATTTAGTTGTTAATTATAATTTATTTTGTTTTTCCGCATTTTCTTGTTCTCTTTTGTTTTTCCTGCCATTAGTACACTTACCTGTCTTACAGAAATAGTATGATCAGGAGTTGGAGCATCTCTATCTCCAGGTTCAAGACCAGGCTGCGCCAATTACAGTATCTAGGTATACTGTGGGTTGAGTCCCAGGGGTGTTTTCAGTGTCCAGGTATATTGCGAGTGAGTCCAATGGGTGTTTCAATAATATTCGATAAGTTTTAATAAATCAGAACCTCTTTCGTCTTCGGTCAAAATTATAATAATTCTTTATTGTCTTCGAAACTAAGAACTAACTTATGAAATAAGTGCGAATGAGAATGGAATGGAAAACGGGAAGAGGGGAATTTGCACATCTTGCATATTTGCGTGGCTGTCGATGCGGCTGGTTTCGGGTGACGGAGAGACGGCTGGCTCTGGGTGACGAAAAGACGGCTGGCTCCGCTAGCTTCCGCTGGTCTCCAGACTCAGCGTTTGTGCACACAGTGAATGGGTTAATGACCATTTATCTGTGTCGCTGAGGCTTGGGGGGCGGCGGTGTGGCCGCAACAATGTGTGCGGTAACTCGCGCCCAAAGCCCAAAGCGACAACTGGTCACACTGACAACAGAGATATAGATAGTGGAAGGCCATCGCTAGAATCGTGACCCGATAACTAATTATCGAAAACGGGATTATCGTAACCACTCGCTCTGGGCACTCTAAACAGCGGCTATATAATCAGAGGCAAGGCCTCAGATCAGGGACTTGCGTTCCGACGATCATCGAGGAAACATCTACAAGGAGGAAGATCCGGGTAAGTGGTGGGGGATCCGTAGGAGTTGGTTTTAAATGGGCTCTGCGACCTGGTTAGGATCACTGGCGTCCCGGTGTCGTTTCCTAGAAATCAGCCCAGACCCAGTCGTGATCACTGAGGCGGCCCGGTTTGCGTAATTCAGGCCCACCTCAGTGAGTTCCCCCAGACGTCACGTTTCCGGCTCCCGACCCGGACACGAAACGGATGTAGAAACGGCAGGTCGAAACTAACGATGCCCGGCAGATCGAAACTAACGATGCCCTACATTCCCGAAACCCACTAGAAACCCAAGTAGATCGTTCCCAACGACTACGAACCCGACGTACACGACGTACGCACGACGAAGCAGTTCACACTCGGCCATCCGCAGCGCCAACGCGATCACTCGGCCATCCGCAGCGCCAACGCGACCTCTCGGCCCATCTGCCTCGTCAACACGGTCACTCGGCCCATCCCGCAGCGCCGACGCGACCTCATGGTACACACCACGAAGCAGTTCATCACACACGCTTCCGCAGCATCGGATCAACGACGGCAAGCAGTTCTTCACTCAGCTTCCGTAGCATCGGATCCCGACGGCAAGCAGTTCATCAGACACGCTTCCGCAGCATCGGATCAACGACGGCAAGCAGTTCATCGCACACGCTCCCGCAGCATCGGATCAACGACGGCAAGCAGTTCATCAGACACGCTTCCGCCGCATCGGATCAAGGACGGCAAGCAGTTCATCGCACACGCTTCCGCAGCATCGGATCAACGACGGCAAGCAGTTCATCGCACACGCTTCCGCAGCATCGGATCAACGACGACAAGCAGATCATCACACACGCTTCCGCAGCATCGGATCAACGACGACAAGCAGTTCATCACACACGCTTGTGAGGATCCGTAAAAAGACCCTCACAAAAGACATTTGTAGCCATGTAAGACACCCTATTTTGTAGCCATGTAAGATACTCTAGTTGTAGCCATGTAAGATAGTGTAAATATTAACCATATAAAATTCCAGCCGCGAAGGCCAAATTATTTGTGATTAGTTTTAAACCCACCCTCGCTAAACCATCGAACCAATGAACGCAACAAGTGCCGCTATCAAACCTCCTTAAACGCCCGAGAGCGGCTCGAACCCCGCCTGGAAGCTAAGCTCGACAGCGGCAAATGCTGCCGACGCCGCTGTCGACTGCAACATCAAACGGCCGAGAGCGAGAGCGTCATCAAACACCCAGGAGCAGCTCGAACCAAACCACCTGGAAGCTGGGAAGATCGACAGCGCCCAATGCTGCCGACGCCGCCGTCGACTGCAGCATCAAACGGTCGAAAGCGAGAGCGTCATCAAACACCGAAACGCGGCTCGCATCCAACCGATCGCAACCACCGGAGAGTAAAGCTCTGCCAGCGCCGAATGCTGCCGACGCCAACGTCGACCGCAGCCGTACGCCGGAATAATGTGAAACTAGGTCACAGGAGCTGGGGCATTAAGTTCGAGACTGCAGGAGTGAACGGATCGATCGCGAAAAAAACCAAGGACAAGTGCGTGAAAACCCCCACGAGCCCAGCGTGCGGCCGATAAATCTCCCGGAAGGACGGACAACCAGCACCCCAGACGAGCTCCATGGAAGGACGACGGACATACTCGCCAGTATCCCCGCGGAGACGGAGGAGCACGTAAACCATAACCCGGAAAACGGGACCCGGGGGAAAACGTGTGCGATATAGCGAGGGTCCGGCATAGAAAACCCCTTTCCCCCCCCCCCCCCCCCCGCTGCTAGATTTTCTTCGCCGGCCACCGACATAAGAGATAGCTGCGGGTGTAAACAGGGTATATCCCGAGCAGTGGAGCCTGTAGCTATTATCGCCTTCGGTGTCGGTCGAGAATTTTGGACAGTGGGGTCAGCGTAGCTAGGCAGGCAGCCCGTACATATATATATATAGTTTGGAGTCAATAAAACGTGTACTTTATAAGGTGATCTTATTTTCTGTGCTTCATGTTGGGGCGCGGCGTGGAAAACAGGGTTACCCCACATCCCCTCCCTACCCCTGCTTATTTCCACCAACCACGGGAGTAGGTAACAGCGGCGGGCGTAAACAGGGTACATCCCGAGCAGTGGAACCTGTCGTTGTTATCACCTTCGGTGTGTTGGTCGGGGAGCTTTATCTCTCCTGCCCCTTTTGTCCTAGTACTCCAAATACAAATATTTTTGTGAGTGATCCTGGGAGACTGAGTCCTACCCCAGCCTAGAAACATCCTTACACGCTTCCATAGCATCGGATCAACGACGGCAAGCATTGCATCACACACGCTTCCGTAGCATCGGATCAACGACGGCAAGCAGTTCTTCACACAACTTCAGTAGCATCGGATCCCGACAGCAAGCAGTTCACCACTCGGCCCTCCCGGAGCACCAAATCAACAGAAAGCAGTCCAGCCTTCGGCCCTCCTGTAGCACCGAACCACCGAAGCAAGCAGTGTCGACTCACATATACGTCATCACCCGACAAAACCTCACTTTACAATTACTACGAAATACACGCCTACATTATAGCTCTATCCCTCTGTGTTATTATTGGGGAATGGGAGGTAAAATCGATCTATAGAGGAAAGTCAGGAGGAGTGCTACTTGCAAAGGACCTAAAGCAGTGACAAAGAAAACCAAGGCGAACAAGAGCAGAACACGAAAGGATAGGAAGGAAATTTCAACCATCGATGAAAATCTGAAAGAGAAGATAAATATAAATCGGAAACCATTAGGATGCATTGTTCTGCAGCTCACGCAGAACATATGTATGTAAACAAGTAAAAATCTTCCTCCAGGGCAAGCGTCAAAACGGATGAGCGTCTATCCCAGGCAGATTCGTGGGCGGTTTCCCTCGTTGGACGCTTCTTTAGGCATCCAATAAGGCCCTGTGTGGACATCCATCAGCATCTGGTTTAGTCTTTATTTGCTTTTAGGCCAGTTTTTCACTGCCAGTTCAATGGAAACGAGTTTAATTCTTGTCAGTGTCGTTGTTGTGGGCACTTTTAGGTAATCGATAGATTATCCATTAATCGGTTAGGTCTTGCCAACTGGTTTTTAACAAACCCGCAAGCAGTGCCGGTAGACATAGCCATGTGGCATGGGATGATGGTCACCCGGGTCAACGACCCGGAATATTTGAATTCGAAACAACGGATTTCTGACTCAATGGCTGGGCGAAGAGAAAGAGAGCGACAGATCAAAAAAGTTGAAAGTCGAAGAAGGGCGTTTTGGCTGCTGCGCTGCAAACTTTTTTTTTTGAAGTTTTAGAAAATTTAAGTGCAAACTAATTAACGAATTTTAAATCTCATTGCAACGACATCGTCGGTTGCGCAGTTGCAGCAGCGCGCCAGTGAGAATTAAATAAATTGACATAATTTTGGTGCCAATATAAGGATCCGGAGGGTAGCTGGGAAGCGGGAACAAGAAATCCCTTGAGGTAAGTGGTCGACGTCCAGGAGTGAGGCCGTGCTTATTGGCTTTTCCTTCTAGGCTCGACCAGACCCAGTGTATTCTTGAAGAGATTAGCCAGGTCACGACGGCTGACCTGGCTCAGATTTTTTTATTGGGAGTCCAGATATCCAGTCGGAAGTCCCACGAAAAGTGACCATAACCTGGCACTCAGTTTTTGCGAGACGGTTGCATAAGCCGGTCTTGATAGTTTTTCATCGTGGAAGACCGACACGCCTCCCAAGTGGCGGCACCGGAAGACAATAGGCTTCAGTAATTTTTTTTTTTTTTTATTTTAAGGATTTTTTATACCATACAAAAACGGTAATTTTTTAATTATTTATTTGTGTTTTTATTAATTTATTCCATATTTCGGCCTTATTTATTTATTTATTCCACATTTTCGGCCTTATTTATTTATTTATTTATTCAAAATATCCAGATATATCTATATTATTTCCAATTTATTCCGAAAATTTCTTTAAGTGTGTTAGTGCAGTTTTGTGTGATGTAATTTGTGTAATTAAATCTATCCATTGCTAGTGTCCCCCGCATCCCCCCCCTGAGAGCTCTTACGGGTAGGTTAGATCGAAGATATTTATAAACAATAAAAGGGACCCATACTTTTTTTAAAAAAAAGGGAAAACAATTACAATATGCTGAATTAGACTATACATATACAAAACGAAAAACGACAACATACAAATTAATGTTTAATAAATTAAGATGAGTATGGAATAGTGAATTTTTATGTGGGAGAAATGTGAACCGGGTAATGTGTAAGTGTAAGCTGCAAAAGAATAATATGTTGCAAGCAGGCTGCAAGGTCGGGAGGGCGATGCACGGTCTCCGGTACACCGGGAGACCAATCTATTGAAACTAAATATTTTATTCTTTGGGCCGCGGCTAAAGGCGTTCATCGAAATTCATCCGCTAAATCAAGTATTTTTTTGGTATTTCCTTACTTTTTCCTTAGCTCAACTAAGTACTGCGGTAAAAAAAAAGTCCCCGGCTAAAGGCTTTAGCTACCTATTTGCCTCTCGCTTACTCCTATGCTTAGCTAGCAGTTTTCGTCGTACTGAGTACTAGGCTTTAAGGTAGGGGTGCTCAAAACTGCCTTATGGCAGTGCAGTTACAAACACCATTAAAGTAAAAACACACGCACGCGAGTTACAAGTCACACACAGTCATGAAAAAGACAACAACACTTTGCATCGTGAGTTGAGGAGAAAAAAAAAGTTCAATGGAATTTGTTGTTGCCTTGGCTCGCTCTTATCTATTACGGACAGCGACAAAGAGGACTCGGGGTGTGCATAGGCAAGCATTGCGAGTGCATTGCCGAATGCTTAGTGCTATTACAAAAACAATTGTGCTCGTGTGCCATAGGACTGAGCACCCCTGGTCTAAAACGATATCTAATTTTTATAACACTATCACACCATTTAAAAAGGATTTTTAAAAAAAGTTAAAAAAAAATTAATTTGACAGAAGCGAAGATATGGCGACATGTAAACAAAAATGAGTGGTGACGGCAGCAGGGTCAAAAAATAGCTAAATTTAAAAGCTAGAAAATTATAAAATAAATTCAATTTCTGAAAATTCCTTTAAAAATATAAAATTGCTTGCGTTATGACTGTGAGTATTTTTAATTAAGTACTATCCATTTGGATAGTTCATTCTTATGAATAAAGTATCCTTAATTTCAAAAATTAAATTCACTTTAATAATTTTCTAGCTTTTAAATATCTGATTTAGCTATTTAGTGACCCGGCTGCCAACACCAATTATTTTTGTTTACATGTCGCCGCCTATGATAAATCTTAAATTTGGACTTTGTCAACCGAAAAAAGTGTAAAAATCCGAACTTTTAAAATCCACCATAAATCCAGTTTTCCATGGATTTGGGCCATATCCGGCTTGTTTTATTCGGTAGGATGTAAACTTTAAGTTTGTACCCATTATGATTTTTCAACGGATTTATTTCGAGTTTTTACGATATATACAGCCGACTTACAGTCGACCAAAAAACACATTTTTCATCTTTGTCAAGTTTCTGCGCTGCCATTACTTATCCAATCATATTGATCTGTATGGCAAAGTTAAGCTCTGATCTATTAACTTTAAAATAAAACTAAAACTGACCCAATCGGGTGGATATCTGCCGAGATAAAGGAAGAAATTCGAAAAAAGTCCGAAATTTAACATTTCAAACTTTAAAAAATCTTTAAAAAAAAATTGTGCCATCGAAAAAACAAGAAAGGAAGCTAGCTTCGGCCAGCCGAAGCTTAAATACCCTTGCAGATCATTCCTATTAATTAACAAATCGAAAAAATGTTCAATTTTATAATATTTCTCATTAATTTTCGGATCGTTCCTATGGCAGCTATATGATATAGTCGTCCGATTTTGATCAAATTAAAATTGAAATTCGGAAATATTTAAAAAGAAGATAATACAATAAAAACCAAAGAAGCTAGAATTTATTTCCTATTACTTTTCCATTAATTTTCCGATCGTTCCTATGGCAGCTATATGATATCAAATAAAAACACCTCTTAACGAGGTAAAAAACTAGTGACGAACGCACCTTCAACATACAAAAGTTCTGATATCAACATTTGTGACGAAAAATTATTACACTCGTCATTAAATAGACTTTCTAATATTTTCTCATTCGGCCCGCCCTAGCAAACTATTCCAGCCTTTTTCCCTTCACAGGCATTTTCTATTGCAGCGTGCCGAATGAGAAAATATTAGAAAGTCTATTTAATGACGAGTGTAATAATTTTTCGTCACAAATGTTGATATCAGAACTTTTGTATGTTGAAGGTGCGTTCGTCACTAGTTTTTTACCTCGTTAAGAGGTGTTTTTATTTGATATCAGAAGTTTTTGTTTGTTTACTTTTGCTCTCATAGGTGCTAATATAAACATTTAAATTTAAATTGGTCAATCATAATTTGTAAGCCATTGTATTTAAACAAATTAAGTTAAAAAGTATTTCAAAATACCTTTTAAACGAGGTATGGCACATGTCTGTACCTTTAGTAGTTTAGAACTTACAAACTAACGAAATTTAGCCATTTTTAGCTTTTTTCCCGCTAAAGTAGCGGCTTTTTCCAAAAGTCGTAGAACAAAAGATTCCTATATGGAACTCTTAGGTGCAAATTTACTGATTCCATGACCCTAAAATACAGTTCGGATACCCTCACACAAAATTCAATACTCAGGGAGCGTTAATTGTTCGTGGCTATTTTCGTATAAAAATAACTTTTAAACGTGACTTTTTACAGTAATGTGTTATATACCAAAATTTAAGGAATCTCAAGGGCTATACAGTTTAAGGTTTTAAAGAAAATCGTTAGAGCCGTTTTTGAGAAAAATAAAAAAAAGCTAAAAAAAAAGTTTTAAAAAATTGTCTTTTGTTCATATTTTTTTAACTGTTACATTTACACAAATTGCATATAGAAGGCGTTTATAGCATTTCAAAATACCTTTCCAACGAGATGCAGCACAAGTCTGTAGCTTTAGTAGTATATAAGTTACGGCTTTCCGAATTTTAGCTATTTATAGCTGTTTTCCCGCTAAACTAGCGAGTTTTTCCAAAAGTGGTAGAAGAAAAGTTTTTGATATCGATGTGATGAACGTCATATCAAATTTTAAAAACTTAAAAAACATGTTTTGGACAAACTGACAAACTGACAAACTGACAAACTGACAAACAGAATTAAATTTTCATTTTGGGAAGATGAAGAAAATCGTATTTTGGCTATAACTTTTGAACGGAGCGTCGGATTTTGACAAATGACCCCTCATTCGACGGGTATTTTTAAAAGGAATACAAATAAAACATTGCGAGGGGGCATTTATCCCCACCGGCCCCAACAGCTCCAAATTTCGAAATTTTCACTTTTTCACTTTCACCGCTCTCTCTCCCAAGCCAATTGATTTTCTTAAAGTCTTGGTATGCAATCCTGTTAGTTTTCGTAATACCTTTCGATAGGTGTATCATTCATTATGATCGGACCATCACAGTAGATTTTCATTTCTTCGTGTATATATAGTAGTCGCCTTCGCACACTCTCCTGGTGCGCTTCGTCACTACATGGACTGCCGTCCATAGTGATAGTAGTCCGATTTTTTACATAATTAATTCGAAATTCAGAAATATTTAAAAAATAACATCCCCAAAAGTAGAAGGTAATATTTCAAAAAACACCGAAGCTAGAATTTTTATACCCGTTACTCGTAGAGTAAAAGGGTATACTAGATTCGTGCAAAAGTATGTAACAGGTAGAAGGAAGCGTTTCCGACCCTATAAAGTATATATATTCTTGATCAGGATCACTAGCCGAGTCGATCTAGCCATGTCCGTCTGTCCGTCTGTCCGTCTGTCTGTCCGTCTGTCTGTCTGTATGAACGCTGAGATCTCGGAAATTATAAAAGCTAGAAGATTGACATTTTGCATGCAGATTCTAGAAGTTCCTACGCTTATATACGATTTTTAAAATTTCATTATTTCGGAAAAAAAAAAATGCAGTTTTATGTTGTTCATCAATACCTATCGAAATGTAGAAAAAATTTTTTAAATCGGACCATTCGTTAGAAAGTTACGGCGGATCAAAGTTTTTATCTCCACCTCCTTCGCACTACCTTTAGCTGAGTAACGGGTATCTGATAGTCGGGGCACCCGACTATAGCGTTCTCTCTTGTTTAAAGTTTTTTTTCCGATCCTTCCTATGGGAGCTATAAGATATAGTTGTCCTACCTGCAATAGAAAGAAGACTTTTGCGAAAGTTTCGTCCCGATAGCTCAAAAACTGAGAGACTAGTTTGCGTAGAAACAGATAGACAGGACAGACTCGTCTTGTGATGCTGATCAAGAATATATATATTTTATGGGGTCGGAAACGTCTCCTTCACTGCGTTGCAAACTTCTGACTGAAATCATAATACCCTCTGCAAGGGTATAAAAATTAATGCTATTTTCGTGATCTAGGGGTCCAAAACTAACAGAATTTGCCATCAATTGCTGGGGAGCATTTCTGCTGTCAACTAGTGTTATTATAATAAATTAGGATTTCTTAAATTAATTCCTTAATTCATTTAAATAACTCCTAGCGTGCGTTCAGCTTATTCCTCTCGTTGGTTATTATATTTAGATTTAATAGAGTCAAAATCTGCCAAGTGGGCCACCCCTGTTCCGAAGGTCCGATTTTCATCGAACTTTTTTACTTTTCCGGTTCACAACGAAAATATAAGAACTTCATTTGAACGGTTTTGCGAAATTTTGAGTTTTACCGGAGATATAGGGGTCAAAACATGGCATTTTTGACACTTTTTCGAAAAAGTTGCACTCAGTCATTAATTCATAACTTCGGAACGGTATGAGATATCTTTATGATGTTTTCACTAATCGCTCAAGAATTATTATGGCTTTCCATAAAAAAATGTAAAAAAAAATTAAATTTTTTTTTTCTTAAAAATAAATCAACATTTTTTTTTAGTTTTTATTTTTTTCAGTGTTCTTCACCAGCTATAGAGTTTAAAACCATTTGAAAATGAAGTTTGATTCATTACGAAAAAGATCAAAAAAAAAAAAAGAGGGGCCCGGACAAAGGTTTTTCGCAATATCGATTTGAAGAAGGGCGCACAGCGGATTCCCATACAAAAACGGCTTGCTCGTGAAAATTGGCTGGTCAACACATGCCGTTGCGCGCGTAGCGTCAGCCGACTGCAGCTGTCAATGACGCACTTTTTGTCGTTTTGTATGGGAATCCGCTGTGCGCCCTTCTTCAAATCGATATTGCGAAAAACCTTTGTCCGGGCCCCTCTTTTTTTTTTTTTGATCTTTTTCGTAATGAATCAAACTTCATTTTCAAATGGTTTTAAACTCTATAGCTGGTGAAGAACACTGAAAAAAATAAAAACTAAAAAAAAATGTTGATTTATTTTTAAGAAAAAAAAAATTTAATTTTTTTTTACATTTTTTTATGGAAAGCCATAATAATTCTTGAGCGATTAGTGAAAACATCATAAAGATATCTCATACCGTTCCGAAGTTATGAATTAATGACTGAGTGCAACTTTTTCGAAAAAGTGTCAAAAATGCCATGTTTTGACCCCTATATCTCCGGTAAAACTCAAAATTTCGCAAAACCGTTCAAATGAAGTTCTTATATTTTCGTTGTGAACCGGAAAAGTAAAAAAGTTCGATGAAAATCGGACCTTCGGAACAGGGGTGGCCCACTTGGCAGATTTTGACTCATAACTAACACATAATTTTAAAATTTTAAAAATTTTTTAAAAATTGAAATAAATTAAATTTTAAACTCTTCGATACCAAAACAAAAAAATAATGCTGAAATCAGAAGGTATCAAGAAGGAAATCGAGGAGTTGAAAAACCAACGAGATGGATATATGAGGAGTATAGAGCAAACGGAAAAATGATTAAATGAGGGTCGATTCTCTTTAAATACGGTTGAGTTAGAATGTCGATTAGAAATCCTAAATACGCACATTGAAAATGCTACGCTTATACAAAATAAAATTGAAGCGAAAGATGGAGGTGATGTGTACCGCGAAGAGTTAGAAGGGACTGCGATAATAGCAAAATCGTTGCTAATTTCATTAATTGCGGAAACAACGCGCACAACCCAATGCCGTTTGCCGAGCGTCGCTCTTTCAACCTTTAGCGGAAAATATTCCGTTTTAAAAATTTTATAAGCTTTTTCGAAACTTTTGTTGACAAAGATGACACGCTGCACGATATCGAAAAATTTAAACATCTAATATCGTGTTTGGCAGGAGACGCGCTAGGAACAGTCAGGGCATTCCAAGTTACAGCGAATAATTATCCAAAAGCCCTGGCTAGCCTAAGGCGGGTGTACATACGATAATGATTGTTTAATTTTCTTTGACAATATATCCACACTGTTTAATCTGCTAAAGATTTTCCAGCCATCAGCTACAGCCTTGAGAAACCTGATCGACACAGTCAGAAGAGTGGTCGGAAAAAGCAATTTGGCGACCCATGACGTGTCATACCTGCACGTTACAAATTGTCATGCTGGCCCTCGAGCTGTTGTAAGTCTGGTGCGTGAAAAGATATGATTGGCTAATGCGCAGGTGTGGATTTTTGTGGCCCATTAAACACAACGTATCGTAGCCGTGGTAAGCCACCGTACAAATCATACATGGCATTATTTGTATGTTTTGCGTCCAAAGCGGTCCACTTAGAGTTAGTGTCTGGCCTCACCACTGATGCGTGTTTGTTGGCATTCCAGAGGTTCGTGAGTCGACGCGGGATTCCGGAGAAGGTGTGGTGCGACAACGCGACGAACTGCGTCGGAAACGATCTCCACATGACAGAGTTCCGGGCCCGTCTGGAGGAGCAGGGGGGCGGTATCGCAATATTCGCATCAAGAAAAGGATGCGTGTTTGCGTTCATACCGCCCAGAGCACCTCACTTCGGCGGACTTTGGGAGACAGGTAAGAAAATGCAAAGCACCTGTTCCTTCGGACGGTCGGAGAAGACATTCTGACCGCGGAGGAGCTCGGAACTCTGCTCACCAGCGTGGAGGCCGTTCTCAACTCCAGGCCCCTCGGAGCGATCAGCACGGATCCCAACGGCGGCGAAGCCCTAAGCCCAGGCCATCTCCTGATTGACGGACCCCACCTAGCTCCACCCTCAGCAGCGCTCCCGGACCAAGTCAGCCCAACCTGCTTACGACGATGGCGCAGTGTCTCGTCTCCAGTCGAAAAACAAGTGGCACCAGGAGGTCCCAAACGTCGCCGTGGGAGCTCTTGTCGTCGTCGCCGAGGACAATCTTCCGCCGCAGCAGTGGATAATTGGTCGGATCGTGGAGGTGCACGTCGGCGCTGACGGCAAGGTCAGAGTGGCGGACGTGAAGACGAAGGATACGACGTATCGGCGAGCAATCCATAGACTGGCGGTGCTGCCTGTGGCGTGCTGAAGACAGCGGTCCTTCAAAGGGGGCGGTGCTTGCGCACTTTGCGCTTAAATCGCGCTCGCGAATTCGCACTGTCTCTCGCCCCCTTCGTTAAGTTAGGCCTAAGCGTTTTTATAATGAAATTAAAGAGTCAGTTGTCATATGCGCAAACTCCCTTTCGTCGCCGTCAAAAATAAAATCGAATTTTCCCTGCAATCACAAAATAGAATTAAATTTTCACCTTTCAAAATTTTATACAAAACGGAAAAAAGTCGCTAAGTGACGCCTGTAGTAGGCTGGCGGTGCGGCTGCTGTACCCAAACATTTTGACGCGCAAACAGTTTTTATATGAAAAACCTCTGTGTCCACCGACAAATTCAAATTGCGAAAAACCTTTGTCCGATCCCCAATTTTTTTTTCAGGATATTTTTTATATTGAATCAAACTTAATTTTTAAATGGTTTTGAACTCTGTAGCTGGTAATGAACACTGAAAAATAATACACTGAAAAAAAGTATTGCTATTTTTTTTTTTGAAAAATAATTTTAAACAAGAAAGGAAGCTACCTTCGGCCAGCCGAAGCTTATATACCCTTGTAGATAAAAGAATACTCACTCGGTGCAGTTCCAGGGATTCCAGATTCAGCGTTTCGATTTATTTCAATTTTGTTTTTAAGTAGTCAAGAATCAAAACGCCTACTTCCTACAAAGTTACAATGAATTTTCTTATATTTTTTTGGGAGCCTTAAGATATAGTGGTCCGATCCGGCTGGCTCCGACATATGTACTACCTGCAATAGAAAGAAGACCTTCGGGAAAGTTTCATCGCGATAGCTTTAAAACTGAGAGACTAGTTCGCATAGAAACGGACAGACGGACAGACGGACAGACGGACAGACGGACATGGCTAGATAGACTCGGCTATTGGTGCTGATCAAGAATATATATACTTTATGTGGTCGGAAACGTCTCCTTCACTGCGTTGCAAACATCTGACTGAAATTATAATACCCTCTACAAGGGTATAAAAATTGTAATATTTTTTTATGAAGAGCTCATACAATTCTTGATCTATTACCGAAAACATCATAAAGATATCTTTTTCCGTTACGAAAATATAAAAAAAGAGTGATAGCATCTTTTTGGAAAAAGATCCAAAAATGCTATTTTCTGACCCTTATAACTCCGTTGAAACTCAAAATTTCTCAAAACCAGGGACCGAAAATATTTGTTTTGTAAATTTGTAAATGTTTCTCACTAAAAAAATCACAAACTTAGAAGGGTCATAAAATTTTTTTAAATACACCACTATTTCGATTAGCCATTGTAGTTTACAAATCCGTATTGATTTTTATTTTTTGATTTTTATAATAAAACTCAAAAAATAACTGTTATTTGTTGATTTTTATGAATAACAGTTATTCCTGTGACATTTTTGAAAAAATTAAATAATTAAAAAAACATGCTAACCATATTTTATATAACTTACTAAAAATGTATTAAAAAAGGCAACCGCGCATATTTTATAACTATATATTTTTTTAATTTATTTTACCCACAAAATAGCCAAAAATCAAGTTTGAGTTTAATTTCTGATCAGGACAAATAACTGTTATTTGTCAACTTTTATTATAAAACTCAAAAAATAACAGTTATTCTTTGAGTTTTACTTTACAAATCAGAAATTACCTGTTAAAGTGTGATTTTTAAAATAAAACTTATAACAGTTACGGTCCCTGCTTATAACCTTTCAAATGAAGTCTTTTTTTATTGTTGTGAACCGGAAACATAAAAAAGTTTGATGAAAATCGGACCTTTGAATCGGGGGTGGCCCACTTGGGAGATTTTGACTCAGATGCACTTACGTACCTAAAGTTTAAGTGGTTAGGGTACTAATTTTAGCATAACTTCTAAAGTTTTGGTCCGATTGCCTTAAAACTTTTTTTGTATAATCCTAATATGTTATTCTAAAAGAAAAACAAGAGAGAACGCTATAGTCGGGTTCGTGTCCCGACTATTTAATACCCGTCACACGGCTAAAGGGAGTGCAAGAAAGATGGATATATAAAATTTTTTTGATTGCGGATAACTTTTTAATGAATGGTCAGATTTGAAAAATGTTTTTTACATTTCGATAGGTATAAATATACACAACAAAATTGCATTTAAACTTCTCGGAAATCTTTAAAGATGTGGGCGCAGAACACATTTTAAAATCCTTAGTGGGCGATTGTGGGCGTTAGAGGGGGCGTGGCAATCGGCTAAAATAAATTTGCGCTGCGTAGGAGGCCCAAGAATATGTGTAAAAAATCTTAACCATCTAGATTGTGTAGTTTCAGAGATCTCTGCGTTCATACAGACAGACAGACGGACATGGCTATATCGACTCGGCTAGTGACCCTGATCAAGAATATAAATTCTTTATGGGGTCGGAACGCTTCCTTCTAGCTGTTACATACTTTTGCACGAATACAATATACCCTTTTACTCTACGAGTAACGGGTATAAAAATTCAAAAAAAAATCGTTTTATTTTTTTTGCAAGACCCTACCCCCCCTTGACCTTGGATTACCAGAAAATACAAAACCTTTAGGTGAATCTGAAGAAATCGCGGTCCAAGGAGGATTATCTATTGTAACCTTTTTCACGGTCTTATAAAACCTTTAATTTTTATATTTTTAAAGAAAATCGTATAAAAGGCTAAACCAATAGGGCACGCATTTTATAATCCTAACCACAATACAAGTACTAAAGAAAATGTAAAGAAGAAGTGCTATGAGCCGTAAGCAAAAATCGCGCGATTTTTTTAATATATTTTACCCTGCGGCGCATTAATTGCATACCTTGTGCCGCGATTTCTTGAACTTTACTTTCATAATAATTTTATAAGACTCGCATATGTTGGTCATCCATAGTTCTTAAGGAATAACTGTCCACCGAGGATAGTTAATTCTTAAGATTCATTTTAAGTTTGTATATGTTGGTCATCCATGGTCGCTCAAGCTCTTAAGGAATCACGGTCCATCGAGGATATTTAAATCAAGGTTGCAAGGTCTGGCTTGCTATAAAAAAATTGCACATTTTTGTCGAGTTGTTTCAAACCCCTATTATTTTGACAACAAACGGAGAGCCCATATGTTTCTCTCACACCAGCCCATATGTCACAAAACACCTCAAAATCTTAGAAAATGCTTCTTTGCTTTTATAGCAAAACACGCCACTTTGAAATGCAATTACAAGAGAACCATGCACTTCCGCCGATCGGTCCATCGAGGGTAATTTTTTCGCGATTTTTAGGGCACAGGCCCCTCTTCTAGAGTATTACCCCCTTTCCTAATCACTTAATTATTTTAAGAGCTCATCAAATATGCTGATGTAAAAAGCTGTATGGCATGGTTTAGCTAAATAACATACAAAACAATTTGTGACATATATGTGTGCTCAGCAAACAGCATTTATGTGTATTGTTTTTGAATTACAATAGTTTATGCAACACTTCAGTTGAAAGTAATATTAAGCATAAACTTCACGCTGAGTTTTTTCCCAAGCGGCCATTGGGCCTTCGGACGGTCGGAGAAGACATCCTGACCGCGGAGGAGCTCGGAACTCTGCTCACCAGCGTGGAGGCCGTTCTCAACTCCAGGCCCCTCGGAGCGATCAGCACGGATCCCAACGGCGGCGAAGCCCTAAGCCCAGGCCATCTCCTGATTGACGGACCCCACCTAGCTCCACCCTCAGCAGCGCTCCCGGACCAAGTCAGCCCAACCTGCTTACGACGATGGCGCAGTGTCTCGTCTCCAGTCGAAAAACAAGTGGCACCAGGAGGTCCCAAACGTCGCCGTGGGAGCTCTCGTCGTCGTCGCCGAGGACAATCTTCCGCCGCAGCAGTGGATAATTGGTCGGATCGTGGAGGTGCACGTCGGCGCTGACGGCAAGGTCAGAGTGGCGGACGTGAAGACGAAGGATACGACGTATCGGCGAGCAATCCATAGACTGGCGGTGCTGCCTGTGGCGTGCTGAAGACGGCGGTCCTTCAAAGGGGGCGGTGCTTGCGCACTTTGCGCTTAAATCGCGCTCGCGAATTCGCACTGTCTCTCGCCCCCTTCGTTAAGTTAGGCTTAAGCGTTTTTATAATAAAATTAAAGAGTCAGTTGTCATATGCGCAAACTCCCTTTCGTCGCCGTCAAAAATAAAATCGAATTTTCCCTGCAATCACAAAATAGAATTAAATTTTCACCTTTCAAAATTTTATACAAAACGGAAAAAAGTCGCTAAGTGACGCCTGTAGTAGGCTGGCGGTGCGGCTGCTGTACCCAAACATTTTGACGCGCAAACAGTTTTTATATGAAAAACCTCTGTGTCCACCGACAAATTCAAATTGCGAAAAACCTTTGTCCGATCCCCAATTTTTTTTTCAGGATATTTTTTATATTGAATCAAAATTAATTTTTAAATGGTTTTGAACTCTGTAGCTGGTAATGAACACTGAAAAATAATACACTGAAAAAAAGTATTGCTATTTTTTTTTTTGAAAAATAATTTTAAAAAATTGTAATATATTTTTATGAAGAGCTCATACAATTCTTGATCTATTACCGAAAACATCATAAAGATATCTTTTTCCGTTACGAAAATATAAAAAAAGAGTGATAGCATCTTTTTGGAAAAAGATCCAAAAATGCTATTTTCTGACCCTTATAACTCCGTTGAAACTCAAAATTTCTCAAAACCAGGGACCGAAAATATTTGTTTTGTAAATTTGTAAATGTTTCTCACTAAAAAAATCACAAACTTAGAAGGGTCATAAAATTTTTTTAAATACACCACTATTTCGATTAGCCATTGTAGTTTACAAATCCGTATTGATTTTTATTTTTTGATTTTTATAATAAAACTCAAAAAATAACTGTTATTTGTTGATTTTTATGAATAACAGTTATTCCTGTGACATTTTTGAAAAAATTAAATAATTAAAAAAACATGCTAACCATATTTTATATAACTTACTAAAAATGTATTAAAAAAGGCAACCGCGCATATTTTATAACTATATATTTTTTTAATTTATTTTACCCACAAAATAGCCAAAAATCAAGTTTGAGTTTAATTTCTGATCAGGACAAATAACTGTTATTTGTCAACTTTTATTATAAAACTCAAAAAATAACAGTTATTCTTTGAGTTTTACTTTACAAATCAGAAATTACCTGTTAAAGTGTGATTTTTAAAATAAAACTTATAACAGTTACGGTCCCTGCTTATAACCTTTCAAATGAAGTCTTTTTTTATTGTTGTGAACCGGAAACATAAAAAAGTTTGATGAAAATCGGACCTTTGAATCGGGGGTGGCCCACTTGGGAGATTTTGATTCAGATGCACTTACGTACCTAAAGTTTAAGTGGTTAGGGTACTAATTTTAGCATAACTTCTAAAGTTTTGGTCCGATTGCCTTAAAACTTTTTTTGTATAATCCTAATATGTTATTCTAAAAGAAAAACAAGAGAGAACGCTATAGTCGGGTTCGTGTCCCGACTATTTAATACCCGTCACACGGCTAAAGGGAGTGCAAGAAAGATGGATATATAAAATTTTTTTGATTGCGCATAACTTTTTAATGAATGGTCAGATTTGAAAAATGTTTTCTACATTTCGATAGGTATAAATATACACAACAAAATTGCATTTAAACTTCTCGGAAATCTTTAAAGATGTGGGCGCAGAACACATTTTAAAATCCTTAGTGGGCGATTGTGGGCGTTAGAGGGGGCGTGGCAATCGGCTAAAATAAACTTGCGCTGCGTAGGAGGCCCAAGAATATGTGTAAAAAATCTTAACCATCTAGATTGTGTAGTTTCAGAGATCTCTGCGTTCATACAGACAGACAGACGGACATGGCTATATCGACTCGGCTAGTGACCCTGATCAAGAATATAAATTCTTTATGGGGTCGGAACGCTTCCTTCTAGCTGTTACATACTTTTGCACGAATACAATATACCCTTTTACTCTACGAGTAACGGGTATAAAAATTCAACAAAAAATCGTTTTATTTTTTTTGCAAGACCCTACCCCCCCTTGACCTTGGATTACCAGAAAATACAAAACCTTTAGGTGAATCTGAAGAAATCGCGGTCCAAGGAGGATTATCTATTGTAACCTTTTTCACGGTCTTATAAAACCTTTAATTTTTATATTTTTAAAGAAAATCGTATAAAAGGCTAAACCAATAGGGCACGCATTTTATAATCCTAACCACAATACAAGTACTAAAGAAAATGTAAAGAAGAAGTGCTATGAGCCGTAAGCAAAAATCGCGCGATTTTTTTAATATATTTTACCCTGCGGCGCATTAATTGCATACCTTGTGCCGCGATTTCTTGAACTTTACTTTCATAATAATTTTATAAGACTCGCATATGTTGGTCATCCATAGTTCTTAAGGAATAACTGTCCACCGAGGATAGTTAATTCTTAAGATTCATTTTAAGTTTGTATATGTTGGTCATCCATGGTCGCTCAAGCTCTTAAGGAATCACGGTCCATCGAGGATATTTAAATCAAGGTTGCAAGGTCTGGCTTGCTATAAAAAAATTGCACATTTTTGTCGAGTTGTTTCAAACCCCTATTATTTTGACAACAAACGGAGAGCCCATATGTTTCTCTCACACCAGCCCATATGTCACAAAACACCTCAAAATCTTAGAAAATGCTTCTTTGCTTTTATAGCAAAACACGCCACTTTGAAATGCAATTACAAGAGAACCATGCACTTCCGCCGATCGGTCCATCGAGGGTAATTTTTTCGCGATTTTTAGGGCACAGGCCCCTCTTCTAGAGTATTACCCCCTTTCCTAATCACTTAATTATTTTAAGAGCTCATCAAATATGCTGATGTAAAAAGCTGTATGGCATGGTTTAGCTAAATAACATACAAAACAATTTGTGACATATATGTGTGCTCAGCAAACAGCATTTATGTGTATTGTTTTTGAATTACAATAGTTTATGCAACACTTCAGTTGAAAGTAATATTAAGCATAAACTTCACGCTGAGTTTTTTCCCAAGCGGCCATTGGGCCTTCGGACGGTCGGAGAAGACATCCTGACCGCGGAGGAGCTCGGAACTCTGCTCACCAGCGTGGAGGCCGTTCTCAACTCCAGGCCCCTCGGAGCGATCAGCACGGATCCCAACGGCGGCGAAGCCCTAAGCCCAGGCCATCTCCTGATTGACGGACCCCACCTAGCTCCACCCTCAGCAGCGCTCCCGGACCAAGTCAGCCCAACCTGCTTACGACGATGGCGCAGTGTCTCGTCTCCAGTCGAAAAACAAGTGGCACCAGGAGGTCCCAAACGTCGCCGTGGGAGCTCTCGTCGTCGTCGCCGAGGACAATCTTCCGCCGCAGCAGTGGATAATTGGTCGGATCGTGGAGGTGCACGTCGGCGCTGACGGCAAGGTCAGAGTGGCGGACGTGAAGACGAAGGATACGACGTATCGGCGAGCAATCCATAGACTGGCGGTGCTGCCTGTGGCGTGCTGAAGACGGCGGTCCTTCAAAGGGGGCGGTGCTTGCGCACTTTGCGCTTAAATCGCGCTCGCGAATTCGCACTGTCTCTCGCCCCCTTCGTTAAGTTAGGCTTAAGCGTTTTTATAATAAAATTAAAGAGTCAGTTGTCATATGCGCAAACTCCCTTTCGTCGCCGTCAAAAATAAAATCAAATTTTCCCTGCAATCACAAAATAGAATTAAATTTTCACCTTTCAAAATTTTATACAAAACGGAAAAAAGTCGCTAAGTGACGCCTGTAGTAGGCTGGCGGTGCGGCTGCTGTACCCAAACATTTTGACGCGCAAACAGTTTTTATATGAAAAACCTCTGTGTCCACCGACAAATTCAAATTGCGAAAAACCTTTGTCCGATCCCCAATTTTTTTTTCAGGATATTTTTTATATTGAATCAAAATTAATTTTTAAATGGTTTTGAACTCTGTAGCTGGTAATGAACACTGAAAAATAATACACTGAAAAAAAGTATTGCTATTTTTTTTTTTGAAAAATAATTTTAAAAAATTGTAATATATTTTTATGAAGAGCTCATACAATTCTTGATCTATTACCGAAAACATCATAAAGATATCTTTTTCCGTTACGAAAATATAAAAAAAGAGTGATAGCATCTTTTTGGAAAAAGATCCAAAAATGCTATTTTCTGACCCTTATAACTCCGTTGAAACTCAAAATTTCTCAAAACCAGGGACCGAAAATATTTGTTTTGTAAATTTGTAAATGTTTCTCACTAAAAAAATCACAAACTTAGAAGGGTCATAAAATTTTTTTAAATACACCACTATTTCGATTAGCCATTGTAGTTTACAAATCCGTATTGATTTTTATTTTTTGATTTTTATAATAAAACTCAAAAAATAACTGTTATTTGTTGATTTTTATGAATAACAGTTATTCCTGTGACATTTTTGAAAAAATTAAATAATTAAAAAAACATGCTAACCATATTTTATATAACTTACTAAAAATGTATTAAAAAAGGCAACCGCGCATATTTTATAACTATATATTTTTTTAATTTATTTTACCCACAAAATAGCCAAAAATCAAGTTTGAGTTTAATTTCTGATCAGGACAAATAACTGTTATTTGTCAACTTTTATTATAAAACTCAAAAAATAACAGTTATTCTTTGAGTTTTACTTTACAAATCAGAAATTACCTGTTAAAGTGTGATTTTTAAAATAAAACTTATAACAGTTACGGTCCCTGCTTATAACCTTTCAAATGAAGTCTTTTTTTATTGTTGTGAACCGGAAACATAAAAAAGTTTGATGAAAATCGGACCTTTGAATCGGGGGTGGCCCACTTGGGAGATTTTGATTCAGATGCACTTACGTACCTAAAGTTTAAGTGGTTAGGGTACTAATTTTAGCATAACTTCTAAAGTTTTGGTCCGATTGCCTTAAAACTTTTTTTGTATAATCCTAATATGTTATTCTAAAAGAAAAACAAGAGAGAACGCTATAGTCGGGTTCGTGTCCCGACTATTTAATACCCGTCACACGGCTAAAGGGAGTGCAAGAAAGATGGATATATAAAATTTTTTTGATTGCGCATAACTTTTTAATGAATGGTCAGATTTGAAAAATGTTTTCTACATTTCGATAGGTATAAATATACACAACAAAATTGCATTTAAACTTCTCGGAAATCTTTAAAGATGTGGGCGCAGAACACATTTTAAAATCCTTAGTGGGCGATTGTGGGCGTTAGAGGGGGCGTGGCAATCGGCTAAAATAAACTTGCGCTGCGTAGGAGGCCCAAGAATATGTGTAAAAAATCTTAGCCATCTAGATTGTGTAGTTTCAGAGATCTCTGCGTTCATACAGACAGACAGACGGACATGGCTATATCGACTCGGCTAGTGACCCTGATCAAGAATATAAATTCTTTATGGGGTCGGAACGCTTCCTTCTAGCTGTTACATACTTTTGCACGAATACAATATACCCTTTTACTCTACGAGTAACGGGTATAAAAATTCAAAAACAAATCGTTTTATTTTTTTTGCAAGACCCTACCCCCCCTTGACCTTGGATTACCAGAAAATACAAAACCTTTAGGTGAATCTGAAGAAATCGCGGTCCAAGGAGGATTATCTATTGTAACCTTTTTCACGGTCTTATAAAACCTTTAATTTTTATATTTTTAAAGAAAATCGTATAAAAGGCTAAACCAATAGGGCACGCATTTTATAATCCTAACCACAATACAAGTACTAAAGAAAATGTAAAGAAGAAGTGCTATGAGCCGTAAGCAAAAATCGCGCGATTTTTTTAATATATTTTACCCTGCGGCGCATTAATTGCATACCTTGTGCCGCGATTTCTTGAACTTTACTTTCATAATAATTTTATAAGACTCGCATATGTTGGTCATCCATAGTTCTTAAGGAATAACTGTCCACCGAGGATAGTTAATTCTTAAGATTCATTTTAAGTTTGTATATGTTGGTCATCCATGGTCGCTCAAGCTCTTAAGGAATCACGGTCCATCGAGGATATTTAAATCAAGGTTGCAAGGTCTGGCTTGCTATAAAAAAATTGCACATTTTTGTCGAGTTGTTTCAAACCCCTATTATTTTGACAACAAACGGAGAGCCCATATGTTTCTCTCACACCAGCCCATATGTCACAAAACACCTCAAAATCTTAGAAAATGCTTCTTTGCTTTTATAGCAAAACACGCCACTTTGAAATGCAATTACAAGAGAACCATGCACTTCCGCCGATCGGTCCATCGAGGGTAATTTTTTCGCGATTTTTAGGGCACAGGCCCCTCTTCTAGAGTATTACCCCCTTTCCTAATCACTTAATTATTTTAAGAGCTCATCAAATATGCTGATGTAAAAAGCTGTATGGCATGGTTTAGCTAAATAACATACAAAACAATTTGTGACATATATGTGTGCTCAGCAAACAGCATTTATGTGTATTGTTTTTGAATTACAATAGTTTATGCAACACTTCAGTTGAAAGTAATATTAAGCATAAACTTCACGCTGAGTTTTTTCCCAAGCGGCCATTGGGCCTTCGGACGGTCGGAGAAGACATCCTGACCGCGGAGGAGCTCGGAACTCTGCTCACCAGCGTGGAGGCCGTTCTCAACTCCAGGCCCCTCGGAGCGATCAGCACGGATCCCAACGGCGGCGAAGCCCTAAGCCCAGGCCATCTCCTGATTGACGGACCCCACCTAGCTCCACCCTCAGCAGCGCTCCCGGACCAAGTCAGCCCAACCTGCTTACGACGATGGCGCAGTGTCTCGTCTCCAGTCGAAAAACAAGTGGCACCAGGAGGTCCCAAACGTCGCCGTGGGAGCTCTCGTCGTCGTCGCCGAGGACAATCTTCCGCCGCAGCAGTGGATAATTGGTCGGATCGTGGAGGTGCACGTCGGCGCTGACGGCAAGGTCAGAGTGGCGGACGTGAAGACGAAGGATACGACGTATCGGCGAGCAATCCATAGACTGGCGGTGCTGCCTGTGGCGTGCTGAAGACGGCGGTCCTTCAAAGGGGGCGGTGCTTGCGCACTTTGCGCTTAAATCGCGCTCGCGAATTCGCACTGTCTCTCGCCCCCTTCGTTAAGTTAGGCTTAAGCGTTTTTATAATAAAATTAAAGAGTCAGTTGTCATATGCGCAAACTCCCTTTCGTCGCCGTCAAAAATAAAATCGAATTTTCCCTGCAATCACAAAATAGAATTAAATTTTCACCTTTCAAAATTTTATACAAAACGGAAAAAAGTCGCTAAGTGACGCCTGTAGTAGGCTGGCGGTGCGGCTGCTGTACCCAAACATTTTGACGCGCAAACAGTTTTTATATGAAAAACCTCTGTGTCCACCGACAAATTCAAATTGCGAAAAACCTTTGTCCGATCCCCAATTTTTTTTTCAGGATATTTTTTATATTGAATCAAAATTAATTTTTAAATGGTTTTGAACTCTGTAGCTGGTAATGAACACTGAAAAATAATACACTGAAAAAAAGTATTGCTATTTTTTTTTTTGAAAAATAATTTTAAAAAATTGTAATATATTTTTATGAAGAGCTCATACAATTCTTGATCTATTACCGAAAACATCATAAAGATATCTTTTTCCGTTACGAAAATATAAAAAAAGAGTGATAGCATCTTTTTGGAAAAAGATCCAAAAATGCTATTTTCTGACCCTTATAACTCCGTTGAAACTCAAAATTTCTCAAAACCAGGGACCGAAAATATTTGTTTTGTAAATTTGTAAATGTTTCTCACTAAAAAAATCACAAACTTAGAAGGGTCATAAAATTTTTTTAAATACACCACTATTTCGATTAGCCATTGTAGTTTACAAATCCGTATTGATTTTTATTTTTTGATTTTTATAATAAAACTCAAAAAATAACTGTTATTTGTTGATTTTTATGAATAACAGTTATTCCTGTGACATTTTTGAAAAAATTAAATAATTAAAAAAACATGCTAACCATATTTTATATAACTTACTAAAAATGTATTAAAAAAGGCAACCGCGCATATTTTATAACTATATATTTTTTTAATTTATTTTACCCACAAAATAGCCAAAAATCAAGTTTGAGTTTAATTTCTGATCAGGACAAATAACTGTTATTTGTCAACTTTTATTATAAAACTCAAAAAATAACAGTTATTCTTTGAGTTTTACTTTACAAATCAGAAATTACCTGTTAAAGTGTGATTTTTAAAATAAAACTTATAACAGTTACGGTCCCTGCTTATAACCTTTCAAATGAAGTCTTTTTTTATTGTTGTGAACCGGAAACATAAAAAAGTTTGATGAAAATCGGACCTTTGAATCGGGGGTGGCCCACTTGGGAGATTTTGATTCAGATGCACTTACGTACCTAAAGTTTAAGTGGTTAGGGTACTAATTTTAGCATAACTTCTAAAGTTTTGGTCCGATTGCCTTAAAACTTTTTTTGTATAATCCTAATATGTTATTCTAAAAGAAAAACAAGAGAGAACGCTATAGTCGGGTTCGTGTCCCGACTATTTAATACCCGTCACACGGCTAAAGGGAGTGCAAGAAAGATGGATATATAAAATTTTTTTGATTGCGCATAACTTTTTAATGAATGGTCAGATTTGAAAAATGTTTTCTACATTTCGATAGGTATAAATATACACAACAAAATTGCATTTAAACTTCTCGGAAATCTTTAAAGATGTGGGCGCAGAACACATTTTAAAATCCTTAGTGGGCGATTGTGGGCGTTAGAGGGGGCGTGGCAATCGGCTAAAATAAACTTGCGCTGCGTAGGAGGTCCAAGAATATGTGTAAAAAATCTTAACCATCTAGATTGTGTAGTTTCAGAGATCTCTGCGTTCATACAGACAGACAGACGGACATGGCTATATCGACTCGGCTAGTGACCCTGATCAAGAATATAAATTCTTTATGGGGTCGGAACGCTTCCTTCTAGCTGTTACATACTTTTGCACGAATACAATATACCCTTTTACTCTACGAGTAACGGGTATAAAAATTCAAAAAAAAATCGTTTTATTTTTTTTGCAAGACCCTACCCCCCCTTGACCTTGGATTACCAGAAAATACAAAACCTTTAGGTGAATCTGAAGAAATCGCGGTCCAAGGAGGATTATCTATTGTAACCTTTTTCACGGTCTTATAAAACATTTAATTTTTATATTTTTAAAGAAAATCGTATAAAAGGCTAAACCAATAGGGCACGCATTTTATAATCCTAACCACAATACAAGTACTAAAGAAAATGTAAAGAAGAAGTGCTATGAGCCGTAAGCAAAAATCGCGCGATTTTTTTAATATATTTTACCCTGCGGCGCATTAATTGCATACCTTGTGCCGCGATTTCTTGAACTTTACTTTCATAATAATTTTATAAGACTCGCATATGTTGGTCATCCATAGTTCTTAAGGAATAACTGTCCACCGAGGATAGTTAATTCTTAAGATTCATTTTAAGTTTGTATATGTTGGTCATCCATGGTCGCTCAAGCTCTTAAGGAATCACGGTCCATCGAGGATATTTAAATCAAGGTTGCAAGGTCTGGCTTGCTATAAAAAAATTGCACATTTTTGTCGAGTTGTTTCAAACCCCTATTATTTTGACAACAAACGGAGAGCCCATATGTTTCTCTCACACCAGCCCATATGTCACAAAACACCTCAAAATCTTAGAAAATGCTTCTTTGCTTTTATAGCAAAACACGCCACTTTGAAATGCAATTACAAGAGAACCATGCACTTCCGCCGATCGGTCCATCGAGGGTAATTTTTTCGCGATTTTTAGGGCACAGGCCCCTCTTCTAGAGTATTACCCCCTTTCCTAATCACTTAATTATTTTAAGAGCTCATCAAATATGCTGATGTAAAAAGCTGTATGGCATGGTTTAGCTAAATAACATACAAAACAATTTGTGACATATATGTGTGCTCAGCAAACAGCATTTATGTGTATTGTTTTTGAATTACAATAGTTTATGCAACACTTCAGTTGAAAGTAATATTAAGCATAAACTTCACGCTGAGTTTTTTCCCAAGCGGCCATTGGGCCTTCGGACGGTCGGAGAAGACATCCTGACCGCGGAGGAGCTCGGAACTCTGCTCACCAGCGTGGAGGCCGTTCTCAACTCCAGGCCCCTCGGAGCGATCAGCACGGATCCCAACGGCGGCGAAGCCCTAAGCCCAGGCCATCTCCTGATTGACGGACCCCACCTAGCTCCACCCTCAGCAGCGCTCCCGGACAAAGTCAGCCCAACCTGCTTACGACGATGGCGCAGTGTCTCGTCTCCAGTCGAAAAACAAGTGGCACCAGGAGGTCCCAAACGTCGCCGTGGGAGCTCTCGTCGTCGTCGCCGAGGACAATCTTCCGCCGCAGCAGTGGATAATTGGTCGGATCGTGGAGGTGCACGTCGGCGCTGACGGCAAGGTCAGAGTGGCGGACGTGAAGACGAAGGATACGACGTATCGGCGAGCAATCCATAGACTGGCGGTGCTGCCTGTGGCGTGCTGAAGACGGCGGTCCTTCAAAGGGGGCGGTGCTTGCGCACTTTGCGCTTAAATCGCGCTCGCGAATTCGCACTGTCTCTCGCCCCCTTCGTTAAGTTAGGCTTAAGCGTTTTTATAATAAAATTAAAGAGTCAGTTGTCATATGCGCAAACTCCCTTTCGTCGCCGTCAAAAATAAAATCGAATTTTCCCTGCAATCACAAAATAGAATTAAATTTTCACCTTTCAAAATTTTATACAAAACGGAAAAAAGTCGTTAAGTGACGCCTGTAGTAGGCTGGCGGTGCGGCTGCTGTACCCAAACATTTTGACGCGCAAACAGTTTTTATATGAAAAACCTCTGTGTCCACCGACAAATTCAAATTGCGAAAAACCTTTGTCCGATCCCCAATTTTTTTTTCAGGATATTTTTTATATTGAATCAAAATTAATTTTTAAATGGTTTTGAACTCTGTAGCTGGTAATGAACACTGAAAAATAATACACTGAAAAAAAGTATTGCTATTTTTTTTTTTTTAAAATAATTTTAAAAAATTGTAATATATTTTTATGAAGAGCTCATACAATTCTTGATCTATTACCGAAAACATCATAAAGATATCTTTTTCCGTTACGAAAATATAAAAAAAGAGTGATAGCATCTTTTTGGAAAAAGATCCAAAAATGCTATTTTCTGACCCTTATAACTCCGTTGAAACTCAAAATTTCTCAAAACCAGGGACCGAAAATATTTGTTTTGTAAATTTGTAAATGTTTCTCACTAAAAAAATCACAAACTTAGAAGGGTCATAAAATTTTTTTAAATACACCACTATTTCGATTAGCCATTGTAGTTTACAAATCCGTATTGATTTTTATTTTTTGATTTTTATAATAAAACTCAAAAAATAACTGTTATTTGTTGATTTTTATGAATAACAGTTATTCCTGTGACATTTTTGAAAAAATTAAATAATTAAAAAAACATGCTAACCATATTTTATATAACTTACTAAAAATGTATTAAAAAAGGCAACCGCGCATATTTTATAACTATATATTTTTTTAATTTATTTTACCCACAAAATAGCCAAAAATCAAGTTTGAGTTTAATTTCTGATCAGGACAAATAACTGTTATTTGTCAACTTTTATTATAAAACTCAAAAAATAACAGTTATTCTTTGAGTTTTACTTTACAAATCAGAAATTACCTGTTAAAGTGTGATTTTTAAAATAAAACTTATAACAGTTACGGTCCCTGCTTATAACCTTTCAAATGAAGTCTTTTTTTATTGTTGTGAACCGGAAACATAAAAAAGTTTGATGAAAATCGGACCTTTGAATCGGGGGTGGCCCACTTGGGAGATTTTGACTCAGATGCACTTACGTACCTAAAGTTTAAGTGGTTAGGGTACTAATTTTAGCATAACTTCTAAAGTTTTGGTCCGATTGCCTTAAAACTTTTTTTGTATAATCCTAATATGTTATTCTAAAAGAAAAACAAGAGAGAACGCTATAGTCGGGTTCGTGTCCCGACTATTTAATACCCGTCACACGGCTAAAGGGAGTGCAAGAAAGATGGATATATAAAATTTTTTTGATTGCGCATAACTTTTTAATGAATGGTCAGATTTGAAAAATGTTTTCTACATTTCGATAGGTATAAATATACACAACAAAATTGCATTTAAACTTCTCGGAAATCTTTAAAGATGTGGGCGCAGAACACATTTTAAAATCCTTAGTGGGCGATTGTGGGCGTTAGAGGGGGCGTGGCAATCGGCTAAAATAAACTTGCGCTGCGTAGGAGGTCCAAGAATATGTGTAAAAAATCTTAACCATCTAGATTGTGTAGTTTCAGAGATCTCTGCGTTCATACAGACAGACAGACGGACATGGCTATATCGACTCGGCTAGTGACCCTGATCAAGAATATAAATTCTTTATGGGGTCGGAACGCTTCCTTCTAGCTGTTACATACTTTTGCACGAATACAATATACCCTTTTACTCTACGAGTAACGGGTATAAAAATTCAAAAAAAAATCGTTTTATTTTTTTTGCAAGACCCTACCCCCCCTTGACCTTGGATTACCAGAAAATACAAAACCTTTAGGTGAATCTGAAGAAATCGCGGTCCAAGGAGGATTATCTATTGTAACCTTTTTCACGGTCTTATAAAACCTTTAATTTTTATATTTTTAAAGAAAATCGTATAAAAGGCTAAACCAATAGGGCACGCATTTTATAATCCTAACCACAATACAAGTACTAAAGAAAATGTAAAGAAGAAGTGCTATGAGCCGTAAGCAAAAATCGCGCGATTTTTTTAATATATTTTACCCTGCGGCGCATTAATTGCATACCTTGTGCCGCGATTTCTTGAACTTTACTTTCATAATAATTTTATAAGACTCGCATATGTTGGTCATCCATAGTTCTTAAGGAATAACTGTCCACCGAGGATAGTTAATTCTTAAGATTCATTTTAAGTTTGTATATGTTGGTCATCCATGGTCGCTCAAGCTCTTAAGGAATCACGGTCCATCGAGGATATTTAAATCAAGGTTGCAAGGTCTGGCTTGCTATAAAAAAATTGCACATTTTTGTCGATTTGTTTCAAACCCCTATTATTTTGACAACAAACGGAGAGCCCATATGTTTCTCTCACACCAGCCCATATGTCACAAAACACCTCAAAATCTTAGAAAATGCTTCTTTGCTTTTATAGCAAAACACGCCACTTTGAAATGCAATTACAAGAGAACCATGCACTTCCGCCGATCGGTCCATCGAGGGTAATTTTTTCGCGATTTTTAGGGCACAGGCCCCTCTTCTAGAGTATTACCCCCTTTCCTAATCACTTAATTATTTTAAGAGCTCATCAAATATGCTGATGTAAAAAGCTGTATGGCATGGTTTAGCTAAATAACATACAAAACAATTTGTGACATATATGTGTGCTCAGCAAACAGCATTTATGTGTATTGTTTTTGAATTACAATAGTTTATGCAACACTTCAGTTGAAAGTAATATTAAGCATAAACTTCACGCTGAGTTTTTTCCCAAGCGGCCATTGGGCCTTCGGACGGTCGGAGAAGACATCCTGACCGCGGAGGAGCTCGGAACTCTGCTCACCAGCGTGGAGGCCGTTCTCAACTCCAGGCCCCTCGGAGCGATCAGCACGGATCCCAACGGCGGCGAAGCCCTAAGCCCAGGCCATCTCCTGATTGACGGACCCCACCTAGCTCCACCCTCAGCAGCGCTCCCGGACCAAGTCAGCCCAACCTGCTTACGACGATGGCGCAGTGTCTCGTCTCCAGTCGAAAAACAAGTGGCACCAGGAGGTCCCAAACGTCGCCGTGGGAGCTCTCGTCGTCGTCGCCGAGGACAATCTTCCGCCGCAGCAGTGGATAATTGGTCGGATCGTGGAGGTGCACGTCGGCGCTGACGGCAAGGTCAGAGTGGCGGACGTGAAGACGAAGGATACGACGTATCGGCGAGCAATCCATAGACTGGCGGTGCTGCCTGTGGCGTGCTGAAGACGGCGGTCCTTCAAAGGGGGCGGTGCTTGCGCACTTTGCGCTTAAATCGCGCTCGCGAATTCGCACTGTCTCTCGCCCCCTTCGTTAAGTTAGGCTTAAGCGTTTTTATAATAAAATTAAAGAGTCAGTTGTCATATGCGCAAACTCCCTTTCGTCGCCGTCAAAAATAAAATCGAATTTTCCCTGCAATCACAAAATAGAATTAAATTTTCACCTTTCAAAATTTTATACAAAACGGAAAAAAGTCGCTAAGTGACGCCTGTAGTAGGCTGGCGGTGCGGCTGCTGTACCCAAACATTTTGACGCGCAAACAGTTTTTATATGAAAAACCTCTGTGTCCACCGACAAATTCAAATTGCGAAAAACCTTTGTCCGATCCCCAATTTTTTTTTCAGGATATTTTTTATATTGAATCAAAATTAATTTTTAAATGGTTTTGAACTCTGTAGCTGGTAATGAACACTAAAAAATAATACACTGAAAAAAAGTATTGCTATTTTTTTTTTTGAAAAATAATTTTAAAAAATTGTAATATATTTTTATGAAGAGCTCATACAATTCTTGATCTATTACCGAAAACATCATAAAGATATCTTTTTCCGTTACGAAAATATAAAAAAAGAGTGATAGCATCTTTTTGGAAAAAGATCCAAAAATGCTATTTTCTGACCCTTATAACTCCGTTGAAACTCAAAATTTCTCAAAACCAGGGACCGAAAATATTTGTTTTGTAAATTTGTAAATGTTTCTCACTAAAAAAATCACAAACTTAGAAGGGTCATAAAATTTTTTTAAATACACCACTATTTCGATTAGCCATTGTAGTTTACAAATCCGTATTGATTTTTATTTTTTGATTTTTATAATAAAACTCAAAAAATAACTGTTATTTGTTGATTTTTATGAATAACAGTTATTCCTGTGACATTTTTGAAAAAATTAAATAATTAAAAAAACATGCTAACCATATTTTATATAACTTACTAAAAATGTATTAAAAAAGGCAACCGCGCATATTTTATAACTATATATTTTTTTAATTTATTTTACCCACAAAATAGCCAAAAATCAAGTTTGAGTTTAATTTCTGATCAGGACAAATAACTGTTATTTGTCAACTTTTATTATAAAACTCAAAAAATAACAGTTATTCTTTGAGTTTTACTTTACAAATCAGAAATTACCTGTTAAAGTGTGATTTTTAAAATAAAACTTATAACAGTTACGGTCCCTGCTTATAACCTTTCAAATGAAGTCTTTTTTATTGTTGTGAACCGGAAACATAAAAAAGTTTGATGAAAATCGGACCTTTGAATCGGGGGTGGCCCACTTGGGAGATTTTGATTCAGATGCACTTACGTACCTAAAGTTTAAGTGGTTAGGGTACTAATTTTAGCATAACTTCTAAAGTTTTGGTCCGATTGCCTTAAAACTTTTTTTGTATAATCCTAATATGTTATTCTAAAAGAAAAACAAGAGAGAACGCTATAGTCGGGTTCGTGTCCCGACTATTTAATACCCGTCACACGGCTAAAGGGAGTGCAAGAAAGATGGATATATAAAATTTTTTTGATTGCGCATAACTTTTTAATGAATGGTCAGATTTGAAAAATGTTTTCTACATTTCGATAGGTATAAATATACACAACAAAATTGCATTTAAACTTCTCGGAAATCTTTAAAGATGTGGGCGCAGAACACATTTTAAAATCCTTAGTGGGCGATTGTGGGCGTTAGAGGGGGCGTGGCAATCGGCTAAAATAAACTTGCGCTGCGTAGGAGGCCCAAGAATATGTGTAAAAAAATCTTAACCATCTAGATTGTGTAGTTTCAGAGATCTCTGCGTTCATACAGACAGACAGACGGACATGGCTATATCGACTCGGCTAGTGACCCTGATCAAGAATATAAATTCTTTATGGGGTCGGAACGCTTCCTTCTAGCTGTTACATACTTTTGCACGAATACAATATACCCTTTTACTCTACGAGTAACGGGTATAAAAATTCAAAAAAAAATCGTTTTATTTTTTTTGCAAGACCCTACCCCCCCTTGACCTTGGATTACCAGAAAATACAAAACCTTTAGGTGAATCTGAAGAAATCGCGGTCCAAGGAGGATTATCTATTGTAACCTTTTTCACGGTCTTATAAAACCTTTAATTTTTATATTTTTAAAGAAAATCGTATAAAAGGCTAAACCAATAGGGCACGCATTTTATAATCCTAACCACAATACAAGTACTAAAGAAAATGTAAAGAAGAAGTGCTATGAGCCGTAAGCAAAAATCGCGCGATTTTTTTAATATATTTTACCCTGCGGCGCATTAATTGCATACCTTGTGCCGCGATTTCTTGAACTTTACTTTCATAATAATTTTATAAGACTCGCATATGTTGGTCATCCATAGTTCTTAAGGAATAACTGTCCACCGAGGATAGTTAATTCTTAAGATTCATTTTAAGTTTGTATATGTTGGTCATCCATGGTCGCTCAAGCTCTTAAGGAATCACGGTCCATCGAGGATATTTAAATCAAGGTTGCAAGGTCTGGCTTGCTATAAAAAAATTGCACATTTTTGTCGAGTTGTTTCAAACCCCTATTATTTTGACAACAAACGGAGAGCCCATATGTTTCTCTCACACCAGCCCATATGTCACAAAACACCTCAAAATCTTAGAAAATGCTTCTTTGCTTTTATAGCAAAACACGCCACTTTGAAATGCAATTACAAGAGAACCATGCACTTCCGCCGATCGGTCCATCGAGGGTAATTTTTTCGCGATTTTTAGGGCACAGGCCCCTCTTCTAGAGTATTACCCCCTTTCCTAATCACTTAATTATTTTAAGAGCTCATCAAATATGCTGATGTAAAAAGCTGTATGGCATGGTTTAGCTAAATAACATACAAAACAATTTGTGACATATATGTGTGCTCAGCAAACAGCATTTATGTGTATTGTTTTTGAATTACAATAGTTTATGCAACACTTCAGTTGAAAGTAATATTAAGCATAAACTTCACGCTGAGTTTTTTCCCAAGCGGCCATTGGGCCTTCGGACGGTCGGAGAAGACATCCTGACCGCGGAGGAGCTCGGAACTCTGCTCACCAGCGTGGAGGCCGTTCTCAACTCCAGGCCCCTCGGAGCGATCAGCACGGATCCCAACGGCGGCGAAGCCCTAAGCCCAGGCCATCTCCTGATTGACGGACCCCACCTAGCTCCACCCTCAGCAGCGCTCCCGGACCAAGTCAGCCCAACCTGCTTACGACGATGGCGCAGTGTCTCGTCTCCAGTCGAAAAACAAGTGGCACCAGGAGGTCCCAAACGTCGCCGTGGGAGCTCTCGTCGTCGTCGCCGAGGACAATCTTCCGCCGCAGCAGTGGATAATTGGTCGGATCGTGGAGGTGCACGTCGGCGCTGACGGCAAGGTCAGAGTGGCGGACGTGAAGACGAAGGATACGACGTATCGGCGAGCAATCCATAGACTGGCGGTGCTGCCTGTGGCGTGCTGAAGACGGCGGTCCTTCAAAGGGGGCGGTGCTTGCGCACTTTGCGCTTAAATCGCGCTCGCGAATTCGCACTGTCTCTCGCCCCCTTCGTTAAGTTAGGCTTAAGCGTTTTTATAATAAAATTAAAGAGTCAGTTGTCATATGCGCAAACTCCCTTTCGTCGCCGTCAAAAATAAAATCGAATTTTCCCTGCAATCACAAAATAGAATTAAATTTTCACCTTTCAAAATTTTATACAAAACGGAAAAAAGTCGCTAAGTGACGCCTGTAGTAGGCTGGCGGTGCGGCTGCTGTACCCAAACATTTTGACGCGCAAACAGTTTTTATATGAAAAACCTCTGTGTCCACCGACAAATTCAAATTGCGAAAAACCTTTGTCCGATCCCCAATTTTTTTTTCAGGATATTTTTTATATTGAATCAAAATTAATTTTTAAATGGTTTTGAACTCTGTAGCTGGTAATGAACACTGAAAAATAATACACTGAAAAAAAGTATTGCTATTTTTTTTTTTTAAAATAATTTTAAAACATTGTAATATATTTTTATGAAGAGCTCATACAATTCTTGATCTATTACCGAAAACATCATAAAGATATCTTTTTCCGTTACGAAAATATAAAAAAAGAGTGATAGCATCTTTTTGGAAAAAGATCCAAAAATGCTATTTTCTGACCCTTATAACTCCGTTGAAACTCAAAATTTCTCAAAACCAGGGACCGAAAATATTTGTTTTGTAAATTTGTAAATGTTTCTCACTAAAAAAATCACAAACTTAGAAGGGTCATAAAATTTTTTTAAATACACCACTATTTCGATTAGCCATTGTAGTTTACAAATCCGTATTGATTTTTATTTTTTGATTTTTATAATAAAACTCAAAAAATAACTGTTATTTGTTGATTTTTATGAATAACAGTCATTCCTGTGACATTTTTGAAAAAATTAAATAATTAAAAAAACATGCTAACCATATTTTATATAACTTACTAAAAATGTATTAAAAAAGGCAACCGCGCATATTTTATAACTATATATTTTTTTAATTTATTTTACCCACAAAATAGCCAAAAATCAAGTTTGAGTTTAATTTCTGATCAGGACAAATAACTGTTATTTGTCAACTTTTATTATAAAACTCAAAAAATAACAGTTATTCTTTGAGTTTTACTTTACAAATCAGAAATTACCTGTTAAAGTGTGATTTTTAAAATAAAACTTATAACAGTTACGGTCCCTGCTTATAACCTTTCAAATGAAGTCTTTTTTTATTGTTGTGAACCGGAAACATAAAAAAGTTTGATGAAAATCGGACCTTTGAATCGGGGGTGGCCCACTTGGGAGATTTTGATTCAGATGCACTTACGTACCTAAAGTTTAAGTGGTTAGGGTACTAATTTTAGCATAACTTCTAAAGTTTTGGTCCGATTGCCTTAAAACTTTTTTTGTATAATCCTAATATGTTATTCTAAAAGAAAAACAAGAGAGAACGCTATAGTCGGGTTCGTGTCCCGACTATTTAATACCCGTCACACGGCTAAAGGGAGTGCAAGAAAGATGGATATATAAAATTTTTTTGATTGCGCATAACTTTTTAATGAATGGTCAGATTTGAAAAATGTTTTCTACATTTCGATAGGTATAAATATACACAACAAAATTGCATTTAAACTTCTCGGAAATCTTTAAAGATGTGGGCGCAGAACACATTTTAAAATCCTTAGTGGGCGATTGTGGGCGTTAGAGGGGGCGTGGCAATCGGCTAAAATAAACTTGCGCTGCGTAGGAGGCCCAAGAATATGTGTAAAAAATCTTAACCATCTAGATTGTGTAGTTTCAGAGATCTCTGCGTTCATACAGACAGACAGACGGACATGGCTATATCGACTCGGCTAGTGACCCTGATCAAGAATATAAATTCTTTATGGGGTCGGAACGCTTCCTTCTAGCTGTTACATACTTTTGCACGAATACAATATACCCTTTTACTCTACGAGTAACGGGTATAAAAATTCAAAAAAAAATCGTTTTATTTTTTTTGCAAGACCCTACCCCCCCTTGACCTTGGATTACCAGAAAATACAAAACCTTTAGGTGAATCTGAAGAAATCGCGGTCCAAGGAGGATTATCTATTGTAACCTTTTTCACGGTCTTATAAAACCTTTAATTTTTATATTTTTAAAGAAAATCGTATAAAAGGCTAAACCAATAGGGCACGCATTTTATAATCCTAACCACAATACAAGTACTAAAGAAAATGTAAAGAAGAAGTGCTATGAGCCGTAAGCAAAAATCGCGCGATTTTTTTAATATATTTTACCCTGCGGCGCATTAATTGCATACCTTGTGCCGCGATTTCTTGAACTTTACTTTCATAATAATTTTATAAGACTCGCATATGTTGGTCATCCATAGTTCTTAAGGAATAACTGTCCACCGAGGATAGTTAATTCTTAAGATTCATTTTAAGTTTGTATATGTTGGTCATCCATGGTCGCTCAAGCTCTTAAGGAATCACGGTCCATCGAGGATATTTAAATCAAGGTTGCAAGGTCTGGCTTGCTATAAAAAAATTGCACATTTTTGTCGAGTTGTTTCAAACCCCTATTATTTTGACAACAAACGGAGAGCCCATATGTTTCTCTCACACCAGCCCATATGTCACAAAACACCTCAAAATCTTAGAAAATGCTTCTTTGCTTTTATAGCAAAACACGCCACTTTGAAATGCAATTACAAGAGAACCATGCACTTCCGCCGATCGGTCCATCGAGGGTAATTTTTTCGCGATTTTTAGGGCACAGGCCCCTCTTCTAGAGTATTACCCCCTTTCCTAATCACTTAATTATTTTAAGAGCTCATCAAATATGCTGATGTAAAAAGCTGTATGGCATGGTTTAGCTAAATAACATACAAAACAATTTGTGACATATATGTGTGCTCAGCAAACAGCATTTATGTGTATTGTTTTTGAATTACAATAGTTTATGCAACACTTCAGTTGAAAGTAATATTAAGCATAAACTTCACGCTGAGTTTTTTCCCAAGCGGCCATTGGGCCATGTTCGGGACGGTATTTAACATTGCAGCCATCCTGCTCAAGGCGGTTGTCATCGCGGAGTTCCTCATAGCGTTCACGTTCGTATTTGGTAAAACCCCACTTTTTGGAAACATAGATCTATAAGGATAGTAAAAATAAGATAAAATCATTAGTTTAATATATATAGGCAGTGTTGCCAGATGAAAATTTTGCTTTTCCCCTAAAAAATCTCAAACATTAGAGAGTTAGTTTCGAACATGTACAACAAAATAAGAAATATCTCAATAAAACATACCTTATTTTTTTAGTCGTTTTATCTACTATAAAAAAAATTAAGAATTTAAAATTTGACTATTTTTTTTAAATTAAACCGCATGTAACTTTGGTTTTTGACAAGAATTTACCTCATTTTTTACGGTGTAAGTACTTATTTTTTTCCAAATCGATTTTATTTATTAAGAGTAGTATATTTTAAGAAAATTTAGGAAATCACAAGCCTTACTTAAGTGTTAAAGTTCCTCTTAAGCTGCAAATCAGATTTTAACATGGATAATGACTTTGAAGTAACCAAATCCAGGCTTGGAAACTTTTTGAATCGTCTAATTGGCCCAGACTTCTTATAAACATGATCATAACTTAAGATAAAATACTAACCGTAGCCCCATTCTAGATTTAATATTTTAAAAAATTATAAGTAACACAAGTGTACTTATTATTTTGACCACACCAAAACCGACCTTTCGCACAAATGTATGGCTAACATGGAATAGACAGATATCTATTGTTTATTAAAATATTGCAGGACAGAATAACGTTTCAAAATAAAAAGGTTTGGGAGATCTGGCCTCAATAACTATAGAGATATCTTTTAGCAAGTGAGGATGTAACGTGTGTACTTATTATTTTGATATATTTTATTAGTGTTGGGACAACCGACTTTCTCAAAACTTATTCTTTAAAACTTTTAACTTTTGGGATCAACATTAGGATCCTGTAGGTAAAGGAACATTAGTTTGTATGCGACTTTTACTCAAGAGCACCCAATTATCATAGGAAACTAGAAAGGGTTCGTGGAAATTTCACAAACTTTAAATTTGTGTGTGAACACACTAACATTTTTATGGGTTTAAAATGTAACTGCATTTTGAATTTTAAAACTTGAAAGTACTCATCAATACGATTTAAAACACATGTCGTTCTTCTGTATGTAACTGTAACTGCATTTTGAATTTTAAAACTTGAAAGTACTCATCAATACGATTTAAAAACATGTCGTTCTTCTGGCTTAGCTCGCGGTTGGTTATTATTGCGATTTAAAGATTTCAATTAAAAATAATTATTAATAATAATTTTCACATTAATTTTGTATATTCTCTTCTAAATAGGTTGAATTTCATATTAAGATTTATAGTAACACTCGATTATCCAGTGGGCTTATCTAGCTTAAATTTTGAATGGCATGAATTATTAAATGGTGTATTTATTTATTCAAATGTTTGATCATCGTATCACAGTCGAACTAGTCTCTCAGTTTTAAAGCTATTGCGATGAAACTTTCCCGAAAGTCTTCTTTCTATTGCAGGTAGTACATATGTCAGAGCGAGCCGGATCGGACCACTATATTTTAAGGCTCCCATAGGAATATTCAAACAAATATAAGAAAATTCATTGTTACTTTGTAGGGAGTAGGCGTTTTGACTTTTGACAACTTAAAAACAAAATTTAAATAAACACGCTGAATATGGAATCCCTGGTACTGCACCGAGTGAGCATTAAACTATAAGTATTTACTTAATCTGCAAGGGTATATAAGCTTCGGTTGGCCGAAGGTAGCTTCCATTCTTGTTCTAAAGTAAAATAGTATTGAGAACATAAATGAAATTTAAATATAATTAATATTAATATAAGTAACTTTTTTTTGAAATAAATTCCACTCGAGTGTTTTGAAAATAACAAATATTTACTAACCTTCTGACGTCCAGGGAACTTGAACTTCGCACGACGCAAAGCTTCAATAACTTGAGCCTTGTAGCGATCGCTTGAGCGGACAGACATAATGGGCTGACCAATACGAACTCGAGCAACCGTGCCCTGCGGCTTTCCAAACGCACCTCTCATTCCAGTCTGAAGCCTAAAAATACAAAATTTAGAAAATAAATTAATCATATAACGTTTGAGGACCTACAATAATATTAATACATTAGTAATTTACTAGGTCATGTGCTATGACTGGTCATAACAGACAAAAAAAAACAAAGTTATTAGTTATTACAAAATTACAATTTTGACTTTTATTTACCTATCAGCTCCAGCGCACGACAACATTTTGTTGATACGAATGACATGGAATGGGTGCAGGCGCATTCTTATATGGAACTGGTCCTTTCCGCAGTACTTCACCAAATACTTGTTACAACAAATGCGGCCTGCTTCCAAAGCTTCACTACTTAGCTGTTCATACTCATCAGAAACCAAATGAACGCACAGGGGGAAGTCTTCAACTGTAGCCTTTTTTCTTCCCAAATCAAATATACGAATTTTGGGGTCAGGTACACCCCGACAAAATCGAGATTTGGGATAGGGCTTATTTTTGCAATAGCGGTAGCTGTTAATGATAATTTATAATATTATAATTATAATATAATATATATTATTCATGAATAAAATTATAGTCTTACCATCTTGCTGGTCGGCGACCCATTTTCACTCCTAGAAAAGAATAAAAAAAAATAGATAAATAAACGAGCGTTTAACAACATAAGCACAAAATTTGCAATTTAATGCACGATTATATATGTTCAAGACAAGACAACTACAGATTGCACAAGATTACGACGAGAGCACACATACCTTTTCCAACGAAGCGAAAGAAAAAAGAAAGAGATATTTAACGGAAGCAGAAAAGATGTCGTCGTAAGACTCACAAATCTGTCAAGTTGATTATTTACCGTAAACATAGAAACTATGGAATTTATCAAACTATTCTTTATTACCTTATACGATGGTCACACTTGAAGCTCCGTGGCGGAACAAGTGGAATATTGCTTAGCTCCACTAAGAACATCTCGCAAGCAAAACTACAAACAATTCAACTTTAGCATCCACATGTTTATATCCTGAGAATGAAATCCATGGTTTCCATAAAGTATACACAAAAGAATCACCCGTTAAGTACAGAAATCACCTTGACGCGTACGGAATACTCTGGGTATTCCCTAAAAGGGTCTTCCCACAGAGCTCCATCCACTATCTGTTGAACGGAATTTCTGCCTGTCAAAGTCCGTCAAAATTGGATGGCGGACTAACTGGGAAATTTTGGGAACGGCAAAACCTTACGGACCATCCGTTCAACAGATAGTTGATGGCGGATGTAGCTCTGTGGGAAGACCCTATTAGTTCCAATTTTTACGGACTTTGACGGGCTCTTTTATGCGATAGTTAGGCGATGTTTTTTTTTGCAACTCTGACTTCTTCCTCTTGTCTATGGAAATGGAACGATAACTGCGAGAACAATTCAAATCGATGGCGGGAAAACATTAAAAATTGCTTAGGCTCATTGTTTTGTGGCTATTGTTGAATTACATGTAGTTTGTTATGAGCGAAAAAGCGTTCGCAAACAGGTTGCTATGAGTGGGCCAAAATGTAAGCTGTTCTGCGTATGAAAACATCAAAATTTGAAGCAAAGACTCAAAATATATTTTGCACTTCGTAAATAATAACTTATTGTAATTTAAGGTATACTATGGACTCTTATAAAGTTACAAAGTTGCTATAAATTACAAAAACAGCAGAGATTTGGTTTTGTCTACAAATTTGCCATATTAATATTGGCTAGACAGAGGCATGGTATATGCATGCATACTCGTTATAGGATATGTTATAAATGTTCAGATATATTTTTTAACTATTATCTTAATCTATTTATTGTATTATTCCACAGAAGGATTAGGAGAACAACTGCTCTTCAGTCAGCTGTTATTGGATGGTGGATGGAGTTCTGTGGGACCACGAGTTTCACATTTGTCAAAAATCCCAACCGTATCAAACGGATAGATTCTATGAGAAGGGGCTATAATACCCTCTTCCCATAGAGTCCATCCGTGTAAAACGGTTGGGTTTTTTCACAAATGTGAAATTCATGTTCCCCATAGAGTTTCCATCCACATCCACATCCAATAACAGCTGACTGAAGAGCAGTTGCTCAGCTCAACATTAACGAAGGCGGATTTCAACTCGGGAAAACTGTCGTAAAATTGCGTTCTTCTAATTTTATTGTAGAATAATACAATAAATAAATTAAGAAGATAGTTTAAAACCATATCTGAACGTTTATAACATATCCTACAACGAGTATGTATACATATTGCTGACTGGGGGGTAGCCTAACCTCCCGTACCCCACACTCCGCTCTTACTACGCCTCTGCCTAGCAATATTTATATGAAAAATTTGTAAACAAAACCAAATTTTGGTAATTTATAACAACTTTGGAACTTTATAGGAGTACAAAGTACACTTTTAATTAATATTAGTTATATTTACGAAGTGCAGAACATATTCTGAAGCATTACAATGAACAATGAGCTGAAGCATTATTTAATTTTTTCCCGCCATCGATTTGATTTGTTCTTGCAGTCATAGTTCCATTTTTCACAGGAAGAATTCAGAGTTGCACCGAAAAAACATCGCCTAATTATCGCATAAGAGAGCCCGTCAAAGTCCGTCAAAATTAAATGTCGGACTAACTGGGACATTTTCGGAACGGCAAAACCTTACGGACCATCCATTCAAAGGATGGTAGATGGTGGATGGAGCTCTGCGGGAAGACCCTAATAGACACCTTTTTGTCGCCAATTCTAATATATTACAAATTTTGAGCCGACCTGGGTCTCAAGCTTAAATTCAGGGCTATTAATTAAATTAAAGAACAAAGTCTTGTTTTTTACGCACAAAAATTATTCGCACAGAAAAAAAAATTGATATGAAATTGCACTCAAGTTAACATTATTTCATATCAAATTTGGGCCGATATTAATTAATGCAAGATTGATATTTCGAACATATCAAGTTGATATTTTCGAGAATATCAAGTTGATATTTTTAAATATCAATTCAATCTTAAGAAAGATTAGTGTTTAAAATAACATTTGAACTTTTTGGTCATCAAAATGATATTTTTTATATCAATTTTTGTCATCAAAATGATATTTTTTATATCAATTTTGTTCATCAAAATGATATTATTTCGTGTATATTAGTACCCCCCAGTAAAACAGAAATTTTTATTTTATATTAAAACAATTTAATTCTAATCATTTCACATTTTTTTGAGTCGGTGTACATATGTATAGGTGGGCCAGCAAAATCTTCAATATTTTATTATTTTAGTTTTGCCTGTGACACACACAACGTAAAACTGCGGCCGGCACACACACACACGCACATTCAGAACCGAAATGTCTTTAAATTGTGTGCTAACTCGACGGCAAAGTTAAAATCACCACAACTTTGTAATGTTTCGACTTAGCACTCAATAAAAAAATAAATTGATTTCATTTGACAATAAAAACACCTTGTTCTCGAATATTTTTGGTCTCAAAGTTGGGCCAGCTGTTTTTGCAGTTCTGCACAATCTCACATTGGTACAGTGTTGTAAACTGTGGAACACTATTTCTCCCTTTCGAACTAAATTCGAAACGACATTTGATATTTTTTCATATCAAAGTCATACGATTTCATATAAATTGTAAATATACTTGTTTTAAATACCGAATTCAGTATTTTTTTTCAAAAATTAATATGAAATAAGATCAAAATAATATTTCTTCATGTTAGAATGATATGACGAAACTTGATCCTTAAAAAAGATCAAAATAACCAACAAATATCAATTTGATATTTTGTCATATTTTTTTCTGTGCGTACATTTTTAGTAAATACGTCTTTTTATGATGCGCGTTAACTTTTAATATTTTTTTGGATTGTGCGTCCTTCTGTAGACCTAGACAGGACTTTCAAGACAAATTGCATGGTTCTGGCCATATTACAGGAGTCGCTACACCCCATTTTGGCCCACTGGCTCATTTTAAGAATTTCTTTCAAAATATCTCATCCATGCGAATCCTTCTTTGGAGAAAGTCCAAGCCATTCACAAAAGGATTAGTGTCATGCAAATAAGGATGTGATTTAAGCTGGTTTAGTAAAGAAGCCATTCCTGAACCAAATAATGCTTATTTTCGAACATTTTGTATGACTTAAGGAAGATTTTAAAGTGTCTGGCGCCCACACCTTAAAAGGTTTCCGAGAAGTAAAAATGCAATTTTGTTGTGTATGTAATTATACATATCGAAATGTAGAAGACCTTTTTCAAATCGGACCATTCATTGAAAATTTATGCGCAATCAAAAAAATGTTATATATCCATCTCCCTCGCACTCCCTTTAGCTGAGTGAACGGTATTAGATAGTCGGGACACCAAGCATCACTAATGGATCAAAAATCACTGATCAATTTTGTTTTGCTGAACGATTAGGTAAAATTAAAAACTAGATATAAAAGTTCGCGCGGAATTAAAAAAAATTTTTTTCCGCCCCCGCAACTGCAGCACTGCTCACAGCTTTCGCTGATATATAAAAATGTCTACACAATGATAAAGACATAAATCTTTAAGTCCCTTATCTTCGATAAAGTGGAACGATTGACAATTTTTGAATGTTTACTCCGTAGCAGCGTCAATAATTTTTTTCTTCGTTTCCGAATCAACATTGGCATCCGTTTCGCTTAAGTTTGTTCATGACTTCGACGCTGAGTGTAACATTTATGACAAACCAGATTCGTTGTGCATCCTGTAAAAGTACTTCCGAACAAACTCAGCAAGCCACAACTTTTTCGATAACATTGATCTTATCATCTTGCACCACACTTTGCTGCGTCTTCGATTGCTTATGATTATTTTCTCACTTTGCTTTTACTTTTCGTGGATATCGTTTTCTTTTCTCTTCTATATTATTATTATATTATTATTATAAAACCTTGAATAGGTATTCCAAACTGAAGACTTGAGCCAAAGGTGATGAAAATATTATTTTAGAAAATCACAAAACACAGCCAGTCAGTCGAAAGAAAAGAGCAGAACTGAAATTTATACTAAATTATTCTCAAACCTCCGAATTTCCATATGACTTATAAGTGTTTGAGTTCTCGATCCGATTTCAAGTCAGTCGGGCCACTCGTAATCACTCGCACTCGTATAGGCCTAACAGTGACTTGAAGCTAGTTGACTTGAAATGGATGGATTCGTTTGGAAATATTTTTGTAAGTCAAAGTGAGTGAACAATTCAAGTCAACTTAGAAGTGCTTACTTACAATTGAACTCGTGCAGGGCTCTACAACGTATCATGTATTAAGATAAGGTAACGAACTATTTTTATGTTACTTGTTCACTGATGCGAAATTCTTGATCATGCATCATGATCAGTGATCATGTGCGTTGTGCAGAACTATCGTAAGTTGCCATACTACAGAAAACATTCCCCGTTACCTTGGAAGTAAAAACCCACAATCGCAACAAAAAAATTATTTTGAAGTGAAACTTCCTTAGTTGCGTTATGCATTTTCGGGGATGGAGTAAAACCAATTCATGAACGTCACGAAAATCTTCTTCTACCCTATCACCGCTGACAAACGTTCTCTTTGTACTCTTCTTTCCTCTCTTTGCTCATATTTTATGTATATTTATATTTTATGTGTATTTATGTATTTGAACATAAAAATATATATGGGCACTTCCAAAATGTCGCTCGGGACATTTGCACACCTTTAAAGTTAAAAAAAAATTGTAAAACAATGGATTTTAATTTTAATTATAGGCTTTTCTTTTCACTCTTCCCAAGCTCTATTTTTGGTAAAAATCTTGATTTTGTACCACTTTTAGTTTTTAAGATATCGGTAAAAAACTGCCGTATTCGCTCGGGACAAAAATAGAAGTGGATTTCGGGGAAGTTCATACAACACCAGAAATTAGCGAATTCTGATGGAATATTTGAATGCGATTTTTTTTAGAATGTTGTTCAAACATGTCGCTGTGAAATGCTTTTGGTTTTACTCAAAAATTCTTTGCCGTTTTTTTTTTATAAAGTTTCAACCACATTCGCTCGGGACATGTCGCTCGGGACATTTTTTCCGACTGTTTGGTAAAGCGGATTTTTTTACCTCTATCTCTCAATTGCTGGATGTTTTGCTTTTAACTTAATAGTTTAGCATGTGAATGAAGCATTCAGTACAGAAAAATGTTACATATTAGCATTCCTATAGGATAAATTAACAACAGAAGACAGGTCCAAAAAATAACAAAAAAATAGCCAAAAACTGATTATTCCGTATATTGGTAGAGTTTGTCATAAAAATAATCAAACTATACTCGAAATTTGTAGTTAAGCTCAGTATCCAACTAATTAGAAACTAATATCGGGGCAAAATCATGTGGATATATGTTTTATTCAAGTTTCAAGGTTTTTGGCTTGGTGGACTTTTTTTTGGAAGTGCCCATATATATATTTTTATTTTTTTTTTCATATATTTTTGTCTATATATGCATTTGCACCATGTGCGAGCGCGCTCAGAGTGAAGAGATATAAATAATATATATTAAGAGCATTTCGACTGAAATCCATCTTTTAATACATAGACAAAAACAAAGGCTGGAAGTCTCTCCTTTACTGACTAAAATTAAAATACCATTTCACGGGATGCAGAGGCCAAGTTCAAGCTTCTTTTTGTCAGAAGTGGTGCGTCTGCATTCGTTTCATAGGACTATGTTAAAAGAACGTCCCAATTCGGTATAGAAAACCAGTGGCGTCCATGTGAGTTTTATTTTTGATCAAAAAATATAAAAATCAACAATATTCATTATTTTTGAGTTTTATTTTTTCCGATCATATTGAAGTATTTATTTTATTTTATCATATTTTGAGTTAGCTTAAGGCCCCGTAGCTATAGCTAAGTTTTAAGTTCCAGTTATCAGGAACTGCAAATAACTGTTATGAGTTTAAAAAAATTGATAGCCAAAATAGCGTCCAAAAAATAAGGGAAAAAAACCACTTACTTAGTATGGTTCGGCAAATGGGAAAACGTGATAAACCTTTTTTTTCAATTTTTATTTTATAAATTAAAAATAAGTCTTATTTTTCAATTTTTAATTTAAAAATAACACAGTGCAACATGAAAAATGTAACTACAATTCTGATTTCATGGGCGGAAAAAACTCATCGAAATAAGCTAAAACCCATTTGGGCTTCTCTGGCTTAGCTCGCGTTTACCTTTTATAGCGAGTTAAAGTTTTACATACAAAATTTATTTGTAACGGCCATATCTTCTGAACCGATTAAAATTTCACTATCAAGTCTTCAGTGATTATGTAGCTATGAACCCAAGGAACTAAATTGACAAATGACTCTTGCGCACTTAGCACCTAGCGCGTTAAAAAAACAAATTTGCCTAATTTTTCGATTTTTAACGCGCTAGGTGTACGTCTTCGCAAGAGTCATTTGTCAATTTAGTTCCTTGGGTTCATAGCTATATAATCACTGAAGACTTGATAGTAAAATTTTAATCGGTTCACAAGATATGGCCGTTACAAATAAATTTTGTATGTAAAACTTTAACTCGCTATAATAGGTAAACGCGAGCTAAGCCAGAGAAACCCAAATGGGTTTTAGCTTATTTCGATGAGTTCTTTCCGCCAATGAAATCAGAATTGCGGTTACATTTTATAACCCTAAAAATGTTGCACAGTGTAAGTGTTATTCTTCAATTTTTATTATATAAATTAAAAATAAGTCTTATTCTCCAATTTTTATTATATAAATTGAAAATAAGTCTTATTCTCCAATTTTTATTATAAAAATTGAAAATAAAAATTGAATGCAAATATCTTTTAAACCAATGGAGTATGGGCCAAAATCTAAAAACAGGATTGATCTTCGAGTCAATACCTTTCATATGAGCTATGACATGACTATGTCCAAGGATATTATAAGGAATTATAGCGCCTTTTAATGTTTTATATATGTAACTTCTATGTTCGGTGGAAGTACATGACGTCAAAAAAAACCATTTAGTACCAGAAAATCCAAATGATAAGAATAAATATCCCAGTCGAAATGCACCTGTCCATCTGTCTGATTTTGCATAAAGTAATTAAAAAATGAATGTCGCGAATTTTCCAATTATTTATAAGTATATTTAGTTAAGTTAAGTTATGTATAATCCACACAAATATATCCTCTTGCACCATGTGCAAGAACACTCAGAGCGAAGAGAGGAAAGAAGTGGGCAAAGAGAACGTTCGTCAGCGGTGAAGAAAATAACGGTAGATGTACGATTTTCGTGACGGTCTGAATTGGTTTTACTCCGTCCACGAAAATTCATAACGCGCCTAAAGAAGTTTCACTTTAAAAAATGGGTGTGTCAAGCCTAAGCACGACAGAAGTGAAACTTGTAGTATTCCTCTCTTGTTTATCATTTCATTATCTCTTTTTTTCTGTCTTAGGTTAGTTTGAACATTATATGTTAAATAATTCAAGGACGAAGCATGTATTCGGTTTATTTTATATTTCAGATTGTAATATTTATTTTTCAAAGCCTACTTTCTTAACAATAACAAAACCCATCGATTTGTATGGCAGCTATATGAAGGGACGGTGGTAAAATTATGATATTAATATATGTGCATAATATCAGTAAGTAATTGAGTTGTGCAAACTTTCAGCTTAAACATGTAAGAATTGTACTCATTGGAAATATAACTAGAGTTTTTCTAAATTCGCATAAAGAAATATATATCCTGGAAATGATGAAAAGGAACAAAAATGTTTCTTTGGGTAAATTAAGTTGGTTATGAGATGGACAATCTTGGATAATTAAGTTTCTTTTATAGGATGAAGAAGACAGTCAAAACCGCGATACAAAATTTCAAATAATTAAAATTCATACTTATTGGACAACAAAAAATTTAAGAAAATTATTTTCTAACTCCCCCAGTACACATTTAAAAACGTGTAAAGTTGCACGTTGTTCTTCTAAGCCGTTCTCGAGATATACTAATTTGTGCAAACTTTCAGCTTAAACATGTAAGAATTGTACTCATTGGAAATATAACTAGAGTTTTTCTAAATTCGCATAAAGAAATATATATCCTTGAAATGATGAAAAGGAACAAAAATGTTTCTTTGGGTAAATTAAGTTGGTTATGAGATGGACAATCTTGGATAATTAAGTTTCTTTTATAGGATGAAGAAGACAGTCAAAACCGCGATACAAAATTTCAAATAATTAAAATTCATACTTATTGGACAACAAAAAATTTAAGAAAATTATTTTCTAACTCCCCCAGTACACATTTAAAAACGTGTAAAGTTGCACGTTGTTCTTCTAAGCCGTTCTCGAGATATACTAATTTGAAGTTTGAGAACATTTTTTAAGTTCCTAACTTCAAAAATTCATAGCGCCCACAAATGGACACCAAAAAATTTCAAAAAAAAACACAGATGATAACCAAGGCAAACTCTTCAAAGTACCGGAGATTGAAGAAAATCTAAAATTTCTAAAATTCTTACCCAAATAACATCCTCAAAAGTAGAAGGTAATATTTCAAAAAACACAGAAACTAGAATTGTTTTAACGTTTTCTTTTCCGATTCTTCCTATTGGAGCTATAACATATAGTTGTCCGATCCGGTCGGTTCCGACATATAAACTACCTGCAACAGAAAGAAGACTTTTGGAAAAGTTTCATCCCGATAGCTCAAAAACTGAGAGACTAGTTTGCGTTGAAACAGACAGACGGACAGACGGTCAGACGGAAAGACTGAGATGGCTAGATCGACTCGTCTAGTGATGCTGATCAAGAATATAAATACTTTATGGGGTCGGAAACGTCTCCTTCACTGCGTTGCAAACTTCTGACTGAAATCATAATACCCTCTGCAAGGGTATAAAAATTAATATATTTTTCCAAAATCAGTAAACTGTTAATTTTTACCAAGCCACTGGATCGATTTGGATGAATTATGCATAAAAATAATCAGGAGGGCAAGTCCAATTATGGGGTTCATACATTTTAATTGAAAATTCGCTATAAAAATATATTTATTTTCGATATTGGGCGCCATCGCCCAATATATCGATATAAATACCAAGATTTTGGTTTTTGTCATGGCTTCGTACGCTGTCTCGCTGTTTGGATAGTGTGACCGCGTGGAAAGCCCAATTTAAATGACTTGAAATCTCGAAATCTGTGGGTTTGATTTCGCTGAAATTAACGCAGAAATTACTCAAAAACATGCCCATTCTGTTGATATACCGTGCAAGTTGGCACAACCTCTGTGAGAGCTGTTTTAATTATTTAAAGTTTGAATAAAAAATATTAATATATTGATAGTTTATGTCCTGGCTCCGTACGCTGTCTCGCTGGCTGGACAGAGTGACCGCGTGGGAAAAGTTACAATTAAAAATACTGGAATTTCTCGAAATCTGTGTGTTGGATTTCGATGAAATTAATTCAGAAAACACTTAAAAACATTTCCCCTTCTGTTGATATACCGTGCAAGTTGGCACAACCTCTGTGAGAGCTGTATTAATTACTTAAGTTTGCATAGAAAATATATGGATGTTTGATGTCATGGCTGCAAGTGGTTTCGCTGGAGCAGTCAGCGGGAAATTTCAAAATTTGACCATTTAACCCCCAAACTGTACATTAATTTTCATGAAATTTTCACAAAACGTTCTTAGAAGGATCCCCAATCTGCCCTTGTACCGTCCATGTTGGCACAACCTCTTTGAGTGGGGCCCCAGACAAATTAATTTTTGGCTTCGGAAAATCCGAGGTTGGTTCACTGTTAGGCGTTTTACTCAAAATCTGTGATTTGATTTTGATGAAACTTTCAGACAAGAAGCTTGAATTAACGCTTAATAACCTGGTTTAGCGTGCACAACCTCTTTGAGGGGAGCAGTTAAGCAAATGGTGGACACATGATTTTTTGAATGAATTTATGAAACACTTGCAGACCTCGGACTTGGCCCCGACCTACATATATAGATCGATAGATATTTGAATTTTGCATTAAACATTTTTCAATTCGGCACCCAACTAGCGAGAAAATTTAAAAAATTAAAAAAATTTAAAAATTAAAAATGGCCCCAGTTCTTTTAATTCCACCGTACCACTTTTGTTGCTAACTGGTCGACGCTATTTTGACGTACATCGAGTTTCAAATGTTAAAAAGGCAAACTGTTTCTAACGAATGGTCTCTGTGGGAACAGGAAATAGTGCAACCCAGCATAAATGTTCTCTGTGTGAACAGACTATAAGCAATATTTAATATTAGAGCTGCGGTCACATGTAACTATAAACAAACAAACATTCAAGCACATGTATGCTGAAATTGCCGACTGAAAATAAAAAGTACAAGTCCACATTAATATTATCCGAAACTATCTTAGAGTAAGTCATTACTCTTGTTTATACGCAAACATAAGAAAAATAAATATTGTACTATTTAAAATTTTTTTTATTTTCACAGAGTTTAATAATATGGAGCGACTTGTAACATCAACTCTTAAAAAACGTAAAAGCCGTGCTCTTGGATTCCGTCTCCTTATATGTTATCTAAAGCAAAAACACATTATATTAGAGGAAAATGTACACGTCTGGATGTCAATATTAGTTCAATCATGTAATTTATCTGAGTTACGTTCATATGGTGATCTGATTTTTTTATCGATGGGTAAGTTAACGTAATTTTATTGGTTTTCGTTTATGAAAATACATTTTTTTAAAGTACTGGCTATTTGTGTCAGCTTATTTTGTACAAGCATTTTAATTATCAAATTTAATGGTAAAACTTAAATGTCAATGTTTTGGAGCCTTTGTCATATTTAACAAGCTGTAACGTGTTTTGAATTTAAATATTATCCTTGTAAAATAGCGTAGTCCTTGAATTATCACAATTTATTTCTAGAGATTGAATAGTTTTGATTGGGAAAATACATTCACCAGGTAAGGTGAATTTTAGATAGTCCTGGAAAGAAAACCGAGGTAATAAATGGGGTTAGGCTTAGACAAACCTAGAAGAACGTTTTAGGACTTGTTTTTTACATTTTGGGGAAAATTGTCTTGCTAATGGGCGGTTCTTTTACAAACCAAACGGATTTAACCGAAAAAAAAATTATTTTTTTTAGAATTTTTTGTTGTTTTGCAAAAACGTTAATTTTAAAAAAATACCCTTTCATTGAAAATCTCTATCTCCGGTTGTAGTAATCCGATTGACTTCGTGTCTATTGCACTAATTCCTCTAAAACCTCTTCTTTTTTAACTAAATGAGTTTTTATTTTCTTAAAAGTAAAAACAAATTAAGATTAAACAATTTTTTTTAACGCGTTCCCCACAAAACAAAACATATGCGTCATTTTGTTAGTTACAATCGGTTTTTGAAGTGAAACTTCTTTAGGCGCGTTATGCATTTCGTGGACGGAGTAAAACCAATTCATGACCGTCACAAAAATCGTACGTCTACCGTTATTTTCTTCACCGCTGACGAACGTTCTCTTTGTCCACTTCTTTCCTCAGCTCCTTTGCACTATGGGGCATTTGACCACCTTGCTTGGCCAAAACCCATTTTTTAAAAGTTGTTAAAACAAAAAATGTTCTTTGAGGATGTGTTAACAGAAGACAACAACAACAACAAGACAATTCAACAATGTTACGTTTACAGAAATCCGATAGAGGTCGCCTCTGTTAAGTTAGAAGCTGTGAAATCAGCTGTTCGAAATTCAATTATCGGGCTGCTGTATTTCGACTTTTTGCTTGCAGTTTTAAAGTGCTTTAAATTTGAGTTTTTAAGCAATGTAAGTAAACTTTTTAGATTGGATTTAAAGGATTATGCTATGTACTAAGTAGTTTGTGGTTAGACGACAAAAATCAGACGGTTTTTTCTTAAAAATGAGTGTTAAAGGGAGTGGGCTATCAACTACATTTTCGTAAGAAAACTAAACTTCAAATGGAGCAACAAAGTGAGTCCAGCGTAGTCCACTTCTGGAACCTATTGGGATTTGTAGATTATTTAATTGTTGTTAAAATTTATATGGTCAGAATCGCCACTTATTGCCACTTTTTCTGTAATTTAATTTTTTAGACCATAACCTAAAATTTCACACACTCCTATCGTTTGGTGGTTGCTATCACTGGTGGCTAAGGAAGTAAGGTCATTTCTGGCCTTAAATTAGTATCAAAATAGAGTAGAAATACTTAGCTTTGTAATTGACTAACTTAAGTGGACTTAAGCGGCTTTAAAACGAAAGTTGCGCTACAACTTGGACAAAAAGTCGCATAAATGTAGAGTAAATTCTTTCCTTTGCAATTCTTTTTGAGAACTGTAGGATATAGTCGTTCAATTTGTACAAAACTTTTAATATTGTTTTAAAAACTGACATATTTGCTATTTCGAAAGTTCTGTGCATTTATCTCCAAAAACAGCAAAGTTAATTTGATCGCTTCTATGGCAGCTACATGATATAGTTGTCCGATCCGGATGATTCTCATATATAATATGCGTAGGGATAAAAAATGGCGACTGGTAAATTTTCAAGTCAATATCTTTTGAATTGACCGAGTTATTAATTTCGGCCAAGAAAAGTGGTCAAATGCCCCATAGTAGAATGCTCCGATTTGAAAAATTTCTTCTACATTTCGATAGGTATTGATAAAAACAATAAAACTGCATTTTTACTTTTCCAAAATATTAAAATTTTTAAAATTGTACATTAGCGATTGTGGGCGTTAGAGGGGGCGTGGCACCATTTTGAAACAAACTTGCGCTTCGTAAGAACTCCTAAAATCTGCATGCAAAATGCCAATCTTCTAGCTTTCAAAGTTTCCGAGATCTCAGCGTTCATACGGACAGACAGACGGACAGACGGTCGTGGCTAGATCGACTCGGCTAGTGATCCTGATCAAGAATATATATACTTTATGGGGTCGGAAACGCTTCCTTCTCTCTGTTGCATACTTTTACGCGAATACAATATACCCTTTTACTCTACGAGTAACGGGTATAAATATGGGACAATTTTACCGTAAAATTTAGGGCGAGCTTGTCTTGAAGACAAAACAAGAAAGAACGCTATAGTCGGGTTCGTGCCCCGACTATCTAATACCCGTCACTCAGCTAAAGGGAGTGCGAGGGAGGATATATAACCATTTTTTTTCATTGCGTATAACTTTTTAATGAATGGTCCGATTTGAAAAATGTCTTATACACAACAAAATTGCATTTATACTTCTCGGAAATCTTTAAAGATGTAGGCGCAAGACACATTTTAAAATCGTTAGTGGGCGATTGTGGGCGTTAGAGGGGGCGGGGCGCTCGGCTAAAATAAACTTGCGCTGAGTAGGAAGCCCAAGAATATGTGTGGGAAATCCCAACCTTCTAGCTTTTGTAGTTTCCGAGATTTCAGCGTTCATACAGACAGACAGACGGACAGACAGACATGGCTATATCGACTCGGCTAGTAACACCTTATACTTAAAATGTTAATATTTAACAGCCGCAGACGGCTCATTATACCCTTGCAGAGGGTATTATGATTTCAGTCAGAAGTTTGCAACGCAGTGAAGGAGACGTTTCCGACCCCATAAAGTATATATATTCTTGATCAGCATCACTAGACGAGTCGATCTAGCCATGTCCGTCTGTCCGTCCGTCTGTCCGTCCGTTTCTACGCAAACTAGTCTCTCAGTTTTAAAGCTATCGGGCTGAAACTTTCGTAAAAGTCGTATTTCTATTGCAGGTAGTATATATGTCGGAACCGACCGGATCGGACAACTATATCTTATAGCTCCCATAGGAAGGATCAAAAAAAAAAACGTAAAAAAATTCTAGCTCCGGTGTTTTTTGAAATTTTACCTTCTACTCTTGGGAATATTTTTTTTTATATATTTCTGAATTTCGTTTTTTTTGTTTTTTAAATCGGATCACTATATCATATAGCTGCCATAGGAACGGTCGAAAAATTAAATGGAAATTAATGGGAAAAAAATTATATCTTTGTTGGCTTTTATTACATTCCCTTCTACTCTTTGATATGACTATTTTTAAATATTTCCGAATTTCGATTTTAATTTTTAAAAGATCGAACTACTATATCATATAGCTGTGATAGAAACGATCGAAAAATTAATGTGAAATAATAAGAAATTTAACATTTTTGCGATTTGTAAATTAATAGAATGATCTGCAAGGGTATATAAGCTTCGGCTTGCCGAAGCTAGCTTCCTTTCTGGTTTTTAAATTTTTTTCAATAAAAATTTCAGAAAATATAGTTTAAGTGTTGTACTTTGATATAATAATAAAATAATTTATCTAACATTAACCGTATTGTGTGAAAAAATTCATGAAAATAGGCCCTCTAACAATTGCAGATTAAGCTGGTTTCTGGGAAATAATTTTCAACTTGGGTCAAAGTTTTGAGAAAGAGTTTTAGACAAGTTTTTAGGTTATTTTATGTGCGACCAAGTCTATGTTGTAGCCTTGTCAATACAGAATCCATATGTGTTAGTCACATTCTGCACTTTTCCGCACTGGGAGCAATTTTCACTTTTTTCATCTTTGATTTGTATGCAGTAGCGAATAGTACAATTCTCGTATTTTTGTATGGTAAATGTTAAATACGATAAATATTTTGAAAAACACTATGCAATTATCTTTGTTATTAAAGAATTAAATTATTTAGTTTAAATGATTTTACATCATCATTAGACAATACTTATCTTGCTATAAATGGTTTTAGTATTTTTGTTAAGAATTATATTAGAAATAATATAAAAATATAAATATAAAAAATGGATTTCACTTTAAAAACAAGAGAGAACGCTATAGTCGGGTTCGTCTCCCGACTATCTAATACCCGTCACTCGGCTAAAGGGAGTGCGACGGAGATGGATATATAACCTTATTTTGATTGCGCATAACTTTTTAATTAATGACCCGATTTGAAAAATGTCTTCTGCACTTTGTTAGGTATAAATTAGAGCCCTGCACAAGTAAACCGACCTACTTGAAAACCATTTGACTTGGGTCGTTTGGGTTTGGATATTTGGGTAAGTGAGTCAATTCTTACCCAAACCCAAACGACCCAAGTCAAATGGGTTTCAAGTAGAACAGTTCAGGTTTAAGGTTACCCAATGAAAAAAATTGATTTTTAAATAAGTCGATGATCACAATTTTCACAGCTCATCGACCCGTCGGGAATTCTTAAGGTCAAGATGGTTATTTGTGTATCATATTTAAAATTAAAGGATACGATATATCGACATTTGTTTCCACATCTTCCGCCCATGCGAATTCTTCTGGTCTTCAAATTACAGATGTATGATCCACAAAAACAAATTCTCTTGCTCTAAAGAATTCGCGGTTTTTGAAAAATCAATATAGAACATATTAGGTTTCTTAGTTAAGTTATGTATGATCCACACAAATGAATCCTCTTGTTCCTAAGAATTCGCGGTTTTTGAAAAATCGATATAGAATATACCATTAGGTTTCTTAGTTAAGTTATGTATGATCCACACAAATATATCCTCTTTATCCTAAGAATTCGCGGTTTTTGAAAAACTCGATTAATTTAAGAACTTCCATAGATTTTATGTTAATTCTTCCAACCCGCGAGTTCTTAAGAACAGGAGGATCTTCAGATTGGTTGGACCGTCTTCTTCTTAGCTAAGGCACTAATGCTTATGCGACGGGTCAATTAGCTGTGGAAATTGTCATCATCGTCTTATTTAACCAATTTACGGTTACAGCTGTTAAACTACACTAAAAAAAATATTTTCACGAAAAAACTAAAAATTAATCTCTAAACCATCAAGTGATTGGATTTCACTAGTACTTGACGATGCCTAACTTGACGCTCTCCTAATTTAGTATCCAATTAAAAGACGCGGATCTTAGAGAATTTCTGATAAATTTTATGTAATCAAATACAGTAAATGATAATTAAATGGAATTAAATCAAACTTACTTTTTTTGAGGCAAGTCGCCCTCTCTAGGACTTGAACCCGAGGCCTTTGGATTTGTAGACACACTAACTGATTGAGCCAAAAACGCATCACATTTTGTAATGCCCTAACAAGGTTTATGAATTTTAGTGTGACATAATTCAAAACAAGAGAGAACGCTATAGTCGGGTTTGTGTCCCGAGTATATAATACCCGTCACTCGGCTAAAGGGAGTGCGAGGGAGATGGATATATATTTTTGGATTGCGTATAACTTTTTAATGAATGGTCCGATTTAAAAACAAGAGAGAACGCTATAGTCGGGTTGGTGTCCCGACTATCTAATACCCGTCACTCCGCTAAAGGGAGTGCGAACGCTGTGTCGGGTTGGTGTCCCGACTAATAATCGTAACTCAGCTAAAGGGAGTGCGAGGGAGATAGATATATGTTGACAATTTATAAATCGTATAACTTTTTAATGAATGGTTCGATTTGAAAAATGTCTTCTACATTTCGATAGGTATAAATATACACAACAAAATTGCATTTATACTTCTCGGAAATCTTTAAAGATGTGGGCGCAGGACCCATTTTAAAATCGTTAGTGGGCGATTGTGGGCGTTAGAGGGGGCGTGGCGCTCGGCTAAAATAAACTTGCGCTGCGTAGGAAGCCAAAGAATATGTGTGGGAAATCTCAACCTTCTAGCTTTTGTAGTTTCTGAGATCTCAGCGTTCATACAGACGGACAGACGGACAGACGGACATGGCTAGATCGACTCGGCTAGTGACCCTGATCAAGAATATATATACTTTATGGGGTCGGAAACGCTTCCTTCTAGCTGTTACATACTTTTGCACGAATCTAGTATACCCTTTTACTCTACGAGTAACGGGTATAAATATCTTCTACATTTCGATAGGTATAAATATACACAATAAAATTGCATTTATACTTCTCGGAAATCTTTAAAGGTGTGACCGCCAGGCACATTTTAAAATCGTTAGTGGGCGATTGTGGGCGTTAGAGGGGGCGTGGCGCTCGTCTGAAATAAACTTGCGCTGCGTTGGAAGCCCAAGAATATGTGTGGGAAATCTCAACCTTCTAGCTTTTGTAGTTTCTGAGATCTCAGCGTTCATACGGACAGACAGACAGACAGACGGACAGACAGACAGACAGACGGACATGGCTAGATCGACTCGGCTAGTGACCCTGATCAAGAATATATATACTTTATGGGGTCGGAAACGCTTCCTTCTAGCTGTTACATACTTTTGCACGAATACAATATACCCTTTTACTCTACGAGTAACGGGTATAAACAGTGATTTTTCACATATATATTGCCTCGGACAGATTAAACAAAGCTTAAAATAAAACAAGAGAGAACGCTATAGTCGGGTTGGTGTCCCGACTATCTAATACCCGTCACTCAGCTAAGGGGCTGTCCATATATTACGAATTCATCTAGGGGGGGGGTCCACCAAATGATTACTCTAGTACAAATTTTTTTTTTTTTTGTATGAAGAATTGATTACATAAGGGGGGGGGGGGGCAAAAATCGTCGAAATTGTGATTACGTAATATATGGACAGCCCCTAATGGGAGGGCGAACGCTGCACTCGGGTTGGTGTCCCGACTAATAATCGTAACTCAGCTAAAGGGAGTGCGAGGGAGATAGATATATAAATTTTGATTGCGTTTCACTTTTTAAGGAATGGTCCGATTTGAAAAATGCATTTATACTTCTCGGAAATCTTTAAAGATGTGGGCGCAGGACCCATTTTAAAATCGTTAGTGGGCGTTTGTGGGCGTTAGAGGAGGAGTGGCGCTCGGCTAAAATAAACTTGCGCTGCGTAGGAAGCCAAAGAATATGTGTGGAAAATCTCAATTAAGATGGAAATGTCTGCCCTGTTACATTTTAAAAGGGTTTTGGTTCTTTTCGGGAAGATGTCTGTGTTGCAGTGTTTTGTTGTATCCAGATAAGACATGGCGTCCTGGATTGCCATCACTTCCGCTTGGAAGACAATGCAGTGATCTGGTAGTCGAAAAGAGACTTATGTCTAGTTCAGACGAGAAAACTCCCCCTCCTCTTTGCAAGTTAAGCTTGGAACCATCCGTGTATATATTGAAGGCGTTCTCGATCTGATGAGGGAGGTGATCCAATTCTGTGCGGGTGGGTATGAGAACCTTGTATCTTTTTTCGAAGTTGACTATTGGTGGGACGTAGTTTGTAATGTGTGGTATATAACGCTGGTTTGTTAGTATAATGGAGTGACCTGATGAGCCTGTTAACCAGGCCGACGCTTTCCGGAGCTTCAGCGCCGTTGCTATTGCCCAGCTTTTGGCAAGCAGGTCCAGAGGTTCTAGGTCCAGAATTGTATTCAATGCTTCAGTGGCGGTTGTGCGAAGCGCCCCACTTATGCAGAGTTCTGAGCTTTTTTGAATCTTGTGCAGATTCTTTAGGTTGCAATTCTTTTCTAGGGAGTGCCACTAGACGAGGTTTTCATAGAGCCAGTGAACTGTTACGGGAGAGAAGCCCCACTTTCTCCCTATAGCTTTTTTACAAGCAAAGAGTGCTATGGCCTATTTGCGTGTGCGGTCCGCGATGTTCTCTGTCCAGAAGAGTTTCTTGTCAAGGATGACGCCTAAATACTTTGCTTGGTTGCTAAGGGTAAGGCGAGTTTGGTGTAGTTTTAAGAGAGTTAGACTTGGTAGCTTATACTTCCTTGTGAATAGAAGTAGTTCTGTCTTTTCTGGGTTTACACCCAGTCCGCAGCGCACTGTCTTGAGAGTGTGGATAGGGCTGTCTCCATCAGGTTGCAGAGCGTTTCAGGAAATTTTCCTTGCATTAGGATAACCACGTCGTCCGCATAGGCCACCTCTTTTGTTCTCGCTTCCTCTAGAAGTGATAGAAGTTTATTAACAATAACAATTTATTAAGACCATAGTGGAGTACACTACCCTACTGGTGAGTATGGTGTGAATGAGTCCCACTATAGGAGAATGCCTAGTTCCGTGACATTGTGACATTGTTGAAAGCGCCTTCTATGTCTAGGAAGGCTGCCAGAGAGTATTCCTTGTTATGGAACCCCCTCTCTATACAAGATACTAGGAAGTGCACTATGGGAAAAAAGTCAACTTTTTTTTGGCATAAAATCAACTTATCGGACCACTATATCTTATGGCTGCCATAGGAATAATTAACAAAATAATAGAAAAAAACTTTATAGAAAGTAGGCTTTTTAGGTAGGCATACCTGCAAGGGTATATAAACTTCGGCTGGCCGAAGTTAAATTCCTTTCTTGTTTTAGCTTCAAACAAGAGAAAACGCTATAGTCGGGTTGGTGTCCCGACTATGTAATACCCGTCACTCAGCTAAAGGGAGTGTGAACGCTGTGCTCGGGTTGGTCTCCCGACTATCTAATATTAGAACCTTAGCTAAAGGGAGTGCGAGGGAGAAAGATATATAACGTTTTTTTGATTGCGTATAACTTTTTTAATGAATGGTCCGATTTAAAAAATGTCTTCTACATTTCGATATGTACAAATATAGGGGAGAGGTCTGTAGGTTGAGACACCTTTTGTTTTTAGTCTCCCATTTGGACATTCGCTTTTGAAACTTCACGTGTTAGGTACCGATCGAAAGCTTAGTCTTTTAGCTGTAAAATAAAGCAAAAACAAAATTTTTTTTCCCTTGGGAAAACTAAAAAATAATTTTTTTTGAAAAGTGCCAAAAAATGACAATTTGAAAAAGAGGTCTGTAGGTTGAGACACTTTTTAAAGTCAATACTACTCACACAAAAAGTACTCCAAACTATAAGGAACTATTTATTTATGTTAATTTAATCAATTTTAGCTCGTCCTAAATCATTTCCCATCCATTTTTTAAGAACTTAGACCAAATAACAATCAAAATCAAAAGGCTCTTTGAACATTCACTTTTCCCCTAATATCAAAGAAATGTACTAGGCAGAAAGCGACCTCTGTTGGCCTCAGGCCTTTTTGTATGAAAAACGGGTGTCTCAACTTACACGCTCAAAGTGTCTCAACTTACACAAAATGGGATGTTTCGGGAACAAATTAATAACTTTTGTTCTGACTGTCACATTAAGCTGATTCTTTTTTTTAATTAGTTAACAGTTAATATACTATTGTTTTAAATCTCTTACCAAGTTAATTTAAGGACGTTATTAATTATACCCGTTACTCGTAGAGTAAAAGGGTATATTGTATTCGTGCAAAAGTATGTAACAGGGAGAAGGAAGCGTTTCCGACCCCTTAAAGTATATATATTCTTGATCAGGATCACTAGCCGAGTCGATCTAGCCATGTCCGTCTGTCCGTCTGTCTGTCCGTCTGTCCGTCTGTCTGTCTGTATGAACGCTGAGATCTCAGAAACTATAAAAGCTAGAAGATTGGCATTTTGCATGCAGATTTTAGGAATTCCTACGCAGCGCAAGTTTGCTTCAAAATGGTGCCACGCCCCCTCTAACGCCCACCATCGCTTATATACGATTTTAAAAATTTTAATATTTTGGAAAAGTAAAAATGCAGTTTTATTGTGTTTATCAATACCTATCGAAATGTAGAAGAAATTTTTCAAATCAGACCATTCGTTAAAAAGTTATGCGTGATCAACGTTTTCTATCTCTATCTCCATCTCCCTCGCACTCCCTTTACCTGAGTGACGGGTATCTGATAGTCGGGGCATCCGACTATAACGTTCCCTCTTGTTTTAAATGGAATTTGAAAAAAGTAGACAAAAACTTTTTTGGTGCAAAATGGTACACGACTCTCACAGCTTAAATCTGGCTAGAGCCTGGCTTATAATGTTTTCCTCAAAAGTTTTGTCACTAAAAAGGACTACAAAACAAAAAATAAAAAAAAATTTTTTTAGTGGAAAAGTTTTGAGAAAATTGAGTGTCTCAACTTACAGACTGTCTCAACCTACAGACCTCTCCCCTACACAACAAAATTGCATTTAAACTTCTCGGAAATCTTTAAAGATGTGGGCGCAGGACCCGTGGCGCTCGGCTAAAATAAACTAGCGCTGCGTAATAGGCCCAAGAATATGTGTGGAAAATCTTAACCTTCTAGCTTTTGTAGTTTCCGCGATCTCAGCGTTCATACGGACGGAAAGACGGACATAGCTAGATCGACTAGAAAAGGTAAAAACGCAAAGTTATTACCAAATGTATCCTTAATATAGCAAAACTAAGCATTTTTGCAACTTTTTGCACGCTTTTTCTAAAAACTTACTTTTGTCCAGTAACTTATAAACTTATAAAAAAAATTTCAAAATAAAAAAACCTTATAAGTGTCTTTCATCGAGCTTAAAAATGGAAAGAACAAAGAATTTTTGATAAACCTGGCCGCAAAAGGCTCAAATATAAAGAAGCAGCACCATAAAATTAGCTTCTGCTCATAGATAATATTTCACTTTTCTTGTACAGCTGCGAAAAAAATAATAGCACCACTAACACAAAAAAATTTTAACTAGTCACCCTACTCACATTTTTTAACTTTTTTAACTTTTTAAAACGGGTTTTAAATAGTAAGACTAAACATAATTTGAATATGAAAAAAATGTTAGCTTCATAAAAGGTTTCTGGACTTATTTAAGAAAATCTATGCAAAACTGGAAAAACGTACGAAAAAAATAATAGCACCACTTCTCTAAAAATAGAATAAAAGGTAGAAAAATGACAAATGGGTAACTTAATCTAACTTAAGCTGTAGCTAACAAGTAAATCTAAGTTTAAAGTGTAAATATCTTTTGCGATTTTTGGATATAATGACTTACCATCGATTAAACAAGTCAGGACCCTACCTATAAAGGAATTGGGGCCCAAAAGTCATGAGATATTTTCAAATTTATTATACCCTTGCAGAGGGTATTATGATTTCAGTCAGAAGTTTGCAACGCAGTGAAGGAGACGTTTCCGACCCCATAAAGTATATATATTCTTGATCAGCATCACAAGACGAGTCGATCTAGCCATGTCCGTCTGTCCGTCCGTCTGTCCGTCCGTCTGTCCGTCCGTCTGTCCGTCCGTTTCTACGCAAACTAGTCTCTCAGTTTTAAAGCTATCGGGATGAAACTTTCGTAAAAGTCGTATTTCTATTGCAGGTAGTATATATGTCGGAACCAACCGGATCGGACAACTATATCTTATAGCTCCCATAGGAAGGATCAAAAAAAAAAAACGTAAAAAAATTCTACCTCCGGTGTTTTTTGAAATTGTACCTTCTACTCTCGGGAATATTTTTTTTTATATATTTCTGAATTTCGGTTTTTTTGTTTTTTTAAATCGGATCACTATATCATATAGCTGCCATAGGAACGGTCGAAAAATTAAATGGAAATTAATGGGAAAAAAATTATATCTTTGTTGGTTTTTATTACATTTCCTTCTACTCTGGGATATGACTATTTTGAAATATTTCCGAATTTCGATTTTAATTTTTAAAAGATCGAACTACTATATCATATAGCTGTGATAGAAACGATCGAAAAATTAATGTGAAATAATAAGAAATTTAACATTTTTGCGATTTGTAAATTAGTAGAATGATCTGCAAGGGTATATAAGCTTCGGCTTGCCGAAGCTAGCTTCCTTTCTTGTTCGGAAATGATTTAAGACGTTTTAGATTAACTGTATAAACTGTCTTTAAAAAAAAACTCGAAGATTTTTTGTTGTGATATGGTCAAGCGAGTACACAAGTCAATGTATATTGCTTACAGAGTACTTTCGAACTCTTTCTTTGCTATCCTGACCGTGATCCTGGCCGGATTTTATTGGTCAAAGATTCATTTAAGAAGTATTTTGTATTCAGTTTAAGCTACGAATTACTACCGAAATGATTACTACGGAAATGATTTAAGACGTTTTAGATTAAATGTATAAACTGTCTTTAAAAAAAAACTCGAAGATTTTTTGTTGTGATATGGTCAAGCGAGTACACAAGTCAATGTATATTGCTTACAGAGTACTTTCGAACTCTTTCTTTGCTATCCTGACCGTGATCCTGGCCGGATTTTATTGGTCAAAGATTCATTTAAGAAGTATTTTGTATTCAGTTTAAGCTACGAATTACTACCGTATTACTATTTACATCATAGGATGATTCATGAACGATGTATTCATCCGTATTGATCTTACTTCCAGAAGGAAAAACAAGCCTATGTTAATACTAGGTCCATGCTCAATAAATAGATGATTTGGTACCATTTTTTTAGTCAATTTAGCTGTTTAGAAGACACATGACTTATAAAAAGGATTTCTTCTTACCCAATTTAACTTTGCCTTCACACATTCTCATAAGTTTGCGGGCATTCATTTGTAAGTTTTTTTTGACGAGCCCTATGCCCTTGTAAATGTGTTTCGCATTTCGAAGAGGATTTTTTTTTGAAGTGCATATTTTATAAATTTGTTTATTGAAACATTATCCAACTATTAAAATATTCGCTATTACTTTAAGCACGTGTTTTAGTTTAGTTTTGGCCCTGATAAGATTCTTTGTGCTTTGTGATATAACATTTTGAAAGGAAAAATGGGCCAGGACTCGGTTTTTCTGTGTTATCCTTCAAAGTTTATGCCATTCTTAATAAAGATGATCCAAAACCTAACCAATCCAACCGGTTTTCATGACCGTTTACCATCCAATATGTTTCTTTTTTGAATATTTTTCTTTTCCGACTTGGAAAATTTTCCACATGTCCTTGTATTGCCAAATGGTAATCAATTTGATGTCTGGATATCAGGAGAAGTTGGTTTTACTCAAATCTCATAAAATATATCCTTTATACACAAGAATATAGCGCATCGTAACGTTTTATTTAAAGAAAACGGAAGTGGTGCTATTATTTTTTTCGGCCTTTTTTTGACTTTTTTTCTTAAAATCTGAAAAAATTATATGTAGACAATATTTTCGATATCCGTATCAATTTTTTCAAATAGGTGGAATACTAATCAAGATAATTAAAAACACTTTTTAAATAAAAATCCCCGTTTTCCACATATTTCTTTAATATTAAGAACCTGTGACGAAGTGGTGCTATTATTTTTTTCGCAACTGTATATGGAAAACATTTTTTTTTTTGGCAAATAAAAAAAAAAATAATTAAAATCCCTGCCATATAATTTTTTTATGCGGCGTGGGCGGTGGATGAAGGCAATGGACCGATTCAAAAAGTAACAAAAACCGAAAGTGCGCTTTATTCTTAATAGTATATATAAAAAATTTCAAATTTGTATCTTTAAAACAAGAGTTTATGCCAAACAAATCAACTTTTTTCCCATAGTGGAGTGTAGGGCGGTGTCTGTTGATCTACCTTTACGATACGCATGTTGTTTATTGGCTGTTTCCCGTCCAAGTGTCTTCATTGGTTTTTAGATATCCAACGGTTGCTGGAGATTTTGCTAAGATTCTTCTGAGCCTGGAAGCCTCCGCTGTAGATTCTATGCTACTGCAAAAGTTAACCCATTCTCTTCGCTTTGATATTCTAATTTCCTTTTTGTATTGGCTTAGCTTTGTTAAAGTGACTTCTGCAGTCGCTTTTAAGGGCCGCCAGGATGGAGTTCCACCAAGGCGGTTTGTGCTTTGTTTTGGCTGTTCTGCTTGGGCATGCCTTTTAAAGGCCTCACCACAGATGTCAGTGAAAGTGTTGACTAGGTTTTCTAGTTCATGACTGTCGAGTATGTGAGTCGGTGAAGTGTTTAGGTCTATATCGAGGAGTTTTTTGTAGTAACACCAGTTAGTACGTCTTAGATTTCTTATGTTCTCTGGAGGAGGACATTCTAGAGATATTGTGAATTCTACATAACGGTGATCGGAGAAGGAGTGTTCAGTTCCCACTTTCCAGTCTTCAAGATGGTTGAACAGGGTATCAGATATCAGGGTAATGTCTAGAACTTCCCTCCTATTTCTAGTGATAAAAGTAGGGTAATTACCTTTGTTGCAAATTAAGTAATAAGTTGGATTGAAGGAGAAAGTCATAGAGTAAGTCACCCCTTTCGTTCGTATTTGTACTTCCCCATTGTGAGTGGTGTGAGTTGGCGTCTCCAACCAGGATGAGTTCCTTAGATGTGTGTGTGTGTATGATTTGTTGTCTTATAATGTAACAAAAAAAGTTTGGTTATGGCCCCTCTTGGTCATGAGCCAGGTAAAACGATGATTTGTTATGATGTGTGTGTGTGTGTGTGTGGGGGGGGGGGGGGGGTCTATGGCATCAAAAAATCAAGTAGATTTTTTCTATAAAAACTGGTTGGATGTATTTAATTCAAACCAATTGTATATTATAAAGTGTCATTTAAATAACATCCACTAATTTTTATAGCCGATTCTATCGGCTAATATATCGGTGGCAAAGCGATTGATGAAACACTATTAACAAAAACGTTTTGCGGTGACCACTGTATATCCTTCAAAAATTATCGGATTTCCATTCTGCTTTTACATTTAGCTTAACAAAAGAAAAAACCCGCCCCCTGGGAAGACCGATTTTTAAATTTATTTTTTAAAGAATTTTATTTGCCCTTCCAAAGTCAAAAATGCGTTTTTCACCTAAAAAATTCGACTTTGGGCTTAAAAAAGCGCTTCCTAGAGGGCGGGTTTTTTTTTATGCTGCGATTGACTTTTTTTTTTGTATACTCTTAAGATGTTAATCTACAAGAAACAAATTTTAAAAAATCGAAATTTTTTTTTTCTAGACTACCAATTTGTCTAGAGCCTTCTGGACAATTAAATTTAGGGTATGAGCAAAGCATCCAATATGATTTCAATTGCCATTATTGTGATTGCCCGAAGGGTATATTGTATTCGTGCAAAAGTATGTAACAGCTGAAAGGACCTTAGACCTAGAAGGTTGACATTTTCCACCCATATTCTTGGGCTTCCTACGCAGCGCAAGTTTATTTCAGCCAAGCGCCACGCCCCCTCTAACGCCCACAATCGCCCACTAACGATTTTAAAATGTGTCTGCGTGTTGGCAATCATGCGAACCACCTGCTTGTCAAGGCACTGCATTTTGTTTTGCGAAACAGGCCTCTGAGCAAATGTGGTTATTTTGGAATGCGCACTTTTTACAGCGCTTGCAACCTGCCGCACTTACAGCACTTGGCCTGCTGGTCTCCCAAATCCTCAAAATATATATAAAATATATATAAATATTTTCTAGCCGACATCTTATTGAGTATTTGAAACAAAATAAACGGAAGAATGAACAGGTTTGCGCGCTTTGAGAAAACAGCTGATTGACTGTATGACCGTAATTTTTAAACAAAAACCACCAGAGAGAAACTGAACAAGTGAACAAAAAAGAGCAAGTGAGCAAAACTTAACAAGTGAGCAAAAAATAGCAAGTAAGGCTTAGTACTCAACCCAACAAAAAGTCGTCCAAAACAAAAAACCTCATATGAAAAACAACGTCAAAAAATTTTGTTTCATATGAAGTTTTTGTTTTGGACGACTTTTTGTTGGGTTGAGTACTACCCCTAAGAGAGCAAAACTGAGCAAGTGAACAAAAAGGAACAAGTGAGCAAAAATGAGCAAGTGAACAAATGAGAACAAGTTCGAAGGAACATGTTCACTCACTCAGTTTAGTGAGCAACTCTTTTTTGTGTAGACTGACATGTCTAGGCTGAGAAAGGACTGATTATTTTGCAGTTTACGATTGATAAATGAGAGGAGCTTGGGTTAATTGCCTTAAAATGCCCTTTTTTCCACGAAGTTCTCACTTTCGTTGGCAGCTTTGTGGCTTCTTTAATTGTTGTTTGCTTTTGTTTTTTGGCAACCTTTGTTGGGTGCTTTTTGGCGTTTATTGAACCGGTTTGGTCAGCAGCTCACGCAGATTGGATAGCGGAGATCGGAGATCGGGGGATCGAAGATCGCAGCTACTCGGTTACCGCATACAGCGTTCACACAGCCAAACGGGTTTGGAAGATACAAATGTATATGCTAATTCGCTGCCTAGAATACAATTCAATTTCGATGGGTGAAAATTTATGCCCCGCCATATATAGATATATACACATATATTTCTATCTATATTTTTATATTATGTATTTAATTTCTATTGTCTGGTCGCCGCCTCCTCCAGCTATTCGGTGGTTTTATGCTTTTATGTTTTATTTTAAACAAAGTCCAAAGCTATCACGTGATCAGTGCTCCACCTGCGGAAGATGTTCGCCCTGGGGCTGGAAACCGTTCTCATCGGCCAAATAGTTCAGCTTATAGTGGACGCCATCGGTGGACGCCACTCATGAGCAACCTAACACTAGTATACGAGGGCAGTCCGATAAGTACTTAGCCTCACCGGCCGATGGCGCCACTATCGCAAGAAAACTTTTCTATCCTGTAGTACATTCTAGTAGACGGCTACTGTTGAAATTTCAGCCGAATCGGACTCGTAGTTTTGTTTTGCCAGCGTGTGGCATTATACGTGTCCGCGGATTTTAGAAAAATGGAGAAAGAGCAATATCGGTCTGTGATTCGATTCTTTTTTTTTGAAGGGAAATCACGCAGCGAAATCAAAGAGCGCTTGGATGGTGTGTACGGTGACTCTTCTCCTTCGATGGCGACCGTCAAAAATTGGTTTAACGAGTTTCAACGTGGTCGCACGTCGATTTTTGATGAGCCTCGCCCGGGTACCCCAAAAACGGCTACCACAGAGGATAACGTCTAAAAAGTCCACGATCTCGTTTTGGCAGACCGCCGATTAAAGATACGCGAGATAGCTGAGACAGTACGCATGTCAAAAGACCGCGTGGGTTATATCCTGCAGGAAATTTTGGGCATGAGAAAGCTGTCGGCGCGATGGGTGCCGCGTTTGCTCACTCCGGACTACAAACACTTCCGCCCTCGCCAAGGCCAAATTGGTCGAATTGGGCTACGAACTGCTATCCCATCCACCATATTTTCCAAACTTGAAAAAGTCTCTCGCTTTACAAAAGTTTGCGAATGAGGAGGTCGTCGCCGACACAGAGGCCTTATTTGCAGACCTGGCGAAAACGTATTTTTCAGACGGGCTAAAGAAGTATGAGCATCGTTGCTCATATGTTGAGAACTAAATCGCCACTTTTCCAACATTTGGGTTTTTTTTTATGAGTCTAAGGGCCGGTTTCTCGAGTCCCGGCTAACATTTCTCGAACAGATAAGGTCCCTGCTAAGGCATTTTGGCTTTCTCGAGCATCAATGTGAGAGCTAACTTTGACAGGGACTCTGAGTCCCTGTTAAGCGTTTTCGTCTCGATAGAATGACAGCTGATTTCCCAAAGCCAACTAAGAAGAAGAAACGAAATCACAGCTGACTTTTCCCTTGAAATATACCCAAACAGCTGATGAAATAATCGAAGCACTCCATTTTTTGCCCTTCACAGCACAATTTTGTGCGTTAACAGCACTCTGTAATTGTTTCTCGTTCAGATAAATTAAAGCAGTCGAGAAAGCCGATTTGCTTTTACGAACAGTTTATCTGGTCTTTAAGTTTTTCGGACAGATAGCTATCAGGGACTTTGACAGGGACTCGAGAAACCGGCCCTAAGTACTTATCGGACCACCCTCGTATTGCATTCGTGCAAAAGTATGTAACAGGGAGACGGAAGCGTTTCCGACCCCATAAAGTATATATATTCTTGATCAGGGTCACTAGCCGAGTCGATATAGCCATGTCCGTCTGTCCGTCTGCCTGTCCGTCCGTATGAACGATGAGATCTCGGAAACTACAAAAGCTAGAAGGTTAAGATTTCCCAGATTACGCCGCGCACGTTTATTTCAGCCGAACGCCACGCCGCCTCTAACGCCCACAATCGCCCACTAACGATTTTAAAATGTGTCTGGCGCCCACACCATTAAAGATTTCCGAGAAGTATTAATGCAATTTTGTTGTGTATATTTATACCTGTCGAAATTTTTCAAATCGGACCATTCATTTAAAAGTTATACGCAATCAAAATTGTTTATATATCTATCTCCCTCACACTCCCTTTATCTGAGGTTCGGTTATTAGATAGTCGGGACACCAACCCTAGTACTGCGTTCTCTCTTGTTTATAATTCAGTCAGATGTTTTGCAACGCAGTGAAGGAGACGTTTCCGACCACATAAAGTATATATATTCTTGATCAGGACCAATAGCCGAGTCCATCTAGCCATGTCCGTCTGTCCGTTTCTATGCGAACTAGTCTCTCAGTTTTAAAGCTATCGCGATGAAACTTTTCCGAAAGTCTTCTTTCTATTGCAGGTAGTACATATGTCGGAGCGAGCCGGATCGGACCACTATATTTTAAGGCTCCCATAGGAATATTCAAACAAATATAAGACAATTCATTGTAACTTTGTAGGAAGTAGGCGTTTTGATTTTTGACAACTTAAAAACAAAATTTAAATAGGCACGCTGAATCTGGAATCCCTGGAAGTGCACCGAGTGAGCATTAAACTATAGGTGTTTACTTTATCTGCAAGGGCATATAAGCTTCGGCTGGCCGAAGCTAGCTTCCTTTCTTGGGTAATACCATAAATAAGCGGACTCACCACCGAAATTCGCGAAAAAATTATCCTCGATGGGCCGCGATTTCTTAAGAATTTACGTGCAAAAATAACTTGGCGGTCGGCCATGGTTCTCTTGGAATTGAAATTTAAAGTTCCCGGTTTTGCTATAAAAACAAGTATGCTTTTCTAACGTTTGCTATAAAAATCATATATGAATATATGTACACTTTTCCCTTTTTGTCAAAATAAGACTAATTTAAAATTCCAAAAATCTGTTATTTTGGTATTAAAAGGGAACAAGTCCCCTAGATAGAATTTGTTTTTCTCAGCGATACAAGAATCCTTGTTTTTCGCCTGCGGCGCAGTTCTTCTACTACTTTATTTTTTAAATGCACAAAAATAGTGGGAGTCCTTGGATGGCTATTAGAGTCCTGCATGAGTACACTTGTATTGTCAAACAAGTCCATTTTTTGAAAATAGAGTGAGTGAGTTCAAGTGAGTTAACTTGGATCACTCGATCACTCGTAAGGGAAAAAAAGTGATACAAGCACAGAATAAAAGTGAATGGGAGTGATAAAATTACTTAGCAAATTATTTAGGTGATTCGAAATTATTTTATATCTATTTATTTTATATTAAATCACTTGTTTTTCCTTATAAAAAAATTAAATAAAAAAAGTGATCCAAGTTAACTGATTTTAAAAATTGACTTTCAAGTACACTCAATCAGGACTCTAATGGCTATGATCGTTCCTGGCCGTCACTAAAATCTCGATACAGATTTTAAAAATTGACTTTCAAGTACACTCATGCAGGACTCTAATGGCTATGATCGTTCCTGGCCGTCACTAAAATCTCGATACAGCATTGTGATAACAATCATATGTCCTTTATAGACCACGCTCCACTCATAACATGATTATTGCATACGTTTTTTCAGTAGACAAAAAATACAATTAAAAAAATGTCACAAAATTCTACACTTTATAGGAACTTATTTAAAAAATTAATTAATTTTATAGGTACTAATTTAAACGTAATTACTTTTATTGAAAATATGAGAAAGGCACCCTTGTTTTTTAAAGCAAAACCGGAAAATTTGAAATTAAATTACAAAAGAACCATGGCCGACCGCCAAGTTCTTTTTGCACGTAAATTCTTAAGAAATCGCGGTCCATCGAGGAAAATTTTTTTCGCGAATTTCGGGGGTGAGTCCGCTAATATATAGTATTACCCTAAAACTGGTAAGATGGATTTAATTCAAACCTTTTGTATATATTTTTATACCCTTGCAGAGGGTATTATACTACACTATTGAAAAAAGGCGTTTTGCGGTGTTCACTGTACCTCCGCCAAAAATGATCGGATTGATTGATTTTTTGATTGATTTTTTTTATTTTATAGAATTTTTTTAATCTTCCAAAGTTAAAAATGCGTTTTTTAGCTAATAAATTCGACTTTGGCTTTTGCGGTGCAAAAATTGACGGATTTCCATTTTGCCTTTACATTTCGTTTTTATTTTTTTAATTTAAATATTTTATAAAGCCGTTCAAAATCAAAAACAAGAGAGAACGCTATAGTCGGGTGCCCCGACTATCAGATACCCGTTACTCAGCTAAAGGAAGTGCGAAGGAGATAGAGATAAAATCTTTGATCCGCCGTAACTTTTTAACGAATGGTCCTATTTAAAAAATTTCGATAGGTATTGATAAACACCATAAAACTGCATTTTTACTTTTCCGAAATATTGAAATTTTTAAAATCGTATATAAGCGATTGTGGGCGTTAGAGGGGGCGTGGCACCCTTTTGAAACAAACTTGCGCTGCGTAGGAACTCCTAGAATCTGCATGCAAAATGTCAATCTTCTAGCTTTTATAGTTTCCGAGATCTCAGCGTTCATACGAACGAACAGACAGACGGACAGACGGACATGGCTAGATCGACTCGGCTAGTGATCCTGATCAAGAATATATATAGTTTATAGGGTCGGAAACGCTTCCTTCTACCTGTTACATACTTTTGCACGAATCTAGTATACCCTTTTACTCTACGAGTAAAGGGTATAATTATTTTTTTCAGAAAAATTTTACTAGTACTACTTATAGCCTATGGTCAGAAATAAGACGAGTTGAGTTGCGTGTGTGTGGACTGTATTAAATTTTATTCTTGTCAGTTGCGAAGCCTATTTGACATTAAACGACGCCGTCTTAGCGGCGTTGCCAGAAACTAAAGAGATTTTTTGTATGTATATATGTTTTCTTGTACATAGGTTAAAGTATATAGAATAGAATAGAGATGGCATTATGCGCCTATATATTAGAGATGATTAAAGCTGCAAGCGTTCACGAACATCCCGGCCCGCCCTGAAACACCGTTTCTGAGTTTGGCAATACAGCAACTTTCGTGATCGGTCTGGTCATCTCTCCTGTCTGGGTCTTCAGTTTGACTGCTCGAACGAGGACGTCCTTTCCTGGATATGTTTCCATAACCCGTGCGATGTGCCAGGATGCCGGTGGTGAATTGGACTCTTTTACGAGCACAACATTACCGGTGGAGATGTTGGGCGTTGAGGTAGTCCATTTTGGACGTTGCTGCAGAGTAGTCAGATACTCCTGATGCCATTTTTTCCAGAATCCTTGAAGCATAGACTGGATGCTTTGCCAATATCCTAATCGGCCCACTGGGATGTGTCCTTGCCGCCTTGATCTCGTCAACTGAGAGCGCTCTGGATACCTTTTCGCGAGATGGACTTCGAGTACGTTGAATAAACCGCATCACGTAGCCTACAATGTGTACGAGCTTAATCCAAGAAGAGACTCGGTCGATTAATTCATCAAGTATATGAATCTGGGTTGCTTCTGTCAATGTAGCCAAACAGTTGGATTTGACTTCTCCTTGAATGCGTTTGTCTGTAAGAGATAAACCGAACCGTGAACCGTTTAACTTTACCAGGTACTGATCATTGTCCCGTAGCCATTGAGGCCCATTCCACCACAAATGGAAGTCGATTAGATCAGCAGCCATCAGTCCCCTGGACGCACAGTCAGCTGGGTTCGTTTTGGAATCGACGTGATGGTGTCAAGGATTTTCGAAGTTCTGTTTCCAACAAATGTCATGAGTTGGGCTGGCGCATACGATAGCCAGGAGAGCACTTTTAAAGAGTCGGACCAGCCAAAAACAGTTATGTTCTTGTGGCGTAATCCAGATGTGATTGAGCGAATCATTTGGCTGAGAAGAAGTGCTGCGTAAAGTTCCAGACGTGGTAAGGATTTCCGAGGTTCTGTTTCTAACAAATGTCTTCAGTTGGACTGGCGTATACGATAGCCAGGAGAGCACTATTGATGAGCCGGACCAGCCAAAAACAGTTATGTTCTTGTGGCGTAATCCAGATGTGATCGAGCGAGTCAGTTGGTTGAGGAGAAGTGCTGCGTAAAGTTCCAGACGTGGCAAGGATTTCCGAGGTTCTGTTTCCAACAAATGTCTTCAGTTGGACTGGCGCATACGATAGCCAGGAGAGCACTATAGATGAGCCGGACAAGCCAAAAACAGTTATGTTCTTGTGGATTAATCCAGATCTGATCGAGCGAATCAGTTGGTTGAGGAGAAGTGCTGCGTAAAGTTCCAGACGTGGCAAGGATTGTTGTTTCAGTGGAGCCACCCTTTTTTTCGCAGCCACAATGGACACCGAGATGGATCCATCGTCATTTGTAACTCTGCTGTACACCACAGCAGCATACGCCTTGGTTGAAGCATCCGAAAATCCGTGGAGTTCGATGTTGTCCGGGTCGTTGGGAACAAATCGTGGTAGTCGGCATTTTTGAAGAGTGTCCAGATCTGCTCTCCACTTCAGCCAGTTGTCCGCCAGTTTAGTTGGGAGTGGGTCAATCCAAATCCAATCCAAATTCAAGAGCCAGAGCTTTTGGAAAAGAATTTTGAATTGAATGACAATGGGTGCCAAGAGTCCGAGAGGATCAAATATCCTCGAGACGTCGGACAAGACTTGTCTCTTTGTGCAATCAGGATTTGCAGCTAGACCGACATTGTACGTTTGAATGTCTTTTCCAGGATGCCAGTACAGTCCGAGAACCTTTACTAATGACGTTTGTGTAGATTGTGTGTAGCTATTATCCGTTTGTATACATGGTGTATTCGATACCCATTTCCCGAGCTCAAGGTTGGCGCGAGACATCATCTGAACCAGCTCGTTACGGTTTCGAACTAGCTCATCCTCACTGTTTGACCCAGTAAGAATGTCATCGACATAAAAATCCTCCAGCAGGATTTTCGAAGCATTTGGGTATTCCTCTTGATGATCGATAGCAAGTTGTTCCAGCACTCGCAACGCCAGGAATGGTGCGCATGAAGTTCCGTAGGTTACCGTGCACAATTCGAAATGCTTGATGGGATCGGATGGATCTTCTCTCCAAACGATTTTCTGGAATTTTCTGTGCTTTTCGTTGACCCATATCTGGCGGAACATTTTTACGATGTCAGATGAGAATGCAAATTTGTACATTCGAAAACGAAGGCACACAGCGAATAGAATACTGGGCCCTGTAAACAACGTGTCATTTAAAGCCTTCCCATTGGCGTCGCGAAATGATCCATCGAAAACAACTCGTAGCTTCCTCGGGTGGCACTTCTCGCATGTGCCCCAGATTTGTGTACGTATTGTGTACGCAGCTGCTTGTTCTGTTGCAGCCGCCGCTCAACCGATTTAAAGCGTTTGAGCGCTCCTTGTAAAGTCCCTCCGAATTCGGGGTTTTCAGTGTTAAATGGAAGTTCCACGATATAGTTCCCGTTTTCATCGCGACTGTGAGTGGCGAGAAAGTGCTTCTCGACTTGATCATCCTCCGGTTCCAGTTTTGCGCTGCTTTGAACGTTTTCTAGTTCACAAAACTTCTGAAGCGTGGCGCCTATGTCCACTGTTGTAGTCAGTGCACAAGCGTTGCTTGGACTCGATGTGATGAGTGAAGTTATTACCCATCCGAACACCGAAGAAATGGCGATAAGGTTACCCTTGTTGTCGTACTTCTTTCGTCCTGTAAACACTGACCATACGTGTTCGCTGCCCAATAGAATGTCAACAGGTGAGTTTGTGTTGAATTCAGTATCCGCCAACTGCAGATCCTTGAAAACCTTGTGCGCCGATGCATCGATGTTTTGCCCTTCCAGCGAAGAAGTGATCCTGCCTAGCACGTGAGCGTAGACAACCAACTGATCCTCGGAGATACGAGACTTGATGTGCAAGGTGCTGCATCCCCTGGTCGTGTCTGTTTTCACCAAAGAGATTCCCGTAGCCAAGATGCGTGATGTCGACCGTGTCAATCCGAGAGCTTGGATGCAACGCTCGGATACGAAGGAAAGCTCTGAGCCCGTGTCCAATAATTGACGGCATGTTACGTGGTCACCCTTTGCGTTTTGTACATAAATCATGTCAGTTGGTAATATGCTTCGTTTAACTTCCGATTCCTGTGCAGATTTTGCAGTGCCCTGCGCACATACAACCGATTGAATGCCCTCTCCTTGGGCGAAATGACTGGAGTCACCGATGTGTTGTTGGACGCGCTTGTGTTTCGCTCGTCCTCCCCTGCTATCTGGGCAAGATTCCCAATAGCCTGTGGATTCGCTTGGACATGAAGAAGGGAGTGATGATTTCCCTTGCATTGCCTACATTTGTATGTCGACTTGCACTTGCTGACCCCAAGACCAGGTCGCAAGCAGTTGTAGCACAGTGTTTTCTCCTTCACGAAGGATCGCCTCTGCATCCCGGACATATCCAAGAACTGCGGACAGCTGTACAGAGTGTGTTCTGCAGAATTACATTTGGTGCAGCCACTGCCTTCGACCGCAACCATCGATTGTATGACCCTTTTTGGTTTTTCTGCATGTGTTATTGTCTTGCCACCAGTAGCAAGCTTCCTTTTACTCAGCTCCAGTTCCTCGCAACGAGAATCGAGAAACTTGAAGAATTCCTCGAGAGTTGGTGAATCCGTGTCCATGCTGCGCTCAATCCACCTGCGCCGCGTGTCAGCGTTAAGTTTCTCCAGGGCCAGATAGATGATCCAGCAATCGTGTCCCATCTGGTTGACCGCATCCAATGGAACTTCTGTGTGTTGGACAAATGCTGGTTGTTATGAATTGTGTTTTCATAGATGTCTTGAAAGGAGGGCCACTCTGTGTAGTTGCCAGAGAACCGCTTGATTTGAATTTTTGGCAATTCTCTCTGATTAGAATTTGCAGCGAATACCTAACTTAAATTCGCCAAAGTGACGTCACCACCAACTTGAACCGGCGTGCTCGAGCTAGCCTGATTTGCAGCCAGTCGCTCAAATAGTTGTTGGTTTTGTTGCAGCAAATTGACAATTGCGTCGTTGTTGGAATGCAGACCGTTGCTGCCATTCGTAATGCCTGTAGATGTACTCGGTTGTAGAGCATCACATCTGTCTTTGAGAATTGCGATCGCCCTTAGGTACTTTTCTTCGTAAATCGCATTATAGATCTCCGGATCGACGTAACCTTCCACTTCCTCGTGGACAGCAATGGCATCGCCGAACTCAATGAACTCCTTCCAAACATAGTGGAGAAGTTGTATGCGCGTGGTGTTCTCTGTCTGTGTTGCAGATTCCGCTTGCTCTGCCCATGAGAGACAACGTGTGATGTAAGCCTTGAGCCTGGAACGGCTCTTCATAAATGCTTTTAATTGTTCCATAGCAAACAATTTTCCTGAGAATCAAAGCACTTCACTAACTGTCCAAGAATCCAGGAACGAAGGACCAACAATTTGGTCAGAAATAAGACGAGTTGAGTTGCGTGTGTGTGGACTGTATTAAATTTTATTCTTGTCAGTTGCGAAGCCTATTTGACATTAAACGACGCCGTCTTAGCGTCGTTGCCAGAAACTAACGAGATTTTTATACCCGTTACTCGTAGAGTAAAAGGGTATACTAGATTCGTGCAAAAGTATGTAACAGCTAGAAGGAAGCGTTTCCGACCCCATAAAGTATATATATTCTTGATCAGGGTCACTAGCCGAGCCGATCTAGCCATGTCCGTCTGTCCGTCTGTCCGTCTGTCCGTCTGTCTGTCTGTCTGTCTGTCTGTCTGTCTGTCTGTCTGTCTGTCTGTCTGTCTGTCCGTCTGTATGAACGCTAAGATCTCAGAAACTACAAAAGCTAGAAGGTTGAGATTTCCCACACATATTCTTTGGTTTCCTACGCAGCGCAAGTTTATTTTAGCAGAGCGCCACGCCCCCTCTAACGCCCACAATCGCCCACTAACGATTTTAAAATGGGTCCTGCGCCCACATCTTTAAAGATTTCCGAGAAGTATAAATGCAATTTTGTTGTGTATATTTATACCTATCGAAATGTAGAAGACATTTTTAAAATCGGATTATTCATTAAAAAATTATACGCAATAAAAAATTATATATCTATCTCCCTCGCACTCCCTTTAGCTGAGTTACGATTATTAGTCGGGACACCAACCCGACACAGCGTTCGCACTCCCTTTAGCTGAGTGACGGGTATTAGATAGTCGGGACAACAACCCGACTATAGCGTTCTCTCTTGTTTTGTATGTATACATGTTTTCTTGTACATAGGATTAATTATATACAATAGAATAGAGATGGCATAATGCGCCTATATATTAGAGATGATTAAAGCTGCAAGCGTTCACGAACAGCCTAACTTCTACATTTTTTTCCGATTGACTGAAAACTTTTTTTGTATAATCTTAAGATGTTAATCTACAAGAAAAAAAATTTAATTTTTTTTGGCAAGGCCGTCTGTTTGCCCGTCCCTATGAATGCAGAGATCTCGGAAACTATAAAAGCTAGAAAGTTGGTAATAATAATGTAGATTCTTGGGCTTTCTACTAATCGCCATAAATGATTTTAAAATGTGTGGCGGTGTTTATTAATGCCTATCAAAATGTAGAAGACATTTTTCAAATCAATCGAAGTTTTGTATCTCCGTCTGCGTCGCACTGATAGCTGAGCGACGGGTAACAGATAGTCGGGACACCCACCCGACTATAGCGTTCTTTCTTGTCTTTTTTTTTATTTACAAATCTAAAGTTTGTCAATACTGTGGATTTAATGAAAGAGGCTGAATTTCCAAAATATTTAAATGCAGTTATATGCGGGCATGCCGTAAGATTATGGAAAGCACATTTTTAAACCATTTTGACAATATTTATGTTTTTTTTTTTAGATTTTTATGTCATCTGTTTTGTGTGATTTTTGCTACTACATAGAGATTTTCTATTAGAAAAGTCTAGATTATATGACAATAAATATAAAAATATTTTAATATATGAACACGTTTTAATTGTTTTTTGCAGCACTTTTAATTGACAGAATCCAGAGCGACGGAAGTTTATCAAAAGCATTTTTGTCAACATATTTATATAAAGTTCTTGACTGTTTATTTTTAAACGAAATATATGAAAATGAACGCCAAACACTTGCTGCTTTACACACAATCAAGCGTTGTCTAAAATATTACCCAAAAGGAATAAAATCAAAAAAATCATCGATTGAAAAGATATTATTGTCACTAATAGACAACCGTAATGTTGATGTTATTCATCAAACTGGTGAATGTTGGCTTTTGTTACAGAATATACAGGGTAATTGCAGCAATGAAAACGTTTGTAATAAAACAGTATGGAGAGATTTCCAGTTATTATTACTTAATAATCTTCAACAACTCATAAGCAATATATTGATAACTTCTAAAGAAAACATTGAAAGCCCTTCTGAATCACACAGCTTCAGTTTATTTCCTTTTGAAATAAAAGATCCGTTTGAAATGGTATCACAAGCTTTTCGGAGGATTTTTAATCTTATTGAATATTTAAAAATTACATTAAGGTAAGAAAATCTTTTTTAGGCCTTTTTAAAAACTGCATTGGCTACATCGAAGTCTCTAAAAATGTGAACAAATTATTTCCATTTCACTCATAAGCTCATAAGTTGCACGAAAAAGGAAAAAAATTATATATTTTGTTGAACCAAGCTTTTTGCATTGGCTCTTTGGCCCATTTTTATTGAATTTGGCTCTTTTTTGCTAATAGCTATACAAAATATTTTAATCTTAAAGAAAAAGAATTAATTCATTTAATAATGGATTTTATTTTGCAATTTTAAAAGTTATTAATGTCTGAAACCCAACAGTGCCAGATCGAAACTAAATTTTTCCGCATATGGTATAAATTTGGCTTTTTTTGTTTTCAAATTGGCTAATTTTTAATTTTTTTTGGCTAAAAATTTTTTTTTTAAGTGGCAACCGTGATTGTAGGGTTTTTCTGCTTGCAAACGCAAATGAAAGATCATAAAGAACACGAAGAAGCACAATTGAGATATTTATTTTTAAAAAAGCTGTCTGTGTAGCCGTGGTACCATTTTATTAAGGCCATTCTGTTTACATAACATAACTATTTTTAGAGAACAATTTGTATTTAAAAAGTACATTTGTACACATCAAATCTTGGGTTTAATACACAATGGACTTCAAGTAAATGGACACCAAAGAAATAACTTGCAAATTGATCATGCTTATTTTGTGACCTTCTTACCGGAAATGCACATTAAATTATTGGAACTTTTGGAAATTCTCATTGAAATGTAAGTAAATCTTACTATAAGATTTTAATGATAAAACTAAGAATTAATAATAAAAAAAAAACATTTTTTTTAATATTTTTTTTTTAGGTTAACATCTTAGGATTATACAAAAAAAGTTATAAGACCATCGGAAAAAAACTAGGAGTTTGGCTAAAATGTGTATTAGTAGTTAAAAAGTTAGTTGAAAAATAAACAAGAGAGAACGCTATAGTCGGGTTGTTGTCCCGACTATCTAATACCCGTCACTCAGCTAAAGGGAGTGCGAACGCTGTGTCGGGTTGGTGTCCCGACTAATAATCGTAACTTAGCTAAAGGGAGTGCGAGGGAGATAGATATATAATTTTTGATTGCGTATAACTTTTTAATGAATGGTCCGATTTAAAAAATGTCTTCTACATTTCGATAGGTATAAATATACACAACAAAATTGCATTTATACTTCTCGGAAATTTTTAAAGATGTGGGCGCAGGACCCATTTTGAAATCGTTAGTGGGCGATTGTGGGCGTTAGAGGGGGCGTGGCGCTCTGCTAAAATAAACTTGCGCTGCGTAGGAAGCCAAAGAATATGTGTGGGAAATCTCAACCTTCTAGCTTTTGTAGTTTCTGAGATCTCAGCGTTCATACAGACGGACAGACAGACAGACGGACAGACGGACAGACGGACATGGCTAGATCGACTCGGCTAGTGACCCTGATCAAGAATATATATACTTTATGGGGTCGGAAACGCTTCCTTCTAGCTGTTACAAACTTTTGCACGAATCTAGTATACCCTTTTACTCTACGAGTAACGGGTATAACAATAAACAACCGATCTTAATGAAACATAGCTAATTTTTTAGTCGTTTTATCTACTATCAAAAAAAAAATAAAAAAAATTAAGAATTTAAAATTTAATTATTTTTTTTTTAATTAAAACCGCGTATAACTTTGGTTTTTGACAAGAATTTACCTCATTTTTTACGGTGTAAGTACTACTTTTTTTCCAAATCGATTTTATTTATTAAGAGTAGTATTTTTAAAGAAATTTTTTGGAAAGTTCCTTTTAAGCTGCAAATCAGATTTTAACATGGATAATGACTTTGAAGTAACCAAATCCAGGCTTGGAAACTTTTTGAATCGTCCAATTGGCCCAGACTTCTTATAAACATGATCCTAACTTAAGATAAAATACTAACCGTAGCCCCATTCTAGATTTAATATTTTAAAAAATTATAAGTAACACAAGTGTACTTATTATTTTGACCACACCAAAACCGACCTTTCGCACAAATGTATGGCTAACATGGAATAGACAGGTTTCACTGTATCCATTGTTTATTAAAATATTGCAGGACAGAATAACCTTTCAAAATAAAAAGGCTTGGGAGGTCTGGCCTCAATAACTATAGAGATATCTCTTAGCAAGTGAAGATGTAACGTGTGTACTTATTATTTTGACCAGTAGTGTATACTACCTGCAATAGAAAGAAGACTTTTGGGAAAGTTTCATTCCGATAGCTCAAAAACTGAGAGACTAGTTTGCGTAGAAACAGACGGACAGACGGACGGACAGACGGACATGGCTAGATCGACTCGTCTAGTGATGCTGATCAAGAATATAAATACTTTATGGGGTCGGAAACGTCTCCTTCACTGCATTGCAAACTTCTGACTGAAATCATAATACCCTCTGCAACGGTATAAAAATGTACAAAATTTATTTTAACAATAACACTATGCAACATCTAAAATTTACCTCGATGGTTGCTATATTTTTGAATTTGTTATGAATTCCCAAGTTAAACTGCGTTTTCCAAAAAGTTCCCCGACGCACAGTGTAAGATTTTGCCATTCTAGCGGGATTTTTAGCAAAAGTTGAACTATTTTTGAGGTCGATGAGTTTTAAGCAGCACTTTTAGAAATGTTCAACTATTACGAATACAGGCACAAAACAAAACAAACAATTTTTTTTGGAAGATAACGGTTTTTAAAGTTGGACTTTAGAAATGCATGCAAAATTGCACTGGGAAGCGAGCAACAGTTGACAAAGTTTAGTCCTATCAATTGCATCGCGTGATCAGTGGGAGCAGCCAAAAGTTATTTTTCCCAGAAACTTTCAAAAACAAAAATATTTTTTTGGCCCATAAATTTTTTTTCTTTTTTGAAAAAAGTGTTAAAAAGTAAGTGTATTTTTTCATGTTTCTGTTTCTTGGTGGAAAAAAAAGCTATATTATTCTATTGTATTCTATCCAACCAGAACATACATCATTCGCTTGCATTCATTCTGATTCAGAATCTAAAATAAAATCTTGCCCATATTTTGCCCAAAGACCTTCTATTTAGAAATGAGTGAAATAAGCCGTGCTGCATTTTTCGAGGTTTGGTCGAAAAAAATTAAAAACCACTCAGCGAGAGGCTCTTGTAAAGCACGCAGTGATGGTGTTTGGCAATGACATTGATCACTCCAAATTGAAATAACACTGTCTTTTGAGTTTATAAACCGATTTGAGAAATCTAGGAGAGATAAAGCCAGGTTTTTTGCTCATAATGTAAATGGCCTTCATGTCACTGATGTCATTGTTTCCACCTCAAGTACAAGAGGGAGGTCACAAAAAGCCTTTTCTGAGTGTTGTCCCAAAACACAAAAAAAGGAAAAGCCAAGAATTGTTGCCAACGATAGATGAGGATCAATTGCTATCAGCTGCAGAACGGGCTTTGCGGGCGAAAGAAAAGCGGGATTCAGCTAAATTAATTAATGAATTACCAAATGCTCCCCCGTCCACGGGGACTATAATTAAGAAAGCTAAATTATCTTCTAATAGCACTGCAAAACGCCTTTCAACAGAACAAGCACTTGCCCTTCTGATAGACAGTAAATTATTAATGCACCAGTACAATACCACAAAAATTGTCTGTCCAAAATTATACCCATGTTATGATCTCGTTAAGGAGTCATAAATGTTATGCTATCCTACTGGTATAAAAGTAAGAGAATCCTATGCTGAAATAAGTTTACAATCCCTCATTGATCATACCGTAAAACGGCTGATAAGTGCTAAAGAAGACATTTTTGAGAATGTCTCCACTAGACGATGTACACATGAAGTTTGAATTGTTACCATTTAATAGAAAAAAATCTTAAAAATATAAACCAAATTTTTTTTTGTTTTTGTTATCAATTATCTTTAATATAAAATCTTATTTGCAGCTGTTCAGCTTATAACTTCAAAGTTACAGCTAAAAACATGAGCATATAACCAAAATTCAACAATTTCTAAAAAAAAAAACAAAAGTGGCCTCCAAAAATTAAAAACAAAATTTTTTAAGTTAAATAGTTAAAAGTTTCGAAATTTTTTTTTTTAATTTTTGTTGGGGTTTTTATCTTAAAAAAAAAAACAGTTTTTGTAAATTTTTAACGCCCCCAAAAGTGCCACGCCCATTTTTTTATGTCCAAAATAATCTTTGGGCTTACTAGAATATTCACTCCAAATTTGAAGCCGATATCTTTAAAATTCGACTCCTACTGATTTAAGTCCCCCTAGATTGGCAAAATCGTACACTGTGCGACGCAAGAATTCTTAGCACGAGCACCTCAAAGTTCGAAAAATGCTGAAGCTGGCCAACTTTCCGGAGGTCTCAGAGGCAAACGGATTCATGGTTTTATTTTGATGTTAAAGTTTTTTAAAAAATACACTCTTTATCTTTCAAACCCCATTCTTACAATAACGTTAAAAAGTTATTTAGAAACGAAAATAGCCACTTTTGCCGGCTAACAACATTAAACGCTGCCTGAGCATTAAATATTGTATGTGCGTATCCAAACTGTATTTTAGGGTCATGGAATCGTTCAAATTTTTTTAAACCGTTCCATTAATGGAATTCTTAAATAAATAATTAAATAATTTAATTTAAATTTTTATGTAAATAATGGAAAAGTAAAAAACACTAGTTTACAACTTAAAATTTTTTTTCGAGGTAAGCCTTGAGACGAATTTTTATACCCGTTACTCGTAGAGTAAAAGGGTATATTGTATTCGTGCAAAAGTATGTAACAGCTAGAAGGAAGCATTTCCGACCCCATAAAGTATATATATTCTTGATCAGGGTCACTAGCCGAGTCGATATAGCCATGTCGGTCTGTCTGTCTGTCCGTCCGTATGAACGCTGAGATCTCGGAAACTATAAAAGCTACACTCATAAAAAAAAATCGAAGAATTTCCGTTAAATCTAGGAAATTCTTTCTTGAATTTTTGCCAAAGGTGACCTCGCCTTTGTTTCAAGAAATGGTTTTTTTGAAAGGCACCTTTAAAACAAGAAAAAATATTTATTGAAACAAGAAATTAAATTTCTTAAAACAAGAAATGGTTTTTTAGAAACCCACCATTAAAAGAAGAAAAATATTTCTTGAAACAAGAAAGGCGATTCTTGTTTCTAAGGTGCTTTTTTCTTGTTTCAAGAAATTAAATTTCTTGTTTCAAGAAAGGGTTTTTTAGAAAGGCACCTTTTAAACAAGAAAAATTCTTTCTTGTTCAAATTTCCCTTCAAGAAATTTTATTTCTTGATTTAAAAAATAATATTTCTTGAAAGGAAGTTTTATATTAACACTGAAACCCTAAAAATAAAATGTAACTTGGTTTTTCTTTTGCATATTATATGTATTTACATTTAACATATTTAACACTTAACATTTAAAAATTTTTAAATAACACATTTTTGACTCAAGAAAACCTTATTATTACCCAAGGTCTGTTGAACTTCATATGACCTAAGGTAATCCATTTTCTTCGACTTTCCTCATCTAGAAAAAAAGATTTATTGGGATATCAATGATTTGATTTTAGATAAACAACTTTTTTGAAGAAATGTAATGTTAATCAAATAAAAACACCTCTTAACGAGGTAAAAAACTAGTGACGATCGCACCTTCAACATACAAAAGTTCTGATATCAACATTTGTGACGAAAAATTATTACACTCGTCATTAAATAGACTTTCTAATATTTTCTCCCGCCCTAGCAAACTATTCCAGCCTTTTTCCCTTCGCAGGCATTTTCTATTGCAACGTGCCGAATGAGAAAATATTAGAAAGTCTATTTAATGACGAGTGTAATAATTTTTCGTCACAAATGTTGATATCAGAACTGTAGCGTGTGCGTTGGTGAGAATCGAAAACGAATTTCACTTACTCGTGCATACGGGTCTCAGAGGTCGTGCACTTCTTGCTTTTCTTCTGACTGAGCTCGCCGGATGGGGTATGGGTTCTTTCTTCGACCTTCTATGCTACACTGCATCACAAATTAAGTGCACTTTACGGAAAACTACAGATTGGACTAAGAAGTGGGCTAAAACGACGGGAATTATGATGAGCGGTACTAATCTAAAACGAATTTGGGGTGTGTAAGCTGTTGTAACCCCATGTCTTTACCCTCCCTACATGGTGACGCGTGCGTAATATAATCACCCCTTATTCAGACTGTATATAATTTTACCTAGTGCATGACTTCGAATTGATTTCTGTAATCGCGACGATCCGACTATTAAATTTATTCCATGATTATTTCCATGATATTATACATTTATTCACAATTTCCTTCGCGGAGATGATATTTCAAAAATTCTCATAAAAAAATAGCTTGACCCCTATTCGGTCCTTTACTTAAAGTTTGACTGGGAGTCCATGGTTTGAGTTAACTTTACTTCAATATTCTCAAATAAAAAAAAATGTTTACATGACTCCCAACATAATTGTGATTCGACCTATATTTAATTATTTACGAAAGGCAGCAGCACATAAAATACGGTTTTTAAAACCGCGTCGAAATTATCGGCTATTTAATTTTATGGCATGTAGGGGTTCAGATATACATATATGGAATCAAGCAAAAGGAAGTGTTCAAAACTCACATGACATTCATCCGTTCAGTAGCACGCTGGGCCCATCGTTGCTGTTGACGAAGATCTAAACTGAAAGAAACTTTACAAGGTTCTATTTACATAATCTGAGGCCACTGTTATCGCTTTTAGAAAAGCGAGAGCTGTTGCGGCATTCTCTTTGAAAACAGCTCACTATTCCCTACAGCTGCTATTCGAATTGAATTTACATGTTTATGTTTAACTAAAGACTAATTGAGAGATGAAAGTAATAAAAAAAATAAAAGAAAAGGTTTAACAAAAAAAAACTGATCGTCCTGTCAACAATTCCTGTGGCGGTGCAACTGTGGCCAATGAAGGGCTGATGGATTCCTCCAGTCGCGTTCGTTGTACGCAGGCGGTGCGCGCAGCGCCGATCAGGGCTGCCAACCGTCTCCGTATGCCGCGCGTGGCGCTGGCAATGATTCGGCGCTGGCCAATGGTTTCCTGATTAGGCCTTGCAATCCGATCCGGTGGCTGAACTGCGTGGGCAAGTTTGCGCAGCGGGGTGTGCGTGATGAATCCCCCAACAGGGGGGTGGCGGTTGGTGTAGCGGCGACAGGTATTTCGTGGACACGTGCGTGGTGCACTCGATTCGAGGTTGTGGCTGTTCGCAGGCTGATGCGGATATCGCGGCTCGTTGGGCGATAAGTCCGTAGAAATATACCTGCCGCCGATCTACACCGGTACCGTGAATAGAATACGGCGCCGATGGGCCGAGAAAAATGACGTCACACCACTTCTGCCTGAATTGCAGTCCACACCTTGTACGCAGAAAACCATTGTTTTAGTATTTACTCTATCCGGCCTTCTCAACGCTAATAGTTACCTGCAGCAGAATGTATTGAATTGCGTTGATATATATTGAGCGAACACTTCTACAACTGGAGTGACTTTAATCTGGGTTTATTACACACTTTATTGTTTTCACGTCTGTCTCTGGGTAGCGATCGAGTTGAAATGGAACGAACTTTCGGCAGCGACCACGCTTAAGTCGAGTCGCACACATACCAGCGCAGCAGTGGCAAAGGAGAACCGAAAACTCACCACGGCGAGTAAACGGTAAACTCGCCTGATCTGAGCTGTTCTGTTTCGTTCTCGCGCTTCGCACCTCGTGTTTCTTGTCGAAAACGGTGTACTGCGTGAATAAGGAAATGATATAGAGATGGAATAAAAAAATGCGCTGGCCGTTTAACGTGCCGTTTGCTTTCAGCTCGGTTTGTGAGTACAGTGGAACGCATTAGGATTTTTGTTGGTCCAGCTGGCTACTACAAAACTTTTGTATGTTGAAGGTGCGATCGTCACTAGTTTTTTACCTCGTAAAGAGGTGTTTTTATTTGATATCAGAAGTTTTTGTTTGTTTACATTTGCTCTCATAGGATTTAATATATACATTTAAACTTAAATTGGTCAATCATAAATTGTAAGCCACTGTATTTAAACAAATTAAGTTAAAAAGGCGTTTAAGTATTTCAAAATACCTTTTAAACGAGGTATAGCACATGTCGGTACCTTTAGTAGTGTAGAACTTACAAACTAACGAAATTTAGCTATTTTTAGCTTTTTCCCGCTAAAGTAGCGGCTTTTTCCAAAAGTCGTAGAACAATAGATTCCTATATGGAACTTTTAAGTGCAAATTTACTGATTCCATAACCATAAAATACAGTTCGGATACCCTCCCACAAATTTCAATACTCAGGGAGCGTTAATTGTTCGAGCTGGCAAAAGTGGCTATTTTCGTATAAAAATAACTTTTAAACGTGACTTTTTACAGTAATGTGTTATATACCAAAATTTAAGGAATCTCAAGGGCTATACAGTTTAAGGTTTTAAAGAAAATCGTTAGAGCCGTTTTTGAGAAAAATAAAAAAAAGGTAAAAAAAAAGTTTTTAAAAATTGTCTTTTGTTCATATTTTTTTAATTATTACATTTACACAAATTGCATATAGAAGGCGTTTATAGCATTTAAAAATACCTTTCAAACGAGATGCAGCACAAGTCTGTAGCTTTAGTAGTATATAAGTTACGGATTTCCGAATTTTAGCTATTTATAGCTGTTTTCCCGCTAAACTAGCGAGTTTTTCCAAAAGTAGTAGAACAAAAGTTTTTCATATCGATGTGATGAACGTCATATCAAATTTTCAAAACTTAAAAAACATGTTTTCGACAAACTGACAAACAAAATTAAATTTTTATTTTGGGAAGACGAAGAAAATCTTATTTTGGCTATAACTTTTCGGCGGGTATTTTTAAAAGGAATACAACTAAAACATTGCGAGGGGGCATTTATCCCCACCGGCCCCAACAGCTCCAAATTTCGAAATTTTCACTTTTTCACTTTCACCGCTCTCTCTCCCAAGCCAATTGATTTTCTTAGAGTCTTGGTATGCAATCCTGTTAGTTTTCGCAATACCTTTCGATAGGTGTATCATTCATTATGATCGGATCATCACAGTAGATTTTCATTTCTTCGTGTATATATAGTAGTCGCCTTCGCACACTCTCCTGGTGCGCTTCGTCACTACATGGACTGCCGTCCATAGTGATATTAATAATAGCCAAAATACAAACACGTTGGTCAGACGACCGAGAGAGAGAAGCAAGCGAGGTAGAAAATGAAGGGTTGAAAATCGAATTTCAGAGAGAGAGAGGCACGGGAGACACACGTACATACATACATATATATTTACATACAGTCCTTTGCGCGAAGGGAGACCGAATGTAAGCAGGTCAGATAATGACAGTTTTAAGAAGGAGAAGAGAGAAACGTCGCGACGCGTAGGTCAAGCGAGCGAGAGTGAGGAGCAGAATATGAAAGGGTTGAAAATCGGGTCTCGGATCGGGTGAGCCGCGAACATGCATAGATATTTACAAGCATACATAAGTATGTCAAACAAATACAACATATTTTTCTTACCTTAGAAGGTTTTAAAACAAAATTACAGCTTCGCCAAACAAGATATTTGGCTGATGCAACTGTAGGTATTTTCACTGTGAAAAATAAATAGATACAAAATCCCAAAACTCAACCCACCCACTTTAAACAACTGTAATCTCTCTTTAAGCGATCACGCAAGATACTTGGGGTTAGTATTAGATAAGCGTCTTAAATGGGGCTTAAACAACCAAGAGAGAACCAAGAAAGCGACCATTGCACTTTACTCTTGTAAAAAAGCAATCGGGCTTAGATGGGGTATGTCCCCTAAAATCGTCAATTGGATATACACAGCGGTAGTCAAGCCAATCCTACTATATGGAGTGACTCTGTGGTGGACCGCTCTACACAAACAATGTATCCTAACTCCCCTTAACAAAGTAGAGCGCATGGCGGCTTTGTGTATTAGTGGAGCCCTTCGAACTACCCCAAACGAAGCGCTGAATGCGATCTTGAACCTCCAGAGCCTGGACTTATCAGGCATGGAAAGGGCGAAATCGGCAGCCATTCGACTAAGGGATACGGGGCAATGGAAATCCCAACTGTATGGTCACGCTAAGATTCTTCAGCATGACAATTTGATCCCGCCAAAAACGGATCTATGTAAAACCCGTGAATACAGACACACGCCCTTCGAAGCTCTGATCCCAGGTAGGGAAGCATGGGATCGGGGCCGACCGGGCTCAATAGACGCAATCTGTATATATACAGACGGCTCCAAACTCGACGGACACGTTGGTGGAGGCATATACTCCGAGCAATTAGAGATCAGGCAGTCATTCAGACTTCCTGACCACTGCAGTGTCTTCCAAGCGGAAGTGTATGCTATAATGGAAGCACTCGTCTGTTTAAGGGGCTTAAACACCCAGAACAGGCACATAAACATATATAGTGATAGCCAAGCGGCTATTAAATCAATATACTCGACGAATACAAACTCCCGAACAATAGCCGACTGTCGCAATTCTCTTCACGAGATGGCTAGTCAGTTTACTGTCAGCCTTATATGGGTTCCGGGTCACCGGGATATCGTAGGCAACTGTATAGCAGACGAGCTAGCCAGGCAAGGCACCACCATACCTCTCCTTCCAGGAAAGGAGAGTGTTGGCATGCCTTTGGCTACCTGTAAGCTAATTATTAAAAACCATTTCTGCAAATTAGCCAACACCAATTGGCAAAACACACCGCAGTGCCGAATCTCTCACCAGACATGGCCTGCAATAAACAATAAGAAAACATCAGAACTACTGAATTTCAGCCGCACAGAGTGTGGCATGCTAATTCGAGTACTGACAGGCCACTGGCTCGTTGGCGCACACGCCGGCAGGCTAAAAGCCCCTAAAAATGACTTCTGTAGAAGCTGCAGGGATGAGGAAGAAGAGGAAACGGTGGAACACCTACTCTGTTCATGCCCAGCCCTATGCAGGCTTAGACTGAAACACTTAGGATATCCTTTCATAAATGACCTGACCGAAATTTCGCAGATTAATCTGAAGAGTCTAAGCTCTTTTATTAAATCCTCCGGATGGGGGACTTGCTGATCGACCAACCTACAGGCTGACCCTTAACGGATAGGGGACCCAAAAATAGAGATCATACGGTACCACAATGGACCCACAGAGGTCTAAGTGTGCCAGGCTATAGTCTAGCAGCCGTCCTAACCTAACCTACATACATACAATTGTACGCGCGCTATACAAAAAATTATATATTTACATACCGAGAAGTTTTTAGCAAACTCGAGGTCATGCCGGCTTAGACTTCAAGAAGTCCAAGACGTCGGCATTATGCCAACACACAAAAAGGAGCGAAGAGGCTTCACTGTACATGCATGTTTCATGTAGTAGCCAACTACAATCATCAGCAGTGAAATCGCTGTCTTAGTCAACGATCGAAGTGGGTTACCATGTAAGCCGCGCTATAACTGGTTGAGAATTATAGCGTCGCCAGATCGGTAAACTTCGAAAAGCTGATCAAGCCCTTAGTGTGTGTTGGACTTTGTTCTGTCTTTGATCTCTATCAGAGTTCCGTGGCAGATTGTGAAGAATATGCATTACTGCATATTTTTAGGCTTCCATATAGCAGCCTTTTACGGCGTGTTGACCGTTTGTTGTCCAAAGTTTGGCTTTTTTGATACGACCTTTTTTCGTTTTAGAGAAGTTTTTAGCAAACTCGAGGTCATGCCGGCTTAGACTTCAAGAAGTCCAAGACGTCGGCATTATGCCAACACACAAAAAGGAGCGAAGAGGCTTCACTGTACATGCATGTTTCATGTAGTAGCCAACTACAATCATCAGCAGTGAAATCGCTGTCTTAGTCAACGATCGAAATGGGTTACCATGTAAGCCGCGCTATAACTGGTTGAGAATTATAGCGTCGCCAGATCGGTAAACTTCGAAAAGCTGATCAAGCCCTTAGTGTGTGTTGGACTTTGTTCTGTCTTTGATCTCTATCAGAGTTCCGTGGCAGAGTGTGAAGAATATGCATTACTGCATATTTTTAGGCTTCCATATAGCAGCCTTTTACGGCGTGTTGACCGTTTTTTGTCCAAAGTTTGGCTTTTTTGATACGACCTTTTTTCGTTATAGAGAAGTTTCTAGCAAACTCGAGGTCATGCCGGCTTAGACTTAAAGAAGTCCAAGACGTCGGCATTATGCCAACACACAAAAAGGAGCGAAGAGGCTTCACTGTACATGCATGTTTCATGTAGTAGCCAACTACAATCATCAGCAGTGAAATCGCTGTCTTAGTCAACGATCGAAGTGGGTTACCACCTTTGAATATTTAAAAAAGGCTTCACCTCTTATCCGCTTGAAAATCACGTCCATCACTTACGAATTTTTTTCACAACTGACCTGAGGCTCGGGTGATCAGAGAAGTCGGTACGGTAGCCGGGTAGTAGTCGACCCTTCGTCCAACTTCGTTTTTCTTGTCGTTAACATTCGCCAGCCGAAGGAAGTCAATGGCTACTTTTCTATATTCTAAGGTCATTTTATTCATATATTCAAAGGTGATTTTGTCCTTAAATACGTACAAAAATGTTTTGGCTGCGACGGCAAAACAAACATATGAGATTTTCATTTTTCTATTTTTAAGAAAAATTCTTTCTTGAATTTTTTCCATCAAGAAAGGTTTTCTGTATTCAAAGGAAAATTTTCTAATAACAAATTTTTTTTCTATTTTCAAAGGTAGGCCGATTCAATGACGAGATTTCCAAAATTTAGAAATTAATTTTTATGAGTGTAGAAGAATGACATTTTGCATGCAGATTCTAGGTGTTCCTACGCAGCGCAAGTTTGTTTCAAAAGGGTGCCACGCCCCCTCTAACGCCCACAATCGCTTATATCCGATTTTAAAAATTTCAATATTTCGGAAAAGTAAAAATGCAGTTTTATTGTGTTTATCAATACCTTTCGAAATGTAAAAGACATTTTTTAAATCGGACCATTCGTTAAAAAGTTACGGCGGATCAAAGTTTTTATCTCTATCTCCTTCGCACTCCCTTTAGCTGAGTAACGGGTATCTGATAGTCGGCGCACCTGACTATAGCGTTCTCTCTTGGTTTTGATTAGTTATGAGTTGCTTATCACGCTGAACAAATTAAAAAAAATCCCAAAGAACCCTTCTGAAGATATTCGCAAAAATCCACATTTTCGGACCTTCTTTTATAAAACCTAACAGATCTCAAAAACCATTAGACCAATAAACTTGTAACTTACACTATTTTAAAGGCAATAGATGAAGCTATTAGTCGTTGTTGTTATTGTTGGGTTGGGTTGTTTAACAAAAAAATTCATATCTCCTAGAATTTGCACTCCCTTTGAAAATATATGGCCTTAACTTGTTAACAACAAAGAGGCCTTTAGATCTGAAAGCTCAAAATATTTTATACATTTTTATGTGTATTTTTTTTAAGTAAATAAAAACTAGCTATAACAAAAAAACGCCAGAAATGAAACTGTTTTTGAACTTTCACAGGTTGTACCTCTATTAATTTGCGAATATCTTCAGAACGGTTCTTTGGGAATTTTTTTAAATTTGTTCATCGTAATTAGCAACTCAAAACTAATCAAAAAAATTGGTCTTAAGGCTTTCCTTTTTTTGCTGTAAACTAGTGTAATCAAAAACTTCTGATTTCAAATAAAACCCCTCTTAACGAAGTAATAAACTAGTGACGATCGCACTTTCAACATACAAAAGTTCTGAAGTTAACATTTGTGACGAAAAATTATTCCACTCGTCAATAAATACACTTTCTTTCTATACATATTCGGTATGGGAACAGTACCGGAACTGGAACCGAAATTAGATTCGGTTTGATTCCCTACTATAACGCTTTGAGTAACGGGTATCTGATATTGAACAACTATCGGAACTCCAAAAATTGTTGAGACCGGACCAATAGTTAATATGTCAACTAGTCGAGTTAAGATAGCGATCATTTTCGTTTTATGTAGAAAATGTAGGCCAAAAATCCACTTTACTTTAACGCAATCGTTTTGGATTGGTATATATTTTTATAAATATTCTTTTATTTGCTTATTTAAAGATGTTATACACACCTCAGAATGGACTTTCGGATTGTTTTAAATATCTTAGTGGATGCCCTCGAAAGGACAAAATCAATGCCATTAGCAGAAAACCGAAATCAAGTTATGTAAGTATTTATGCAATACCCAAAATTTTTTTAAATATCAAAAACCCTACCATTGAGGCAGATTTTTCTATCTGTCTGTCTGTCCATTTAATTTTTCGACCGTTCCTATGGCAGCTATATAATAAAGTGATCCGATTTTTTAAATATTTAATTCGAAATATTTAAAAAATAATATTGGGAGCTATAAGATATAGTTGTCCGATCCGGTCGGCTCCGACATATATACTACCTGCAATAGAAAGAAAACTTTTGCGAAAGTTTTGTCCCGATAGCTCAAAAACTGAGAGACTAGTTTGCGTAGAAACAGACAGACGGACAGACGGACAGACGGACATGGCTAGATCGACTCGTCTAGTGATGCTGATCAAGAATATATATACTTTATGGGGTCGGAACCGTCTCCTTCACTGCGTTGCAAACTTCTGACTGAAATCATAATACCCTCTGCAAGGGTATAAAAATTAAATCTAGTAGCCTATGCAATTAATTAAAGATACTAGCTATACCCGGAGCGACTTCGTTCGCTTAAAATTAGTTTGGAGTTAGGAAATTTAGTTTTATTTGCGCGTTTTTTGAAAACCTTTGTGTAAACAATCTTTGTGGAAGATCCTTCAAGAGAGAGATTCAGAAGGCTACTGGCAGGGATATGCAAAAGTAGCGAAGTAACTTATTATTATCCGATTCCACATTTGATTGATAATTAAATTAAAACTCGTCATATTTTGCATTGGCTGAAAGGAAATGAATAATTTTATAAGTACTTAAGCACATTATCGACTTTCAAGTAGAAACATAAACACACATTTAGGGTGTTCAATTGCGTTGCAAACTTTGTAAAGTGTAAAAGTGTATATCAATTCCAACAACAATTTCTATACAAAATAGTTTTAAAGGCCTACTTTTGAACATTTTTTTGTATAGAAATTGTTGTTGGAACTGCCTTACACTTTTACACTTTACAACGTTTGCAACGCAATTGAACACCCTAAATGTGTTCAACCCTAGTCAAAAGTATTTTCACAAATTTGAAGGTTAACTGTACTCATATTTTGAACTTATAATATAAACATTTTGGCACCTAAGGAAAGAGCACTTCAATTCCGTTTAAATGACACAAAAATTTTCTTAACCCATTAAGCACCCTTTGAAAAGTGGGCAAATTAGACAATTTTTTTCGAAAGTCAAATTTTTAACTTTATTTCTGGGGCTTAAAACAAAATTGTTTGGATGCAAAGTTGTTCCCCAATCAAAATTAATAACTGCAAAAAAAAAATTTCAAAGAAATAAATAAAACCTAAGCATTTGATCTACAAGACTGACTATTGATCGAAAATCATATTGATCGGAACACCAGTTTAAGTTTTTGAAATTCAAAACAAATTTTAAATTAAATTGCCCTTTTCCCCTCCCCCTTCCGCACAGCACTACCCCTCCCCCTCCACAGTTTACTTGGCTGTTGCTCTCTCGGCCATCGCTCTCTTGCCATCCGCTCTCTGGGTTTCGCTCTCTCGGCAGGCTCCCACAAAATGCAACGCAATAACTTAGGAAATCTAAATAAATTCGTTAAAAATACTTTAAAAAAATGTTAAAAACTTAAAAAATTAAACTTAAGCATTTGGGCCATAGAATAACCATTTACCAAAAAATCATCTCGATCGGAGCAGCGGTTTAGATTTTTTAAATCGAAAAGTTAATTTTAAATGTAGCCCCCAAAATTTGGGGGATATCGAAATTTCTTTTAGATTTCTAATTAGGCCCTTTCAAGGCCTAAAATTCTGCAAAATCAAAATTTCGAAATTCCAACCACTTTAGAAGTTAAGCTTAAGTAAATCTAATGATTTTTTGCTCTAAATAGGGATATTGGAGCTGTTTGGGGCCACTGGGGGGACATGACGGACCTTAGTGGGCGCCTACGCCCCCAATGGAATACTGTGAAAAAATTTGGCTGCTCTAGCTCTTATGGTTTAGGCTGTGGTCGTATCCCCCTAAAAATCGGTCTTTCATTTTATAATCTTTAGAGATTATTTATTTGGGTGAGTCCCATACTATAACAATCGTCAATGACAATAATTTCGTGTGGCTGGACTGGGTGGACTTATTTTGTATGAAATTTCTAAGGCCATGCTCTTAACCCTTAATATATGGCTTTTTTGTATCCTTAATCCATAAAAGAAAGAAAAAGTAAAAAATAATTAGTTTTAGTCTGTGCGCAACGGCTTTAAAGTTTATTACGCATTTTTCAGATTTATCTAGATGCCGTAGACTTAATTTTATATTTTGACAGTATTTTAAAAAGTATCTGAAGTCGTTGAGACAATTACAACCTAAAAATAACAATAATAACGAATAATCAAGGACTTTTAGAGTACAACATATAAATATTACGGTCTCTGAAAAATAAGAGTCAATATCGTTGTATCCTAAGCCAGCATTTCTCTGACGAACATTTTTATTGGCGGACGCAAAAGTAATAGTTAGTCTTCAAAATTGAAAAATAGAATCTCTATTTTATTGTGAGTCACAAAAAAAAAAATCGTGAGTCGGGGATCGAACTCGGTCATATTTGTTCGGAGACAAAAGCTCTACTGGCTAGGCTACGTCCAACTGATAATATTCATGAAATAAATTTCTACTTGACTCTTTTATTTAAGCGAAACCAAAAAGTTGACATGTTAAAATCTGACAAGAAATGAAATGGGGTAAATTCCTAGTTTTACACTTAATTTTTAGTGAAACTTTAGGGCCATTGCGCACCGCCTAAACGATGAAATAAAATTTTTCTGTTTTCGCATAAATTTATTGGACACAGAAACCTACCATTTAAGATGCTGAGCTCAGTTCACCTTAAAGAAGTCCACCCTAATGTCCATACAACAGATCCTAAGTTAAAATCTCCTGTCAAAATCTACCCACACCGTCAACTAAACTGTTATTTATGCTGGAAATATTATTCATATGTGCCTGATAAAGCGTAAAATCGCTACCAGCTGGTCCAGAAGTGAGTCTTCGTTTTCAAGTTTAACGGCTATGCAGCAGAAAGTATGGTTTGCAGCCACAATGACACCACCACCTCTATCGCACTGCATTCTGCTGAAGTCTATGTCCTTACGATAGCGCTAAAGTTAGGATGGGCTAGGTTTTTACCAATATGATTACATCATAATCACTATTGGATGTGTTCATGAAGACAGATTGGGTTTTGGTTTTCATTCCAGATATATTTTGAAAGAAAATTCTATGACGGCGAGGTGAATTTCCTGGAACTCTTGCCTTGGATGCCTGGCGGTAATCAGGGAGAGTGAAATCAGCAGCAGCAGCAACAGTCTTCTTCACTCCACAGCCGTAGGATTAAGAACCCTGCGCAGTAATTCCGCACGAATACGTATTGGCAGGTTGAGATCATCATCCCAAAGATCATATATGGTATTACAATCCAACGTTGGCAACTGTGTAGCAGAGAGCGATACTCCATTAAAATCGCTGAGCCATCCAGGTGTTAACGCGATGATATGGATGATCTCCCATAATGGGAGTCCCATAAACTGACGAGAGGGATAAGGGCGATGTTAAAAGCAAGCCACACACTGTCCAAGAACTCCTTTTACCGCTTGGTTGCCATTAATGATCCAAAACTGCTGCTGGGTGATCGCACGTGTAAGTTGCACTCCCCCATGCATAGGGTTGAGATGAGCGATTTTTAAGACGACTGTATGACGAAAATTAATCGATGAATGAGTAGTGGATGAACAGGTGTGGGCGTGTATAACCTTTCCCGCCCGTTCTTCGCAGATTGTGATCGGATCTGGAGATGTAGGAGTACCTTGGCCAATGACCTTCGGGTCTTGGCAACCAGTCTGGGCCGCTCCACCAGAGTTTATACTGCGCTAGCTGTAGTGGTGTTAGATCGCGCATTGCACAATCAGCAGGATTGTCCTGAGTGGCGTATGACCCCACTGTGGAGAAGAGCTGACCTCTTGAATAATGCCAATTCGATTTGCTACAGAAGTCTTCCACCTGCATGGATCTCCATATATCCAGTGAAGTACGATCATGGCGTCTGACCGGTAGCGCTGCGACACGCATCTGAGGAAGTTGTTGCTGGATCAATGAGGCGAGTTTGTTAGCCAGAACTTCTCCCGAGAGCTCCACTTATGGTCCATGGTATGGTGAGAGGCTTTTTTGGTGTTCTTGAAGGTAGGCACATACTGCACACGCGAGGGACGATCCATCAAAGAACATATGCAATTGAAGCAAGATCACCTTGCGTGTTACTTGAATGTGTTGAGCTTCTGGAAGCTGTTCGAGGTATCGCTGCTAACGCTCGGCCAAAGATTCTGTCATCCCAATCGAGTGCATTATAAGTGCCGTCAGTCATACGAAAACTCCATAAGTCCTTGAGGAGAATCTTTGACATGACTATCACGGCCGTTGAAAATCCTAATGGATTTGATGCTCCAATTCGGGACGTTACAATGGACAGTGATGGTGTGTGTCATGGATTCCGTCACTGGTCCAAAAACAATCCGGAAAAACGCCCACAAGCACGTCGATACTACCGGATTGGGAAAAATTTATCGGCGAGTTGCAATCCTTAAGGTGTCGATATTTCGATTTTGAAAGGTGCCCTGTAAATGTACGGAGAATAAATGCAGTGGATAAAAACGATGTGAACTGGGAACCTGAAATCGAGCTTAAGACAAACTTGGTACCGTTGTGAGAGAAATCGCCGATCCCTGTTATTTCCGCAGATATGGGGGTGTGTGAGAGACCCAGCGCCTGTACAACGCTTTCGTTGATAAGTGTTCCTTCCGAGCCATGGTCAATCAACGCTCTGGCCAAAACAGATTGTCCCGTTTGGTCGTTGACAGTTCGGTTTAGGGCCGTGGCGAGAATCGTGGTGGATGGATTTCGATGTGTGGCAACTGCGCTGAGGAGTTACGTCTCGTTAGAAGCCGTTGAGCTGGGTGCTAGGCTGTGCTGTTGAGACAAAACAGATAAACGGGATGCGGCGTTCTGTTGGGTGCTCTGCGCGCTTTGGACACCATTCGTTGGCTGTCGCGATAAGGCAAAGTTGCTATGTTCGGAAAATGGGTTTCGGTAAATGGGTAAAATTTTACCCAAACCCAAACGACCTGAAAATTTTGCGGTCAGGTTGGGTAGGTAATATTTTAAAAGAAAGCCTGACCTACTTGACCTGAAATTTGGTTTGGGTACCCAAATAACACATTTTGTATACCCATGCAGGGCTTATCCAAACTTTTGATTTTCGGGCTTGTCTATCTTTCTTAATGTTCCGATCGAGCTGCGTCAACCTGTTCCAAAAATCCTTCTGTCTCGAGTGCAATCCAGCAAACGGATCGGATGGGGAATACCCATAATTTATTGAATTTAAAACAACGCACTTGAAATCACAGCACATAGGGCCGTTTTCTCGTCCGTCCTGCAATGGAAGCTAATGGAAGGATAAATTTATCCCGGTGGCAAATTGGTTTTCGTTTTCTCGTCCGTCATTTAAAACTCCAAATAAAAGGCGCACTAATTTGAGACTATGTGGCAGCCCCACAACAGAAGAGTTAACTAATTGTCAAAAATTAATCGAAAAACTATCGAAAAATACCATAAAACAGTCATACTAACAGCTAATAATATAACCAAAATTTTAAACTAATAAAAAAACAATGTCGGCAGAAAAAAAGTTTCGCGATAAAAATTATACCGATGAACAGGAGACAATTCTTGTAGAACCGGTATCTTCGGAATCGCCTCCGGGAGAATGAATTCTCACATGCGTGCAATCTATGGCTCCAGTGACTTTCGGAAACTTGGCTATTGAAGATCTTCAATACGCGAGTACTTCATAAATTGTTTTGAAAAAGTCGTTATAGCAAAAGAAACTTCCTTAACAATCGCCAAGAGTTATAAGAAAACTGCCACTTGCGTATAATCTAAGAGGTGTTAACCCATGACTATATTGTCGTTTCCCTGTAATATTTGTTTTTGACTATATGGAATAAGTTCGGCCCGCTTTAGCAAATATTTAATATCTACACGAAAGTTTTCTGTTGTAGCGTGCCGAATGAATAAGTTTTAGGTAGCGTACTTATTTAGTTGCATCTAAAATCATTTTTCGTCCAAAAAGTTGATATCAGAACTTTTGTACGTTGAAGGTGCGATCGTCACTAGTTTTTTACCTCGTTTAGCAGTGTTTTTATTTGATATCAGAAGTTTTTGTTTGTTTAATTTTGCTCTCATAGGTGCTAATATAACCATTTAAATTTAAATTGGTCAATTGTATTTCAACGAATTAAGTTAAAAAGGCGTTGAAATATTTAAAGATACCTTTTAAACGAGGTATAGCACATGTCTGTACCTTTAGTAATGTAGAACTTACAAACTAACGAAATTGAGCTATTTTTAGCTTTTTTCCGGTAAAGTAGCGGCTTTTTCCAAAAGTCGTAGAAAAAAGATTCCTATATGGAACTCTTAAGTGCAAATTTACTGATTCCATGACCCTAAAATACAGTTCGGATACCCTCACACAAAATTCAATACTCAGGGAGCGTTAGTAGTTCGAGGTGGCAAAAGTGGCTATTTTCGTATAAAAATAACTTTTAAACGTGACTTTTTACAGTAATTTGTTATATACCAAAATTTAAGGAATCTTAGCCCTTGAGAGAGCAGTTTAAAGTTTTAAAGAAAATCGTTAGAGCCGTTTTTGAGAAAAATAAAAAAAAAACTAAAAAAAAAGTTTTAAAAAATTGTCTTTTGTTCATATCTTTTTAACTATTACATTTACACATATTGCATATGGGCACTTCCAAAATGTCGCTCGGGACATTTGCACACCTTTAAAGTTGAAAAAAAATTGTAAAACAATGGATTTTAATTTTAATTATGGGCTTTTCTTTTCACTCTTCCCAAGCTCTATTTTTGGTAAAAATCTTAATTTTGTACCACTTTTAGTTTTTAAGATATCGGTAAAAAACTGCCGTATTCGCTCGGGACAAAAATAGAAGTGGATTTCGGGGAAGTTCATACAACACCACAAATTAGCTAATTCTGATGGAATATTTGAATGCGATTTTTTTTAGAATGTTGTTCAAACATGTCGCTGTGAAATGCTTTTGGTTTTACCCAAAAATTCTTTCCGTTTTTTTTTTATGCAGTTTCAACCACATTCGCTCGGGACATGTCGCTCGGGACATTTTTTCCGACTGTTTTGTAAAGCGGATTTCTTTACCTCTATCTCTCAATTGCTGGATGTTTTGCTTTTAACTTAATAGTTTAGCATGTGAATGAAGCAAACAGTACAGAAAAATATCACATATTAGCATTCCTATAGGATAAATTTACAACAGAAGACAGGTCCAGAAAATAACAAAAAAATAGCCAAAAACTGATTTTTGCGTATATTGGTGGGGTTTGTCATAAAAATAATCAAACTATACTCCAAATTTGTAGCTAAGCTCAGTATCCAACTAATTAGAAACTAATATCGGGGCAAAATCATGTGGAAATATGTTTTATTCAAGTTTCAAGGTTTTTGGCTTGGTGGACTTTTTTTTGGAAGTGCCCATATAGAAGGCGTTTATAGCATTTAAAAATACCTTTCAAACGAGATGCAGCACAAGTCTGTAGCTTTAGAAGTTACGGCTTTCCGAATATTAGCTATTTATAGCTGTTTTCCCGCTAAACTAGCGAGTTTTTCCAAAAGTGGTAGAACAAAAGTTTTTTATATCGATGTGATGAACGTCATATCAAATTTTCAAATCTATCTCAAATCTCTATCTCCCAATTGCTGGATGTTTTGCTTTTAACTTAATAGTTTAGCATGTGAATAAGGCATTCAGTACAGAAAAATGTCACATATTAGCATTCCTATAGGATAAATTATCAACAGAAGACAGGTCCAAAAAATAACAAAAAAATAGCCAAAATCTAACTTTTGTGTATATTATTGGGGTTTGTCATAAAAATAATCAAACTATACTCCAAATTTTTAGTTTAGCTCAGGATCCAACTAATTAGAATCTAATATGGCGGCAAAATCATGTGGAAATATGTTTTTTTCAAGTTTTAAGTTTTTTGGCTTGGTGGACCTTTTGGTGGAAGTGCCCATATACAAAAAGGCCTCAGCCCGACATGGTATCATCGGAAAGGCTGCTCTTTTGGCTATAACCTTTTTCCTACATCAATTTGAAGTCAATTGCAAAGCCTTCGAGGAACGTTGCAATAGGTCAACATACTTTTTAAACTAGTCTAGCCCCAGTACTGTGGCAATAATACCAGTTTAAAAAAAAAATCGATGAAATACGAACTTAAGGAAACCATTGTTTTTCGGTAAGGTACATTTTTCTTATTAAGAAAAGGGCACTTAAAATTGTTTGTATGTTACCAATTTTTTTAGGTGTAAAAACGTGTTTGACACCTTTTTAATTTGTAACTTGACTTTACATTGTAAAAACACAATGCTGTGTGTTTAAGAAAGTTAGAGGGCATTCTGTTACCTGTAAAATGAGTATTTGATGTCCGAAATCGGTTTATCACAACCATTCATCAGTTTAGAAGCTACACTTTGTCAAAGATGAAAAATTTTGGAAAAAATTCAAACATGCTAGCATGGCTTCGTTAAAAATACACGCCTAAAACCCGTTAATAGTACGAAACTTACATTCGCTGTTAACGGTATAGGGTAAAAGAGATAATTTACATCAAATTTTATTGGACTCTTTGGACACTAATCTTTCGATCTATAGATTTGTTGTGGTATTTTTTCAAACATTTCTTTGCTATTAAATGTGCGGCTTTTTGACGCGGAGGTCCAAATTTTTGTAAGTTTTTCTTCCTGGGTTATTATTCTATTATTTCTTAAAAAGTTTGCGTTGTGAAAATCTTGTTTTGCCGCCCTTAACCTCTACTTATGCCCGTTTGCTCAGTTTGACTGCAATCTGGCTCATCGAGCTCTCGCTTACAGATTCGACCATGGGCCCAACCAATATTGCGACTATGACCAATATTTCTACCAACATGCAGAAGTTATAAGAAATAAAATATAGACCATGTCTTATCATAAGGTATCCTCTACTACTTTTACCACAAAAGGAATCTTCGAAGAAAACCACGAAGATTGAAGACCAACAAATATTTAGTAAGAGAAACGCGTTGGGCATGAAATTTGCCTTCAGAAAATAATTTTTTTAAAAATCTCGCGAGCGACCAATGCACTATGGGAAAAAAGTCTATTTTTTTGGCATAAACTCTAGTTTTAGAGATACAATTTAGAAATTTTGTATATATACTATTAAGATAAAGCTGTTATTTCGGTTTTTGTTGCTTTTTGAATCGGACCATTGCTTTCATCCACCGCCCACGCCGCATATTCAAATTAATTGGCAGGGATTTAAAAAAATTTGTATTTGTTTTGGTAAGACGGTAAAATAATTTTGGTTTACGTTAATTTTTAAAATTTGTCAAAAAAAAAAATTGCTGACATGTACAAGAAAAGTGAAATATTATCTAAGAGCAGATGCCAATTTTAGCTTTAACGTGGGTCCAGCTTCTTTATATTTGAGTCCTTTGCAGCCAGGATTTTCACTTGACTTGCCCCTTTCCATGAATTTAATTTTTAAGATTAATGAAAGCCACTTAGATTGTTTTTTTATTTAAAAAAATATTTTTTTTATGTTTATAAGTTGCTGTATTTAAGTAATTTTTTTGAAAAAACGTGCAAAAAATTGCAAAAATGATTAGTTTTGCGATATTAAGGATACATTTGGTAATAACTTTGCGTTTTTACCTTTTTGCAACTTTGTGCCATTTATAAGTTGTACACCACGGAACACAAACAAACTTGTTAGTTTTAAGCTAAAAAGATGCACATTTAAAACAGTTCACAGTTGGACAACAATCCATAATAATCAAAACATGTAATCTAAGATACATTTATAAATACCTTTGCTACGATTTGACATGATCAGAAATAATAAACCATTTTGTTGCTCCACAAAATAAGCACTGAAAGTTTGCAAAGATTTTTCACTAATTAGTGAAAAAGTCAATCGAAGAGCTGACTTTGTTCGCTTATCAACACTATAGTGTTGTTAGTAAAAAATCTTTGATAACTGTTCTTGGCTAATTAGGGTATGTAAATTCACAAAATATATTTAAAAAAAATAAATAAATAATAAAAATAATTTGTAAAATAAGTTGATTTTATGCCAAAAAAATTGACTTTTTTCCCATAGTGCAATGTCCAATAAATCGTTTCGAACACAATGAGACTATTTTCACTAATTTGACATTGACGGAAATTGGTTCGTAATTTATTCAACTGATGGCGCTTAAAGCTCAAGTTTTTAATGCAGCCTCTGGTGTTCTAAAAAACCTTCAGTAAACACTGCGCGCAATTTAATATATTACACAGGCCGACAAAATGTGATATGGTTCGGTGTCCAGGCCTGCCACCATTTTATTTCGATAAATGAAGCTTTTCTAAGCATACGTAAGTTGCCACTGTGCCTATAGTCCATCAGCTCTGGTACTTGCGGTATCTCTAATTTAAGAAAATAATAGTGGAGTGTAGGGTAAGGTGACGAACGATTCGTTTTTTGAACGTAACTTTTCTAGAAATCAATATTTTTCAAAAGTGTAAACGCAGAAAGTTGCTTACGTCTACTGAGCATATCCCTGTAAAATTTGGATTCGAAATTCTAACGCAGCGTTTGGCGTGAACCCTTCTTTTTTTGCACTTTCAAAAAATGTAGGGTAATGTGACGAACGATTTGTTCTTTAATGAAACTTCCCCAAAAATCAATATTTTTTAAATGTGTAAAAGCGGAAAGTTACTTACATTTACTGAGCATATTTCTGAAAAAATTGGATTCGAAATTTCAACGTAGCCAAATCCAACAGCGTTTGGCGTAAACCATCCTATTTACAAACAAAAAAAATACATTTTTTTATATATAATTTACGGAAAGGTTATTTTCGATAAGGAAAAGAAAGAAGTAATAAGATAATACCCCAACTTAAAAAAAAAAATGGTCAAAGTGCAATTTTTTTTAAAATTAAATTAAACTGACGTCAATATTAAAAACAACAATAAAACTGCAGCAGTAAATGTTATCTGGTATTCTTATATTTTTTTTTACAAATAACACTAGTTTACAAAATAATATTCTTGGTGTGCTTCCGAGCAATTGATAACAAATTCTGTTAGTGTTGGACCCCTAGATCACAAAAATAGCACTTATTATACCCGTTACTCGTAGAGTAAAAGGGTATATTAGATTCTTGCAAAAGTGTGTAACAGGTAGAAGGAAGCGTTTCCGACCCTATAAACTATATATATTCTTGATCAGGATCACCAGCCGAGTCGATCTAGCCATGTCCTTCTGTCCGTCTGTCCGTCTGTCTGTCCGTCTGTCTGTCTGTATGAACGCTGAGATCTCAGCAACTACAAAAGCTAGAAGGTTGAGATTTCCCACACATATTCTTGGGCTTCCTACGCAGCGCAAGTTTATTTTAGCCGAGCGCCACTCCCCCTCTAACGCCCACAATCGCCCACTAACGATTTTAAAATGGGTCCTGCGCCCACATCTTTAAAGATTTCCGAAAAGTAAAAATGCAATTTTGTTGTGTATATTTATACCTATCGAAATGTAGAAGACATTTTTCAAATCGGACCATTCATTAAAAAGTTACACGCAATCAAAATTTATATATCTATCTCCCTCGCACTCCCTTTAGCTGAGTTACGATTATTAGTCGGGACACCAACCCGAGTACAGCGTTCGCACTCCCTTTAGCTGAGTGACGGGTATTAGATAGTCGGGACACCAACCCGACTATAGCGTTCTCTCTTGTTTTTTTTCGGTTGGGCCAGTTTTAGTTTTATTTTAAAGTCAATAGATCAGAGCTTAACTTTGCCGTGCAGATCAATATGATTGGATGAGTAGTGGCATCGCAGAAGCTCGACAAAGATGAAAAATATATTTATATTTATTTAAAGCCTAAATTCCAAAGTGGTTAAAAATGTTGAATTTAACGAAGGCACAAACATATAAAATGTAAAATAAAGTCTAGATAATACAAAAAAGTACTTCAATCAAACTTGGTTTTAGTAGTCTTATTTTTGTCTTGTCGGTACCCTGCAGGAAACAGAATCAGTTTTGGATTATTAAAATACTAGTTGGGTCAAGAAGGTTAACTAGTTAAAGTTATGTCCATTTCCTTGTAACGAAGTGGTCCATTTTTCATATGCTTGTCGTCGGAAACAACTAGTCCGTTTGCTACTAGTTTTGCACTAGTGACTGTTAACCAATTTATGGTTGTTAGGGCAATACAAAATGTGATGCGTGTATGGCTCAATCAGTTAGTGTGTCTACAAATCCAAAGGTCCCGGGTTCAAGTCCTAGAGAGGGCGACTTGCCTCAAAAAAAGTAAGTTTGATTTAATTCCATTTAATTATCATTTACTGTATTTGATTACATAATATTTATCAGAAATTCTCTAATTGATTGGATACTAAATTAGGAGAGCGTCAAGTTAGGCATCGTCAAGTACTAGTGAAATTCAATCACTTGATGGTTTAGAGATTAATTTTTAGTTTTTTCGTTAAAATATTTTTTCAGTGTAGTTTAACAGCTGTAACCGTAAATTGGTTAACAGTAACTAGTGCAAAACTAGAAGCAAATGGACTAATTGTTTCCGACGACAAGCATCTGAAAAATGGACCACCTCGTTATATTAATGGTCCAAAACTGATTCCGTTTCCTGCAGGGTTCTATTACATGTTGCCCCAAGCTCGTCTTTCCTAAACTATTATTAAGACATGATGTGATTTGACTGTGTTGTTCTGGCGATAACACGGATGTGGCTTATAAGCCACATGAGTGTCGTTCATATCCAAGTCTCCGGTCATTAAGCCGCACTCCGGTTGTGCTTCGATGGCTGCAAAATCGCGTCCGCACTGACCAAGGAATGTTATGCCAAACGTATCCCAGATGTTAATACCGAAATAAAAACGTTGCGTCAGACCTGGTACTATCAGAAATTCCAGGTCCTTGGTAACTCCTTCCAATTCCACCGATAGAGTTATTGCTCTGACTACTCGAGTTTCGCCGCCACTAGCTGTGCGCACACATTCTTCGCTTAGCGTCCTACCGGTTCCTTAAGAATGCTTCCGCTCCTCTGCCAATATAATTCGAACTAGCGCCTGTATCCACTAACGCTATTATTATTTCCGTCGACTTTGGTTTTGGCAAAGAAACGGTTATCGCTTTGTACGCTTTGAACCGTGTCTACTACTTTCTGCTTGAGCTTGCGATATTCTGCTGCTTCTGGATCTTCCGTTGGTCCCGTGTCCTATTGTCTTTATATTCTGGGCCAGTTCATATTCCCTTGTTAGGAGTCTTAAAATTCCCGAGGCAGTCAGATGAAGTAAGCGCGGCAATTTGAGCCGTCAGGAGGCACGGGACGTGTTTGCCAGAAAACGCGACGCTGACAGCCGGAGTAGTCAGGACAGTCAACCAAGATACGCGAGCAGAAGTATACGTGCGACAAGTTACCAAGAGACCAAGAATACAAGTGCGAGGATTTAATCGAGTGCGTGGCCGTGAGAGTACACGGCCGAGTGCTCTACACCCAGATCAAGATACCAGAGTCAAGGCGCTAGGACAAGGCTGAGACTGCAACGGTGAGCTCTGCAGGACGCAGAGATTGGATCAGGACGAGATCAGGACGAGTTACCGGCAAGGTGAGAGCGGATAAAGAGTTTGTACCAGGCGTCGGGGTTACGGTGGACTGGCGACAGGGCTGAATCCTCGTATTTGACCTGTCGGGCCATTCGTTTCTCAGGCTAGAGCCAGACCGACTCCTGGTAGTCTGGGGACACAGGTGGTCTCACGATTATTCTGGAGTTGGAGCCCGAATGGAAGGTTGTGCAGACTTTTTTTTCGTCTTATAATCCGGGTGAAACTGGAGGGAAGCCGTTGAGGAACGACGCCGCAGGAGTCGACGAGGAGCAACAGCCGGAAGAAACCAATTCCAGCGAACAGAAAAAATAAAGTTTTCAGATTTGCCTCAATCGAATATCTCGCATTTTCTTGGGTCACGGGCAGTCACGAACACACAATATCTCTGAGCTAGTCGCGTCGTTTACGTAGCGATCAATCAGTTAAAATCGGTTCGTTACACCCTCTCTCGTTGTTTTAGGCTCTTATGGGGAGAGAATGGTTGTCTTTACGGGAATGTGACTACACTGGTCCGCCCGGTTGAACCGGTATGGCCTGTCGGATTCCGCGGAAAAGCCGCTGGGTGAGCGTCTGCATCAATTCCTATCCTCTCACAGGAGCGACAATTTAGTAAAGCAGGGATTTTTTTCGGATGTCATGATATGGATATGATGCTCTGCCGCATTTAAAGAAATCTAGTTCGTAAAGCGAGCCTCGGCATCCTTGCCATTTTGCCACCGTAACAATTTCATATCAAATTTGGGACGATATTAATTTATGCAGCATTGATATTTCGAAAATATCAACCTGACCCCTTTGCAGTCAAACACTCTACTAGCTGCGCCAGGGGAGCATCACATGAGGCGCTGAATGAATATTATTGAGTAAAAAAAAAATAAAAAGACGCAAAGAACTTCCGCCTCGACGTGGGACTGAACACACACTTCCGACTATACGCTTACATAACATACAATCCGCACGCTTTAGTCCCCTAGGCTACCGATTAGGGCAATTCCTAAAAATTTTTGATATTTTATCATATCAGTGTTATATGATTTCATATAAATTATAAATATTTTTTCCAACAAATAATATGAAATAAGATTAAAATAATAAATTATTTTATGTTAGAATGATATGACAAAACTTGATCTTAAAAAAGATCAAAATAACCAACACTTATCAATTCGATATTGTCATATTTTTTTCTGTGTAGCTAGTTTTGCAATCTGAAATGCAAATGCAAATTATGCATATCGGATACATAGTTGCTAAAGGATTAATTTTGTTTTTGTTGCCGTTCCATCAACTCCTTGATCTTCATGTGGTCCCTCCCGGAGGAAGAAAGGGCACGTTGCATTTCCCTGGTTAACGAGTACTAGTCGAAGTCGTAGTCGTCCGTTTGTTCTTCCATCAGCTGTCAATACTGGCAGCTGGCAGCTTCTACCACAAAGAAAAAAAAATTGATATGAAATTGCACTCAAGTTAACATTATTTCATATCAAATTTGGGCCGATATTAATTAATGCAACGTTGATATTTCGAACATATCAAGTTGATATTTCCGAGAATATGAAGTTGATATTTTTATACCCTTGTAGAGGGTATTATAATTTCAGTCAGATGTTTGCAACGCAGTGAAGGAGACGTTTCCGACCACATAAAGTATATATATTCTTGATCAGCATCAATAGCCGAGTCCATCTAGCCATGTCCGTCTGTCCGTCGGGACAGAGGGTATTATAATTTTAGTCAGATGTTTGCAACGCAGTGAAGGAGACGTTTCGAACCACATAAAGTATATATATTCTTGATCAGCACCAAAAGCCGAGTCTATCTAGCCATGTCCGTCTGTGTGTCTGTCCGTCTGTGCGTTTCTATGCGTTTCTCTCTCAGTTTTAAAGCTATCGCGATGAAACTTTCCCGAAAGTCTTATTTCTATTGCAGGTAGCCGGATCGGACCACTATATCTTAAGGCTCCCATAGGAACATTCAAACAAATATAAGAAAATTCATTGTAACTTTGTAGGAAGTAGGCGTTTCGATTCTTGACAACTTAAAAACAAAATTTAAAAAGAAACGGTTAATCTGGAATCCCTGGAACTGCACCGAGTGAGCATTAAACTATAGGTATTTACTTTATCTGCAAGGGTATATAAGCCTCGGCTGGCCGAAGGTAGCTTCCTTTCTTGTCATTTCTAAATTCATGAATATTAAAATAATTTTATTTTAAAAATTATTAAATAATTATTTTAAAATATTTTATTTTAGGTTTTATGCAAAAAAACATTGAAGCTATAATTTTTTGTCATTATTTTTTCGATGTTTCCTATGGGATATAGATATAGTTGTCCGATCCGGTTGGTTCGGACTTAATACTACCAGCAATAGAAAGATACCTTTTGGGAATGTTTCATCCCGATAGCTTCACAACGGATGTACGGACGGACAGACGGACGGACAGATGGACTTGGCTAGATCGGATCGTCTAGTGATGCTGGTCAAGAATATATATACTTTATGGTCGGAAACGTATCTTTAACTGCCTTGCCAACTTCTGACTGAAGTTGGAAATCGATCGGTTGAGCCGATTAGAAATGCCGAAGATCAAACCGTAATATAGAGAAAAACGCACTTAAACGTGTAACATGTAACAGCTAGATAACTTAAAAAAGTCGTTTTGCGGTGATCACTTCGGTAAACTTTACGGATTTTTCATTCTGTTTTTACTTTACGTTTAAAAACAGAAAAAAGCCCGCCCTCTGAGAAGTTATTCTTACATTTTTCAACTTTAGATATTTTTTTAACAGACCAAAATCAAAAAGTATTATACCTCGTAGAGTAAAATGGTATATTGTATTCGTGCAAAAGTATCCCTGCAGGAAACGGAATCAGTTTTGGACCATTAATATACTAGTTGGGTCAAGAAGGTTAACTAGTTAAAGTTATGTCCATTTCCTTGTAACGAAGTGGTCCATTTTTCATGTGCTTGTCGTCAGAAACAACTAGTCCATTTGCTACTAGTTTTGCACTAGTTACTGTTAACCAATTTACGGTTACAGCTGTTAAACTACACTGAAAAAAATATTTTCACGAAAAAACTAAAATTAATCTCTAAACCATCAAGTGATTGGATTTCACTAGTACTTGACGATGCCTAACTTGACGCTCTCCTAATTTAGTATCCAATTATTAGGCGCGGTCCTTAGAGAATTTCTGATAATTATTATGTAATCAAATACAGTAAATGATAATTAAATGGAATTAAAACAAACTTACATTTTTTGAGGCAAGTCGCCCTCTCTAGAAATTGAACCCGGGACCTTTGGATTGTAGACACACTAACTGATGCCCTAACAAGGTTTATGAATTTTAGTGTGACATAATTAAAAAACAGTGATTTTTCACATATATATTGCCTCAGACAGATTAAACAAAGTTTAAAAAAAAACTAAAGCATAACCTAGCAAACAAAAAACAAAAAAAAGTGTACAGAGACTGGGGAATGAACCGAGGACCTCGAGTGTTTGATTTATTTAGTGCTAAATTTCCCAAGACATTTACGCTCTAGGCTATATTTTTGGATCAAATGTGTTTCATTTGCAACTAGTTAAATTCCAGTTGCATTTTAACTAGACCCTAACATGTATTTGTTCTACCAGTTACATATTTTTAAGGTTTTTTTTTGTCAGAAAGGTACTAGTCCAAGACAAGTTTCTTTTTTACTAGTTTTGTATTAATAATTTTTTCGACTAGCAAAAATTTTCTAGACCCTGTGTAGTCCAAATGCATTCAGACAAATTCCGGTTGCTTTATTTTAGTTGTATTACTAGTTGTTTTTCAGACTAGTTCGCATTTTTCCTGCAGGGATGTAACAGGTAGAAGGAAGCGTTTCCTACCCCATAAAGTATATATATTCTTGATCAGGGTTACTAGCCTAGTCGATCTAGCCATGTCCGTCTGTCTGTCTGTCCGTCTGTATAAACGCTAAGATCTCGGAAACTACAAAAGCTAGAAAGTTGAGATTTCCCACACATATTCTTGGGCTTCCTACGCAGCGCAAGTTTATTTCAGCCGAGCGCCACGCCCCCTCTAACGCCCACAATCGCCCACTAATGATTTTAAAACGTGTCCTGCGACACATTTATACTCGAGAAGTATAAATGCAATTTTGTTGTGTAAATATACCTATCGAAATGTAAATCGGACCATTCATTAAAAAGTTATACGCAATCAAAATTGTTTATATATCTATCTCCCTCGCACTCCCTTTAGCTGAGTTACGGTTATTAGATAGTCGGGACACCAACCCGAGTACAGCGTCGCACTCCCTTTAGCTGAGAGACGGGTATTAGATAGTCGGGACACCAACCCGACTATAGCGTTCTCTCTTGTTTTTTTTTTTAATTTTAATAATACCTTTTTAAACCTCACTTCTTAGGTTATTTCCGATTGACTTAAAACTTTTTTTGTATAATCTTAGAATGTTAATCTACAAAGAAAAAAAACAACACAAAATTAATGAATGCTTTGCATTTTTTTCTTCATGTAAATTCTAAATTATCAACTTTTACATTTATAGCAATATACGCCTAATTGTGTATAGAGTAATAGCATTGTGGTGCTCTACCCTACAAGAAGGAAGCCACTGCGAAATTATTTCGGAGCCTCTTATTAAGGAAATATTGGATGACTTAGTTCCGCGAAAAAAAACTTCATTAATATGTGTAAGTATTTTATATAGAACATTACATATTACGTTTATTTACATTTATTAATTCATTTATACATTTCATTTATATTATACATTTATTTACGAATCCAATCAAGCGAGGGGAAGCTATTTTAAAAACCAAATGTTCAGCTAAAAAAATAGTTTCGATGTTAGAGATGTCATTTGGAAATGAAGATAATAGCATGCTACTGTATCAAGCTCATTTTTGCCTGCAACAATTGTTATCATCGTCTGGTCATTTGCTAAATAAGCAACTTTTAAAGGAAAGTATTATTCACATAGAAAAAAAATCAGTTTTATTATATTTTAATTTTTACAGGACGTTCATAACACCATATTGGGAATTTGTATTTTTATACATTCAGAACCGACCAAAATATCATCTTTGCGAAACATCTGGAATTGTCCCTTGGAAGTTTACAAATCATTCGCAGTGTTGTTGAAATCGCGAAACTATGGATGCCCTGCGCCTTCGGAAATAATTATGTCTCTTTTAAACGAATCACAATTATTTGAAAACAGCATTGAACTACGGAGAAGTTGGACAATTAAAGCTTTAGAACTTATGCTGCATCCTCACAAGACGGGTATTCAATTTAAACAGGGTGATGAAAATTTAAATTGCATACCATTCTGCCATCCAAACAAATCAAATTTTAAAAGTTCTAAACATTTAGAACTTATAGACATTGCCCAGTCAAACATTAACGATAGAAACAAAACAGTTAATCAAACCATTAAGGAATGCGTTATTTTACAAACTAGTGACGATGCTGGTAACCCACCATTTAGAAAGAATGATAGTTCTAATGAAATATCCCCTAACATGATTATTAATAACGCTTATAACGAAAATATCATTGGGTTTATTGATAATTCATTAAATAACGAGAAATATTTTAAGGAAAAAAATACAAATCCGTTAAAGGAAATAACTGCAGAGTTCTCAGTTCAAAACTTGAAAGAAGTATCTGAAGAGTGCTTCCACTCTGTAAAGACCGATAACCCAGAAAGTTTCGATAAAAGGACTGACTTAGCACTATCCAATTGCAATGTTAAGCAAAGTGAACATCTTTTGCCTATGGAGTTAGGAAAATTAGATGATGCTAAGATGGTAGCAGACTTGGAAGCAATATTTATTGGCGAACTTAAAAAAATGCATTAATTGATATATTAGATAAACACTTTTGTATTGTATCAAATTTGGCTTTTGTATAATTAAAATAAATTTATTGATATTAAATTTGTAAAAAAATAATTGAAACCTCTTTTTAGTGTTCCACATTACTGCTTTAATTAACCTTGATTGATGTACCTTGATTATTGTACACTAATATATTTGTCAAAAATAAGAACCGAAGTATCCAGATAAAAGTAAAAAATATTTATATATATCTTTACTTATATTTTAGATAAACTATACGTTTGCACCAAATAAGCAAATTGCGAATCGCCTAGTTTAAATCAACAACTTTTCGTTTTCCCGATCGAGTGAATTCGTTAGCATTGTCGGATTTCCCTTAATGATATTATAATTGTTTGTTGGAAAATGTTTTAATAAATTTTGACTTTTTGGGTGAATAAAAACTGCAGAGGCATTGTCTTTGAAAAAGCATTAAAGGTTATATGCACTTGTACCACGAACTTTAGCTAGATTTCTATGAATTTGTTTTTGTATATAAATCAGTAGACCTCGGATTTTTCATATTTGCATACTTTTTATAGGATAAAGATAGATCAATTCCAAAAACATAAAATATGCAAAATAAATGAAAAATATTTAAAAAATATATGGGTAGATTTTCTTCAAACTCAGTTACTTTGATGAGTTTGCCTTGGTTATCATCTGTGATTTTTTTTTGTCCATTTTTTGGTGTCCATTTGTGGGCGCTATGAATTTTTGAAGTTAAGAACTTAAAAAATGTTCTCCAACTTCAAATTAGTATATCTCAAGAACGGCTTAAAAGAACAACGTGCAACTTTACACGTTTTTAAATGTGTACTGGGGGAGTTAGAAAATAATTTTCTTAAATTTTTTGTTGTCCAATAAGTATGAATTTTAATTATTTGAAATTTTGTATCGCGGTTTTGGCTGTCTTCTTCATCCTATAAAAAAACTTAACTATCCAAGATTGTCCATCTCATAACCAACTTAATTTACCCGAAGAAACATTTTTGTTCCTTTTCATCATTTCCAAGATATATATTTTTTATGCGAATTTAGAAAAACCATATTTTTTTGTTTCAGATTGCAATTTTAATTTTTCAAATCCCAATTTAGGCTCGTCATTGGGATTTTCCCCGCTTAGATATATTTTTCCGACTCAAATGTATCAAAATTCAAGTATTTCTGTCAAATACATTTTTTCAAACATACTAAGGACACTAATAAGTGAGTTTCTCGTGTGTGTCCAAATGAGCTGTAAGCCTAGCGGCGAACGCTAATTGTTTTGGGCCTATAAGTGTCAAACAGGTCCTTCCATAATTTCTTTTTTTTTACTCCGCGATTAAGATTTGAGTTCATCTTCACATTCAAAAGGATAAATGAATTAAAAACTGCAAGGATTTTGAAATATAAATTAATTTTTGATTTAACTAAAGAAATGACCCATGGGAAGTGCATATTTTTTCGCAGATTCAGCTCATCCAGAGCTGTCGAAAGCTAATGATTATGAATTAAATGTGTCTTAACATTACCACAAAACAAAATTGGAAGTCCACTTAACGAAAAAATGTTAGAAAACACAATATTTTTAGACGAAACTATTTTAAAAGTCCTTCCCAAGGGTCGAGACAAGTTTTTACTTGGCAACAACAACAAAAGGCATTGTATCCATGTAAAGTTAACTTTAAATTGTTGGTAAACAAAAGGGTAGTCATGCCAAATTTAAAAAAAAAGTAATTGGCCACTATGTTAATTTATTATGGTAACTGGTTGAAATAAGCTGTGGACTTTTTTTTGGGCTTTTTTTGTAATTAATTCATAAAAAATATTTATAAAATATTATTATACACTAATGTGTATCATCATAGATGTATTCTGCGTTTAAATTATTTTGATAACATGTTTTGTTTAGTTTTTATGGGCTGTTAAAGTTTTTGGTGTAGACTGGTTGAAATAAGCTGTGAACCACTGTATATATACATATAAATATATAGAACTGTAATTTTTTCAAGTTTTTCGTGATTTTTTTTAACCAATAAGGAGTTGTGCTGGGATTTCGTAACTTGGCATGTTGATTACATTGTTCTTATATAATTTTAACCAATTTTTATTTTGCTTTTATCTTTCAAAATGACGGCCGTGGGCGGACAGGTCGATCCGATTTTTATGAAACTAAGATTATTTTGTTAAGAAATAATGTAGAAACTGTCTGAACCTGACTTACATAGAATATCTCTAAAACTATGGTTTTGGCACTCTTTCAAAGTTAAATATGCTTAAATACTTAATACTTAATACTTAAACGGACAAATTTCTACATTAAGGGCCGTTTTCTCGTCCCGGGATAACGGAGCGATAAACAAAAAATGGTTTACTCGTCCTTATGTTAGCGCAGGTAGCGACAAGTTTTGTCTCGGTACTTCATCCGCCGTGCAAAATTTGTGCGGTTGGATTGTGCGCAAGTGTTGCCAGACATTTGAGCGTTGTCAATCTGGTTCCACTCTTCATTTGAAAACAGGTGATTCCATTTAAGTTAAATATTAATCAAAATTGCTTAAGTCATCAAGTTTATTTTAAAATGAATTTCCGAGCGATTTGTCTGAAGTGCGAACCTATCGGCGCAGATATCAAGACCAAAGAAATTACTTCAACATATACTACCAACAGTGATGAAGAATTGGTTAAAAGGGTTCGCTTGCGAAAAAGCGGTGCTATTTGTTTTTCAAAAAAATGTTTTGCGACTTGAATCTAAAGTAAAGAAGTAAGTGCATTTATTTGATTTTACAAATTCCATATAGTCAAAACCCATTATTGCATAATAACTTAGATTCTACGCAAGTGACAGTTTTCTTATAACTGTTGGCGATTGTTAAGGAAGTTTCTTTTGCTATAACGTCTTTTTCAAAACAATTTATGAAGTACCTGCGTATTGAAGATCTTCAATAGCCAAGTTTCCGAAAGTCATTGGAGCCATAGATTACACGCTCTCCTGTTAATCGGCATAATTTTTTTTATATTGTTTATATCATTAGCTGTTAGTATGACTGTTTTATGGTACTTTTCGATAGTTTTTCGATTAATTTTTGACAATTAGTTAACTCTTCTGTTGTGGGGCTGCCACCTAGTCTCAAATTAGTGCGCCTTTTATTTGGAGTTTTAAATGACGGACGAGAAAACGAAAAACGATTTCCCACCGAGATAAATTTATCCTTCCATTAGCTAAATTTTACTTTGCAGGACGGACGAGAAAACGGCCCTAAGTAGGTTCAGACAGTGGCCAATTTTATTACAAACATTTCTGTAAAAGCAGCATAATGATCGAGGCATTACTTTTTGAGATACACGATCCGCAGCTGAGGAAAACGTGGTTTCGAGAAAGAGGCATTTAAAGTAATGGAATATATCTACTGCACAAGGAAGGTAGGTGCCGTCATCCTGGTATAAGTTTTAAAATAGGTAGAATTTCTTCGTGAAACTTTCATGGGAGAGAGTTATTCTACCAATTTAAGGAATAAAAAAAAATTTAATTTTTTTTTCTATAAGTATCTCTTCTCTTAAGCCTAACTGAGCTTATAAGCTCCAGAGCGGAGCGGAGAGTTACGGGAGAGTTGAAGGGAGAGCAAAGGGCAGTGCAAGCGAGCGAGATATGGAAATCTGGAGAAAACTGCCCCTTAAACTTGCCTCCCGAAATGAAACGTCCTTTTTGCGTGAACAACACTTTAAAAAATCGGTACCATATACATATTGGTACATACCGATCATTTCCTTACGACTTGACTATCTTAAAAGGTCGTGTTAAACTTCGGAACAAGTTTCTTTGAAACTCCCGTGTGACAATCAAAATTCTTTACTACAACATAATCTCCTTGCTCATATTTTGTTGCTTTCAATCGTTTGCTATTTTTCGTCGTCTCATTATAGTTTTGTAACTGAGCTAGTTACCGATAACCAACTCCCCGCACCCCTTCAAGAATAAGTCATCTGCAAACTAGCAAGCATAAGTTGGTTGCGGGCTGCCAAACACCCCGCACCCCGCATCCATTAAAAATAGGCCAGTGTTTGTCCGAGTTATAATATGCAAGCCGACAAGTTGGCATCCCGGTATAAGCGACAGCGGCGGAAGAAATACGGCGTAGGCAGCATATAGAAGCGGCGACGGAGCGACAAACACTTGAGGCACATATACATGTAAGATTTGTTATAAGATTATAGGTATATTTAATATGAATACGATTAAGTATATAGCCGAACAGGTAAATGATGTTAGTACAGATCTCAAATGACCGACAGAAATTCGCGACTACTTTTGACAACTTTCAACTTTATTACGACTTCTGCGACTGGCTTCTTCGACTTGCTTCTGTGACTACTTCTCGACTCTCTCCTCTTGTCTTCTTCGGCACTGCAAACTTATCATCTGTCCAAATTTAGCATATTAGCAAGGGGTGGGAATGATGGGTGGTGTGTGTCAAGGATGGGTGTGCCAACTTGTGAGGTGATTGTACCGATGCCACCTTACACTCGGCCATCCTGATCATCATCTGACCCAGATGATACTTCGTCCTCGTCGTCTTCGTCTTCGCTACAACCAAAGTAACGCCACAATTTCATGGAATCAGCAGCGGTTGATGTCTGATTTGGGCCTTGGAACTCTTCAGATTTTTGAACGTCATATCGACCGTTCCGCTTTACGTTGATGACTTCGTAAGGTCCTTTAAACTTGTTTGACAGCTTTTCCCCGTTGACGAATTGAGTTACTCTAATAGCGACTAAGTCACCTAATTGATATCCGTGGTGGCCTTTCCTTTTTTTGTCAAAGTTCCGTTGCGCTTTTTCGATCTGGTTTCTAGCTTCTGTTCTTATTCGGTTGCGCTCGTCTTGAACGCCTGACAGTAGTTCCTCCTGAAGGATGTTGACCAAATCTGCATCTGACTCATTTCTCATCTTAACTCCAAACAAAATTTCAAATGGAGTAAATTTTGTTGAAGAGTGAACGAGCGCGTTGATCGCCCGTTGCACCTGAGAAGTGTATTGATACCACTTCGATGGCCCGGCGGTAGACATTTTGGCCAATACTGAAATGATGATCCTGTTGACTCTTTCAATCTGCCCATTTCCTCTGGGGATCCCTGTGGTATTTTCGATGTGTTCAATCTTTCCGTCAGCACAGAACTCCTTGTCGAGAGCAGTCCCCTTGTCGCTGATGATACGCTGAGGGATTCCAAAAATGGCTACCCATGAATTGAGATGTTTTATGACTTCATGAGCGTCAGTCGATTTAGTGGGATATATCCAGGTATATTTTGAAAAGCCATCAATAACTGCGAATATGTACTTGTACTTCTTTGCCGTTATATCTAAGGATCCTAGATGATCGACGTGGAGGGTTGATAACGGCTTATCTCCCTTGTCTATGCAATGCAAGCAATCTTCTTGTTTTCGAGTTTTCTATTGTGGGTTATACACTCGATGCAATTTGCAATAACTTCAGTCACTTTTTTGTCTAAATGAGGTATGAAGTACTCCTGTTGAATTGCATGCTTTGTTTTCTCTGATCCCATGTGACCAAAATTAAGAGCAGTTCGAATAATTTCCTTTTCCATACACTTTGGAATAGCAAGCACTTCTGCTCCGGCAACCTGTTTGTAAATTAAGTTATTTTTCATTGTGTATTGCGCATAAGGTTTCTCCTTTAGGATCTCTGCTACCGCTGATAGGTGTTCATCATTTTTCTGCGCCCTTAGTATTTGCGACTGGACTTCTGACGTGACGATCATGACTGGGAATCGACTAAGGGCCGGTTTCTCGAGTGCCGGCTAACATTTCTCGAACAGATAAAGTCCCTGCTAAGGCATTTTGGCTTTCTCGAGCACCAATGTGAAAGTTAACTTTGACAGGGACTCGGAGTCCCTGTTAAGCGTTTTCGGCTCGATAGAATTACAGCTGATTTTCCAAAGCCAACTATGAAGAAGAAACGAAATTACAGCTGACTTTTCCTTTAAATTATACCCAAAAAGTTGATAAAATAATCGAAGCACGCCATTTTTTGCGCTTCACAGCACAATTCTGTGCGTTAACAGCACTCCGTAATTGTTCTCGTTCAGATGAATTAAAGCAGTCGAGAAAGCGGATTTGCTTTTACGAACAGTTTATCTGGTATTTAAGTTTTTCGAACAGATAGCTATAAGGGACTTTGACAGGGACTCGAGAAACCGGCCCTTAGACTGTCTACATACTTCATTATGGTGCCAGCACGATGTTCTATTTTGAAGGAAAAGTCTTGAAGGTACATAAGCCACTGTACTACTTCACGAGGGACGTTTTTCTTTGTTGTTGTCATTTTAAAGGCAGCACAATCAGTGATGAGATCGAATTCGATCCCCATAAGATAATGCCTCATCTTTTTGTTTGCTAAATAGGCGGCTTTCACTTCTAAGAAGAAGCTGTGTAATTTTTCCTCCTGCGGTGTTGTCTTCTTGCTCCAGTACATAACAGGGTGCCACTTGTTGTCATGCTGCTGGAAAAGTTTTGCCCCAAAACCATCCTTCGACGAGTCTACGTGCAGCTGAGTCTTTGCATTCTGTTTGAATGCTCGCTTGTTAAAGACGCCTTCAGGTTTTCTACAGCTCGAATCTGCAAACTATCGATTTTAAATTCTGCGTCTTTCTTTAGGAGTTCAGTGAGTGGTCTTGCCATTAATGCGTACTCTCGGATAAATTTTCGGAAATACCCCGTCAGTCCAAGAAATGCCTGTACTCCTCTTATATTTTTGGGTATTGGAAAATTTTGCACAGGTTTTATTTTTTCCTGGCCTGGCCCAACATGTCCGTTTTCTATTTCGTGTCCCAAAAAGCTTATCTTCTCCATCAAAAATTGGCATTTTGACCAGTTGATTTCCAAGCCAAACTATTCACCCTGTTTTAAGACGATCTGCATGTTTTTAAGGCATTGCTCCGCCGAATCACCAAACACAACTATGTTATCTATGTATATCTCCATTATGCCATCATTTATTAACATCTGGAAGATATAGTTAACATGTCGAACGAAGACGGCCGGTGAATTACAGAATCCGAAAGGAGCTCTGTTAAATTCGTAAAGACCTTCCTTTGTAACAAATGCCGTATATTTTCGGCATTGCTCGTCAACTGCAACATGGAAAAAACCGTTTCTTAGGTCCATTACTGTAAAAAATTTGGCTGCTTGCATCTTCTCTAAGACCTCCTCTACGATGGAAACGGGGAATCTATCTTTCAAAACAAGAGTGTTCAATTTGCGATAGTCTACGCATAATCTGTACGTTCCTTCTTTCTTTTTGGCCAGAACTACCTTGCTTGCTACGTTAGCAATGGCTGCTTAGCCATTCCTCTACTTGTTTCCTAACAAATTCTCGCTCAGGGATCGACAAGCGACGTGGACTTTCACGGAAGACAATGATGTCCTTTGGTATGATACTTAGTTTTATTGGGCATTCTTCAGGGTTACTTTTCGGCTTGAAGTTGTATATCATTTCTTTCACAGCAGTCGCATGTTTGGGATTTAGGTTTATATCAAAATCTTCGGTAGAGCTTACCACGTTGAATACATTTGACTGGAAGGGTTCTTCATTATTTTGCATCTGTGTCGCCACAAAGGTATAACCCCTGCTAGTTAGAGTTATAGTGAATTTATGTAGGAAATCGTATCAATACGTCAACTTTAAGGTTTGCGTCCGGAACAACTAGAAACGTGTGCGTAGTTGTAAGTCCATCAACTTCAACCGCGTCCCAAAATTCACCCAGCACTGAGGTTGCGACTTTGCCTAAACCGAACAGCTTTAGAAAAGATTTTTGTAGTACACGATTACCGAACGCCTTTGTAAATTTGTCTTTGCGCATCAATGAAACGTCTGCTCCAGTGTCAATCAAGCACATCATTTTATTTTTCCCGATTTGCATCTCCTTAACGCGATTTTCTTTGAACACGAAATTCACATTGGACTTTACGTCTGGACAATGTTTGGCAATATGGCCCAGACCGTTGCACTTGAAGCATTTTAGGTCGCCCTTACACTCAGCTATCTTATGGTCAGCGGACCCACAGTTGCTGCTTTCGGTTAAATGGATTTTCCTGTTTTTCAGCGCGATCGAAGTTCGGCTTACGTTTGAACGAATTGCTTTTAGCAACCGACTCTGCCAACTCAAACCGAGTTCTGAGCTCCTTAAATGACGTCGAACTATACAGTGGAAATTTTAAGTCATCACGCACCTCTAAGCCATCTACGATATAGCTTATTATCGACTGATCCTCGATATGACCCAGTGCTGCAATCTTTCGCGTCTGGAGAACATATTCATGGAAATTTTCCGACGCACGTTTCTTTCGGTTTCTAAGCATTTTGTGAATTTCCGCACTACTCAACTGTTTTTCGAATTCGTCAATTAAAACTTCACACAAATCTTCATAGTTTGATACTGCAACCGTTTCGAGGAACAATTTAGCTGTTCCATTCATTTTGTTTCTGGCGTTGACGTATTTTTGCTTCTCGTTTAATTCGTAAGCTTCTGCATTTTCGTCAAAACTCACCAACCATTGCCTAATGGGGATCGAGACACCGTCAAAATTAGGAACCACTTTCGCAAAGCTTTCCTCCGAAACACCACTTTTATTTTCACCAATTTCACATTTTTCTGCAATCATTTTCATTAGTTTGGCCAAGTCACCGTTGTTCACAAATGTGTGTGAATTTTCAAAGTCTATATTGCTCATTTTGTCTGCAAATTCTTGGTCAATTTCGTCCGATTTTAATGGCAAACTTTCGTCAAGTTGAGATTGTGTATGTATCGGCTTGAGCTCTGCAATAGTTGTCTCTTTTTCACTACTTTGATCGCCTATATTGAATGTTCTTTCGCCAATGCTCCTTCTATTTAATTGAAATGTGCTGTTTTGCACATCTTCGTTAAGTTTTTCTGGATTCTTTTTTGATGTCGTAGAATTATTCTTTTGCGCAGTATTTTTCTTCTTTTTATTTGTTCTCATCATAATTTCACAACTTCTTAAACAATTTCACAAAGAGTTAATAGTTGCACATAGTTCATTTAACTGGCTGCTCGGATCGGTTGAGCACTATGTAAGATTTATTATAAGATTATAGGTTTATTTAATATGAATACGATTAAGTATATAGCCGAACAGGTAAATGATGTTAATACAGATTTCAAATGACCGACAGAAATTCGCGACTACTTTTGACAACTTTCAACTTTATTACGACTTCTGCGACTGGCTTCTTCGACTTGCTTCTGTGACTACTTATCGACTCTCTTCTCTTGTCTTCTTCGGCGCTGCAAACTTCTCAGCTGTCCAAATTTAGCATATTAGCAAGGCGTGGGAATGATGGGTGGTGTGTGTCAAGGATGGGTGTGCCAACTTGTGAACTGATTGTACCGAAGCCACCTTACATACATAAGCAATATATAAACGAATTGTATTATATATAAGTGCTGCCTGTGTGCAGCGTAGGTTATGAATTCTTATTCCGAAATATTAAAAATCAGTTCGTCACTGACAAGCAAGCAATACAGTCTTTCACTCTTCCAAATTCAAATACCTTCATATTCATATACAACCTCACAACTCATCCAGCAAACAAAGGCAAAGAGAAGAAAGACTCTTCTCAGAATTCTTGAGCGAGCCGAGGACAACGTCGAGAGATGACCCCTAACAGGATCATCCTTCCAGCCAACTGAAATCGCAACTACATATGTTACGCAACTTCAATAAAAGAAAACAACTTCTAATCCAAATCTTATTCATTATCATCTTGGTCATCATCAAATCTACACAACTCAACTTACTTCGTTACCACCCATCATCAAACGTTCGACCCTCGACTGGTAGCTGGCGCAGCCGGACTCAACATTGGACAGGAAGAAGTGCCAATGATGAAGAACCTTCAAGGAGCAATCATTTTATTGATGTGAGTACGTCAGTGACAAAGTAAAAATTAATGTGTGTGGTTAGCAGAAAAAAAGAAAAAAGTTAAGACAGAAAGAAAAAGTGAAAAGATAAAAAGAGAACAAAAGTCAGGAAAATTATTGAAGAAGCATAAAAATTGAAAGAGCAAGGTTGTGGACGCAGAGACTTGGATAGCAGTGTACTATTCGTTCAGTGCACTTTTGTACAGGTAGCCTGAGGTGCCGAGAGTATATCGGTCGAATAGTGCCCAAACCTAGAATGTGTAGTAAAAATCCATAAAACCTAAAAGTATACCCAGAAAAAAAAAGTTGAAAATCAAGGAGGTGTAAGCCGTGCTAGAAACTAATAAAGTTTCCCCTACTGCACTGGGCAGAACGGAGGATACACCCGCAGCGAAGAGAAGTGAAATAATTATACAAAGAGAGAGAGAAAAATATTAAAACTTGATTTTGTTGCAAAGAAGAACCGTGCTAGAAATTAGAGAATTTTCTCCAACTGCATTGGGCAGAGCGGAAAGAAAGAGAGGAAGAAAAAACTACGCATACTAAGTTCCACGTTGTCACTAGCAGCCGAAATACTCATAGTATTAAGTTTGGAGAAATAGCACTACCATATATACAGAAAACAAAAAGAAAAATATTGAAGACCTAGTTCAAAGAGCTTAATAAACGAACATTAATTTTAAGACACCCATAAATTTTAACAAATAACACATAGCTGCAAGAAACCCTTGAACCCTCAAATTCAAAAACAATTACGACCTCAGAAAAAGCAAACCCAAAAATCAAATTCCTATACACATTACGACCCCTAGTATAACAACGGCCCACTTGAAGTAGAGAATGACATAAACAAAAAGAGAAAAAGGAGGATAAAAAAAAAATTCCACTTGAAAACGAGGCTAGGGAACGACCCTGTAGTTGTGAAGAGAAAAATTACGAATTTCTCAAATATAAATCGGAGTAGTATCGGAATCCGATAATAATAAGAAGTATTGTTGATACATTGGCAAACGCATATTTAGTGGACCAGAATAAACATTAATGTCAAGTAGGACCTCTAAGCAAAGAGTAATTCCGCTGACAGATAGGTTAATGATTATAAAAGCCTTGCAAACTTATAGTGGATAAGTAGAACCAAATAATTTCATTGAACAGGTTGAAAGGTGTTGGTGATGGTGATGATTAGGGATAAAGATAATATGCCATATGGGGATGTATTATTAGGAGCAATTCGGAATAAAATTCTGGGTCAGGCCAATTCAATGTTGAAAGCATAATTAATTCAACATTTTTCGGACAAGAGGGATGAAGATGACTTAATGGATGACCTAAGGGGTTGCCCTTAGAAAATTATACGAGGAGATCGCGAACATAAGGACAGGATTGATAAGAATTGTTAAGAGAGAAGAAAAAATAAGAAAATAATGGTAAAGAAGGAGAAAAAAGGTAGAAAGAAACTGTATTGAAAGGCTTATTGCTGGTTTGAGAGGACAGTTGCAGGTAAGAGTGGAAAATCAAGATCCAGAGACTTTGCGAGAAGCCCACGAGGTGGCAAAATAGCTGAGAGACAAATATTTAAGGGATAGAAACCTGGCGGTAGATAAGCCGCAGGTAGCAAATAACAGCAGATTCAACCAAGGATATAATAGGGGGTTCAATGGTAATGTTGGAAACAGAAGAAATAACAATTACACAAATTCATTTAATAATTATGGTCAGAGATGGGGCAGAACAATGGAGGCTTTGGGAATAGGATCTTTAATAGGAATCAAAACGGTGCGAACTCTTAACCAGGTAGCTACAGGGCTATTACATCTGGACCGTCGGAGACCACGAGGACGAACACGGCAAGTTCGCAGAGAATCAATAATGTCAATACAGGGGAGAATGAACAAGGTGGAGAGACTCAAAAATTTCGGTTAATAGCCTTGACACAAATGATAGATCAGGATTAGGTGAAGAGTTGCCTTATATATTAATTAAGTCCCCGTTCGGGAGATCGCTAAGATTTTTGATAGACACAGGTGCTCAATGTTCTTTTATTGATCCAGAATTAATACCGGTGGAACATCAGACTGATATACCAAAGAGCATTGATGTTGTAGGGGTAAAAAAGTAGTAAAATATCAACTATTTGAGGAATTTCAACAAGAGGGGGCTTTCACATTTCTATTGGCTCGAATTTTACCACAGTTCGATGGCTTGTTGGGGATAGATTTTTTGTGCAAAGTAGGAGCACAAGTTGATTGCGGAATTGGAAAATTGATAACAGGAAAGGCAGTTATTCCTATGATAAGGGAACCGAAAGGAGGACCTAGGGTAAGAAAAATACAGGGAATGACGAGGATGATGATCGAGGTGCCAGTATCGATAGAAGCAGGGGAATTCATAATATATACAATTAAATTACACGATGAACTATATTTGTCAGGTGGTATCTATAAAGCAAAGGGTTTAAAAGCAAAAAAGGGATTGATTTACAAAGGAGATGAAGAGGCAATATTTTTTTTTGAAAAATCACTAGAGTTTACGGGCAGAGATAAGATAGAACAATTTGAAGTATTTAATTTCACGATTTCACAACCAGAAGACAATGAGAAAATAAGGAAATTAAAAATTAGAATCGACCCTCTTAATAAGGAAGAAAAGGAACAGATACTAAAGTTGTGTTCACAATATCTGGACATTTTAAACGTCGAAGGAGAAAAACTGTCATTTACAAATGAGATCAAGCATAATATTAAGCTGACGGATCAGGAGGCAGTGTATGTAAGGATGATTTCGGAATTCACAGGGGGAGAATAAGGAAATTAAAAGGCAAATTAACGAATTGCTGGAGCAAGAGGTTATTCAGAATAGCTGTTCACCGTGGAGCGCACCGGTATGGTTGGTGCCAAAGAAATTAGACGCGTCGGGGGAAAAGAAGTGGAGAATGGTAGTAGATTTTCGGAAGTTCAATGACAAAACAATTAAAGACAAATACCCCTTGCCATTAATTAATGAGGTCTTGGATTCGATAGGTAGAGCAAAATATTTTTCGAGTTTAGATTTAAAAAGCGGGTACCATCAGATAGAGATGACACCGGAGGACGTACAAAAGACCGCCTTTACATCAGTGGGAGTTTCTAAAGAAAGAGATAGATTTGTATTTGTATTTGTTTATTTAAAGCAATGTACTGCTCAAAAGACTTAATATATATACATCATAAATTTAAAAAACAAACAATAATTTTATTGTAACGTAGGAGAACTTATTAAGTCGATGAAGAAAGGAACGCAATGACTTTTAGCGAATTAGCCTTGGCAGAGCACTCATAGGATATGAGGTGATAAAGTTCATTATAGTTATCACATAGGATTCGGAAGGGGTCGAAACGGGAGTAGTTTGACCTGCACACAGGAAGTGCTAATGGGCGGAATCGGCGAGTAGCTCTGCAAGGAACGTTCAAATTGAGGGTGGCTAACAGATCAACTGAGTCGACGGCGCCACTGATGAGTTTGTGAAGTAATATCACACCATAACAGGTCCGACGATCCTTTAAGGTAGGTAGATCCAAGAGGCGCAACCTGTCTCTATAAGAAGGCAAACGGCGTCCCTCCTCCCAGTTTAAGCCTCGTAGTGCAAAAAGGAGAAATTGCTTTTGGACGGATTCTATCATATTTTGATAGTGCTCATATTGTGGAGACCAAACACTGGAGCAGTACTCAAGTGTAGGACGAATTAAAGAGACGTAAAGGAGTTTAGTGGTGAAAGGGCCATCAAATTCCTTAGACCAGCGTTTTATGAATGCTAATAAGCATTTAGCTTTATTGGAGATGGTACTGACGTGGCGATAAAAACAAATCTTGTGGTCAAATAGGACAAGAACAGATCAAGAACAGTATGAATGCGTTCAAGTGCAGAGTGATCTATTGAGTATGTACAAATATATGGATTGGATCGATAAAATGACATGGATTTACATTTATCTGGATTAAGCAGTAGCTTGTTGACTAGGCACCAGGATTGAAGGTTATTTAAGTCGAGCTGGAGCTGCATGTAGGAACTAGGTGAGGTCAGATGCATACACAACTTGACATCATCCGCAAACATAAGTACTTTGGAGAACTCAATTACTTGAGAAAGATCATTGATAAATAAGCCAAATAGTAAAGGACTGAGGTGACTGCCGTGTGGTACACCCGAATATACGGAAACAGCTTTTGAATAAATGCTGTTGTACTGGACCTTCTGGTTACGATTTGTTAAATAAGAACGAAGCCATGTCAGAAGAGTTGGAGGAAATCCGAGGAGGAGGAGCTTGTGGAGCAGTAGCTCATTGTTGACCGAATCGAAGGCTTTACTAAAGTCAGTAAAGATTACATCAGTTTGCATTGTGGATTTAAAGCCTTGACTAATGAAGGTCGTAAACTCAAGCAGGTTAGTTGTTGTAGACCGGCACTTTGTGAAACCATGCTGTTTAGAGGATTTTAAGGAGCGACACTGGTGCTGCAGTTGATCGCAAATAAGTTTTTCAAAGAGCTTAGGAATAGCACTAAGATTGGCTATGCCGCGATAGTTGCTGATATCAGATTTACTACCTTTTTTATGTAGCGGAATAAGAAAGGATTCTTTTCACATAGATGGAAATGTGCCGGTAGCAATCGACTGATGAAAAATCATAGTTAATGGAACTGCAAGTGGTATGGCGCAATGTTTGAGGACACAGCTTGGAACCATATCGGGACCCGCAGAGAATGATAATTTAATCGTGGATAGGCTACGTAGAACTTCTGCTTCATCAATTAGAGGGCTGAAAATGGCGTCAGTGTGGGGTAGCTGGTAGGAGTAGCTACAATTGATTCTGGTATTATTTTTGCAATAGGTGGATTGGAAAAAGTCCGCAAACAGGTTGCCAATATCTTGATCATTCGATGCAGTTACATTATTTAGCTGTAGTGATGGAGGCAATTTGTTGGCTTTGCGCTTTGAGTTGACGAAGGAGTAAAATAATTTAGGATTGCTGCGAAATTCGTTTTTACAGCGTAGGAGGTAGCTGTTATAACATTCACAATTATGCAGGAAGTAGTTGGATTTAGCAACGCTGTATTTGGAAAAATCAGACTGAAGTCCTTTGTAGGCCTGCATATATATATTAATAGCGTGGAGCCAACTTTAACACAGTCCGTTTGCCGCTCCGAATAAATGATATACATATAATAGAACCTATTCGTGCGTTTTTATTTATAACTAAAATAAGGGTGGCATATTCGTTGTTTTCCCCACAAACATTTGGTGACCCCGACGTGATCGCAGTTTTTATCGGAGTCTGCAACTCGGTCTCGCGATTGTTTAATATAGTTTAAACAAACGCTTTGTTTCGCTGTCGTTTTCGTGCATTCGGTCACAAACACACGAACATACATTTGTGCATATAAAGGTGCACAGCCGGCCGTTTGATTTTTTGTGCATTTCGCGCTGTGAAAAAACACCAAAACTGTTGTGCAAATAATACTTAGCCAGTGTATCGTTGGTAAAAGCGCATATTACATATATATATGTACATATAGCCATACATACATTCGTTGCCAGTTACATAAATCCGCTGTTGCTAGGCAGGCAATTTATCGGCAAGAATAACAACAACCAAGTTAAAGGTTCCGTTGCATCTCGGCGACGGTTGTTAACCTCTACATTTTCGCGGTAAAAAATATAAGGTGTTTCGTGCCTCTAACGCGGTCGGACATAAATTAACATTTAGCGTCGCTTGTGAACGGTTGTGTTTACCATTGTGCTCTGAGTTTTTGTTTTATATTGTGTTATTTCCGCAAGTATTTTGTGTTTATTTACTAACAAAGTTTAGCCTAACAATCGTGTTAGTGATTTTCATAGATCTCCCAGATTACGGGTACGTGGTTATAGTTATTTTAACATTTCCATTTGATTTATTTAATATCTTGGCTTTGTTAGTGTAATTTGCACTCTCTAAATTGGCTCTTATATTCTCTCTTTTACTCTTACTCTCTCTCTCTGCCGCTCTATTATAACTGTAATTTTACTCTCTCTGAACCTGCCGAATTTCTTGTAGACCTATTTTCATAGTCTCTCTCTCTCTTGCTTGCTTTACATCTAACTGTTCGTGCGTTGAGTTGTTTTGGTGCCCCACAAGCCACGCTCAGTCGATAGAAGACTTTTCTCTCGCGCTCTCTTTCGATTTAATTCGCGATCTCGCGCTCTTATACTTTTTGTGTTTTTGTGAATTTGTGGTTTTGGAATTTGATCCCAGTGCCAAATTTACTTGAGGTATTTTTTTTATACTTTTAAATACTTTTTATTTTATTCTCTTTATTCTCGAACATATTTTTCTTATAATGACTCTTATCTGTACTAAGAAAAATTGTAGGACTGCATCTAATGACCCTTTTGTTTACTGTTGGCTTTGCGAAGCAATGATGCATTCTAAATGTGCAGGATTTACTGGCAGAGTTAAAGACTTTATTGAAATGCGGATTGGTCTCATGTGGGTATGTGAGCACTGCAGGGATTTGGCAGTTGAGATGAGCAGCTTTATGAGGCAGACTCGAGACGGCCTATGTAATCTTTCACGAGTTTTTAAACAGCTCAATGATGGATTTAATTCCGTATGTGAACAATTTAATAATAAAAAACAAGAGAGAACGCTATAGTCGGGTGCCCCGACTATCAGATACCCGTTACTCAGCTAAAGGGAGTGCGAAAGAGATGGAGAAAAACTTTGATCCGCCGTAACTTTTTAACGAATGGTCCGATTTAAAAAATTTCTTCTACATTTCGATAGGTATTGATAAACACAATAAAACTGCATTTTTACTTTTCCAAAATATTGAAATTTTTAAAATCGTATATATGCGATTGTGGGCGTTAGAGGGGGCGTGGCACCCTTTTGAAACAAACTTGCGCTGCGTAGGAACTCCTAGAATCTGCATGCAAAATGTCAATCTTCTAGCTTTTATAGTTTCCGAGATCTCAGCGTTCATACGGACAGACGGACAGACAGACAGACAGACAGACAGACAGACAGACGGACAGACGGACAGACGGACATGGCTAGATCGACTCGGCTAGTGATCCTGATCAAGAATATATATACTTTATGGGGTCGGAAACGCTTCCTTCTACCTGTTACATACTTTTGCACGAATACAATATACCCTTTTACTCTACGAGTAACGGGTATAATTATTAACCGAGTCGCCCAAACGCAAAAAAGCTAGCTCTACGACAGTAAAGGCGAGTGTTGAACCCACTATAAATCCAAATTTGGTAGCTGCTGCAGTTTCTGGTGACACAGGGGTAAGTAAACCACCTGTGAAAATGGATACTGCTAGTTCAGGTGTAGTCCCTGTCCCTGTAGCCACTGTATCTGAAAGTCAGGCTCCAGATCCGGCGGAATCAACCAATCTGGGGCCGACCATACCCATAGGTACAGTGGGCGCCGCTTCTGTCGCTCAGCCGAATGAGGTTCAGGCTGCTGCTGGGGGGCGTAAAAATCTCTCAGTTGTACCCAGATGTACAGTAGGTGCCGCTTTTGGCTCTCAGCTGAGTGAGGTTCAGACTGCTGCTGGGGGGCGTAAGAAACTCTCAGTTGTTCCACACAGGAAGCAACTATTTGTTTCAAGATTTACGCCTGATACCACATCTGAGGATGTTTTGGAATTCATTCGTGAAAAATTCCCATCCGAGGATATTGCGGTTGAACAATTTCGATTTTCATACGCCCGTAGGATATCGTCTTTCAAAATTTTTGCTCCGCCTGATGTGTTTAAAGAACTGCTTTCTGAAAGCTTCTGGCTTAATGATGATCTGGTTATAAAAGAATTTGTTCCTAATAAACCGAGAACAAATAATAGGCCTTCCACGGTGCCAAAAAACTGAAAAGTTTATTATTGGCTTACCAAAATGTTAGAGGACTTAACATGAAGCTACCAAAGCTTTATGCTGACTCCTCGGCATTTACGGACGATATCTTAGCTTTTACTGAAACTTGGCTGAAACCAGAGATAACAGACTCTGAAGTTCTGTCTACCAATTTTAATACCTACAGAACCGATCGCCTTTCCCGTAGGGGGGGCGGCGTTTTAATTGCCGTCACCTCCACCATAAGTTCTGAGAGAATTTACTCTTATGCCTCTAATGACATTGAATTTGTTTGTGTGAAAGTTTCCCTGCAAACCTTGTCTATTTTTATTACATGTTCGTATATTCCGCCTGGCTCTGACCTAATAATTTATGAGCAACATCTATCTGCTATTAAATCAATTTTATCCTTTTTTTCCAATAGAGACTTTTTCATTGTTTTGGGTGACTTTAATCTCCCTGATATATCTTGGTCCCCCCCTTCTGACTCACTTGTCGCTTTACCTTTATCCACCCATGATTTTGTGGATGGCCTTTTAGAATTATCGTTACAGCAGGTTAGCTTTATACGAAATTCATTAAATAGACAATTAGATCTTGTGTTTGTTTCAGAGCCGTCTGAAGTCACAGTATCTAGAATTGACGCTCTTGTGGTACCAGAAGACCGATACCATCCAACTATGGAATTGACAATTTGCCTCCCCTACCTTGATACCCTCTCTCCTTTAGTTTCTCCAACTAAAATGAGATGTTTTCGGAAATGTGACTATAATAAACTTAATTTAATGATTTCGCAATACGATTGGACAGATCTTTATAACTGTGTGGACATCGAAAGTGCAACGGAACTTTTCTATAGCGTTCTAAACACTTTTTTTAATGAATGCGTTCCTGATAGGCTTCCTCCCAAGCCGAACAGGCCCCCCAGGTTTACAAATGCACTTCAAAGACTAAAAAATCTTAAAACAAACACTTATAAAAAGTATAAAAAATCGGGTAAGCCATCTGATTTTTCGAAATATGTGGTGGCTCGATCTGATTTTAATGTTCTTAACAGTCATTGCTATTCCATGTATTTAAATCGTTGTAAATTTGAATTTACAAATGATCCGAAGCAATTTTATAACTTTGTCAACGCAAAGCGTAAGTCATCAGCTTTGCCTTCATCGGTTCGATTTAACTCAATGGAGGCATCGACTGACTCTGAAATTGCTGATTTATTCTTTGACTTTTTCCAAACTACTTATAGCTCTTCTTCATGGTCAGAATCAAATTACCGTAATCCCTTAAATAGTGCAAATTGTATTTTTTCCCCTATAATTACCGAAAGTTCTCTCTTAAGAGATTTAACATCAACAACGCCAACTTATTCTCCCGGTCCTGATGGACTTCCTGGGTGTGTGCTTAAGTTTTGTGCATCAACCATCTGCAAACCTATTTTTAAACTTTTTCAATTGTCTATTTCATCATCAGTTTTTCCAACTATCTGGAAGGATTCTTTTATTATTCCACTTCACAAAAAGGGTGCGAAGGCGGATGCCCAGAATTATAGAGGTATTTCTAAATTGTCGGCTATTCCAAAAGCCTTTGAACGTATTATCACTTCTCATTTGCAACATTTATGTTCCTCGCTAATATCACCGTGTCAGCACGGTTTTGTTAAGCGAAGATCGACTACCACCAACCTACTTGAATTGTCATCAATTGTAATAAATGGATTTAACAAAAAAATGCAGACTGACGTTGTATATACAGATTTCAGTAAAGCCTTTGACTCTGTTAACCACTCTCTTCTTTTATTCAAATTAGATTTGCTTGGGTTTCCATGTAATCTATTAACTTGGATTTCAAGCTATTTGAATGGGAGGACTCAGAGGGTTATATTTAAGAACGCTGTTTCAAAAACGATCCATGTGACATCTGGAGTACCTCAGGGTAGTCATTTGGGCCCTTTGCTGTTTACTTTGTTTATTAACGATCTTCCCTCTATTGTAACACATTCTCGTGTACTAATGTATGCGGATGATGTTAAGCTTTGTTTGACATATAATAATATAGAGTCTGGTTTTGGCTTACAATCAGACATTGATCAATTTCAAGTATGGTGTGAGTATAACCTCTTAAATTTGAACTGCCTAAAATGCAACGTAATGACCTTTTATAGGGTCACCCCTACCTTTATAAGTTATTCGCTTCAGAATTTGCCACTTGACCGTATATATTCAGTAAATGATTTAGGCGTTCTTCTGGACCCGAAGCTTAAATTTGACTGCCACATAATGTCGACAGTCAATAAAGCTATGAGTGTTCTTGGGTTTATAAAGCGTTGGTCAAAAGAATTTGATGACCCGTATATAACCAAATTATTATTTACCTCCCTTGTCCGTCCTATATTGGAATATTGTTCTTCGGTTTGGAGCCCACAATACCAAGTCCACATTGACCGTATAGAATCGGTACAAAAAAAAGTTCTCCTTTTTGCCCTTCGTAGTTTGAACTGGGATCAAAACGTAAGGCTACCTTCCTACCAGAGTAGATTATTATTGCTTAATTTACCGACACTTGCAAATCGTAGAAAAATGCTTGGTACCATTTTTATACCCTTGTAGAGGGTATTATAATTTCAGTCAGATGTTTGCAACGCAGTGAAGGAGACGTTTCCGACCACATAAAGTATATATATTCTTGATCAGCACCAATAGCCGAGTCTATCTAGCCATGTCCGTCTGTCCGTCTGTCCGTCTGTCCGTCTGTCCGTCTGTCTGTCTGTCCGTTTCTATGCGAACTAGTCTCTCAGTTTTAAAGCTATCGCGATGAAACTTTCCCGAAGGTCTTCTTTCTATTGCAGGTAGTACATATGTCGGAGCCAGCCGGATCGGACCACTATATCTTAAGGCTCCCAAACAAATATAAGAAAATTCATTGTAACTTTGTAGGAAGTAGGCGTTTTGATTCTTGACTACTTAAAAACAAAATTGAAATAAATCGAAACGCTGAATCTGGAATCCCTGGAACTGCACCGAGTGAGTATTCTTTTATCTACAAGGGTATATAAGCTTCGGCTGGCCGAAGGTAGCTTCCTTTCTTGTTATGCATAATCTTATAAGAGGTGATATTGATTCTGTAGAGCTTGTTAGCCGCCTAACTTTTAATGTTCCCGTTAGACTAACACGTAATTATCATCCTCTTAATTTACCTCGATGTACATCAAATTTTGGTCTGCACGAGCTCTTTCGCGTTCTATGTAATAACTATAATGTTCTTTATCATTTAATTTGCACATCAACTTCTATCCCGGTATTAAAAACTAACATTTTAACTCATTTGCTTCACTCCTAACTGCATGTTTTTTTTTTTCATTATTGGTCCCGTCTTTATGGGTTTGATGTATTCTTCCTCGCGAACTCGCATTTTTGCCCAAATTTACAAAAGGGCCCCGCGCGTAACAAGCACGTGCTTGGTGTCGTTGGGCCACTTGTTTGTACTTCTCGTAGTGCATCAACGTCCATCATATATATCTTTTTTTCTTGTGATCAAAATAAAAATGCCTGATACGGAAAACTCGGTTCGGGCTCAAAATGAATCCACAAGTGACGTTGACTACTACCGAGTCAAAGCCCAATCTACTCTGCGGCAAATTAACTCGATGAAATTTTATTTAAACCCTGAGGCGATTAATCAGTTTGACGAAGCTGATTTGCTAGCGCGAATGGAATGGATCAATTCCGTAAACCAGGCATTTGATTCTGCGCAGACATCGTTGGAAAGACTGGATTTTGCAGAGATCTCGAGCGACCATCGGATTGAATTTGCCGAGGCTTTCATGGATGTGAAGGCGAAACTAAATCGAGGCTTGGCTGCTCATCGCAAGTCGCAATTGCCGGCTTCAAACGTTGCAAACTTAACATCTATTGATCTCACTAATAATGCGGATCTCTCTTTTCGATCTAGGAAGCCCCGGTTTCCAAATATGGAAATTCCTCGTTTTCATGGATCCTACTCTGAGTGGCCCGAATTTCTTGCGACTTTCAATACGGTCATCGGAAATGATGATGAGCTAAGTGACATTGAAAAACTACAATATTTGCGTTCGAGTTTGGGCGGCGTGGCCCTGGAAACCATACGCTCGCTCGAACCCTCGAATGCTAATTACAAAGAGGCTATGAATTTGCTGGTTAATCGATTTGATAATAATGTTTTACACTTTCAGGCACACGTTCAGGCAATATTTGGTTTAAAGGGTGTCGAGAAGGGATCGTCGAAGGGTCTTCGGGAGCTCAGTGATTGCATGAATTCACATCTGCGAGCAATTCGAACCCTGGCCACTACGCAACAAATTTTGGATGGACTTTTAATTCACATCGTCACTCGGAAACTGGATCAGAGGACGCGGGAAAAATGGAAAGATGATTTATCAATAACTGAGCTGTCCACCTGGGATGCTATGGAGTCGTTTTTGGAAAAGAGATGCAGGATGATGGAAAACTTGGATCACGCCTTGGTAACCCAAACACCAGGCCAGCAGGTGGGAAAAAACTTGCACAAATATAACCAAAATGCACTTATTGCTGCTGCTACTAACTCAAATCATTTGATATGTTTATTTTGCGATGCACGGGATCATTATTTGCCAAAGTGTTCTCGATTTTTAAATTTGAGTCCGAATCTTCGATATAGAGAAGCAAAGAAGTTGCACCTTTGCCTCAACTGTTTGCGCAAGGGACATAGTTTGCAGCAATGCAAGTCGACTCATTGCAAATATTGTCGTATGAAGCACCATTCATTATTACACATGAACCATGACCCATCCGCAACATCCGCCTCATTTTCATCTCCATCCATCCTCGAGCTCTCAGCCATTGCCATCTACGTCATCAGCATTAGTATCATGTTCGCATACATTATCGCATCCTAATCGTCATGTACTAAGCCCTCCACCCAAAACCTCAAATATTTTGCCGATCGACTACGTGTTGCTTCCAACTGCTATTATCTACGTTAGGAATAGAATTGGAGCATTTATGCCTTGCCGAGCAATTTTAGATTCGGCTTCCCAGCTTAACTTCATAACCTCTCGTTTAGCTAGCCAACTAAATTTGAATCATAGAAGATCGCAAACCTCGATTTCTGGGATAGGAGAATCTTCCATGATCTCTGATAAGACTGTCGACATTCTTGCGCAATCACGGGATGCAAGCTATCGTGCGGCATTCACAGCGGTTGTGACTTACAGGATTACTGATTATCAGCCCCATTTCAGTATAAATGCAGTATCATGGAGGATACCGCAAAACATTTCGCTCGCGGATCCTCATTTCAATCAATCACAACGAATTGACCTTTTACTTGGCGCTGGGTTGTTTTTCGAAATAATTTCTACGGGACAAATTCATTTGGATAGGGCTTTGCCAACTCTTCAGAACACCAAACTTGGTTGGATAGTCTCTGGAGGGTTATCATCGAGTATGCCAACTCATAAATCAGTTTTGCAAGCCAGCATCAAGGACCCAGCTGACCATTCCGATGACACACTTGCCGCCATAGTAAAGCGTTTTTGGGAAATTGAGGACTTCACTTCGTCTAAGCCATCTTTATTGCCGGAAGACTTGCGTTGTAAACAGCTTTTTACTGAAAATTTCACTAGGCTTGGAAACGGCCAATACTCTGTTCGTCTCTGGTCCACTTCCGGATTTGAATCTCTAGGTGATTCTTATTGCCTGGCTCGTCGTCGCTTCAAGAGTTTGGAAGCTAAACTAGATAGAAACCCAGCCCTGAAAGCTCAATACTCAGCATTTTTGAAGGAGTATATTGATTTAGGTCACATGTCTCTTGTAGCAAAGGAACCGTCAGAAACACAATTCTTTTTGCCCCACCATTGCGTACATAAGCAGGAGAGCACGACTACGAAGCTTCGCGTCGTTTTTGATGGATCTGCCAAGTCAACCTCTGGTAGCTCTCTGAACGACTTACTTCTGGCAGGACCAACAATTCAACAAAAAATCTTCAATATACTGCTTCGCTTTCGATTTTTTAAAGTTGCCCTTTGTGGAGATATCTGCAAGATGTACCGTTGCGTGCGTCTTTCGTACCCGGATGACTTTTTGCAGTGCATTGTTTGGAGAGAGAACTCCAGAGAAGAGTTGAGCGTTTTTAAATTGAACACGGTGACCTATGGAACCAAGCCAGCTGCCTTCTTGGCTATAAGGGCCATGCATTAACTCTCTTACGATGAAGAGGAATCATTTCCTATTGGATCAAAATTTGTTCGTAGAGATTTCTATGTGGATGATTTAATATCTGGTGGGGACTCAGTTGAAGAGGTGAGAGAAATTCGTCGTCAGGTGAAGGAACTACTGTCGCGAGGCCACTTTCCAATCCGCAAATGGTGTTCGAATGAGTCATCAGCCCTGTAAGGAGAGTCTGAATGCGACAAGGAGCAGCTAATCAAATTTCACGATGGATCGGATGTCGCCAAGGCATTGGGACTAGTCTGGGATCCATCTTCTGATCAACTCCTATTTAATTTTTTTAATTTTTTATTGGCTGAGCTAATAGTAAACGTCAAGGAAGCCATAGATTTCGATTGCACCTTTCATTGCTGGTCGGACTCGTCTATTGTGTTGGCGTGGATTCGGCAACCTCCGAGGGAGTTTAATGTTTTCGTATCAAATAGAATCGCGAAAATTCAGGAGATGATGAAAGTAATGACTTGGCATCACGTTCCTACAAACTTGAATCCGGCAGACGTCGTATCGCGAGGATGTACCCCGAGAGAATTGTTGGAACATTCTCTTTGGGCTAACGGGCCTCCATTCCTTCTGCAAAGTTCGTCGAATTGGCCGTCCCTGCTAGACTCTGTAAAGGATCTTCCAGAGCGCCGTTCTGTGGCGCTGATTGGGACCGTTTGCATAGACAGTTTATCAAACTGCAAATTCCTCAACTCTTTCGATAAGTTGCAGCGCGTATTTGCATACATTTATCGGTTCATTTCAAACTGCAGGGCCAAATCTGCGCCGTTAAAAGGTCATCTTTCGGTAGAGGAGATCAACTCTGGGACTGTACTTCTTTTAAGGGGCATTCAACAGGTTAACTTGCCGAAGGAGTACGTATCTCTTTGCCAGGGCAAGCCCTTTCCACAGAAAAGCAAGCTGGTCTCACATAGACCTGTACTCGGCTCCGATGGGTTACTTCGCGTTGGTGGAAGGCTGCAGAACTCAAACTTGGACTATGATACGAGGCATCCGATACTGTTGCCCAAGGATCATCCAGTCACCAAGGCGATCATTGTTTACTATCATGAGAAATATTTGCATGCAGGATCGCAGGCGCTGCTTATCATTACGGCAAAGGTACTGGCCGATTGGAGGCCGCAAATTCGTCGCCAGCGTTATCAACAAATGTGTCCGATGTTTTAGAATGAAGCCTGTTACTTGGGAGCACGTCATGGGTAGCCTGCCAGCAAATAGAGTGCAGCCCAATCCGGCCTTTCATACCACAGGAGTGGACTGTTGTGGGCCATTCTATCATAAGGCAGAGGTCAGAAATAAGGCACCCCACAAGTGCTATATCGCCGTCTTTGTCTGCTTTTCCACGAAGGCCGCTCATTTGGAAGTGGTCCAGGATCTCACTACGGATTCTTTCATCGCAGCGCTGAGGAGATTCATCAGCCTAAGAGGCAGTCCTCGTACCATTTGGAGCGACAATGCTACCAACTTTGTCGGTGCAAAGAGCGAGCTTGCCGAGCTGAAAGAGCTCTTTTTGAGCGAGCAGCACACAAGATCAATATCTTCAGTCTGCTTAGCCGATGGGATCGATTGGAAGTTCATCCCTCCGCGTGCCCCGCACTTCGGTGGCTTATGGGAGGCTGCTGTGAAATCAGCTAAATTTCACTTCTACAGAGTCGTCGGTGCATCCATCTTAGCCATCGATGAATTAAGAACTCTTGCATATGAGATTTCTGCCATCCTTAACTCACGTCCACTCTGTCCAATTTCAGAAAATGCTGAAAACCTTGAGGTGCTAACACCGGCGCATTTCCTAAAGGGTTCCAGCTTCACTAAGTTTCCTGAGCCTGACATTACTCATCTTCGCGAAGGCTGCCTCAGCAGATGGCAGCGTGTGACTCAGATGCAGCAACATTTCTGGAAAAGATGGAGCAGTGAGTATTTAACCCTTCTACAAGAGAGAAGCAAGTGGCGCGTCGAAACGTCTAACATCAAGGTTGGAAGTATAGTTTTGCTGAAGGAGGACAACGTTCCACCCTTGAGATGGCAGCTTGGGCGCATCGAGGAAGTCATACCCGGCGGGGACGGAGTCATCAGAGTAGCTATGGTCCGTGTAGCTACGAGTCTGATCAAGCGAGCCGTCGCCAAACTAGCCGTTCTGCCCATCGATTCCGAGATAGTTGGAACCTTACCTCTTCCAACGGGGAGAGTATGTTCGGAGCAGAGCGCCAGCGCCTAGTCATGCGCGCATAGGTGTACGACGGCACCTGCAGCGCTCTTTGCTTATCTTTTGTCGCCGTCTCTCTCATTCTCCTAAAGCTGTCGCTTATCTATTCAGCGACTACTTTGTAGGCCTGCATATATATATTAATAGCGTGGAGCCAACTTTAACACAGTCCGTTTGCCGCTCCGAATAAATGATATACATATAATAGAACCTATTCGTGCGTTTTTATTTATAACTAAAATAAGGGTGGCATATTCGTTGTTTTCCCCACAAACAGGACTAGTTCATCAATTATGGAATAAAGGACATTATAAAAAGTTGAAATGACCGCATCAAGATGAAGACTATCAAGGCAAGACCAATCCACTGAAGATAGGGATCTCGACATTTGCAAATAATTAACATGCCGAAAGCAACGAGTCCGCAATGGGGCCTCAAAGGAATTGGGTACACGAAAAATGCCACTAATGGATAGTTGGAGTGTAGGATGATGAGAGTCCTCAGGAGTGGTCAATGGAGAGGTACGTGTGACAATGGCATCACAAAGGTCAGACACAAAAATAAGATCTAAAAATCTTCCATTCGCATTGGAGATTGAGTTAACTTGACCAAGAGATAAGTCAATAAGACCGTCGACAAAATCATTTTGATCACCAGGAACGAGGGCAATTAGATCGACACAAGGAGACCAGGATAGGTACGGAATATTAAAGTCACCCAATATTATAAGATGGTCTGAGTCAGAGGCATATGAGGAGATATTCTGGATAGCGGAGAGGTGTCGCATAAAGATCGGAGCCTCAGAGCATGGAGGAATATAGGAGCAGGTTACAAATATGTTGCAGTTAGGAAGACATATCTTGACTGACATGAATTCAATATCACCAACATTGGGAATGGATACTACTTGGGATGATATTTCAGACTTTACTGCGGTTAGGACACCACCACCTCGTTTAGAGGGACGGTCACGTCTATAGAGGAAAAAATTATTGGTAAGTATTTCATTATCAGATACCGTGGGATTTAGCCAAGTCTCAGTAAAGGCAATAACGCTGGAATTGAAGGCAGCGCTGTCAGTATGCAATCTAGACAGCTTACTGAGAAGGCCACGGACATTTTGATAATGTAATACAAAATCTAGTTTTTTGGAACTGACGGACTTGTATTTATAGATGGTTCTTTCCGATCAAACTCGTGAACAATCGTATTAACTGGCCATAGTGCAGGATTTAAAGCACGGGAAAAATGTGTATCAGGCAGAATTATTTTAAATGATGAAACTTTTCTTTTGTAAGCAAAATTAAATTTTATAACAACAAAGTTTTCAGGAGAGGCTTGGAGCTCATCGCTTAGGTGACCATTAATTTCGTCAATGGTAGTATCAGGCCTTAGACGAGACACAAAAATGGCCTTCTTTGGCATGATTGCTTGTGGCGCTACAGCTTCGAGGCGTCTACGGTTTACGCCTGCTGGATGACCATTATTAACCGCAGCCAGGAGGGGCCTGCGATTTCTTTTGGAGGAACCAGGACCATTATGTACATTATGTACAACCGACGTTACTTGACCAGAGGATACTGGCGGTGCCGTTATAACGGAGGATACCGACGGTATCGCGTTGGCGGATTGTGGAAGGTTGAACTGTACGGCACCAGGATGAGAGCCAGGGATCAGGAGTTACAAAATTAAGCACTGGAGCAGGAATTGCCAATCTAGTAGGAGACATGGCTGAATCCCTGGTAGGGCATAATAATAAAGGACCCGGCATAGGAGGCACAAGGTTATTTGATGATACGCAGTTTGTATCGATTTCGCTGGCATTGGCAGAAACTAATGAAGCGTACATTAGTGAGCTATTGGAGGAGCCAGGATCCCTCACGGATGAGGGTGGAATAGTAGGAGTAAGATGGTTCATTAATTGGCCAGTTGGAGGAGAAGAAATCTTTTTTGGAGTTTCCTTAATTATTTTTAGCCCTGTCGTGGAACGGATTAACATAACGCTCAAGATTTAGTAAATTTAAATGTAGCGCCAAGTATTTCAGTATTTGTCATCGATGTTGTAAATCGTTAGAGAGATTATATGTAAAGCTAAATGCGGTCACACTAAATGGTGAATTGTAAGCCAGAATCTCCCGCTCAGATTTATTCCGATTGGAGAGATCAAAGAGACTGGGAGGCGAGACTGCGGTATGTAAAACTGATTGTGAAAATAGGTTAAATCTGATATATGTATTTCATACAGAATAAAACATCGTCGTTTGTTTATGCTATTGTTCTACGCTACAAGACTGGCTTTCTTGTTTCGGTGTTGGCTAAGCAACGTTAAAGGCAACTCCCAGGGGATCTCTTTCGGTCGGCGTCATTTCTTTTATTCGCACTCCTTTATCGTGCAATGCCGACTTCACATTCACCCCGGCGGAGCCCCCGAATTGGACAGACGGGAGCTACCGCAACTGCAACTACGACCACCGCGACCACATCATCCGGCACTCCGAAGAATGCGCCGGCCTTATCGGGCGGTGAGCTGCAGCGGCCACGCACTCCAAAGCAACCGGGATTAATCTGGTGGTGCTCCAAAGCTTGATAGATCAGGCCAGGATACGGACACCACAACCGATAAGTTTGCGGCGCTGATGGAGAGGATCGCTACCTTGGAAAGGGAGCTTCAAAAGGCGAGGTCAGGTGAAGGGCAAGATGCAGCCGCGAGGGATCCCGTTAGAAACGGATCAAGCGGTATAGGAGCGAGCGGTGCGGCGAATGCGCCGCCATGTTTGAGCGGAACGCCAGGGCAGAACTTGAGTGGAAATCTGCCGCCATTGTTGAGTGGAAATCTGGCACCGAATTTGGCTGAGTCAGTAACGCCATTTTTACATGAACAGTTGCCGCCATTATTGAGTGGAAACCTGCCGCCACAATCGAGTGGAAATCTGGCAATAGGGCAACAAGTCACACTCAGTACAAACAGTACAACGTTGAGCTATTCCACACCATGCTGCGTGACGGCTACTGTGCAGCCAGCACTAAGCTACATGCAAGCACCGCGGGAACCTCTTCGCAACCTGATGGTACCCCCGCAATCAACTGGTTCATACGGAATAGCTTCGCCGAGCCCGTTAATTGGATGGACGCCGCGCAGACTGCCTGATCTTCCAGAGTTCGAAGGTCAGCCTGAGGAATGGCCAATATTCCAATGCGCGTTCACGGAGACGACGGCGGCGTATAATTGTACTGCGTTGGAGAACAACCAGAGGCTAGTGAAAGCCCTGAAGGGTGAAGCGCGAGCATCTGTCAAGTCGCTGCTTATACACCCGAATAACGTTCAGGCTGTAATGGATCAGCTACGTTTCCGATATGGACGCCCGGAGCAACTGATACGTAGCCAACTGGAAAGCGTGCGAGAGGTGCAGCCGATCCAAGAACACAATATAATAAAGATCGTGCCGTTTGCAACACTGGTCAGCAATCTCGCAGCGTTTCTACAGTCAAGACCGAACGGGGAGCAGCACCTAGGAAATCCTACCTTGATGGAAGAGCTGATCGCCAAGCTACCACTGAGCAAAAGGTTGGATTGGGCCAGGCACGCCGCCGTAATAGGGTGCTACCCAACTGTCGCGCACTTAAGCGAATGGCTAAACGAACTCGCTAAATTAGTGTGCACTATTACGAGCGGCGACAGCAAGGATCCTAAGCGTAGGGTATTGCACGCCAGCACCAGTCAGAAGGATCAGGATCTATTTGAAGATCACCCCAGGAGTTGCCCAATTTGCGAGGAGCAACACACGATCAAGGACTGTAAGGATTTCAACCACGCTACTCCGACTGCCCGTATGGAGTATGTAAGAAAGCATCGGATTTGTTTCTCGTGCCTGGAGAGCGGTCACATGTCCAGGTTCTGCAAGAGAAACGGGAAGTGCAACGTCTACGGATGCCAGATGAGGCATCACTACCTCCTGCATGACTGGGTGGGCAACCCCACACGGCCATCGCAACTCCACGGTCGACCATGGCCAAATGAAAGGAGCGATCGCGGTCGCATGGTACATGCGGGCGCTGACAGGAGGAAGGTGGACACGCAAGTACATCAGCCAGATGATCTGGCCCAGAGAAGTCCGCTTACGGCATCTGCACAGACGCAGGATGCATGGCGCAAGCGGGACGAAGGCCGTCAGCCAAGTGACGGGAGTGGATTGCCACATCGGAACCTAAGTTGCGTCGATCCGGATGGAGGACACTTACTATTCCGTATTTTGCCCGTGACGCTGTTCGGGGAGGATACGCAGCTGGATACCTACGCGCTGTTCGACGAAGGTTCGTCCGTGACCCTGATCGACGAGGAGCTCACTCGAAGCCTAAACCTAAAAGGCGAGAGTCGGCAGCTCAACATTCAATGGTTCGGTGGCAAGTCAGCGAAAGAGAACACAAAAATGGTCAGCCTCCAGATTAGTGGAGTGGGCAGACCGAAACGCCATGCTTTGAAAAATGTGTATGCGGTCTCTAACCTCAATCTTCCGATGCAAAGTCTGCGTCGGGAAGATGTCAAAGCGGCGAAGGCTTCTGCACGCCTGCCTATGAAACCGTATCGTAATGCGGTCCCGAGGATTTTAATTGGACTAGACCATGCGCACCTAGGAATACCTATGCAAAATAGGAGCTTCGGAGCAGGAGGACCCTATGCAGCCGCCACCAAACTAGGATGGGTGGTTTTTGGACCTGTAAGAAGTCAGATGAGTTCACCAATGCAAAGATCGTGCCTCCTAGCCGTCCCACAGTATGATCATCTCGAGAAGATGGTCAGCGACTATTTCGAAATTGAGAATTTCGGAGTGAAGCCGGCGCCACCAGTCGCAGCTAGTGGCGACGCACGGGCTTTGGGAATCCTGAACGAGACGACTAGGCGAGTGGGCGAACGATACCAAACTGGATTGCTGTGGAAAGATGATAAAGTGAGCCTGCCAGACAGCTATAAAATGGCACTCAAAAGACTTGTCGGCATTGAAAGGAAGATGAGACGGGATGACAGCTTTGCACGGGCCTACAAGTCGATCATGGAGGACTACGTCAACAAGGGTTACGCACGACGCCTGGAGCAGCAGGAAGTGGCAGGCGATAACCGGGACAAGATCTGGTACCTGCCGCACTTCGGGGTCGAGAACCCAAACAAGCCCGGAAAAATCCGTCTAGTCTTCGATGCCGCAGCCAAAGTGGGCAATACATCTTTGAACTCGGTTCTACTCAAAGGCCCACAACAGTTCAAGTCTCTGCCAGCCGTGCTCTTCCATTTTCGGGAAGGAGCAGTCGGGGTCTGCGCAGACATAAAGGAGATGTTTCATCAGGTGCTGATACAGCCCCAGGATAGATGCGCCCAGAGATTCCTGTGGAGGAATGGAGATGACCGTCGAGATCCAGATCTGTACGAAATGGTAGTGATGACGTTCGGAGCCGCTTGTTCGCCGTGCTCAGCGCATCATGTGAAGACCATAAACGCTTCAAGATACGCACAAGCAGATCCTCGCGCGGTTCAGGCCATCAATGAGTATCACTATGTAGATGACTACGTGGATAGTTTCTCGGACGAGAAAGAAGCTATCGCTGTATCAGAACGAGTAAGGAAAATTCATGCTGAGGCCGGATTCGATTTGTGCCGCTTCTCATCAAGTTCGGAAAGTGTGGTCAAGGCTTTGAACCCACTAGGATCCAATAAGAACGTTGAATGGAATGAAGCGGAGGAGAAAATATTAGGCATGTACTGGCACCCAGCGACGGATGACTTTAAATTCAGCGTAAAGTACCACAGGGTTCCCAGCAGCGTGATGACCGGAGAACGTGCACCCACCAAGAGAGAATTCCTAAGTCTGGTTATGTCAACATTTGACCCGATAGGATTCTTGAGCTGCTTCATGGTAACCGCCAAATTATTGATGCGTGAGATTTGGCGGAGAGGAGTTCAGTGGGACGAGCCGTTGCCGGATGAGTTAGCCAAAGCGTTTGAAAGCTGGAGGCTGGAAATGGATTACGTGAGAGATTTCCGCTGTCCACGCTACTACTTTGGCACGGGATGCGTACGTGAACTGCAGCTACATGTGTTTGTGGACTCCAGCCAATCGGCGTTCGCAGCAGTTGCATTCTGGAGGGCGACTTATGACAACAATGATGTGCGGTCCTATTTCGTGTGTTCCAAAACGAAATGCGCCCCGATGAAGACGATGACGATCCCGCGCCTGGAGCTCCAAGCAGCTGTATTAGGAACCAGGCTGATGGACACCGTAAGACGAGAGCACGACGTATCGATCAGCAGATGCGTGCTATGGACTGACTCTAAGACCGTGCTACACTGGATAAGCAGCACCCACCGGCGGTATAAGCAGTTCGTTGGAAACCGGGTGGCGGAGATCTTAGAGTCAACGGAGGTGTCTCAATGGAGGTGGATACCGTCTGCCGAAAACGTGGCAGATGACGCGACGAGGCCACAGCGCCATGTGGACCTTAGCCAAGGGGCAAGGTGGATGAGCGGGCCATCATTTCTGCGGGAGTCGGAAGAACAGTGGCCCAAGCCATCTCCAAGTGATCGCGACAGTCCACACTCCGCAGAAGAAGAGATGCCGTGTGAGTTTACACTGGTAATTGCCAACGAGTTTATATCTTTGCAGAGATTTTCGAATTATAATCGATTGGTCAGGACCACAGCGTGGATCCTCAGGTTCATACGACGGTGCCGTGGATTGAGTGACGAGAGTGAGGCCTACGGTATTACAGCTACTGAGTGCGCGGAGGCAGAACGGAAACTGATCCAGCGCGCCCAGGCTGATACGTTTGCAGATGAAGTTCAAGGAAAGGCAGTGGCGAAAGGCAGTCAGTTACGAGGACTATCCCCTTACGTCGACCACGATGGAATCATACGAGCGTGTGGACGGATTGATGCCGCCGAATGCGTCCCATTCAACGCCCGGCGCCCGATCATACTGTCGCACAAACACGCACTGGCGGAGATGATAGTTCGTCACTACCACAGGAAGATGAAGCACCAGAATCTAGACGCGACCATAAGCGAGATCCGGACCAGGTTCTGGATAACCAATTTAAGGAGAGTTTTACGGAGTGTTATGGCGACCTGTAACGTATGCAAACTCCGGAGAGTACGACCAATTCCGCCATTAATGGGTCCGTTGCCAGAGGACCGGCTGGAGCCGAATGGATGGCCATTCAAGTATACTGGCTTGGACTACTTTGGTCCGCTGTTTGTGACGATTGGACGTCGCACTGAGAAGAGGTGGGTCGCACTCTTTACTTGTCTAACCACCAGGGCTGTCCACCTGGAGATAGCCCACGATTTGTCAACAGATTCCTGCATCATCGCTATGAGGAATTTTATGTGCCGCCGTGGACCGGTGGTCAGATTGAGGAGCGACAATGGAAAGAACTTTATTGGAGCAGATCGTGAGGCCAGAAAGTTCGATGAAGTCTTCGAACCAGAAAAGATCCAGGATGAGCTGTCATCCAAAGGAATCGAATGGATCTTTAACTGTCCCGCGAACCCAGCTGCCGGCGGCATCTGGGAAAGGATGGTCCAATGTGTGAAGAAGGTGCTCGCGCATACTGTGAAGGAGGTGGCTCCTAAAGAACACGTCTTGGAGAGCTTTCTTATTGGGGCGGAGAATATTGTTAATTCTCGTCCGCTTACCCACCTTCCAGTCACTGTGGATCACGAGGCACCGCTAACGCCCAACGATCTGCTAAGAGGAGTGGCTAATGTTCCGGACCTTCCTGGGGATCGCGGAGAGCAGCCTGTCAAGTGCGCTTCTAGGAAGCAGTGGCGTATCGCACGGATGATGAGAGACAGATTTTGGAAACGTTGGGTACATGAGTATCTACCAACGCTTGTTCGCAGGGAGAAATGGTGCGAGCATGTCGAGCCTATGCGCCCAGGGAATCTCGTGTACATCTGTGATCCGGCCATCCCTCGTCGAGAATGGAGGAAAGGCGTCGTGGAGGAAGTGTACCCAGGAGCGGATGGAGTACCACGACGAGAGGCGGTGCGCACTACCAATGGCGATCGAGCTAAGTTAATCATGCGTCCCATCTCCAGATTGGCTATTCTGGATGTGGTGAATGCAGTTGCTTCACCGGGGTGGGGATGTCGTGGAACGGATTAACATAACGCTCAAGATTTAGTAAATTTAAATGTAGCGCCAAGTATTTCAGTATTTGTCATCGATGTTGTAAATCGTTAGAGAGATTATATGTAAAGCTAAATGCGGTCACACTAAATGGTGAATTGTAAGCCAGAATCTCCCGCTCAGATTTATTCCGATTGGAGAGATCAAAGAGACTGGGAGGCGAGACTGCGGTATGTAAAACTGATTGTGAAAATAGGTTAAATCTGATATATGTATTTCATACAGAATAAAACATTGTCGTTTGTTTATGCTATTGTTCTACGCTACAAGACTGGCTTTCTTGTTTCGGTGTTGGCTAAGCAACGTTAAAGGCAACTCCCAGGGGATCTCTTTCGGTCGGCGTCAAGCCCATTAAACTGGGACTCAACGGCTATCAGCTTCTCGTGAAGGTGACTAAAAAGCTTTTTGATCTCCCTGAAGCCAGTCCGAGTTTGCCGCATGAAGGAACGCATCTCGTCCGTAATCTCACGGCACGCGGAGCAGGTCCAAAGAAATCCAATTCTTTTGGAAATAAGATCACCAATACGACCATATACGCCGACACCGGCGCACTTACAATGCGCAGTATTCTCACATAGCCAGCACAACAAATAAGTTTCGCCAGCAATAACGCCGTTGAACTCGCATTTTTTGGCTGAGCAGGATAGACTCATTTTTGAATGCACTCAGGTCACTGTGCAGAGCAAAGTAAGAGCGGCGAAAGATTAAGGCAACGCTTGGAGAGCAGCGGAATAAAGAGCAGTAAGCTAAAACGTTCGTAAGAGCGTAAGTTAGCAGGAGGGCTTGCACTGATCGGTGAGTTTAGGCGACACGCACAAAGCCGAGAGCGGGAAAAGTGCCGTTAGAGTGGTAACGGACCGGCAGCTTTGAGAGGCGTACAGCAGGAGAGCGGGAGAATAGAAACAACAACACAATACTTGCTGTGACAAAGCAGACGCTTTGTTATTGTTTGCTGGCTGATGTTTATATTTGGTTTGTTTATAAATTAAACACGTTTATATAAACTGTCCGATCACGGATATGATTATAACAGTAGGAGTTTAGGAACCACAGAACTTGTAGGCTAATTTAGCAATTAAATTTAAAATTTTATCACTCAAATAAACAAAAGATTCTGGAGCAACAGAAAAACACGACCGGCTTATACGAAGGTTGCGACTGTAAATCGTAGGACATATAGTGACTTCAGACGGAATTAAACCAAACCAGAAGAAAATTGAGGTGATTAAAAAATATCAACTTCCAACTATTACCGAAAACTCACAAAAGACTTTGCAAGAATAACAAAACCATTTAACCAACTAAAAGGAAAGAAAAATGTAGAGATTAGCCAGGAGTACAGGAAAAGCTTTGAACCCTGCAAATCGCTATTATGCAACGACCCTATTTTACTATTTTATTTTATTTTATTTATTTGACAACAGACGCGAGTAATTTCGCGTTGGGGGCGACTTTGTCTCAAGGCCCTGTGGGTAGCGATAAACCTATTTGCTATGCGAGTTGTACTTTGAACACTTCAGAAATCAATTATTCAGCAACAGAAAAGGTGATGTTAGCAATAATATGGGCAGTCAAATATTTTAGGCCGTATTTATTTGGGAGAAAGTTCAGTATAATAACGGACCATAGGCCGATAGTTTGGTTAAACAGTGTGAAGGAGCCATCGTCAAAACTGGTGAGATGGAGGTTGCAATTAGCAGAATATGAATATGAAATTACACTTGCCAGAAAAAGTATGCGTACAAATATTTTCCGCAACTTTAGAGCTTAAAAAAACGTCTTAAAAAAATTCGTAAAAATTTTAATTTTTATTTTAATTTTCATTTTAATTTTAACATTTAGTACACATATTAAGCTTTAATTTGACGTAACTTATTAATTTCTAGCACCTTTACTTTTCCTAATATAAACAAAAATGAAAAATATAAATGTAAATAATTCAAACGACAATTTATTTTGAGAAAGAAAGGGCCATTATTTTGTGATTAAATCTGCCTGAATTTTATTTACTATGCAGTTAACATTGATTTGTTAAAAATTTTCCACTTTTTGTTCTCAAAAAAAAACACAAAAAATATCTGAAAAATTACAAAAATACATAAAATATTTCATTCGATTCATTCAATTCGAAATGAATTAGAACAACATTCAATTTATTTCACATAGAATTTAATTAAACAAATCAGAAATTTTATGGCATACTATTATAAAACAAAAATTGAATGATTCATGCAGGGCTCTAAAACCCATTTGACTTGGGTCGTTTGGGCTTGGGTATTTGGGTAAATGGGTCAAATTTTACCCAAACCCAAACGACCCGAAAATTTTGGGGTCAGGTTGGGTAGGTACATTTTTAAAAGAAAGCCTGACCTACTTGACCTGAAATTTGGTTTGGGTACCCAAATAACCCATTTTGTATACCCATGCAGGGCTCTAATTCCGAAATACCCATTGGATGTTATCCACATCGATTTGTATTTCATTAACAACAAAACGATGTTGACATTAATAGACAAACTGACAAAGTTTGCGTCGGCGTTTGAGATTGTACCTACATACTTGTCATTGTACGGCATACCAAAAAAAATTGTATGTTATCAGGGGGCAGAATTTGCTAACAAATTAGTGAAGGAATTTTGTAAACAATACGGTATAGAACTCCACTACACGTCATTTCAGCAGTCATCTAGTAATTCCACAATGGAACGTCTTCATTCAACACTGACTGAAACATATAGGATAATATTGAATGTTCGTAGAAAGAATGAGGAAGTATTAGCGGAGACCCTATTAGCATACAATAATGCTGTTCATTCAACTACCAAGTTGACGCAATTTGAATTGTTCACGGGAAGGACACACTTATTTAATAAAGCAGTGGAATTTAGGGACGAACATGACTATATCAAAAAATTAAACGAATTTCATGCAACATTATACGATCAAGTAAAAGAAAAGCTGGAACAGGAAAAGAGAAAAAGAACGGAAAGATTGAATAAAGGAAGAAGTGATCCAATCCAACTTAGAAGTGGGGATACGATATTTAGGAAAGAGAACAGAAGGGATAAGACCACGCCAAGGTTTACGAAACACAAAGTACATGAAGATAAGGGGGTAACATTAATCACCGAAAGGCAACAAAAAATACACAAATCTAAAATCAGGAAACTAATAAATACTAATGATTAACTTGTTGTGACCTAATATTTACAGGATGCTGAGGGCAATAACTCAGTCAATCAGGACCCAAACTTTAGAAAATGGACAACTCGTCGCCAAAATAGATTTGGGGGAAGCGAATTATTAACACTTATCGTCAAATCACGCAAACTGTCGATTTAACGGATATCTCAGCGACAATTCAACAGTTTAATGACACTGTAGCTCTATTAAAACGGGAAGCGAATAGTGAAACAAAACAAACGCTGAGGATGTTCGATAATAAAATAGGAGAAGTTATTGATAGGATAAGAATAGTTATGCCAATAAAAAGAAGCAGGAGGGGATTAATTAATGGATTAGGTAGCATGGTAAAAACGGTAACAGGCAATATGGATGAAGAGGATCAAAAAAACATAGAAAGAGAATTTCAGGGTATCAGGGTTAAGGAAGATGCGTTTTTAAAGATGTCTAATGACCAAGTAATATTAAATAACAATTTGATAGATAGATTTAACAATATAACTAAATTCATAAATACGGAGCAGCAGGGAATAAATGATTATATTAAGTATGCTCAAAATTCAGTTTATAAGGAGTTGAAAGAGGAAAACGTAGAAATAAAAATCATTCAAAAAATGAATAGGATTAGTTATAATTAATAATATAGCCGAGAGTATGTTGCTATCAAAATGAAATATCCTTCCGAAATTTATTTTAGGAAAACAGGAGTTAGGACTTATAAGAGACATTTTAGAAAAACGGAATATTACATTGGACTCAGTAGAACCCATGTATTCTGTGTTGAGGACAAGTTCAGAGAGTGTAGGAAATAAGATATACTTTAAAATTAGGATACCCATAGTGGAGATCGATAAGTTTGAATTCGCTAGGTTAGTACTACGTTTATTGATAAATAATATAGTCCTAGTTTTATAGCATTTAGAGAAGAGAAGGTGTACCAATTTAAGGACAAGTGTATAAGAATAAGATTAATTTTTTATTGCGATCAGCCCAATCAGTTTAATAGTTTAATAATATATTAAAAGAAAGAAAACCCACTTTTAATGTGGAAATTATGGAGTTTGAAAGACGAATTTTTGATCCGGGCATGGGCACTTCCATACTGTCGCTCGGGACATTGGCACACCTTTAAAGTGGAAAAAAAAATGGAAAAAAATGGATTTTATTTTTAATAATGGGCTTTCCTTTTCACTCTTCCCAAGCTCTATTTTTTGTAAATATCTTGATTTTGTACCACTTTTAATTCTTAAGATATCGTTAAAAATCTGCCGTGTTCGCTCGGGACAAAAATATAAGTTATTTTCGGGGAAGTTCATTTAACACTAGAATTTAGCGAATTCTGGTGGAATATTTGAATGCGATTTTTTTTAGAATGTTGTCCAAATATGTCGCTGTGAAATGGTTTTGGTTTTACTCAAAAATGGTTTGCCATTTTTGTTTCATACAGTTTCAACCACATTCGCTCTGGACATGTCGCTCGGGACATTTTTTCTTAGCGTTTGGTAAAGTGTATTTCTTTACCTCTATCCCTCAATTACTGGCTGTTTTGCTTTTAACCTAATAGTTTAACATTTAAATGAAGCATTCAGTACAGAAAAATGTCACATATTAGCATTCCTAATGGTTAAATTCACAACTGAAGACGGGTCCAAAATATAACAAAAAAATAGCCAAAAACTGATTTTTGCGTATATTTGTGGGGTTTGTCATAAAAATAATCAAACTATACTCCAAATTTGTAGTTAAGCTCAGTAACCAACTAATTAGAAACTAATATAGGGGCAAAATCATGTGGAAATATGTTTTATTCAAGTTTCAAGGTTTTTGGCTTGGTGGACCTTTTGGTGGAAGTGCCCATATTTATATTTAATGCCCCCCAAGGAAAACTGCAAACGGACTGTGGAATACAACCAGCTATCGGGGGGTCAATCCTTGTTAACTACGAAAATTGCTCTGTTAAAATAAACAACCTCACATTTGAAAATGACAACAAATTCTTTAATAACCAATTGAGGATACAGACCTTTGAAAATAATAATATAATTATAAACAAAACCCATATCGTCCCAAACCTAAGTAGAATCCATTTGTCGGGATTAGAAAATCAAAAACAATTACAAAACTTCCAAGTAAGAACACAAAAGCATAATTATTTTATATTTACCATGTATATTATCATAATCTTGTTAGTCTTAAGCATAATAGTAATTAAGTAAAAACAAAAAATTATTTTAACACCTACCTTACCACAAGCAGTCGTTCCGCCCAAAAGTCAATTGTTTTGGCCGTCACTTCGGTCTGTTGGGGAGTGGAGGAGTTATTGATAACCAACTCCCCGCACCCCTTCAAGTATATGTAAGTCATAAGTATATGCAAGCATAAATTGGTTGCGGGCTGCCAAACGCCCCCGCACTCCGCACCCATTAAAAATAGGCCAGTGTTTGTCCGAGTTATAATATGCAAGCCGACAAGTTGGCATCCGGGTATAAGCGACAGCGGCCGAAGAAATACAGCGTAGGCAGAATATAGAAGCGGCGACGGAGCAACAAACACTTGAGGCACATATACATAAGCAATATATAAACGAATTGTGTTATATATAAGTGCTGCCTGTGTGCAGCGTAGGTTATGAATTTTTATTCCGAAATATTAAAAATCAGTTCGTCACTGACAAGCAAGCAATACAGTCTTTCACTCTTCCAAACTCCAATACCTTCATATATATATACAACCTCACAACCCACCCAGCAAACAAAGGCAAAGAGAAGAAAGACTCTTCTCAGAATTCTTGAGCGAACCGAGGACAACGACGAGAGAATACCCCTAACCGGATCATCCTTCCAGCCAACTGAAATCGCAACTATATGTGTTACGCAACTTCAATAAAAGAAAACAACTTCTAATCCAAATCTTGTTCATTATCATCTTGGTCATCATCAAATCTACACAACTCAATTAACTTCGTTATCACCCATCATCAAACGTTCGACCCTCGACTGGTAACTAGCTTCTCTTTCGCGAGCGTTCTCTCTTTTATTTTCAATTGTTCTGCTTTCCTTTTGTCCTTCTCGCAAATTTTCTCTAAGGCAATCAACTAAACTACCTCTATGGCCAACTCCGAGTAACATCACATTTATTTATTGCAAACTCAATTTCTCTTAGTACTCTTTCAAAACTCCAACTCGGTTCTGAATCTGACAATTTTGCAAGCATTGGACTAATGCTTCGATTTATTATATTTTATTCGACTCGCCTCAGGCGAAGTGTGAATGAGCTGTATTTCGAGTCTTTAGCAAATTTGCCTGGACTTCAAGGTCCTGCTCTACAATTCAACGCTTAAGCCAGTCTGGACATACGGCTCCCAGTTGTGGGGAAACGCGAGCAGCAGCAACATCGACACTATCCAGCGAGCACAATCAAAAATCTTGAGAACTATCACTGGGGCACCTTGGTATGTTCGGAACGACAACATCCACAGAGATCTTGGCATTCTGCCCGTAAAAGACGAAAAATCAAAACAAAAAGCGTCCTACCACACCAAGCTAATAGAGCCCTGCATGAGTCCACTTGAATTGAGAAACAAGTCAGTTTTTTAAAATAGAGTGCTATAAGTTCAAGTCCACTCACTTACAAGTTAGCACATCCTTTTCAACTCCAAGCGAGACCGGTTGTGTTTTGCAAATTGGACAGTGAAAAGTCTTCTTCTTTTCTTTTCCTTGCTAGCGAAAAGGCTAAACAAAAAGTGATTGATTACTAGTTTTTGAAGTGTGCGAGACCGTTTCTCCTTTCTTTTTTTGACAAGGACCTTTCCTTAAATAATTATTCTGGTGAGTAGTTAATTTTTGGCAGGCTGGTAAAACCAGCAAGTAAAATGGCGGAGGCCGGTCAGCCGGCAGCCGCGAAATTGAAACCTCCTGATGGAGATCTAAATAACGGTAGAGTTAGCAAAAGAAATTGTGATAAGGTAAAGCTATCCAGCTTGAACAAGGAGGGCCTGCTTCATAAATATACAGAAGTTGAACTTTCAAACAAAAAAGTGCGAATTGATAGCTTAAATTTTGTGCAAGGTCATGGTGGGGAAAATATGATTGCAAAGAGCAGCAACCCTAAGGACTATGAAAGTGACTCTGACCAAACGATGGCAGCTGGTTCTGACAGTGCAGGACAAAGAAAAGAGAAAATATGCACTAATGAAACTAACGATATTTCCAAACTAACAAATAATACTATTGAAATTGGTAGTAAAGGTAAAAATCAAACTGAACGTCGTAATTTCTTGTACAATACGTATCATATTGGTGAAGCTGCGGTGCTTGTCTCAACCAAGGACAGCAGTCTTTTTGAAAATGTGAGAGCTAAAAGTGGTCTATTTCTTTATGAAAAAATAAGGCATATCAAAATTTATGATTTTAGGGAAATTGTTGCTCTATCGCCGCACCTGTGTAAGATGTATTTCAAAAACGCAAAGGGGGCAAATTCCTTTGTAAAAAATGAAGAATTGAAAAAGATGAGCATTGTAGCTTTCATTCCAAGGAATTTTGTCGAATCGTGGGGGATAATCAAAGGAGTTTCAACTGGTTTTTCTGATCAGGAAATTTTGGAAAATGTTTTTTCGCCGATTAAGATTAATTTTGTTGAACGTTTGGTCAGGCGCGAGAAAGCTATTAATGACAATATGCAGGGTTTCACAAACTAGTTCCTACTGAAACAGTCAAAATTGGTTTTGATGGTGTAGAGTTGCCTGAAAAAATCTCTCTTTTTGGTGTCTGTTCCCTGAAAGTAAGCCACTACATACCTAAGATTCGCCAATGTTTTAAATGTGGACGTCTTAATCAAACTTCCGATAGATGCAAGTCTGTAGGACGGTGTATTAAGTGTGGTGCACAGGACTGTCAGGGTGCCTGTTCAACCCTAAAGTGCATTCTATGCAATGCGAAAAATCATTCAGCCAAAGATCGGAGAATATGTTCAGTTTGGGAGAAAGAAATGGACATAATGAAAATTATGACCATTAAAAAGATTGCGAGAAAAGAGGTATTGAGTAAGTACGCCATTCAACAAAACTACTCAAGGTTTGACAATTATGAGGAGAATTTTCCGGCTCTCAATCAGAAAGAGGAAGCTGTGCAAAACAAGGATGCAAAAGTAAATGGAGTACTGAAAAAGCACAGTTATGCCAGTCGAATTATATTAAAACCAACGATTCCTGTACAGCAGCCTCATTTTCATTTGGATTCATACACCAATAATACTAGCGATCATATTCCGACATATCCAACTTTCACCGATGAAGATAGATATTATCAATTCATCAACAAGTTAGGGTATAAAGTAAATTTGAACGAAGAATCACCAACATCAACACAAGTCGATTTTCATACAAACAACTATGTAAAAAAAACAACTAAAGAAAGAAGAAAACCAGTTGACACAGTTGAAAGAAACTTATCTATAATATCAATAAAATAATATTCTTGAACAACGAAGATATACATGTAGCCTTCTTAGCAGAAGTCTTTTCTCATGACCTAAGCTTTAGGAAAATAGTAAATTTCACGTTACTAGAAAAACACCGAGACGATGGTTATGGAGGAGTGGCAATCGCGGATGTTAATGTCAAAAGATTCATTTATGAAACAAATTGTGACATTATTGTTGCAAACTTGTCCAAAAAAAGCAGTAACATCAAAAGTGCATCGGTATATTTTGAGCCTCAACTATCACTTCCTATTTTTCAAAATGAAATCACCAATCTAATTGAAAAACTAGATCCTTTCGACAAAGTAGTTATTGCAGGAGATTTCAATGCCAGGTCTACATCCTTTGGTGATTATATCGACAGTAGCAAGGGTGATTTTTTAATGCAAACAATGCTGGTTTCTTGCTATTAAACAATGGTAGCCCTACCTTTAGGAGAAATATAGATGCTGCTCAAGGATCGGTACTAGATCTAACTTTTGTTAAAGGGATTCAGTGTAGTGAATGGTTGTGTGAATCTATATACTTAGGTCATCATCATCCAATTACTTTTAAGATTGCTGAAGATTTTAGATCTCCAAAACAATTTTTATCCAAAAAAAGGCTAGAAAGAAATCTTAATAAATTAGTAAATAATGGTAGCATTGAAACTTTAACAAAAAACATAAATAAAGAGATTTAAGAAGCAACATACATAGTTCAGGAAAATAGGACTCCTAAGTACTGGTGGACTGAAGATTTAATGATTATTTTTAGAATTTTTACAAGCAAACAGAAAACCGCGTGTTCATCGCCTTCGTATGAAAACTACGTTGAGGCTATCAACTATAAGTTGAAATGGAAAAAAGCTGTAAAAATAGCTAAAAAGACTAGTTACCTTAGGAAAATTACAGAACTAAATACAAGTCCCAACACCAGATCAGCGTGGCGTTTTCTCAAAAATCTTAAAAATTGTCAAGAAAATCCTCCTGAGAAATTTGACTTAGATAAATCAAATCAATATTTGGTTTTTTTGAAAAACCAAATACCTTTGGAGTCAAAATCTGCCAAGTGGGCCACCCCTGTTCCGAAGGTCCGATTTTCATCGAACTTTTTTACTTTTCCGGTTCACAACGAAAATATAAGAACTTCATTTGAACGGTTTTGCGAAATTTTGAGTTTTACCGGAGTTATAGGGGTCAAAACACGGCATTTTTGACACTTTTTCGAAAAAGTTGCACTCAGTCAAAAATTCATAACTTCGGAACGGTAAGAGATATCTTTATGATGTTTTCACTAATCGCTCAAGAATTATTATGGCTTTCCATAAAAAAATTTAAAAAAAAATTAAAAATTTTTTTTCTTAAAAATAAATCAACATTTTTTTTTAGTTTTTATTTTTTTCAGTGTTCTTCACCAGCTATAGAGTTTAAAACCATTTGAAAATGAAGTTTGATTCATTACGAAAAAGATCAAAAAAAAAAAAAGAGGGGCCCGGACAAAGGTTTTTCGCAATATCGATTTGAAGAAGGGCGCATAGCGGTTTTCCATACAAAAACGGCTTGCTCGTGAAAACTGGCTGGTCAACACATGCCGTAGCGAGCGTAGCGTCAGCCGACTACAGCTGTCAATGGGGGACTTTTTGTCGTTTTGTATGGGAAACCGCTGTGCGCCCTTCTTCAAATCGATATTGCGAAAAACCTTTGTCCGGGCCCCTCTTTTTTTTTTTTTGATCTTTTTCGTAATGAATCAAACTTCATTTTCAAATGGTTTTAAACTCTATAGCTGGTGAAGAACACTGAAAAAAATAAAAACTAAAAAAAAATGTTGATTTATTTTTAAGAAAAAAAATTTTTAATTTTTGTTTAAATTTTTTTATGGAAAGCCATAATAATTCTTGAGCGATTAGTGAAAACATCATAAAGATATCTCTTACCGTTCCGAAGTTATGAATTTTTGACTGAGTGCAACTTTTTCGAAAAAGTGTCAAAAATGCCATGTTTTGACCCCTATAACTCCGGTAAAACTCAAAATTTCGCAAAACCGTTCAAATGAAGTTCTTATATTTTCGTTGTGAACCGGAAAAGTAAAAAAGTTCGATGAAAATCGGACCTTCGGAACAGGGGTGGCCCACTTGGCAGATTTTGACTCTTTGGAGAATCAAGTTGTGGATGAGAGTTTGATTGCCACGAAAAACAATGATAGTCCAAGTTTCTCTATAGATGAGCTTGAGCATGTTTTAAGTAAACCTAAGAAAACTGCCGGTGGCCTGGACAAAATAACGTACAGTATGCTCAACGCACTAAACCTCGAAGCCAAAAAAGAGCTGGTTACGTTCTATAATGACCTAGTGGCCAACTGTAATTTTCCAAAGGAATGGAGAAGTATCAAGGTTACACCTATTCCAAAAAAGGACAAGGACTTGACAAATGTTGAAAATTTCAGGCCAATATCTCTCATCTCTGTGTTGGCGAAAACAGTAAACAGCCTTGTTAAAATGAGACTGGAAAAGTTTACTATGGATAACGAAGTGTTACCTTATAGATCGTACGCTTATCAAAAGGGTAAATCTGCATCGATGTGCATAAATGATGTGATAAATGCAATAGCATCAAAGAAAATGATAAAACAATGCGTAATCATGGCGGTTGTAGACTTATCAAATGCCTACAATTGCGTCAATGTAAACTCTTTAAAAGTGATAATGGAAAGTGAGAACTATCCAAGGGTTTTAATCGACTGGTGCCTCAGTTTCTTGTCAAAAAGGATATTGAAATTAGGAGAAGCAGTTCAAACTGTCAGTGGTGGCATTCCGCAGGGATCGTGCCTGTCCCCTATTCTTTTCAACATTTACACGAAAAGATTACATCAAATATGCAATGGCCAGACCCAAGTAATGCAATTTGCGGACGATTTTGTAATAATCTCCTCAGGCCAGAATTTCAATAGAACTGTAGATAATCTACAAAGTAAACTTATAGATTTTAATTTGCTATGTCATGACTTAGGGTTCTCTTTTAACCCTAGCAAATCTGCTATAGTTAATATAGGCAAAGGACGCACACGAGTAGTTGAAGTGACTATTGAAAATGTTCCAATTCCAAATCACATGAAAATTCTTTTTTTGGGGAGAGTTCTATTCGCTAAAATGTCGCTTACTGATCATGTAAGGAAGGTAAAAGATGACACCAAAAAGAGTAAAAGAATTATCCAGTATGCAACAACCATCAAATCAGGTCTTAAGGCGAGAATAAGCACTAATCTTTTCAAATCTTTCGTTCGTTCCAAGCTGAAATATGCAATAACGAGTCTGCGAATATGGGTATTGGGGCAAGCAGGAACTTAGAAATTGCTCAGGCAAGTGTGCTAAGAAGATGTGTTGGGGTTCCACCAGGAACTAGTAAACATGAAATCTTTCTTATTTCGGGTGTGATGCCCCCAGTTTTTCGTGCAAAGTTCCTTACGGCGAAGGAGCTTTTTAAGGTAAAATCTATGAACCCATCCCTTTTCAAAGGTTCCCTGGCTGATACAAGCTACACGAGTACCATTAGGGATTTCAGTTTCTTTTTTGAGAACACTAAAATTCGAACTTATTTCTATTTCTCAAGGAAAGTTAATGTAAAAGAGAAAATACTAGAGAAAAACAAGGAAGAATACTCTAGGGAGGAAGTGAAGGCCATATACAGTGAAATAATAACTGGATATTTGGACAGGGGTTGGAATGTTCTATCCACGGAAAGCAAATGTACAAACAAAGGGTCTAACCTTATTAAAGTATTTCCTGAAATTCCCGTAAAGCCATGGCATTTCAACCTCAAGTGGAAAGCCAAAAGTATTAAAGTCCTAAATAGATTAATGGTAGATCATACGTATGGTAAAGTGTTCTTAAATAGAATAAAAGTTACTAACTGAAATCTCTGTGATACCTGCCAAAAACTAACTAACATCAGAACTAAATTTAAAATTTTTAACTACTATAATAACCTAACTAGTTTACTAGAAAAAAAAGAACCACTCCATCTCAGAGAGTTGGCCATACTAAAAAACACTGCAAATTTTAATTTTTGAAATCTACCACTTTATAATTAATTAGAAACACTGGCCTATTGGCCTGATAACCACCTGTCAAACTCAGCTCAAGGAAGTTTTTGCAGACCACCTTCTGTGGTCTTGTATCAACCACCTATACATCTGATGTTATCGCGACTTTGAGAGCAACATTCTGGAGGAATCCTTTTGAGCATCACTGACATTCGAACATTGAGAACGTCTACGATTAATATCGATAACAGCGAAGTCGACGTGGGTGTATCGCGCATACACCTTCAAACCACCATTATCTGGTCTATGCGGCAGTGTTGTTGCGACCAACAGCTCTATTATCCATGAGATGATTTAAAACACAAAAAAAAAAACTTACAAGTTAGATTCAAGTGAGTGGTGCTGGGTCACTTGGTTCACTTGATCACTCGTAAGGAAAAACAAGTGATACAAGTCAGAGTGAGAGTAATGAGAGTGATAGAATTATTAAGCAAATTAATTGAGTGATTTTTATTTCTTTTACGGCGAACCCCAATAGTTCCATAAAAAACTTTGAACCAATTATGTAGAAAGTAAATTTACCTTGAACATGTCAATAAAGAAATCGCGGTTCATACAAGACATTTGGGCTCCACTTTAAATGCCCCTTAAAAACTCGCGGTTCACCGAAGGACTGTTTGTATCTAACCGTAGAAATCCCTGAGGTGAAATTTATCTTTAGCCGCTCCTTAAAAACTCGCGGTAAAGAAAACTCACTTGCGTGTTTATGTCCCGCTCAAGATTTCGCGGTCCACGAAAGAACCATTTACTCCTAACATCCTACCGAAGTCCAAGTTCTTAGAATGACAAAAGCTTTGAATAGTTTGTTTATTTACTGGGCAAGCATCAGATTGTCTGATAGGGTCAATCTTTTTATACAATCTTTTTCACAAACTAGTTCCTACTGAAACAGTCAAAATTGGTTTTGATGGTGTAGAGTTGCCTGAAAAAATCTCTCTTTTTGGTGTCTGTTCCCTGAAAATAAGCCACTACATACCTAAGATTCGCCAATGTTTTAAATGTGGACGTCTTAATCAAACTTCCGATAGATGCAAGTCTGTAGGACGGTGTATTAAGTGTGGTGCACAGGACTGTCAGGGTGCCTGTTCAACCCTAAAGTGCATTCTATGCAATGCGAAAAATCATTCAGCCAAAGATCGGAGAATATGTTCAGTTTGGGAGAAAGAAATGGACATAATGAAAATTATGACCATTAAAAAGATTGCGAGAAAAGAGGTATTGAGTAAATACGCCATTCAACAAAACTACTCAAGGTTTGACAATTATGAGGAGAATTTTCCGGCTCTCAATCAGAAAGAGGAAGCTGTGCAAAACAAGGATGCAAAAGTAAATGGAGTACTGAAAAAGCACAGTTATGCCAGTCGAATTATATTAAAACCAACGATTCCTGTACAGCAGCCTCATTTTCATTTGGATTCATACACCAATAATACTAGCGATCATATTCCGACATATCCAACTTTCACCGATGAAGATAGATATTATCAATTCATCAACAAGTTAGGGTATAAAGTAAATTTGAACGAAGAATCACCAACATCAACACAAGTAGATTTTCATACAAACAACTATGTAAAAAAAACAACTAAAGAAAGAAGAAAACCAGTTGACACAGTTGAAAGAAACTTATCTATAATATCAATAAAATAATATTCTTGAACAACGAAGATATACATGTAGCCTTCTTAGCAGAAGTCTTTTCTCATGACCTAAGCTTTAGGAAAATAGTAAATTTCACGTTACTAGAAAAACACCGAGACGATGGTTATGGAGGAGTGGCAATCGCGGATGTTAATGTCAAAAGATTCATTTATGAAACAAATTGTGACATTATTGTTGCAAACTTGTCCAAAAAAAGCAGTAACATCAAAAGTGCATCGGTATATTTTGAGCCTCAACTATCACTTCCTATTTTTCAAAATGAAATCACCAATCTAATTGAAAAACTAGATCCTTTCGACAAAGTAGTTATTGCAGGAGATTTCAATGCCAGGTCTACATCCTTTGGTGATTATATCGACAGTAGCAAGGGTGATTTTTTAATGCAAACAATGCTGGTTTCTTGCTATTAAACAATGGTAGCCCTACCTTTAGGAGAAATATAGATGCTGCTCAAGGATCGGTACTAGATCTAACTTTTGTTAAAGGGATTCAGTGTAGTGAATGGTTGTGTGAATCTATATACTTAGGTGGTAGTCATCATCATCCAATTACTTTTAAGATTGCTGAAGATTTTAGATCTCCAAAACAATTTTTATCCAAAAAAAGGCTAGAAAGAAATCTTTATAAATTAGTAAATAATGGTAGCATTGAAACTTTAACAAAAAACATAAATAAAGAGATTTAAGAAGCAACATACATAGTTCAGGAAAATAGGACTCCTAAGTACTGGTGGACTGAAGATTTAATGATTATTTTTAGAATTTTTACAAGCAAACAGAAAACCGCGTGTTCATCGCCTTCGTATGAAAACTACGTTGAGGCTATCAACTATAAGTTGAAATGGAAAAAAGCTGTAAAAATAGCTAAAAAGACTAGTTACCTTAGGAAAATTACAGAACTAAATACAAGTCCCAGCACCAGATCAGCGTGGCATTTTCTCGAAAATCTTAAAAATTGTCAAGAAAATCCTCCTGAGAAATTTGACTTAGATAAATCAAATCAATATTTGGTTTTTTTGAAAAACCAAATACCTTTGGAGAATCAAGTTGTGGATGAGAGTTTGATTGCCACGAAAAACAATGATAGTCCAAGTTTCTCTATAGATGAGCTTGAGCATGTTTTAAGTAAACCTAAGAAAACTGCCGGTGGCCTGGACAAAATAACGTACAGTATGCTCAACGCACTAAACCTCGAAGCCAAAAAAGAGCTGGTTACGTTCTATAATGACCTAGTGGCCAACTGTAATTTTCCAAAGGAATGGAGAAGTATCAAGGTTACACCTATTCCAAAAAAGGACAAGGACTTGACAAATGTTGAAAATTTCAGGCCAATATCTCTCATCTCTGTGTTGGCGAAAACAGTAAACAGCCTTGTTAAAATGAGACTGGAAAAGTTTACTATGGATAACGAAGTGTTACCTTATAGATCGTACGCTTATCAAAAGGGTAAATCTGCATCGATGTGCATAAATGATGTGATAAATGCAATAGCATCAAAGAAAATGATAAAACAATGCGTAATCATGGCGGTTGTAGACTTATCAAATGCCTACAATTGCGTCAATGTAAACTCTTTAAAAGTGATAATGGAAAGTGAGAACTATCCAAGGGTTTTAATCGACTGGTGCCTCAGTTTCTTGTCAAAAAGGATATTGAAATTAGGAGAAGCAGTTCAAACTGTCAGTGGTGGCATTCCGCAGGGATCGTGCCTGTCCCCTATTCTTTTCAACATTTACACGAAAAGATTACATCAAATATGCAATAGCCAGACCCAAGTAATGCAATTTGCGGACGATTTTGTAATAATCTCCTCAGGCCAGAATTTCAATAGAACTGTAGATAATCTACAAAGTAAACTTATAGATTTTAATTTGCTATGTCATGACTTAGGGTTCTCTTTTAACCCTAGCAAATCTGCTATAGTTAATATAGGCAAAGGACGCACACGAGTAGTTGAAGTGACTATTGAAAATGTTCCAATTCCAAATCACATGAAAATTCTTTTTTTGGGGAGAGTTCTATTCGCTAAAATGTCGCTTACTGATCATGTAAGGAAGGTAAAAGATGACACCAAAAAGAGTAAAAGAATTATCCAGTATGCAACAACCATCAAATCAGGTCTTAAGGCGAGAATAAGCACTAATCTTTTCAAATCTTTCGTTCGTTCCAAGCTGAAATATGCAATAACGAGTCTGCGAATATGGGTATTGGGGCAAGCAGGAACTTAGAAATTGCTCAGGCAAGTGTGCTAAGAAGATGTGTTGGGGTTCCACCAGGAACTAGTAAACATGAAATCTTTCTTATTTCGGGTGTGATGCCCCCAGTTTTTCGTGCAAAGTTCCTTACGGCGAAGGAGCTTTTTAAGGTAAAATCTATGAACCCATCCCTTTTCAAAGGTTCCCTGGCTGATACAAGCTACACGAGTACCATTAGGGATTTCAGTTTCTTTTTTGAGAACACTAAAATTCGAACTTATTTCTATTTCTCAAGGAAAGTTAATGTAAAAGAGAAAATACTAGAGAAAAACAAGGAAGAATACTCTAGGGAGGAAGTGAAGGCCATATACAGTGAAATAATAACTGGATATTTGGACAGGGGTTGGAATGTTCTATCCACGGAAAGCAAATGTACAAACAAAGGGTCTAACCTTATTAAAGTATTTCCTGAAATTCCCGTAAAGCCATGGCATTTCAACCTCAAGTGGAAAGCCAAAAGTATTAAAGTCCTAAATAGATTAATGGTAGATCATACGTATGGTAAAGTGTTCTTAAATAGAATAAAAGTTACTAACTCAAATCTCTGTGATACCTGCCAAAAACTAACTAACATCAGAACTAAATTTAAAATTTTTAACTACTATAATAACCTAACTAGTTTACTAGAAAAAAAAGAACCACTCCATCTCAGAGAGTTGGCCATATTTATAAACACTGCAAATTTTAATTTTTGAAATCTACCACTTTATAATTAATTAGAAACACTGGCCTATTGGCCTGATAACCACCTGTCAAACTCAGCTCAAGGAAGTTTTTGCAGACCACCTTCTGTGGTCTTGTATCAACCACCTATACATCTGATGTTATCGCGACTTTGAGAGCAACATTCTGGAGGAATCCTTTTGAGCATCACTGACATTCGAACATTGAGAACGTCTACGATTAATATCGATAACAGCGAAGTCGACGTGGGTGTATCGCGCATACACCTTCAAACCACCATTATCTGGTCTATGCGGCAGTGTTGTTGCGACCAACAGCTCTATTATCCATGAGATGATTTAAAACACAAAAAAAAAAACTTACAAGTTAGATTCAAGTGAGTGGTGCTGGGTCACTTGGTTCACTTGATCACTCGTAAGGAAAAACAAGTGATACAAGTCAGAGTGAGAGTAATGAGAGTGATAGAATTATTAAGCAAATTAATTGAGTGATTTTTATTTCTTTTACGGCGAACCCCAATAGTTCCATAAAAAACTTTGAACCAATTATGTAGAAAGTAAATTTACCTTGAACATGTCAATAAAGAAATCGCGGTTCATACAAGACATTTGGGCTCCACTTTAAATGCCCCTTAAAAACTCGCGGTTCACCGAAGGACTGTTTGTATCTAACCGTAGAAATCCCTGAGGTGAAATTTATCTTTAGCCGCTCCTTAAAAACTCGCGGTAAAGAAAACTCACTTGCGTGTTTATGTCCCGCTCAAGATTTCGCGGTCCACGAAAAAACCATTTACTCCTAACATCCTACCGAAGTCCAAGGTCTTAGAATGACAAAAGCTTTGAATAGTTTGTTTATTTACTGGGCAAGCATCAGATTGTCTGATAGGGTCAATCTTTTTATACCCGTTAATCGTAGAGTAAAAGGGTATATTGTTAGTCTTTTTCTGTTCATAGTTCTGGATAGTGTGAGATCAAGTCTGTTTCTGTGAGAGTCGAGTCTTATTCTGTAACGGGTAATAGTTTTAGTGATACATAGTAAAGGATTCGAAAGAAATATTTTTTTAAATTGGAATTTAGAAACATAATTTGGTTCACTTTTTCGCTTGATTTTGAAATGGTGCTTCTCTTTTCGGATATTAGCAACCGAGCCTGGGAAAATGATCTCTCTGAGGATGCACTACTTGTCAAGGTTAGGTCCATATCGAGCTCCAATATCCACAAATGAAGAAAATAATTTTTTTAGCCCACTATCGTTAATGGTTCTAAACAATCTGCAATTTTCCACAGTCCATTCGGTGGCTGCTTCGGTTATTCTCTTCTTAAAGTCATTGTCCACCTCGACATGGTTAATGGACAAATTCGAGCTTACGCGTGCTGCAGCGATATGGCATTTGTGGCGAACAAGATTTGAGGTGCAGTTCGTGTACCGAAAAATGGCATTACACTTTCTGCACGCTGCAATGCCGGCAATTAACTGTTCGTTACTGTCCTCCACCAACCCGAAAGTTGACCACACTGCGCTGCACCCACGTTTATTGCGAATTTTTTATTCGCCCGCCTTCAATTTATTTTGGGCCTCAGTTGGACATACCAGCTTTAAAAATATGTATTCTTTAATTTATATTTTATTTCATTTTAACAGAAATATAGCTTACGTTTTCCGAGGAAGCCATTTGAAACATGAACACAACTTATAAGGTCGATGTTTGTGGGGAAAACAACGAATATGCCACCCTTATTTTAGTTATAAGTAAAAACGCACGAATAGGTTCTATTATATGTATATCATTTATTCGGAGCGGCAAACGGCAACGGCAAAGTTGGCTCCACGCTATTAATATATATATGCAGGCCTACAAAGTAGTCGCTGAATAGATAAGCGACAGCTTTAGGAGAATGAGAGAGACGGCGACAAAAGATAAGCAAAGAGCGCTGCAGGTGCCGTCGTACACCTATGCGCGCATGACTAGGCGCTGGCGCTCTGCTCCGAACATACTCTCCCCGTTGGAAGAGGTAAGGTTCCAACTATCTCGGAATCGATGGGCAGAACGGCTAGTTTGGCGACGGCTCGCTTGATCAGACTCGTAGCTACACGGACCATAGCTACTCTGATGACTCCGTCCCCGCCGGGTATGACTTCCTCGATGCGCCCAAGCTGCCATCTCAAGGGTGGAACGTTGTCCTCCTTCAGCAAAACTATACTTCCAACCTTGATGTTAGACGTTTCGACGCGCCACTTGCTTCTCTCTTGTAGAAGGGTTAAATACTCGCTGCTCCATCTTTTCCAGAAATGTTGCTGCATCTGAGTCACACGCTGCAATCTGCTGAGGCAGCCTTCGCGAAGATAAGTAATGTCAGGCTCAGGAAACTTAGTGAAGCTGGAACCCTTTAGGAAATGCGCCGGTGTTAGCACCTCAAGGTTTTCAGCATTTTCTGAAATTGGACAGAGTGGACGTGAGTTAAGGATGGCAGAAATCTCATATGCAAGAGTTCTTAATTCATCGATGGCTAAGATGGATGCACCGACGACTCTGTAGAATTGAAATTTAGCTGATTTCACAGCAGCCTCCCATAAGCCACCGAAGTGCGGGGCACGCGGAGGGATGAACCTCCAATCGATCCCATCGGCTAAGCAGACTGAAGATATCGATCTTGTGTGCTGCTCGCTCAAAAAGAGCTCTTTCAGCTCGGCAAGCTCGCTCTTTGCACCGACAAAGTTGGTAGCATTGTCGCTTCAAATGGTACGAGGACTGCCTCTTAGGCTGATGACAAAGACAAAGACGGCGATATAGCACTTGTGGGGTGCCTTATTTCTGACCTCTGCCTTATGATAGAATGGCCCACAATAGTCCACTCCTGTGGTATGAAAGGCCGGATTGGGCTGCACTCTATTTGCTGGCAGGCTACCCATGACGTGCTCCCAAGTAACAGGCTTCATTCTGAAACATCGGACACATTTGTTGATAACGCTGGCGACGAATTTGCGGCCTCCAATCGGCCAGTACCTTTGCCGTAATGCGACAAGCAGCGCCTGCGATCCTGCATGCAAATATTTCTCATGATAGTAAACAATGATCGCCTTGGTGACTGGATGATCCTTGGGCAACAGTATCGGATGCCTCGTATCATAGTCCAAGTTTGAGTTCTGCAGCCTTCCACCAACGCGAAGTAACCCATCGGAGCCGAGTACAGGTCTATGTGAGACCAGCTTGCTTTTCTGTGGAAAGGGCTTGCCCTGGCAAAGAGATATGTACTCCTTCGGCAAGTTAACCTGTTGAATGCCCCTTAAAAGAAGTACAGTCCCAGAGTTGATCTCCTCTACCGAAAGATGACCTTTTAACGGCGCAGATTTGGCTCTGCAGTTTGAAATGAACCGAAAAATGTATGCAAATACGCGCTGCAACTTATCGAAAGAGTTGAGGAATTTGCAGTTTGATAAACTGTCTATGCAAACGGTCCCAATCAGCGTCACAGAACGGCGCTCTGGAAGATCCTTTACAGAGTCTAGCAGGGACGGCCAATTCGACGAACTTTGCAGAAGGAATGGAGGCCCGTTAGCCCAAAGAGAATGTTCCAACAATTCTCTCGGGGTACATCCTCGCGATACGACGTCTGCCGGATTCAAGTTTGTAGGAACGTGATGCCAAGTCATATCTTTCGTCATCTCCTGAATTTTCGCGATTCTATTTGATACGAAAACATTAAACTCCCTCGGAGGTTGCCGAATCCACGCCAACACTATAGACGAGTCCGACCAGCAATGAAAGGTGCAATCGAAATCTATGGCTTCCTTGACGTTTACTATAAGCTCAGCCAATAAAAGCGCTGCGGAAAGTTCTAACCTTGGAATTGTTAAGGCCTTCAATAAAGCTACCCTTGACTTGGCACAAAGCAGATGAACTTTCGATTCTCCATTGGTCTCCGATCGCAAGTATAGACACGCCCCATAAGCTGACATGCTAGCATCGCAGAATCCATGCAACTCAACGGCGGCTCTTGGTTGCAGTACGAATCGTGGAAATTTAAAGTTCTGTACGACCGATAACTGTGAGGTCAACTCCCCCCATGACGAAAGAATGGGCTCTGGCAGTGCGTCATCCCAATCCACGTTCGCACTCCATAGTGATTGCAGAAAAATCTTACATTTTGTGATAATTGGAGTTATTAAACCGAGTGGGTCATAGAATTTGGCAATCGTTGACAATGCAACCCGCTTAGTGGGTCGTTGGTTAATTGGCAGTTGAGAAAAATTAAATAGGAGTTGATCAGAAGATGGATCCCAGACTAGTCCCAATGCCTTGGCGACATCCGATCCATCGTGAAATTTGATTAGCTGCTCCTTGTCGCATTCAGACTCTCCTTCCAGGGCTGATGACTCATTCGAACACCATTTGCGGATTGGAAAGTGGCCTCGCGACAGTAGTTCCTTCACCTGACGACGAATTTCTCTCACCTCTTCAACTGTGTCCCCACCAGATATTAAATCATCCACATAGAAATCTCTACGAACAATTTTTGATCCAATAGGAAATGATTCCTCCTCATCGTAAGAGAGTTGATGCATGGCCCTTATAGCCAAGAAGGCAGCTGGCTTGGCTCCATAGGTGACCGTGTTCAATTTAAAAACGCTCAACTCTTCTGTGGAGTTCTCTCTCCAAACGATGCACTGCAAAAAGTCATCCGGGTACGAAAGACGCACGCAACGGTACATCTTGCAGATATCTCCATAAATCTCCATGTGACCTAAATCAATATACTCCTTCAAAAATGCTGAGTATTGAGCTTTCAGGGCTGGGTTTCTATCTAGTTTAGCTTCCAAACTCTTGAAGCGACGACGAGCCAGGCAATAAGAATCACCTAGAGATTCAAATCCGGAAGTGGACCAGAGACGAACAGAGTATTGGCCGTTTCCAAGCCTAGTGAAATTTTCAGTAAAAAGCTGTTCACATCGCAAGTCTTCCGGCAATAAAGATGGCTTAGACGAAGTGAAGTCCTCAATTTCCCAAAAACGCTTTACTATGGCGGCAAGTGTGTCATCGGAATGGTCAGCTGGGTCCTTGATGCTGGCTTGCAAAACTGATTTATGAGTTGGCATACTCGATGATAACCCTCCAGAGACTATCCAACCAAGTTTGGTGTTCTGAAGAGTTGGCAAAGCCCTATCCAAATGAATTTGTCCCGTAGAAATTATTTCGAAAAACAACCCAGCGCCAAGTAAAAGGTCAATTCGTTGTGATTGATTGAAATGAGGATCCGCGAGCGAAATGTTTTGCGGTATCCTCCATGATACTGCATTTATACTGAAATGGGGCTGATAATCAGTAAACCTGTGAGTCACAACCGCTGTGAATGCCGCACGATAGCTTGCATCCCGTGATTGCGCAAGAATGTCGACAGTCTTATCAGAGATCATGGAAGATTCTCCTATCCCAGAAATCGAGGTTTGCGATCTTCTATGATTCAAATTTAGTTGGCTAGCTAAACGAGAGGTTATGAAGTTAAGCTGGGAAGCCGAATCTAAAATTGCTCGGCAAGGCATAAATGCTCCAATTCTATTCCTAACGTAGATAATAGCAGTTGGAAGCAACACGTAGTCGATCGGCAAAATATTTGAGGTTTTGGGTGGAGGGCTTAGTACATGACGATTAGGATGCGATAATGTATGCGAACATGATACTAATGCTAATGACGTAGATGGCAATGGCTGAGAGCTCGAGGATGGATCGCATGATGGAGATGAAAATGAGGCGGATGTTGCGGATGGGTCATGGTTCATGTGTAATAATGAATGGTGCTTCATACGACAATATTTGCAATGAGTCGACTTGCATTGCTGCAAACTATGTCCCTTGCGCAAACAGTTGAGGCAAAGGTGCAACTTCTTTGCTTCTCTATATCGAAGATTCGGACTCAAATTTAAAAATCGAGAACACTTTGGCAAATAATGATCCCGTGCATCGCAAAATAAACATATCAAATGATTTGAGTTAGTAGCAGCAGCAATAAGTGCATTTTGGTTATATTTGTGCAAGTTTTTTCCCACCTGCTGGTCTGGTGTTTGGGTTACCAAGGCTTGATCCAAGTTTTCCATCATCCTGCATCTCTTTTCCAAAAACGACTCCATAGCATCCCAGGTGGACAGCTCAGTTATTGACAAATCATCTTTCCATTTTTCCCGCGTCCTCTGATCCAGTTTCCGAGTGACGATGTGAATTAAAAGTCCATCCAAAATTTGTTGCGTAGTGGCCAGGGTTCGAATTGCTCGCAGATGCGAATTCATGCAATCACTGAGCTCCCGAAGACCCTTCGACGATCCCTTCTCGACACCCTTTAAACCAAATATTGCCTGAACGTGTGCCTGAAAGTGTAAAACTTTATTATCAAATCGATTAACCAGCAAATTCATAGCCTCTTTGTAATTAGCATTCGAGGGTTCGAGCGAGCGTATGGTTTCCAGGGCCACGCCGCCCAAACTCGAACGCAAATATTGTAGTTTTTCAATGTCACTTAGCTCATCATCATTTCCGATGACCGTATTGAAAGTCGCAAGAAATTCGGGCCACTCAGAGTAGGATCCATGAAAACGAGGAATTTCCATATTTGGAAACCGGGGCTTCCTAGATCGAAAAGAGAGATCCGCATTATTAGTGAGATCAATAGATGTTAAGTTTGCAACGTTTGAAGCCGGCAATTGCGACTTGCGATGAGCAGCCAAGCCTCGATTTAGTTTCGCCTTCACATCCATGAAAGCCTCGGCAAATTCATTCCGATGGTCGCTCGAGATCTCTTTAAAATCCAGTCTTTCCAACGATGTCTGCGCAGAATCAAATGCCTGGTTTACGGAATTGATCCATTCCATTCGCGCTAGCAAATCAGCTTCGTCAAACTGATTAATCGCCTCAGGGTTTAAATAAAATTTCATCGAGTTAATTTGCCGCAACGTCACTTGTGGATTCATTTTGAGCCCGAACCGAGTTTTCCGTATCAGGCATTTTTATTTTGATCACAAGAAAAAAAGATAATAAAATAAAATGTCCGACCGCGTTAGAGGCACGAAACACCTTATATTTTTTACCGCGAAAATGTAGAGGTTAACAACCGTCGCCGAGATGCAACGGAACCTTTAACTTGGTTGTTGTTGTTCTTGCCGATAAATTGCCTGCCTAGCAACAGCGGATTTATGTAACTGGCAACGAATGTATGTATGGCTATATGTACATATATATATGTAATATGCGCTTTTACCAACGATACACTGGCTAAGTATTATTTGCACAACAGTTTTGGTGTTTTTTCACAGCGCGAAATGCACAAAAAATCAAACGGCCGGCTGTGCACCTTTATATGCACAAATGTATGTTCGTGTGTTTGTGACCGAATGCACGAAAACGACAGCGAAACAAAGCGTTTGTTTAAACTATATTAAACAATCGCGAGACCGAGTTGCAGACTCCGATAAAAACTGCTATCACGTCGGGGTCACCAAATGTTTGTGGGGAAAACAACGAATATGCCACCCATATTTTAGTTATAAATAAAAACGCACGAATAGGTTCTATTATATGTATATCATTTATTCGGAGCGGCAAACGGACTGTGTTAAAGTTGGCTCCACGCTATTAATATATATATGCAGGCCTACAAAGTAGTCGCTGAATAGATAAGCGACAGCTTTAGGAGAATGAGAGAGACGGCGACAAAAGATAAGCAAAGAGCGCTGCAGGTGCCGTCGTACACCTATGCGCGCATGACTAGGCGCTGGCGCTCTGCTCCGAACAGTCGAATTTATCTAACACACTGAATCAGAACTTCAGAATTTTGTTCACTTACAAACGTTCTACTGACTTATAAGTCATAGAGTTCACTTTAACATTTCCAAGTGAACCGAGTGGACCAAGTTAACTTGAAAGTGGACTTGTTGTTTCCAGTCATAGAGTGATAGATCACTTTAAATTCATAGACTTGGCTTGCTTCACTTGAACTTGTTTTTTCAAGTTAGAGTGACTCAAAATTACAAGTTAACTTATAAGTTCTCACTTAAAAGTCAACTTTTGCAGGGCTCTACAAGCTAACTTCTCATCCAAACCAACTCGCCAGGGGCCTAGCCAGGGTCTCATACCGGACCCGATTGCAACGAAACCTTCCAGCTTAGCATTAGTTATTAGAGCCCCTTAATCTCGCGTCAGTCATCTTGACTGTTAGATAGCTATTTAATTTAAGATTTTATATACTTATTGTTAGTCTCAATTCAGAGAAGATCCAATAACTCCAATAAATCCAATAAAATGCATACGGTAAAAAAAAAAAAAAATTTGAAAATTCTGAGGAGGTAAAACAGGATCTTCGATTAGAGACTATACATTTAGGGGCACTATATGATCTGCAATAGTTTTCCAGTGCCGTCATCGCTTCAGTAGATTTTGTGGTCTTTGTAGAGAACAGTCTTACAAACTTTGTGTAGCTATCAACAATTACTAGAATATGTCTTGATTTCTTATCTTTCGTCGTGACTGGGCCTAGAGGATCAATATGTAACTGTTTAAAAGGTTTTGTTGTCTTCTGAATGTTATGTAAATAGCCTTTGTGTTTGCCCTTGGCCGTAAATGCAATACACTCTAAGCAATTTTAAATATGTTGTCCTATCTTTTCCTTTAACTTTGGAAACCAATATGTTTTCAAAACAACCTACATGTCCGAGTCCATTATGGTATTTAAAGAGTACGTGATATTTCCGATAAAAAATTCCTTTTCGCATTTCGTACAGTTTGTGTTTAGTTTCTTCTAGAAGTTTTTTTAATTTTTACAATTAGGGTGTTCAATTGCGTTGCAAACGTTGTAAAGTGTAAAAGTGTAAGGCAATTCCAACAACAATTTCTATACAAAATAGTTTTCAAAAGTAGGCCTTTTAAATTTGTTTGTATAGAAATTGTTGTTGGAATTGATTTACACTTTTACACTTTACAAAGTTTGCAACGCAATTGAACACCCTAAATATTTTCATCCTTACTCTGTCATATAATCAAATTTTCTTCGAACGAATTTGTACCTATCACCAATATATTAGCGCATCTGCTGAGTGCATCTACATGTTGCATTCTTACCCCAGATCTATGTTCTAGTATATAATCATAGTTTTCCAACTCTAAGGCCCATCGTGCTATTCTGGAGTTTATTTCCTTTTTTGTCAACGTAAATTTAATAGAATTGCAATCCGTGACGATTTTAAAACTTTTACCGTGAAGGTATACCCTAAAACGTTTTAGTGAATAAATTATTGCTAGCGTTTCTACCTCGAAGCTGTGATACCTCGATTAAGCGTCCGTAGTGCGCTTGGAAAAATAAAACACTGGATGAAACCGCCCATCTTTTTTCTTTTGCATCAAGATTGAACCGAAACCGATTGAACTCGCGTCGCAGTGAAGGGGAGTCTATTAACTTTACTTTGAAAACTTCAAACAGAAAATTTTTCGTTTTCTTCGTCACGTCGTATAATGGTTTCGCAACTATAGAGAAGTCTTTGATAAACCTGCGAAAGGATGAACAAAGTCCTAAAAAGCTTTGTACCTTACTAGTTTTCCAAGGAACAGGACAATTTTTAACCGCCGCTATGCCCTTTCCATCTGCTTTGATGCCGTACCCATTAACCGTTTACCATAGATATTTAATTTCCATTTGAAAAAACTCACACTTACTTAGCTTTAATTCCAAATTATTTCTCGTTAGTCTATCGTATACTTATTTTAAGATTTCTATAAGGCTCTTTATATTCTTTGTCGCAATCATTATGTCGTCTAAGTACACGATAACCTTTGCTTCTCTTATCAGACCACTAAAAATTTTATTTAGAAACCTCTGGAACGTAGACGGCGCGTTTTTCAGGCCAAATGGCATCATTAGGAACTCGAACTTGCCCAAAGGTGTTCTAAACGAAATAAACTTCACCGACTCATCTTGCATAAAAACATGGTAAAACCCATTCTTTAAGTCTAGCTTTGTAAACCATTGTTTATCTGTCATTTGATCCAGTAAGTCATCTATCAAAGGGATTGGATAACTGCCTTTTGCTGTTAACTTGTTTAACTTTCTGAAATCAATACACATTCTAAGTTCGCCCGACGCTTTCTTCACTAACACCATTGGTGACACGAATTCAGACTCGCTTGGTCTGATACACCCTTTAACAATGTACTCATCCAAAATCTTTTGCAACTCATTCTTTTCAGCATAAGAAAGGCGTCTGGGGCTGCAGCTAAATGGCTTGGCATCATTTATCGTTATTTTCATTTCGCACCTTGTTTCCGGCACTATTAGTCGAAAAGCTTCAGTGTAATATTTACTAAACAGTAATCTTATCATTTATATTTAAGTTCATCCCCACATTTATGTTCTCTTCGTTAGATTCATATTTAGTGTTGGGAAAGGTACTGTGTTTTTTTACCTAGGTAAGGTAAAAAGTATTGGTCAAAAATTCAATTTCCCAGTACCTAGGTAAAGGTAAAAGGTAAATATATTGTTTTTTTATTTTTTATAATTTTTTTGTTTTATTCAATGTAATTATTTAAACTTAAAATTAGACTAGTTTTCAGTTTTTAGTCGTCTTATTCAAACAATATCTTTTCATTTCATTTAAATTTAAATGTTATAATTTTGTGTATATATTTTTAAAACACTCGGCATGAATAATTGTATGCACGTATCACTTCATTAATGTATTTATGAAACCCTCATGTACATATTTGGCGCGCAAAAATTCCGTATGTAGAATTATTGACTGCGATTAGTTTTAACTTCACAAAACAAACAATAGAACGGCTGAATTCCAATGACTTTTAATGCTGCGTTCCGACTATTACAATTTCGAAACGAAACGATACAATTACTATGTTTATACGATAGAAATCACGATTTCTTTAAAGCGCGATATAGAAATAGCCCATGTTTATACGACAGCAGAGAATTCATGCTTTTATTCACTCTCAGCTGATAGGGATGCCGGACCGGTAAAAAATCTAATTTTTAATACTACTGATTAGAGAAATAGCCTATAAAAGGCCTTCAATTTCTAGCGATCTGGCAACGTCGATAATTTTTTACAGAGTTACCATATTGCTTATCACCAAATCATGCTTTTGGGCTGAAATCATAGTCAACTTTCGTGTGTTGCCGAATTCACGAAATGGCGTTTATACAAGCACGAATCGGCCGAAAGCGTGAAATGATAGCGGATTCGGCATCGTATAAACACAGTAAATGAAACGATACTACAGTGTCGCAGTCAGATTTGGCTATTTTAAATCAGAGCAATGTTTAATACCTATGTAAGTACCTTAATAATTCCAAAGGTATATAAAAATATGTAGCTAGGTAAGGTAAAAGGTACTCAATTATTTTTATACCTAGGTAAGGTAAAAGGTACCACTAAATTGTACCTAGGTACGTACCTAGGTAAAAGTATCTAGGTAAGTCCCAACACTGCTCATATTCAATCACACAAATTTTCCCAAAGAATTCGTTTCTATAATCTGATTTATCAATATAATTTGAATCATTTATACTTGTCCTCTCGTTTGTATTGTATTTTTTTTTTGTATTTTTATTAAGCAATGGACTGCTTGTAAAACATTTATAATATTTTGTATTTTAGAACTAGAAACGCCAAACCACATAGGCACGTTGAATTACATATTTGAGGACAATAACAATAATAACTTATTATAATTAGACACTGAAGAGACTCCATACAACAAGACGTGACTGAGATCATTATATTTTTCACAAAGAACACGGAAAGGGTCATTAAGGGCAAAATTTGTCCTGCAAAATGGCAGAGACAAAGGCCGATACCGGCGAATTGTCCTGCATGGCACATTCCAGTTTAGGGAACTAAGGAGAAAGGAGGAGTCGACATCACCATTTATTAACTTGTGTATAAACATAACACCGTGACAAATCCTACGGTTGATCAGGGTGGGCATGTCTAGTAAACGCAATCTGGCATTATAGGATGGCAACCGACGGCCAGCGTCCCAGTTAAAACCTCTTAGAGCAAATAACAAAAACTGCTTTTGAACGGACTCTAACATATTTTGGCAAGTTAACGTCTGCGGTGACCATATACATGAACAATACTCTAACGATGGGCGAACAAGAGATACATATAAAAGCTTGGTTGTATACGGGTCATCAAACTCCTTAGACCAACGCTTCGTAAAGGCTAAAAGGCTCCTAGCTTTATTACAAATTAGTGATATGTGATCATTAAAACAAAGTTTATGCTCAAACAAAACTCCCAGGTGTTGTATAGTAGAAATACGGTGAAGGACATTGCTGTCAATGGAGTACGAATACAAAGACGGATCACGACGATAAAAGGTCATAACATTACATTTAGAATAGTTAAGATATAAATTATTGAGTTTGCACCAAGTCTGTAAATAGTCAGGATCTAGTTGAAGACGAGAACAAGAATCCGGTAATGACATCGACAAACACAGTTTAACGTCGTCAGCAAACATTAAAACAGTGGCGGACTTAATAACTTGAGGTAAGTCGTTAATCAACAAGCCAAATAATAAGGGTCCCAAATGACTTCCTTGAGGTACACCAGAGGTAACATTTATAGTTTTGGACGTTATATCATTATATTTCACCCTCTGACATCGGTCTGTGAGGTATGAAAGTAACCACGCTAACAACTTTGGAGGGAACCCCATAAGATTAAGTTTTTTTATAAGTACGCAGTGGTTTACCGTGTCAAATGCTTTGGAAAAATCCGTATAAATAACATCTGTTTGTTGCTTATGGAGAAAGCCACGGTTTACTAATGAGGTAAACTCAAGCAAATTGGTGGTAGTAGATCGGCACCTGGTGAAGCCATGTTGACATGGCGAAATAAGCGACCTACATTGATGCTGCAATTGACTAGTTATTAATTTTTCGAATAATTTAGGAATAGCACTAAGCTTTGCAATCCCCCGATAGTTAGCAATATCGGACCTATTACCTTTTTTAAACAGCGGAACAATGAAAGATTCCTTCCAAGCAGATGGAAAATTACATTGATTTATAGACATATTAAAAAGGATTGTTAGAGGACTGGAAAGAAAATTTGCACAATTTTTTAAAATACAGCTAGGAACCATATCTGGTCCTGCTGAAAAGGAGAGTTTCAAAGCGATTAAGCCCTGCAGAACATCGGCTTCGAGAATAACCGGATTAAAGATTGAGTCCAGATGAGGTAGAGAATGAGGATAGTTAAAATCTTTACTGCTGTCAGCATTGGTATAAGTTGATTGGAAAAAATCAGCAAATAAATTAGAAATACCATTTTCATCGGAAGCAACAGCAGAATTAAAAAACAAGGAGGGAGGAAAGGATTGAGACTTTCGTTTGGCATTCACAAATGAATAAAATAGTTTTGGATTAATTTTAAAGTCATTTTTACAGCGAGCTAGATAGTTATTGTAGCATTCAGAATTATGCTTTAAGTAGTCTGATTTGGCTACCGAATATTTGGCAAAGTCCGTCTGCAAGCCAGTTTGTTTGAATCGTTTAAAGAGTCTGGATTTTTTATTCTTAAGATAAGAAAGCTGGCGAGTAAACCACGGAGAGCTGTAAGGAGTTTTACCACTAAAAAGGGGTACATATTTATCAAACAAACTATAAAGGACACCATAGAAATACGCCACACCATCCGCAACAGGGAAATCTGTTAGGCATGACCAATCAGTTATAGATAACGAATGCAAAAGCTGCGAATAATTAGTTTTTCTAAAGCAAAATCTTAGCTGTGGCCTTGCTGAAGCTCTCGCAGAGTGAAAAACACCATTTAAAGATAACTGGAGGGTGGGATGATGATTATCTTCAGGGAGAGATAGAGGAGGAACACGAGACACAGCGGCGTCGCAGTTATCAGATACAAAAGTCAAGTCTAAGATTCGTTCATTGTGATTGGAAATCCAATTTATCTGAAGCAAAGATAGTTCAATGAGGCCTTCAATAAAGTCATTTTGAGTTCTGGGAGTCATTAATATCGAGTCATTACTCTGGAACCAAGAGACATTTGGGAGGTTAAAGTCACCAAGAACAATAAGGTGATCATTATCGCCAGCCAACGAAGATACATAACGTATTGCAGACAGGTGGAGTAAATACATGTCTAATTCAGACCCTGGAGGCATGTAAGAGCAGGTAATTATCATATTAGACTTTGGAAGGGAGAGTTTGACAGAAATAAATTACTAAATACTAAATACTTGAGGAGTTAGGACAGTTAATAAGCTCTGAAGTCAAGTTGGATTTAACCGCAATAAGGACCCCACCACCACGACGACACGGACGATCATTTCTATAAATAACGTAGTTTTTAGACAAGATTTCACTATCATTTACAGTCGAGTTTAGCCAGGTTTCGGAGAAAGCAATAACATTTGCATAAAAAGTAGTACTATCTAGAAATAGTTTGGAGAGCTTACTTAGCAAACCTCGAACATTTTGATAGTGAATCAAGAATTCTAGTTTTTTGAAACCGTTGAAACATTACGCGAAGCAGCAGAGGTTCTAACTGTGGAATTGTCTTTTTTCAAGTACTCATGCACAATAGTATTTTCTGGCCAAAAACTCGAACAAATAATTTTACTAAACAGCCCATCCGGAACATGAATTTTAAAGGAAGAGTAATCCCTTTTGAGTTTAAAATTAAATTTGGTGATGCCGACAGCACTGGGATCGGTAAGGGAGAGTCTCGTGACAATATGATGTCTCACATCATTCTCGGTTGCAGAAGCTAACAGTCTCGACACAAAGATACACTTCTTTGGAGCCAAGGCCGCCAGAGTAACGGGTGCAGAAGATGGAACAGTGGATGGACGTCGGGGAATAGCCAGCAGAGCCATCACAGGGGCAACGGTTTGTGCAGCCAATGAAGTTCCAGCAGCCATATGGTCGATATCAGCGGATACCCCATCCCTCTCGCCAGCATCAGCATGATCGCAAACGCCTGGATCCAAATCGCCCCGAACTTCCGTCTGGGAAGAGGGGTGAGGAATTGCGTCTGAATCGAGCGATTCATCCTCGGTCGAGAGGTGGGGAGCAGCTCGATTGAAGTCCATCAATTTCCTTGAAATAGGGCTCAATCGCTTAAGGGCGGCAGACTCTGGAACAGTTAAATTGTTATTAGGTAGGGAGCAATTATCCGCGTTAGAACAATGGGGAACACTTAGCATTTTAAGATTTTTAAAGTGGGATTCCGCGGCATTGAACTTATCATAAAGCTCACGAAATCCAGTTGACAGAGCTTGGAACTCCAGATGGGTTTGCCGCATAAACGATTTCATGTCTACTTCAATGTGTCTACAGCTCGGACACGTCCAGTTAAGGCCAACCCGTAGCTTTAGCTTGTCTACGATTTGGCCGCTTGAGCGCCCCAGCTCAACACAGATAGGGTGCGCCAAGTTGTCGCAGATCCAGCAACAAACCAACGGTTGACGAGCGGTAATTTTGTTGTTAAACGCACACGAAGAAGCGCAACACAAAGTCATCTTGATTTAACAGCGTAAATAGCAGCAGCAAGGCAAAGAGCAGTCCGATGCAAACGATCGAAGATCAGCGTAGCAGCCAGGCAGAGCAGCACAGCAACAGCAGGGCAGAACAGCGCAGCAGCGGCAGGGCAAAGCAGAGCTGCAGCAACAGGGCAGAGCAAAGAGCAGTCGGATACAGCAGTCGAAGAGCAGCGCGGGAGTCGGGCAGAGAGCGGACTGATAGGCGCTGAAGAACCGCACAGAGCGAAATGCACCGATTGCACGTTCGCGTAAACACAGGGAGAGTGGTTACAAACCAACAACACAAACTGTAGGCTTAGCGGTACCGCTGGCAACACAGAGTAGGTTCTCGTGGATGTTCGCGGCAGACACAGAGAGAGTCGTTTCAACAACAACACAAACTATGGGTTTTGCGGTAACGCTGGCAAAACAGAGCAGTAGCAAAAATATTTTGTTTACAAATTTATTTTGCAAATAGTAAAGTCACTGTCCATTTACATTAACCGAATAGCACGAATTAAACAAGATTGCAGGGTTACTGACAAAATGTTCAAAATCTGATTAGAACGGAATAGGTTTTCACAGGAAAAACACGATGTGAAGGAGGAGCGTCGAAAAACACGTCCGAATACAAGAACAGCTTTTTTTAACATGTATGTACTCTCGTTTGTGCTTTCCTTTCTTAGGCCTAACTCAACTGCCTTCCAGACAATGGAAGCGCCGCTGGCATTTAAAAAGTCCCTACCCAATATTACTCATTCATTTATAGAATCATCCTGGACGACTAACATTTCAAGTCTTATTATAAATTAGTCTTTTATTATAAATTATAATTAACACAAAAATCTTTCCAAACATAATTAATTTACTGGAGTTCAAACCAATATACGTGGCTGGAGGCGCTGGCTTCAATTTAACGCTAGCCGGAACATAAAATCTTTTAATAAAACTGATTGGACTTCCCGAGTCTAACAGGCATTCTATAAAAAACGATTTATTAATGCTACCCTTTATTTCTATACTTAAATATCTTACGTAATCATCTTTGCGGATAGCTGGGGCTGATGTCTTCTTTTTTTGGTCACAGGCTGCGGCAAGGTAACCCATTTTTCCGCACACAAAGCAGGCTCCAACTTCTCGTGTTGGCTTACGGCAATCTGAGGCGATGTGCCCCAAGCAATTACAATTGTATCACCGGAAAACTTGGTTCTCAACCTTTCCAGCGCTGTTAGTGACTCCTTCTATTTTTGGAGCAACTAAATTTACGTGTAGTAGTGCCGACAGCAGGTCATCCTTCATTTTAAAGCACGTCATGTTGGCACTTGTACGAATTTGACGATCCGGTATACCGTGGATGCTGTAATCAACCAACTCGCGCTATGACATCTAAAGTCCGTTAGACAGTTTTTGCTGTTAAAATACGCCGAGAATGATTCATTTGTTTGCTCTGACTCGTCGTTTGTTTTCTCGTTCGATTTCCCTTTCCTTTGCTCGCCGTTCGCCGCTTCGTTTGACTCTTCTTCTTATCTTTCGTTATTCGCTTCTCCGTTTGATTTCTCTGCTTCTTCATCGTCGTTCGCTTCTTCGTTTGACTTTGCAGCTTCTTGCTCCTCCTTCTGGTTCGTTGTTCGCTTCTTCGTTTGCCTCATCGACTGTTTCCAGAACATTCTGCACATTGTCCACTTTGTTTTGCCGGAGTGCTTTTGCTATGAAGGTGATTTATGGTTTGAAGCAATCGGGAAGAGGGTGGAACTACAAGTTGGATGAAGTTCATCGTGGTATTGGTTTTAGTTCATGTAAAAACGAGCCTTGTCTATATATGAACACAGATGGACCCCATTTATCCCTTATTCTGGTATACGTGGACGATCTGATCATGGCCTGCCAAGACAAGGAAGATCTGATAAACATTAAAAGCAAAATCTCTCAATCGTTTGACTGTGCCCCCCAAGGAAAGTAACACATGTTCCTTGGTATGGAAATTAAACGAGAAGGCGAATTAGGAGATATTACTTTGAGTCAAAGCCAAAATATTTAAAATTTGATTTATCGGCACGGCATTTGATGCAGGTTTTAAAGTTTCATGCGACAAGGATGGATGCAAAAAGATGAACGAGCAGGATACCAAAAGGCCATAGGTGAAATCATGTGGCTGGATCTGTGCACAAGACCAAATATATTACATTCAATATCTAAATTGGCTCAACGTAATATGGATCCCCACATTGAGCATTGGACAGGAGTGAAGCATGTTCTTCGATATTTGGCATCAACAAATGATTTAAAGTTGCATTACAGGAATTTTAAGGAGCCATTATCTGGATATGTGGACTCAGACTGGGGCGGTGATAAAACTGATAGGAAATCACATACAGGATATGTCTTCTACCTAGCTGGAGGACCGATATCTTGGAAGTGGCACTCAGCAGTACGGAGGCGGAGTACATGGCTTTGTCGTCTGCATGCAAGGAGGCGATTTCATTGAGACGGCTTATCTTGGAGATCGGCTGCGGGGACTCCAAAACATCAAAAACATGCATACCGACAATTTAAGTGCTCAGAAATTGGCCAAAAATACTGTTACCATTCAAGATCTAAGCATATCAGGTACCACTTTGCACGAGATATTGTTAGAGAAGGATAAATTATTCTTCAGTATCTTCCAACTAGTCAGATGATTACAGACATATTAACTAAAAATCTGCAAAAACAAAAGCATGGCGAGCTCTATATTAAATGTATAATAGTTGTTCATACATTGAGGAAGGGTATTGAAACAGCACTGTAAACTCTTAACATTATACTTTATATCGATATATCACGATATTGTATCACGTACCATCATTAACGTTATCAAATAAAGGTCCATCACTTACGGATATTTACTCAACCAGGTCGAACGTGTTTTTCTCTGTCAAGGGGAATAATCTTTAATATATACCTTATGGGGTCGGAAACGCTTCCTCCTAGCTGTTCCATACTTTTGCACGAATACAATATACCCTTTTACTCTACGATTAACGGGTATAAAAATAATTGGTTGTATGATCCAAATGATTCTTTAATTTTAAACCAACTAAAATGTCGTTTAATTCCTCTGGTTATTTTTAGCGTTACTGCATTTGTTTTGGTTTTTATTTTATTGTTCTGCACTTCTTTCAGGCCAGTGGAGTCGGCGGTTACGATCCTCTCTAGTTCGTGTCCATGATCCCGACGACGTTGTACTGATTTCTTGTACATTCGAAGTCCTCGGAGGACTATAAGGAGCACTAGTAACACGGCGATTAGATACAAGACGTTAAATACTTTCACGATCTTGTCCTTGTGGTCTACCACTTCGACATTGTTTCCTTCCGCTTTCGACAATTTTGATCCCATTTTTGTTTGGTTCTTAAACAGAATCTTCTGGAACAGCGAAACAAGGTTTCATGTTGTGCCTCGAACTTCCCGTCGAACTGATAGTTTTATTCTTGGGGCTCGATTGGTATTATTGCCGGCCGTATCTGAAAGTCTGACTGACTTCTCCGTGCTTCCGGGTTCTTATTTTCGTACCTAAGTGTTCCCAACCAAGTTCTCATTTCCCCTTGCTCAGCTCTCGGCTGCATATCTGTCTCTCGCTGCTTTACTGACCGCTATATTTTTCCATTGAATTGCTCAATTGGTGCATTATATTGCACTGTGCAAATATTGGTTTTTTTATGCCTGTTACTCGTAGAGTAAAGAGTATATTGTTTTCGTGCAAAAGTATGTAACAGGGAGAAGGGAGCGGTTCCGACCCTATAAGGTATATATATTCTTGATCAGGGTCACTAGCCGAGTCGATCTAGCCATGTTCGTCTGTCTGTCCGTCCGTATGAACGCTGAGATCTCGGAAACTAAAAATGCTAGTATGTTGATATTTTCCGCACATATTCTTGGGCTTCCTACGCAGCGCAAGTTTATTTCAGCCGAGCGCCACGCCCCCTCTAACGCGCACAATCGCCCACTAACGATTTTAAAATGTGTCTGTTGCCCACACCTTTAAAGATTTCGGAGAAGTATAAATATAATTTTGTTGTGTATATTTATACTATTTATATTTATAAATGTAGAAGACATTTTTCGTCGGACCATTCATTAAGAAGTTATACGCAATTAAACAAATTTTATATATCCATCTCCCTCGCATTCCCTTTAGCCGAGTGACGGGTATATAAAACATAGGTCAACAACAACCAACCTTTTGGAGTTTACTTCATTTGTGTTAAATGGTTTTAGAAAAAATCGTCAGGCTGATGTGGTTTACACTGATTTTAGTAGGGCGTTTGATTTTGTAAACCATCCGATTTAAGTACGAAAATTGGACCTCTTAGGGTTTCTTGATGATCTTCTTAGGTGGATCTTAAGTTATTTGAATGGTAGGACTCAAAGGGTCATTTTTAAAAACTCTTATTCATCCCTAAGCCGAGTTACGTCCGGTGTACCACAAGAAAATTGGTTTACATTATTTATAAATGACCTTCATCAAGTCCTAACGAACTCACGTGTACTTATATACGCAGATGACGTTAAGTTGTGCCTGCCATTTAATGATCCCGCACAAAGTTTAGCTTTACAGTCCGATCTCAATGCATTTAAAACATGGTGCATGAATAATGACTTAAATTTAAATGGTTCTAAGAGTAAACTAATGACCTTTTTTCGTGTCAGCCCTCACTATTCAACTTATACTTTGAGCGGTTGTGTTTTAGATAGAAAAACGCATGCTGACGCCCTTGGAGTCTATATGGATCCGAAACTGCAATTTTCCGATCACATTACTACCATGTGTGGCAGCCCCATATTTATACACACTGTAACGAACTGATTATTTAGGTCTGCTCGCTACGAGATTCGTGCGGCTAGCTCAGTAAGGTTGTGTGTTCGTCCCACCAAATTTATATAGACGTGACCGCCCAGTAGATCAGTGAGAAAGCACAGAATTCACGGGTTCTTAGTGGGTTTATTGCGAGCGTGATAGTACAGTGATCTTGGTATCGCCACTCGTGGGCGTCGACGACTCCTGGTCGCCTTGATGACTCGGAGCTCTCCTCGTCGACGGGGCGCTCCGGTTCCGTAGCTCCTTGTAGCTCCCTCGACGCTTTCACTCGAAGCTCCCTGAAGATCCTTGCGGCTCCCTAACACACTGACGCTCCCTGCAGACACTGATGCTGCCTGAAGACGCTTGGCAATGCTCGTCACTGATGCGTGGTATCGACGACTACTCGTAGTGCCCTAGACTCGCCAGGAGATCAGCTGCGCGGGTTTAGGGAAGCGTCACCGTTCTCAGACTAGGGTGAACAGAGGCCGCGATCTCAAGGAATCTCTCCTGTCGATGCCACCACCTGTCCCTTGCTCTGTCCCGCTCAGGTCGCGCTGGCAGTCCAAGTTTCGCAGGGATGCTGCCGTGCGCTTCACTTCGCTCCTACGCCTAGCGCAGACGAACGTTCCGCCCTAGCTTTACCCTTTGGCTTATCGCCCGCGACGTTTCCTCGTAGCGCGATCTGTCGCGATGCGTTGGCTGGCTCGCCGCTGACGACGTCCTTCGCTCTGCTCCTGAATATGCTGGCTGCGCGGTTGGACGTAGGCGTGGCTTCTGGTACTCGGGATCGTGGTCGTACGCCGATCCGAGACTACACGACTCAACCGCAGGGCTCTTATGGAGTTCTCCACTTGAGGCCACAAACGCTCGACCGATCTCCCTTCTGGCTCGTTCACTCGGGGTTCAGACTAGAGCCCTGCAAAAGTTGACTTTTAAGTGAGAACTTATAAGTTAACTTGTAATTTTGAGTCACTCCAACTTGAATCAAGAAAGGAAGCTACCTTCGGCCAGCCGAAGCTTATATACCCTTGCAGATAAAGTAATGCTCACTCGGTGCAGTTCCAGAGATTCCAGATTTAGCGTTTCTATTTATTTAAATTTGGTTTTTAAGTGGTCAAGAATCAAAACGCCTACTTCCTACAAAGTTACAATGAATTTTCTTATATTTGTTTGAATATTCCTATGGGAGCCTTAAGATATAGTGGTCCGATCCGGCTCGCTCCGACATATGTACTACCTGCAATAGACAGAAGACTTTCGGGAAAGTTTCATCGCGATAGCTTTAAAACTGAGAGACTAGTTCGCATAGAAACGGACAGATGGACAGACGGACATGGCTAGATAGACTCGGCTATTGGTGCTGATCAAGAATATATAAACTTTATGTGGTCGGAAACGTCTCCTTCACTGCGTTGCAAACATCTGACTGAAATTATAATACCCTCTACAAGGGTATAAAAACAAGTTCAAGTGAAGCAAGCCAAGTCTATGAATTTAAAGTGATCTATCACTCTATGACTTGAAACAACAAGACCACTTTCAAGTTAACTTGATCCACTCGGTTCACTTGGAAAGTGAACTCTATGACTTGTAAGTCAGTAGAACTTATGTAAGTGAACAAAATTCTAAAGTTCTGATTCAGTGTGTTAAATAATTTCGACCTTATAAGTTGTGTTCATGTTTCAAATGGCTTCCTCGGAAAACGTAAGCTATATTTTTGTCAAAATGAAATAAAATATAAATTAAAAAATACATATTTTTAAAGCTGGTATGTCCAACTGAGGCCCAAAATAAATTAAAGGCGGGCGAATATAAAATTTGCAATAAACGTGGGCGCAGCGCAGTGTGGTCAACTTTCGGGTTGGTGGAGGACAGTAACGAACAGTTAATTGCTGGCATTGCAGCGTGCAGAATGTGTAATGCCATTTTTCGGTTCACGAACTGCACTTCAAATCTTGTTCGCCACAAATGCCACATCGCTGCAGCACGCGCAAGCTTGAATTTGTCCATTAACCATGTCGAGGTGGACAATGAATTTAAGAAGAGAATAACCGAAGCAACCACCGAATGGAATGTGGAAAATTGCAGATCATTTAGAACCATTAACGATAGTGGGCTAAAAAAATCATTTTCTTCATTTGTGGATATTGGAGCTCGATATGGAGCTAACCTTGACATAGATAAAATAATACCTGATCCGACGACATTGTCGCGAAACATAGCCAAGATTTACGAAAAAAAAGCCTGGATGTAACGGATGAACTAGCCTTAGCTAGAATTAACGGATATGCAATAACCTCGGATATATGGACGGATAGTTTTTTGAAACGATCATACGTATCAGTCACGATCCAATATGTCTTAAACGGTAACCTGACATGTCGGTTACATGCTATTAAGTCAATGGACGTATCAGCGACAGGTAATTAAACTTATATTTAACTTCTTAAAATAAATATATATAAATTTTATGTATCTCGTAGGCGTTAATGTAAAAGCAAGAGTGGTCGAGCAGCTTAATAAATTTAATTTAGATTTAGATTTAGATAACGCTGTTATCGTAACAGACCGGGGATCCAACATGATCAGCGCTTTTCAGAGCAATGAGCATATCCATTGCGTAAACCATTTGCTGAACAATGTTATTGAAAAAGCAATTGCAAATTCAGAAAAAATTTCCGAACTTTTGGTGAAGTCAAACTTCAAAAAATTAGGAAAGAACACAGAACTGAACGCAACTTTAAAAAGCTTCTGCCAAAATAGGTGGAATACCGTTTACTTTACCATGACTTCTTTTGCAAAAAACTGTGATACAATAATCGAGACCCTAAAGGAAGCAAAGCAGAAAAACAGGTTAAACGGAATAAGCCTTACTAGCCTCCAGGGACTCTGCGAAATTTTAAAACAAATTAACACAGCATCCAATGAGCTAGAGGCCGAAAAGTACCCAACGATCCATATGGTCATACCACACCTCGAAAACTTAAAAGCGAATTTTAACGTCGATTCAAACGACACTGATTTGACGAGGGAGCTTAAAATGGAGCTCCAACAGCTTCTTATGAGTGTTATAGAACCACACATAACAAAATATCATTACCTTTCTCTTTTTTTACCAACAAACAAGTTAATTACATTTACCACGGAACAAAAAGAAAGCAACTTATGAGAAAACACATGTCAACTACGGTCCATAACAACACGGAAATAGTCGACAGTCCAAATACATCTTCAATTTTTTCAACTTTTATACAGCATTCAGAACATACTGAAGACAACGACATCGAAAAGGAAATTTATGAATACCAATTCCATAAATTTTCCCTTGGAAAGGATTTTGATGTGTTAAGATGGTGGGAGGCAAACAAGGAACACTACCCTTTATTGTTCAAAGTCAGTTGCGAAATTTTTTGTATTCCGGCAAGTAGTGCATCCTCAGAGAGATCATTTTCCCAGGCTCGGCTGCTAATATCCGAAAAGAGAAGCACCATTGTAGCGAACTACGTTTCGAGAGCTGGTGTAATTTGTAGCCTACGTTGAGCACGCGCTGGTTCCGGCATGAGTTACCAGTAGAGGGGGTCGGGGATAGGTTTTAGGAACGCTGCTACTTGCTCTATAGACGAACAACAAAATCTTATTACTTCGCGTGCTATAGGGTACGAGGATCTCCGCAGGACTAATGGACCGGACTATTGACTAGCAAAGGACAGACAAGGACGAACAAGGATGAAGTGCCTTTATGCCAGCGGTTGTTTGTGCTGACTTGCCCTCCCTACCATGATCACCATCGAACAGATATATATATGGCGATCCCTAAAAGGCGACTACACTTTACACGACAGATAACATTCGACGACGCATGGCTTCCCTATTGACTCTACTCAAATTTAGACAACATTATAAATTTTATTTTTAAACATAGACTAATCCTATTAAATGCCAAAAATTAATTCTAGACAAGTTCATTAGGAACCTAAGAAATGATTAACATCTAGATTGAAACTAAAAATGCGAATTTAATGAATAAAAATTAAAGTTAGCGATCGCTGAATATTTCAGTGCTCATGTATATGACATCTAGATTTTACGTGAAACAATACAAATGTAGAGAGCGGGTATAATTGGTGTAGGTATGTAAAATTATGGCATTATATGTGTGGCTTAAAATTTTATATTATTGAGCAGGAAGTTTTGGTTTGGGCTTTATGGGGAGGAAATTTTTTGGAATTTGGAGTTTCTTTAATTTTTTTTTTTTTTATTACGGCATTTAGTAAGGGGTTAAATTTTAATGTTTGTTGTCTCTTTGGACTTTTGTGTTATTTAAAAAAAAGGTAGTTGAGATTCATTACAATGGACTCACTTTGTATCCCACGATGAAGCGCTTCTCGAAGGGGGCCTGTGAAAGAGAACCTCAACTACTTAAGAGATCGATTAAGTTACTCTCGCCTTACTCGTAACCTACAGCGGTACGGTACTCTGCCGTTAAGATATGGGAGAGGGAAGGGAAATGTACATGGGAAGACGGGACTGCTCAGCTCTAATGCATATTTTTTCCTGTTATTGACCTTCTCTCTTCCTTCAAACTATACTCTTAAAACTACTTAAACTAAATTTCAGCTTCGATCTGTTTCTGCGCGTAAAATTCGATCTGACGCGTAAAATCCGTAACTTTTAGTTTCTAAATGCGATTAGAGTTGGTTTTGTATATTTCCGGGGATTATTACTTCATTTTTTTCTTGGTCTATATTTCCCTACGGCTTACGGACGGTATTGCCGGTAAATGGACCCTAGCCTAAATTTCGCTGGCTACTGGGCTACTCTACAACATATAAACGTAGATGTAGAAAGTAGAAAAAATATGTAGATGATGTAAATAAATAAAATTCTCGGCGCTATGTTCTGCTGGATCTCGGATATTGCTGCTGCTGCTGGTGCTGGTTGATCGGTTGATGGGTATATAAATTCTTTATCCTTTGTTCTTCAGACGCCTCTTACGTCCGAGCCTGGCTTTTGGCGGACCGGGGTTATGTAACCGGGTGCCACCTAAAAACATTAGGGCGTTCAAACACCGTTTTATCACCTTCTCGCACTCAAAAACTTACCCACTAGGGGTTGGCACTTTAGCACTTGTTTTCTTTTGTTTGTATGCAACTTGCAACGGCGATTGCTGGGAATTTTGGGTACTTTTGGATTTTCTTTTAATTTTTAAAACTTTGATCTTCCTGCACTTGCCACTACTTCTGTTTCCATCCACTGGTAATTTTTGTGTGACTCTAAACGAATATTAACTTCGGGTCGAGACCCTGACTACGACCTCGCTCACCACTTTGGTGAAATTTCGGAATTTTGGCTCAAGAGACTTTATCCCCGTCCAAAATCGTTCTGGCCAAATTCCGTTGCCTACTTTTGGGCCGAAACATTTTCAAGCCAACCGACAAGCAATCCTACAGTTCCCCCCCACCAAAATCTCACTTGGGGTGAGCTATTGCCACAAGGGAGATACCAGCTTGTCGGTAATTTCCACTGCCTGAGGCCCTCTCTCATTGTAATACCAAGAAGACCTATTCATCGCTGCTAACTCTTGATCTTTATCCGAGCCTACGAAATCTGGCTTAGGTTCTATTTGGTATTGACTTGCCGAGCAATGGCGCTTTTGTGAAGGCTGCTGTATGGTTCCTGAATATTTTCCTAAATTTTTCATTAATATTTCACGGGCTCTCACAAGGCTTCTCAATTCTGATACAGAGTTAGCCGACTCATACAGTAACCCGCGTTGTATTTCCGGAAGAAGGTTATGCCGTAGTATTTCTACCATTGATTGGCCAGTCATGGGCTGCGACAGTCTATCTGAGAGCGATGAAATTACCGTATAAAAGTTATCAAACGATTCATTTTCGCGTTGTTTCCTCTGCTCCAATTCCGCCCTAATACTTCGATCAGCTAGATTATCCTTAAATTGGCCCTTTAAAGCTGCGCACAACTCATACCAACGCACCTCAGAAACACTTTTGTGATACCGCCAGTACCAATCGCTCCCAATTCCCTCAAACAAAATATTAGCGTTTTGAGCCATTATCTCAAGATTACCCTGCAATGTTAGTCCCGCTAACGCTTCGACTCTGTATATAAAGTCGTCGATGGTCATTGGGCCTTTTCCTGAGAAGCGTAGCTTCCAGCTACACATGATTTGGGCAATTTGATCAGAGCTCATCAGACTCGGGACTGAGGCAGGCGACTGATTGCCACTCAAACTTCGATCTAAATTTTGTGGTGTTTGCTGAGCTGCATAAGCCTGGTTCTCGATCGGATCTACGTTTTGTTGTTCTTGCTGATCTGCATAAGCCTGGTTCTCGATCGAATCTACATGTTGTGGTATCTGCTGAGCTATATTAGCCAGGTTCTCGATCGGATCTAGTACTATCTGATTGGGGAATTGATTTTGATTTCGTTTTTTGAGTCCTTCTGTAAAAGCTTTAGTGATCTTTTCGGTCTCTTGGTCTACCAATTTAACAAGCTCTTTTGTTTGCTGGGCCATCGCCTCCGCTATAGCCTGTGAAATGGCTTGACTTATACTTTGGACCATAGCAGTTTGAAAATCCTTTGGCGGTCCAGTCTGGACTAGAGCCTGGTCTAAACTATTAGAATTTGACATTGTGATTTCGGCTGGTGGTTTGCCTTGATTAGCTTTCGACCTAGTTACTACGTTAAGTGGCACTATTGGAGTTTTGGTTCTTGAGCCTGAAGGTTTAGTTGGAGTATCAACTGCTAAATTCTCCGCTGATGCGAAGGATAGTGAGCTAGAGCAGACAGGACAGATTTTTGTTTTCCCCGCTTTTGTAGCGAAGCAATTTCGGTGAAAATCGTGACCGCACCTTGCGTGTAGCAATTGGATCGGAAAGGAAATAGGTTTTGCGCAGATCTGACAAACGTTCTCTACTATTTTATTTAGATCTTCTGTGCTGTGTGCTAGGGACATTTCAACAAGACCTACAGCACCGGAATCTTGCAATAATAATTGAAAAAATATCTACCTAATAATAAAAATAAATAAATAAAATAAATAAATAATAGTAAGCAAAAATAATAAATAAACAAAACATAAATAAATAAATAAATAATCGAAAAAATCAAAAATAAAACTTTCAAAATTTGGGGTGCCATGCAATCGTTTTCTGCTATCTTTTTGTAAAGTTCCTTGTCCTGCTAAGTCCTGTCGGTAATGAAATTTAATACTATTGACTCTAAACATTTTTAATAATAAAATGGAATTACAAGTGGAAGATGACGTTTTCAGATGACGAACTATTACACAAAAACAATAAAAAGGTTCACCTCAAGGCAAACGGCAACAAGAGGCTCCTGTAATATCTGGATTTCCATGTAACAGATTCACTAATCTTACATTTAACATCTTGTATCAAATAACTTTTTGCAACTTGTATTATATACAGACTATACCAGACACACCAGACAAACGGCCAAAAGTGTTCTGTACAATTCCGCCTAAAACTCCACTACAAAAAGATTAATACGCAAAACAAAATAAATTACAAAAAAACTTGACTAGAAAGGTGAAAGATATCAATTTCAGATGACGATCTATTAACGAAAATACCTACTTAATCGGTTCACCGCATGGCAAAACGGCAACATCCGGCTCCTATTGTTCAGATTCTCGAAAACAGACTCTTAATCTTACATTTAACATCTTGTATTAATGAAATTACTGAACTTCGCATAAAACACAGACTATACCAGATACACCAGGCAACCGGCAACAAGTGTTCTGTACAATTCCATATTAGACTTCAGTACAACAAAACAATTAATACTTCCCACGCTAAAAGACGGGATGGCAAATTTATTAAGCCAATAAACAACGCCCTATGCGTAAGTTTAATTAGGTAGCGGCGTTAAAGCTAAATAGCTAAAACTTTTCCAGCAGCCTAATAGTATGCAAGGAGTTTTGATCCAAAAATCACTCCTCGCCGCACCTAATCTAGAGGATGAATGCTGTGGAGATTCTCTTGACTAACGTCTGATGTTACTGACGGTTTTAAATATATATATATTTTTTTTTTTTATGGATCTGGCCTTGCCGGATCGATCTGTCGCCATGACAGAATCGGGCCACACACGTTTGGGCGCCAAATAAGTTTATTGTTATATATTAGAATACTGTAGCGAACTACGTTTCGAGAGCTGGTGTAATTTGTAGCCTACGTTGAGCACGCGCTGGTTCCGGCATGAGTTACCAGTAGAGGGGGTCGGGGATAGGTTTTAGGAACGCTGCTACTTGCTCTATAGACGAACAACAAAATCTTATTACTTCGCGTGCTATAGGGTACGAGGATCTCCGCAGGACTAATGGACCGGACTATTGACTAGCAAAGGACAGACAAGGACGAACAAGGATGAAGTGCCTTTATGCCAGCGGTTGTTTGTGCTGACTTGCCCTCCCTACCATGATCACCATCGAACAGATATATATATGGCGATCCCTAAAAGGCGACTACACTTTACACGACAGATAACATTCGACGACGCATGGCTTCCCTATTGACTCTACTCAAATTTAGACAACATTATAAATTTTATTTTTAAACATAGACTAATCCTATTAAATGCCAAAAATTAATTCTAGACAAGTTCATTAGGAACCTAAGAAATGATTAACATCTAGATTGAAACTAAAAATGCGAATTTAATGAATAAAAATTAAAGTTAGCGATCGCTGAATATTTCAGTGCTCATGTATATGACATCTAGATTTTACGTGAAACAATACAAATGTAGAGAGCGGGTATAATTGGTGTAGGTATGTAAAATTATGGCATTATATGTGTGGCTTAAAATTTTATATTATTGAGCAGGAAGTTTTGGTTTGGGCTTTATGGGGAGGAAATTTTTTGGAATTTGGAGTTTCTTTAATTTTTTTTTTTTTTATTACGGCATTTAGTAAGGGGTTAAATTTTAATGTTTGTTGTCTCTTTGGACTTTTGTGTTATTTAAAAAAAAGGTAGTTGAGATTCATTACAATGGACTCACTTTGTATCCCACGATGAAGCGCTTCTCGAAGGGGGCCTGTGAAAGAGAACCTCAACTACTTAAGAGATCGATTAAGTTACTCTCGCCTTACTCGTAACCTACAGCGGTACGGTACTCTGCCGTTAAGATATGGGAGAGGGAAGGGAAATGTACATGGGAAGACGGGACTGCTCAGCTCTAATGCATATTTTTTCCTGTTATTGACCTTCTCTCTTCCTTCAAACTATACTCTTAAAACTACTTAAACTAAATTTCAGCTTCGATCTGTTTCTGCGCGTAAAATTCGATCTGACGCGTAAAATCCGTAACTTTTAGTTTCTAAATGCGATTAGAGTTGGTTTTGTATATTTCCGGGGATTATTACTTCATTTTTTTCTTGGTCTATATTTCCCTACGGCTTACGGACTGTATTGCCGGTAAATGGACCCTAGCCTAAATTTCGCTGGCTACTGGGCTACTCTACAACATATAAACGTAGATGTAGAAAGTAGAAAAAATATGTAGATGATGTAAATAAATAAAATTCTCGGCGCTATGTTCTGCTGGATCTCGGATATTGCTGCTGCTGCTGGTGCTGGTTGATCGGTTGATGGGTATATAAATTCTTTATCCTTTGTTCTTCAGACGCCTCTTACGTCCGAGCCTGGCTTTTGGCGGACCGGGGTTATGTAACCGGGTGCCACCTAAAAACATTAGGGCGTTCAAACACCGTTTTATCACCTTCTCGCACTCAAAAACTTACCCACTAGGGGTTGGCACTTTAGCACTTGTTTTCTTTTGTTTGTATGCAACTTGCAACGGCGATTGCTGGGAATTTTGGGTACTTTTGGATTTTCTTTTAATTTTTAAAACTTTGATCTTCCTGCACTTGCCACTACTTCTGTTTCCATCCACTGGTAATTTTTGTGTGACTCTAAACGAATATTAACTTCGGGTCGAGACCCTGACTACGACCTCGCTCACCACTTTGGTGAAATTTCGGAATTTTGGCTCAAGAGACTTTATCCCCGTCCAAAATCGTTCTGGCCAAATTCCGTTGCCTACTTTTGGGCCGAAACATTTTCAAGCCAACCGACAAGCAATCCTACACCATTTCAAAATCAAGCCAAAAAGAGAACCAAATTATGTTATATATTATAAAAAAAATTTTTTTTCGAATCCTTTATTATGAATCACTAAAACTATCACCCGTTACAGAATAAGACTCGACTCTCACAGAAACAGACTTGATTTCACACTATCCAGACCTATGAACAGAAAAAGACTAACAATATACCCTTTTACTCTACAAGTAACGGGTATAAAAAGATTGCACCTATCAGACAATCTGATACGTGTCCAGTAAATAAACAAATTATTAAAAGCTTTTGTCATTGTAAGAACTTGGTCTTCGGTAGGATGGGTTTTTCGTGGACCGCGAAATCTTGAGCGGGACATAAACACGCAAGGGAGTTTTCTTTAATAGGGGATATATATGTTTGTAAGAACTTTGATGGGTAAGAACTAGATAAACTTCCGTGGATCGCGAGTTCTTGAGGCATAAGAAGTTAATTGAAATATATCCGACTTTTGTGACTGCAAGCGAACAAAAATGTGGTGGACCGCGAGTTCTTAAGGAGCGGCTAAAGATAAATTTCACCTCAGGGATTTTTACGGTTAGAACCGCGAGTTTTTAAGGGGCATTTAAAGTGAAGCCCAAATGTCTTGTATGAACCGCGATTTCTTTATTGCCATGTTCAAGGTAAATTTACTTTCTACATAATTGGTTCAAAGTTTTTTATAGAACTATTTGGGGTTCGCCCTAAAATAAATAAAAATCACTCACTTAACTTGCTTAATAATTCTATCACTCTCACTTACTCTCACTCTGACTTGTATCACTTGTTTTTCCTTACAAGTGATCAAGTGAACCAAGTGACCCAGCACCACTCACTTGTAAGTGAGTGGACTTGAACTTATAACACTCTCTCAGACACACGCGGCTCCATGATTACACGACTCAAACCGTAGGGCTCTTCTGGAGTTCTCGACTTGAGACCACAAACGATTGACCGATCTCCCTTCTGGCTGATCGCGCCAGGACCCGCTTAGGCAAGGCACACTGGGTCTAGATAGGTTTCTCCCCGAGTTTCACGTTTCGTGTCGCAGGCTTTCACCACTCAAACTCTGTTCGACACTCCAGGCTATATGCGAGGATTTGATTACACGTCTCAAACCGTAGGGCTCTTCTGGAGTTCTCTGTTCGCCTTGACCTAGCCGTGTGACGCCCTCTGGACCTCGGCTACCTGTGTCTCAACTCGGAGATTCCTGGTGATTCAATTCCGAACGTCTCGACGTAGCGATCTTGCTCCTTGTAGGCTCCCACGGCGCTGCTTCCGGCGATGCGACTTGTTGTTGTTTATTTGTAGTTCACTGTACTTGCTGACTTGCTCACTTTGTTATCTGGACTGATCTTGATAGACGGACTGATCGTGATTGACTGATTTGATCGACTGACTGTGATCGACTGATCTAGCTGCCAGCACCCGGCGGCTTTATATAGGGCATCCGGGTACCGTTATTTCCCCTTTGCACTCTGTCCGCGGCATCTCTCCACTCCGGGTCCAAAGTCCGTGGTCCCTGTTTGACCCGCTTATCCTGCACACATGGCCTTCGCTTTTAGTTCTACGTGCTGCTGCCATCCCGCTGCTCCCGATGGTGCATGTGGCACGCTTGTGTGTTGCTCCGTTGCGGAGATGTGGCACTTGACCTCCTAGTCCGCCGGCAGAGTCCAAAGTCCGGTGCCTGTTCCGTTAATTCCTTTTGAACCCGGCTCTCTCGCTCTGCCGGAGAAGTCTCCACTCTCTCTCTCTCTGTCCGCACCCTCGCTCTCCTGACTCTCACTCTCCAAACTTTCTCCATTAGAGTTTTCTCTCTCCATCTGAAGTCTCCACTCTCTCTTCAATTTGAAGTCTCCACTCTCTCTTCGCCGCGCCGCTACTACGCTAATTCTCCGTAACTGGTATGCGGCCGGCGATCGGTTATTCTGGTTTGCTGCTATTTGTGGGGAGTTATTCAACTCCTCACATTCCCCCCTTACTTCGGGAAGTTTTTAAGAAAACTCCCTTCTACTCTCCGGCGTTTGATAGTGTATCCTAGCCATTGTGTCCTTGCGATGATCTTCTTGACTCCCTCGGCGCTCCCTCGTTGCTCCATTGTTGCTGCCTCGACGCTCCCTCGACACTATCAACTCCGAGTATTTCTACGGCGCAAGTCGGCATCTCTGCAGCAATTTGAACTTCCCGCGCCGATCCTCCATCTGGCCACACTGGGCATCAATAACCATCGGCTATCGCTATGCCAGCGGGCCCGCAGGTTGAATTTCCCGCGACGATTTCTGAACTGGTTCCACTTAGAACCGATTCTCATAACCTATCGATAGTCATCACCTATCGATATTGCAGGTTTAGTGTTGCCACCTGATCGCAGCGATATTCACCATTATATATTCATTTTCGTGTGCCCATCGATCGCACTATCGACTCGAGACGGCCTTTTAAATCTTTCGGGATCTATTAAAAAGCTCAATGAAGGGTTTGATTTCCGTTTGTTCCCAATTTAGTAATAAAAAATTACTAAGCGAGTCGCCCAAACGCAAAAAGGCAAGCTCAACGGCAGTAAATAAAGTTGTAGCATCTACCCCAAATCCGAGCCTGGTAACTGCAGCAATTTCTGTTGGCTTAGCAACTGGGTCAATGGAAACCGCTGGGTCCGGTGGTGTCTCTGTTTCCGGAAGTCATGTTGTGAAAAAATCTTCAGAGCCGGCGGAGTTACCAAATTCGGGGGGACATCGGAGAGACTTAACTTTCATATCGCTAACAAAATTGAATTTGTTAGTGTCAAAGTCTCCCTGCAATCTTTATCTATTTTTGTAACCTGCTATTATATTCCTCCTGGCTCTGATTAAATCATTTATGAACACTTCTATAAAATCTGTTCTGTCCTTCCTCTCCAACAGAGACCTTTTGATTGTTTTGGGTGACTTTAATCTCCCTAATATCTCTTTGTCTCTTCCCTCTGACTCACTTGTAGCTACACCTTTATCTGCCCATGATTTTGTGGATGGCCTTTTAGAATTATCGTTACAGCAAGTAAGTTTTATACGAAATTCTTTAAATAGACAATTAGATCTAGTATGTGTTTTAGATCCGCATGAAGTTACGGTATCTAGAATTGACGCACTTGTTGTACCTGAAGACCGATATCATCCAACATTGGAAGTGACAATTGGCCTTCCCTGTACTGATACCCTTTCTCCTTTAGTTCCTCAAACTAAAACGAAATGCTTTCGAAAATGTGACTTTAATAAATTAAATTACATGATTTCGCAATTGCACTTTCAATATCCATGCAATTGTACAAATCAGTCCAATTATAGATTTTTACAATTGCATGGATATTGAAAGTGCAATTGAACTTTTCTATAGTGTTTTAAACACTTTTCTTGACGAATGCGTTCCTGACAGGTTTCCTCGAAAGCTAAACAGGCCTCCTTGGTTTAACAATACGCTTCAAAGACTTAAAAATCTTAAGTCCAACACTTATAAAAAGTATAAAAAATCGGATAAGCCATCTGATTTTTCGAAATATGTGGTGGCTCGTTCAGATTTTAATGTTCTCAACAGTCATTGCTATTCTATGTATTTAAATAAGTGTAAATTCGAATTTTCAAATGATCCGAAACAGTTTTATAACTTTGTTAATGCCAAGCGTAAGTCTTCGGCATTGCCTTCATCGGTACGTTTAAACTCAAAAGAGGCATCGTCGGATTCTGAAATTGCGGATTTATTTGCCGAGTTTTTCCAAACTACTTATAGTTCGGCTGCTTGGTCAAACCCTATCTACCCTAACCCCTTAAATAGGGCTAATTGTATTTTTACCCCTGTAATTACCGAAAGTTCTCTCTTAAAGGAGAGATGGTCCAGATGGACTCCCTGGGTGTGTGCTTAAGTTTTGTGCTTAAACCATTTGTAAACCGATTCTTAAACTTTTTCATTTGTCTATTTCATCATCAGTTTTTCCAACTATCTGGAAGGACTCTTTCATTATTCCACTCCACAAAAAAGGTGCGAAGGTGGATGCCCAGAATTATAGAGGTATTTCTGCATTGTCGGCAATTCCTAAAGCATTTGAACGTATTATTACTTCTCATTTGCAACATTTATGTTCCTCGCTTATATCACCGTGTCAGCATGGTTTTGTTAAGCAAAAATCGACCACCACCAATCTTCTTGAATTGTCATCTATAGTAATAAATGGTTTTAGTAAGGCCTTTGACTCTGTTAACCACTCTCTCCTTTTATTCAAATAAGATCAGCTGGGGTTTCCATGTAATCTATTAACTTGGATTTCAAGTTACTTGAATGGTAGGACTCAGAGGGTTATATTTAAGAGCGCTGTTTCTAAGATTATTTACGTGACATCTGGAGTTCCTCAAGGTAGTCATTTAGGCCTTTTGCTGTTTACTTTGTTTATTAACGATCTTCCCACTATCGTAGCACATTCTCGTGTACTAATGTACGCTGATGATGTTAAGCTTTGTTTATCGTATAAAGATATAGGATCAGGTTTCAACTTACAGTCAGATATTGATTCTTTTCAGGGATGGTGTGAGTAGAATAATGCTTGGTACTGTTTTTATGCACAATCTTATAACAGGTGATATCGATTCTGTAGAACTGGTAAACCGTTTAACTTTTAATGTTCCCGTTAGACTAACACGAAATTTTTACCCTCTTAATTTGCCTCGATGTACATAAAATTTTACTCTGCATGAGCCCTTTCGCGTTCTATGTACAAATTATAACAATCTTTATCATTTAATTTGTACTTCAACATCTAACGCTATATTAAAAACCAAAATATTATCTCATTTGCTGCAATCTTAGCTTTAGCCATTATAATCTTTATGTGTCCTGTCTCTATTTGTTTCATGTATTTTCCCCGCGAACTCGCATTTTTGCCCTAATTGATAAAGTATCCCGCGCGTAACAAGCACGTGCTTGGTATCGTTGGGCCACTTGTTTGTACTGCTCGTAGTGCATCAACGTCCATCATATATATATCGTCCAGTGACAATCGACCGCCTTATCGAGGCGCCCCGTCCCTAGTTCATGGTGATTCTGCATTTTCTCGGTAAGTTTCTTTACTTTATTTTGTTCCTTTCACTCTCATCCTTTCTAGCACTCCTTCGCCCTCCATTTGCCCTTGGCTAGTGCCCAAGTGGCTCTGGGTTTTGTGCTGGCAACATTGCCCCAACATTGGCATTTCAACCGAGGCAACAGGTGAGTTTTAGGGTGTTTGTTTATAGGTTCCACCGGCTAAATTTCATTCCTTTTTTTTCTTTTTAGATGTGATGCCGACATGTATGCCCCCTTTTCTTCACCCGCGAGCCCAAACCTTACTCGGAATGCGCGCCCGTCCAATCTTACGCGCACGCTGCGCCTTCCGCCCAGGATGCGGGCCTCCTTCACCGCTTAAGCCTGCGCGACACCTTCGGGCCATTCTTTGGGTAGGAGCTCCCGCCATCTGGTGCCGACGTTTGCCTCATCAATTTCGGCCTGATCTCCGGGACGCCCTCCGGCGCGGAATGCTGCCTCTTGAATGGCGACCGCCGACAGGCCAGCGGTTCCGGCCAAATCCACGGGCCCCTCTCGAGCGGATCGTTTCGGCTCGTCGCGTCCTTCGTGGCTGCTCCTCGGTGTGGTGATGCTGGTGTCGTCGGGCCGGTGCTTGGCGTTGGTGGAGCCAATGACTCTGTCGACGCCGGTGCGGGCGTCGTCGATTCGGTGCTGGGCGTCCCTCCTGCCTCCTTGGATCCCTTATGCTCACGCGCGGAGCCTCCTCGCGTCCTCCTCCCAGATCCGTGGCTCCTCCGTTGCCGTCGCGTCCTCCGCGGGTCCTTCCACCTGATGGTCTGCTGCCGCCACCGCTGTCCTGCCACAAACGTTCGTGAGCTGTGGCTTACATGCGCCGCCGGAATGTCCGTGCGGATGTGGTGATTCACCGGGCTTGATTGTTGCTGCTGCGGTTGTGGCGGTTGTGGCGACTCGGGTTGTGGTGGCTGCGGCGTCTCGAACCTAGGCGTGGGTGGTCGTGCTGGCCTCCACGGGGACCCCTCGTATTGCGGCGTCGGAGGAACCTCGGTGGAGACGGCGCCCATTCTCCTACTACCTCGGGCAGCGGGATGCAGGGCTCGGGCACATACCTTGCGTCGCTCCTCACACCGTGATACGATATAGCTGACATATTCGTTGGATTTCGGCAGGTCCTGAGGCTGCGTGGGTCCTGCTCGCCCGGCGATGTTGTGGCCTGGGGTAGATCCTCGTTGGCCATCTCGGCCTGGTCCCCGATCGTCGGCAGGTCCTGGGGTGGCTCCTCGCTAGCCCTCTCCACCTCGGCAGTGCCTGTCGGGATATGGCCGTTGCTGCGGTCAATCGCCCTCCGGATTCGCCATCTAATCTGCTTGCCCGGCTCGTCGTCCACCACCTGGACGTCGCTGTCAGAACTGACAACAGGCTCCGGAACCCCTCTCTTCGGGATCCGCCGCGGAGCTCGGATAGGCCGGGATGTTGACCGTCCTAGCCCCGGGCTGGATGTTTCGGATGGTTGGTGGATTTCCATGATCCTGCGTGCTTCGCTGCGGGTGATGCGGGTGCTCATGATGCTTGGTTTTTTCTGATTGACCATCTGGAGCCGGGCTCTCTTTAACGATACCTCGGTTTCGCGACTTTCCTTTTGTTAGGTACCGCTATTTCCTTCGCCTTCCTTATTCTCGTCCGGACATTACCGTACAGTTTTCTGTGCCATCTTCCCCCTTTCTTCGGCAAATGTTTGCACGCTTCTTTGGTCAGTTCTAAAGTAGCTCTCGGATGCTTCGGTTGTTGTTTCTGACGAGTTTCCTGTAGTTATCCTTTGAGTTTCATAGTATCCTTGGAGTCTTGTAGTATCCTTGGATAGTCCTTGGAGTTATCTTTTAGTATCCTTGGATATTTCTTGGAGTTATCTTGTAGAGTTCTTGGAGTTATCTTGTAGTATCCTTGGATAGTCCTTGGAGTTATCTTGTAGTATCCTTGGATAATCCTTGGAGTTATCTTGTAGTATCCTTGGATAGTCCCTGGAGTTATCTTGTAGTATCCTTGGATAGTCCTTGGAGTTATCTTGTAGTATTCTTGGAAAGTGCTTGGAGTTATCTTGTAGTATCCTTGGATAGTCCTTGGAGTTATCTTGTTGTTACTAGACTGTTGTTCCCGCCTGATGCCGTTGCTTGTTCGTATCTTGTGTTTGTTGTTGTTTGAGCTCGCTTACATGTATGGTCCATACCACCTGGTATGGTCCGTCATACCTGGGAGCCAACTTTGCTGCGAATCCTTCTGCCGCTTTCGATAGGTAGTGTTCTTCGGCCCACACGATGTCACCCACTGCTGGTGTCCATTGCCTCCTCCTTAGATAATAATGCCCGGCTTGATTTGGGAGGCTTTTTCTAGATTCTGCCTTACATTCTCGAAGATCTCTCTGAGATCTCTCGGGGTTTCAGTCGCTCGTCCTGTCCCTAACGTTTCTCGATCATAGAGAACGCTCGGTAGTCTGGGCTCTCTGCCTTGAGTGAGAAATGCCGGGGTGTAGCCCGTGGATTCCGAAACGCTGGTGTTTACTGCCAGCATGATTTCCGGCCATTTCTCGTCCCAATTTCTCTGGTCCTGCCCGGCGAACTGCGCAATCATAGTTTTTACAGTCCTATTCGCTCGCTCGGTCGGGTTCTCCTGTGGGGTATATGGAGCTGTGAACTGTTGTTTGATACCCATTAGGGTGTCCCTTATTTTTCATGTATGATATATTTTTACGCATACCTTCTTAAAACTTTCATAATAACCCAATATGTTCTAGAAAAAAATATTAGCCCGTTTCATGCAAGAGAACCCGTGCCGACTTGCAATTTAAGCTTGTCCGTACATGTTGGCGCGGTTACAGCGCTGCGACTATGGACTAAACTTCATTCGTCATTTCATTAGGAAGTTTTGTTGTTATTGGTGCACTATTGTTTGTTGAGTAAGGATGTCAGTGACATTACGAAGTGATAAAGAAAATATTTTCCTTATCGGGCTACCTAGTCATAAAATCAAGCTAACTTTCAGTGAAACTGCAAATCTTGTGACTAGGGAGTGTTTAATATTTTGGGAAAAAGCATGAATTCCCACAAGGGCATTGCCTAACTGCGTGAAGAAACTTCATTGATTTTTATTGATTTATACCATGCTTGGCAAGAAAAGCACCAAATCAAGATTTATGCTTCTTGAAGGCGTTAAAAGAGCATGAAAAAGATGACGCAACCATCTCTAAAGCTTGTTTAAACAAATTTTGCCACCACTTGTGGTATTTATGTGAAGAAATAGTCATTCTATCACTTTTTGATGACGAAGTCGATAACCAAATTAAGACAAAAACAAGAAAGGAAGCTAGCTTCGGCCAGCCGAAGCTTATATACCCTTGCAGATCATTCCTATTAATTAACAAATCGCAAAAATGTTTAATTTTCTAATATTTCTCATTAATTTTCCGACCGTTCCTATGGCAGCTATAGTCGTCCGATTTTGATCAAATTAAAATTGAAATTCGGAAATATTTAAAAAGAGTCATATCCTAGAGTAGAAGATAATACAATAAAAACCAAAGAAGCTAGAATTTATTTCCTTTTACTTTTCCATTAATTTACCGATCGTTCCTATGGCAGCTATATGATATAGTAGTCCGATTTTTTAAATATTTAATTCGAAATTCAGAAATATTTAAAAAATAACATCCGCAAAAGTAGAAGGTAATATTTCAAAAAACACCGAAGCTAGAATTTTTTTAACGTTTTCTTTTCCGATCCTTCCTATGGGAGCTATAAGATATAGTTGTCCGATCCGGTTGGTTCCGACATATATACTACCTGCAATAGAAAGAAGACTTTTGGGAAAGTTTCATCCCGATAGCTCAAAAACTGAGAGACTAGTTTGCGTAGAAACAGACAGACGGACAGACGGACAGACGGACGGACACATGGACATGGCTAGATCGACTCGTCTAGTGATGCTGATCAAGAATATATATACTTTATGGGGTCGGAAACGTCTCCTTCACTGCGTTGCAAACTTCTGACTGAAATCATAATACCCTCTGCAAGGGTATAATGATTGCCAGCTTAAGCAGAGCCAAAAGTTCAAATTTTGGAAAACGCTATATTCCATCAGGGGAGGAATTATCGCAAGAGTTGTTTGGTAAGATATTTTTGTAGGTTTAATTATTATATTTTTCTTGTTACTTAACTTGTTTTTTTCTTTCAGATAAAACGTTCGATGATTTTGTTTCAGAAAAGAGCAAACAATTTCTATCTCGACTGCAGATCGACGACAGCTTTCTTCAAGAAGATGTTTCTTTTTGGAATGAAAATGCTGCTGCAAGAAAGGTAAAATTTTGTATTTAAATACCTTTTAGCATTTATAAAAAAATAAGAGGGTATGCATTTTAAAATTAAAAAAAATTTTTTTTTCATATAAGGGACACCCTAGTACCCATGTCGGCTAGGAAACCCTTGAAGATTCGGCTGGCAAATTGTACTCCGTTGTCCGTTATGACCACCTTTGGGACCCCATACCTTACGATTATCCGTTCTCTGAAAGCTTTCTTTAGTGATTCGGTCTATCAGTACTAGCAGCATTTCTTTTTTAGCACCGTTTCCCTTAGAGCTTTAAGGACGCACATCTTCCACGTTGCGACATCCTCGCTGCCTGCTCTGTGTGGTATGTTCCTGTATAGGGTGTCACCTTCCATCACGTAGTCCAGGTACTTTTGCGGTTGGGTCCTAATCTTCTCGCGCATTCCTTGAGTCCAGCTGCATGCTGCAGATGCTTCCGCCGCCGATGTCTCCTTGATCCCTCGAAGCGTTTCTGGTAGTGGCTGTCTTGACAGGGCATCCGCCACCACGTTGAGCTGTCCTTTCCGGTACGATATCTCGAAGTCGTACTGCTGTAACGCCAGGGCCCATCTGGCGATCCTTCCTGACAGGCTCTCAATGCTGTTTAGCCACTTCAGGGCCATATGGTCGGTTACTACCGTAAAGTGGTAACCTTCCAGATATGGCTTTAGCTTCCGGATCGCCCAGACGATTGCCAATCACTCCTTCTCAGTTGTCGAGTAATTCTTCTCGGTGCTGTTGAGCGTTCGGCTTGAGTAAGAGATTACCTTTTCGCCATTCTCCGTTTCCTGGGTTAGTATTGCCCCGATGCCGTAGTCGCTCGCGTCCGTTTGCAGGGTAAACGGTTTGTCGAAGTCCGGGCACGCCAGTACGGGATCTGCAACGAGTCTTGCTTTGACCTCTTCGAATGCTATCTGATGTTCTGGTGTCCACACCCACTTGTTGCCCTTGCGTAGCAAATCGTTGAGTGGTTTGACTATTTTTGCGAAGTCTGGTACAAACCGCCGGTACCATGACGCCACGCCCAGGTACTGTCGGAGTTCTCTTACTGTCGATGGGGGTTCCAGTTCGGCGATGGCTGCTACCTTTTCCGGATCCGTGCCTATTCCTTCGCTAGTCACTCTTTGACCTAGATACAACAGTTTCTTCTTGAAGAATTGGCATTTTTCCGAGTTCAGCTTCAGATTTGCTTCTTTTAGCCGCCGGAACACTTCACTCAGGTTTGCTTTGTGTTCTTCTAGCGTGCGTCCGAGCACTATTATGTCGTCCTGGTAAGCAAAAGCGTGGGGTGACATTTCCGGACCAATTACTTGGTCCAACACTCGTTGAAACGTCGCGGATGCCGAATGGAGACCAAAAGGCATAACCCTCCACTGGAATAAACCTTTTCCGGGCACCGTGAAAGCCGTGTATTGCCTGCTGCTTTCCTCCAGTGGGATTTGCCAGTACCCATCCTTCAGGTCCAAACTGCTGATGTACCTCGCTTCTCGCAGTTGGTCGAGGATATAATTTATGCGCGGCATTGGGTAGGCATCCTTTATCGACTTTGCGTTGATCTGCCTGAAATCGACACAGAGTCTCCATTTGCCCGTCTTCTTCTTCACCATCACGATGGGGGAGCTGTATGGGCTCTTCGAGTGCTCTATATACCCCATTCCGAGAAGCTCATCCACCTTCGCATTGATCTCCCCTTGAACTCTTGGATTCTTGGGGTAGTATCGTTGCTTGATTGGCTTGTCGTCTTTCATCGTGATCAGATGCTCGGCCATGTTCGACGTTCCCGTCATGGTTTTGAAGTTGGCTAGCTGTGTCTCCAGGAATTCCGCTGTGTCGTTATCCTCGCTTGTGTGCGACTGCCACCGATAGCTTTTCCTCGAGCCACCCATTGTGTCGGTTTCTGGCCGGTATTGTGATCTCGTGTCCGGCGCACTTTATTACGGTTCCGACTCGCGTGAGCAAATTCCATCCTAACACCAACGAATCCACTACCCCTGGTAGTATCAGCAGGCTCATGGTCAATAGCTTGTTTCCGAATGCGATTTCTACCTCCAGCTGTGCACTGATTTCGCCGCTTCTCCCGTCTGCCAACCTAACTTGCCGTCTTGTCCTTGTGATCTGCCCGAGTGCAGCCAGATTGTCCGCCAGTTCCTCGCTTATGAAGCTCGCTGTTGCCCCGGTGTCGATTGTGGCTTTATACGTGCCTCCACCAATCGTTACCGCTGCGGACAATTGCTGCTCCTCCTCGATCAGCTTGCCAGTTAGTTTGGAGAGGAAGCATTTTGCGATCCCCGCCCGCCTCTCTGCGGCTGAGATCGCTGACCATTTCCCACTCTTTGGCAGCACTCGACGCTCCTGATACCCACTTTGCCGCACACCCAGCAGAACAACAAGCGCTGGTTTTGACAGCCGCGTTCCCAGTGCCCGTGACCGCCGCACTTTCGGCAGGCCTCCTGGGGGTCTGTGATGTGGGTACTCTACCGTGGTCTCTGCGTTGTGATTGGTGGCCTCCACAATGGGTTTGTTGGCTGCCTCTGTTGGTGTTGTATCGGCGGCCGCTGGCGTTCATACGGTGGGTTGGTTGCCTACTGTCGGTGGTCTTGTAGGGGCGGTGTCCATTGACTGTTCCCACGGGGTTCCTGGTCGCCAGTGTCCTCGCACCGTCTGCACATCGTTTGTGCTCTCCTGGGCAAATGTCTCCCGTTCCTTTTCCAGTTCCTCAAACTCGTCGGCTAGGTCCATTAGTGTATCCAGGTCTGCCACTGTGTATGCTCTGAGGGCGATCTTTAGGTTCGGTGTGCAGTTCTGCCGGATAATGCTGAGGGCCTCTGACGGCGAATAATTAAGTGGCCTCATCATTGCTTGTATGTCGATCATGTAGTCCTTAAACGTCTCCCCGTAGCCTTGCTTCCTCTGCTTGACTTTGTCCGAAAGTGTGAAGAAAAAGTCTCTCGGCAGGAAGTATGTGTTAAAGCTCTGGATGAATTCTGCCCAGGTTTGCCACTGTTTGTTGTTGGAGATGAACCACTTCAATGCCCTTCCCTTCAGTAATTCTGGCATGGCGCGGGGAATCATTTCCAAATCCAGGCCGTATGTATTTGCGGACCACTCCACTTGCTCCAGAAACTCGAACGGTTTCTCATGCCGTCGAACTTAAACGACCATTCGCGGACTTGTTTCGCAACCTTTGCATAATCTGGCTGGCTGGGTGTCGGAGTCGGAGTCCGTACCGGTGCTGCTGTTTTCTGTACGCACTCTGTCTCTTTCTTTTCTGGGCTCGGCACTCTCTTCTGTGCCTCCTTTTGCATGTTGTCGATGCTCAGGCTTCCCCTTCGGCGGGAGTCAATGTGATGCTTGGGGTTGTTTTCTCGGGGTATGCTGCCTCTAGCTCGACCCAGATCCCGGCAAGTTTCGGGTCGTTCTCCGTCTCAGAATAGTATTCTGACAATGCCTTCCTTTTGTCGTCTGTTCTTCTTTCCAGAGCGATGTTTAGCCTCTCTGCGACGTAGGCCAAATCCTCTGTCTTGAGGCGGTAAATCCATTTCTTCCCCATTCTGCTTTACGTTGCTTTCACTGAGTGAACGTGACCGCCCAGTAGATCTGTGAGAAAGCACAGAATTCACGGGTTCTTAGTGGGTTTATTGCGGGCGTGATAGTACAGTGATCTTGGTATCGCCACTCGTGGCCGTCGACGACTCCTGGTCGCCTTGATGACTCGGAGCTCTCCTCGTCGACGGGGCGCTCCGGTTCCGTAGCTCCTTGTAGCTTCCTCGACGCTTTCACTCGAAGCTCTCTGAAGATCCTTGCGGCTCCCTAACACACTGACGCCCCCTGCAGACACTGATGCTGCCTGAAGACGCTTGGCAATGCTCGTCACTGATGCGTGGGATCGACGACTACTCGTAGTGCCCTAGACTCGCCAGGAGATCAGCTGCGCGGGTTTAGGGAAGCGTCACCGTTCTCAGACTAGGGTGAACAGAGGCCGCGATCTCAAGGAATCTCTCCTGTCGATGCCACCACCTGTCCCTTGCTCTGTCCCGCTCAGGTCGCGCTGGCAGTCCAAGTTACGCAGGGATGCTGCCGAGCGCTTTACTTCGCTCCTACGCCTAGCGCAGACGAACGTTCCGCCCTAGCTTTACCCTTTGGTTTATCGCCCGCGACGTTTCCTCGTAGCGCGATCTGTCCCGATGCGTTGGCTGGTTTGCCGCTGACGACGTCCTTCGCTCTGCTCCTGAATATGCTGGCTGCGCGGTTGGACGTAGGCGTGGCTTCTGGTACTCGGGATCGTGGTCGTACGCCGATCCGGGACTACACGACTCAACCGCAGGGCTCTTATGGAGTTCTCCACTTGAGGCCACAAACGCTCTACCTATCTCCCTTCTGGCTCGTTCACTCGGGGTTCAGACACACGCCGCTCCGGGATTACACGACTCAAACCGTAGGGCTCTTCTGGAGTTCTCTGTTCGCCTTGACCTAGCCGTGTGACGCCCTCTGGACCTCGGCTACCTGTGTTTCAATTCGGAGATTCCTGGTGATTCAATCCCGAACGTCTCGACGTAGCGATCTTGCTCCTTGTAGGCTCCCACGGCGCTGCTTCCGGCAATGCGACTTGTTGTTTATTTGTAGTTCACTGTACTTGCTGACTTGCTCACTTTGTTATGTGGACTGATCTTGATAGACGGACTGATCGTGATCGACTGATCTGATCGACTGACTGTGATCGACTGATCTAGCTGCCAGCGCCCGGCGGCTTTATATAGGGCATCCGGGTACCGTTGTTTCCCCTTTGCACTCTGTCCGCGGCATCTGTCCACTCCGGGTCCAAAGTCCGTGGTCCCTGTTTGACCCGCTTATCCTGCACACATGGCCTTCGCTTTTAGTTCTACGTGCTGCTGCCATCCCGCTGCTCCCGATGGTGCATGTTGCTTGTGTGTTGCTCCGTTGCGGAGATGTGGCACTTGACCTCCTAGTCCGAAGTCCACGGCAGAGTCCAAAGTCCGGTGCCTGTTCCGTTAATTCCTTTTGAACCCGGCTCTCTCGCTCTGCCGGAGAAGTCTCCACTCTCTCTCTCTGTCTGCACCCTCGCTCTCCCGACTCTCATTCTTCAAACTCTCTCCATTAGAGTTTTCTCTCTCCAAATGAAGTCTACACACTCTCTTTAATTTGAAGTCTCCACTCTCTCTTCGCCGCGCCGCTACTACGCTAATTCGCCGTAACTGGTATGCGGAAGGCGATCCGTTATTCTGGTTTGCTGCTTTTCGTGGGGAGTTATTAAACTCCTCACAACACATATACTCGTATATAGTACCTATAGTAAGCCCTAAGCATACCTGTAAATATACATCTTTAGTAGCACTAAGCATAACTGTAAATACACACACACACGGTATACACTCTGTTAATGTTAGCAAAGGAGAGAATCAATGAGAGAGGGACAGTCTTCAGAGTCATCCCGACCAGAGCTGGTGCGTGTTTCACTCTGCTACGATATCAGAAGTGGGAAGCTCGCTGTTGCCCCGGTGTCGATTGTGGCTTTATACGTGCCTCCACCAATCGTTACCGCTGCGGACAATTGCTGCTCCTCCTCGATCAGCTTGCCAGTTAGTTTGGAGAGGAAGCATTTTGCGATCCCCGCCCGCCTCTCTGCGGCTGAGATCGCTGACCATTTCCCACTCTTTGGCAGCACTCGACGCTCCTGATACCCACTTTGCCGCACACCCAGCAGAACAACAAGCGCTGGTTTTGACAGCCGCGTTCCCAGTGCCCGTGACCGCCGCACTTTCGGCAGGCCTCCTGGGGGTCTGTGATGTGGGTACTCTACCGTGGTCTCTGCGTTGTGATTGGTGGCCTCCACAATGGGTTTGTTGGCTGCCTCTGTTGGTGTTGTATCGGCGGCCGCTGGCGTTCATACGGTGGGTTGGTTGCCTACTGTCGGTGGTCTTGTAGGGGCGGTGTCCATTGACTGTTCCCACGGGGTTCCTGGTCGCCAGTGTCCTCGCACCGTCTGCACATCGTTTGTGCTCTCCTGGGCAAATGTCTCCCGTTCCTTTTCCAGTTCCTCAAACTCGTCGGCTAGGTCCATTAGTGTATCCAGGTCTGCCACTGTGTATGCTCTGAGGGCGATCTTTAGGTTCGGTGTGCAGTTCTGCCGGATAATGCTGAGGGCCTCTGACGGCGAATAATTAAGTGGCCTCATCATTGCTTGTATGTCGATCATGTAGTCCTTAAACGTCTCCCCGTAGCCTTGCTTCCTCTGCTTGACTTTGTCCGAAAGTGTGAAGAAAAAGTCTCTCGGCAGGAAGTATGTGTTAAAGCTCTGGATGAATTCTGCCCAGGTTTGCCACTGTTTGTTGTTGGAGATGAACCACTTCAATGCCCTTCCCTTCAGTAATTCTGGCATGGCGCGGGGAATCATTTCCAAATCCAGGCCGTATGTATTTGCGGACCACTCCACTTGCTCCAGAAACTCGAACGGTTTCTCATGCCGTCGAACTTAAACGACCATTCGCGGACTTGTTTCGCAACCTTTGCATAATCTGGCTGGCTGGGTGTCGGAGTCGGAGTCCGTACCGGTGCTGCTGTTTTCTGTACGCACTCTGTCTCTTTCTTTTCTGGGCTCGGCACTCTCTTCTGTGCCTCCTTTTGCATGTTGTCGATGCTCAGGCTTCCCCTTCGGCGGGAGTCAATGTGATGCTTGGGGTTGTTTTCTCGGGGTATGCTGCCTCTAGCTCGACCCAGATCCCGGCAAGTTTCGGGTCGTTCTCCGTCTCAGAATAGTATTCTGACAATGCCTTCCTTTTGTCGTCTGTTCTTCTTTCCAGAGCGATGTTTAGCCTCTCTGCGACGTAGGCCAAATCCTCTGTCTTGAGGCGGTAAATCCATTTCTTCCCCATTCTGCTTTACGTTGCTTTCACTGAGTGAACGTGACCGCCCAGTAGATCTGTGAGAAAGCACAGAATTCACGGGTTCTTAGTGGGTTTATTGCGGGCGTGATAGTACAGTGATCTTGGTATCGCCACTCGTGGCCGTCGACGACTCCTGGTCGCCTTGATGACTCGGAGCTCTCCTCGTCGACGGGGCGCTCCGGTTCCGTAGCTCCTTGTAGCTTCCTCGACGCTTTCACTCGAAGCTCTCTGAAGATCCTTGCGGCTCCCTAACACACTGACGCCCCCTGCAGACACTGATGCTGCCTGAAGACGCTTGACAATGCTCGTCACTGATGCGTGGGATCGACGACTACTCGTAGTGCCCTAGACTCGCCAGGAGATCAGCTGCGCGGGTTTAGGGAAGCGTCACCGTTCTCAGACTAGGGTGAACAGAGGCCGCGATCTCAAGGAATCTCTCCTGTCGATGCCACCACCTGTCCCTTGCTCTGTCCCGCTCAGGTCGCGCTGGCAGTCCAAGTTACGCAGGGATGCTGCCGAGCGCTTTACTTCGCTCCTACGCCTAGCGCAGACGAACGTTCCGCCCTAGCTTTACCCTTTGGTTTATCGCCCGCGACGTTTCCTCGTAGCGCGATCTGTCCCGATGCGTTGGCTGGTTTGCCGCTGACGACGTCCTTCGCTCTGCTCCTGAATATGCTGGCTGCGCGGTTGGACGTAGGCGTGGCTTCTGGTACTCGGGATCGTGGTCGTACGCCGATCCGGGACTACACGACTCAACCGCAGGGCTCTTATGGAGTTCTCCACTTGAGGCCACAAACGCTCGACCTATCTCCCTTCTGGCTCGTTCACTCGGGGTTCAGACACACGCCGCTCCGGGATTACACGACTCAAACCGTAGGGCTCTTCTGGAGTTCTCTGTTCGCCTTGACCTAGCCGTGTGACGCCCTCTGGACCTCGGCTACCTGTGTTTCAATTCGGAGATTCCTGGTGATTCAATCCCGAACGTCTCGACGTAGCGATCTTGCTCCTTGTAGGCTCCCACGGCGCTGCTTCCGGCAATGCGACTTGTTGTTTATTTGTAGTTCACTGTACTTGCTGACTTGCTCACTTTGTTATGTGGACTGATCTTGATAGACGGACTGATCGTGATCGACTGATCTGATCGACTGACTGTGATCGACTGATCTAGCTGCCAGCGCCCGGCGGCTTTATATAGGGCATCCGGGTACCGTTGTTTCCCCTTTGCACTCTGTCCGCGGCATCTGTCCACTCCGGGTCCAAAGTCCGTGGTCCCTGTTTGACCCGCTTATCCTGCACACATGGCCTTCGCTTTTAGTTCTACGTGCTGCTGCCATCCCGCTGCTCCCGATGGTGCATGTTGCTTGTGTGTTGCTCCGTTGCGGAGATGTGGCACTTGACCTCCTAGTCCGATGTCCACGGCAGAGTCCAAAGTCCGGTGCCTGTTCCGTTAATTCCTTTTGAACCCGGCTCTCTCGCTCTGCCGGAGAAGTCTCCACTCTCTCTCTCTGTCTGCACCCTCGCTCTCCCGACTCTCATTCTTCAAACTCTCTCCATTAGAGTTTTCTCTCTCCAAATGAAGTCTACACACTCTCTTTAATTTGAAGTCTCCACTCTCTCTTCGCCGCGCCGCTACTACGCTAATTCGCCGTAACTGGTATGCGGAAGGCGATCCGTTATTCTGGTTTGCTGCTTTTCGTGGGGAGTTATTAAACTCCTCACAACACATATACTCGTATATAGTACCTATAGTAAGCCCTAAGCATACCTGTAAATATACATCTTTAGTAGCACTAAGCATAACTGTAAATACACACACACACGGTATACACTCTGTTAATGTTAGCAAAGGAGAGAATCAATGAGAGAGGGACAGTCTTCAGAGTCATCCCGACCAGAGCTGGTGCGTGTTTCACTCTGCTACGATATCAGAAGTGGGCCCAAATCCTCGTGCCATAAAAACATTCACAGCTACTAAAGTGTACAAAAACTAAACATTTAAAATGGATCCGATAAACACAAATGACGTGCAACCAACTACGCGAGTGGTGTAAAGTTTTAAACCTGGTTACTGACGGGAATAAAAGCACATTGGCTGCACGACTGAACGAAGTTCCCTTTCGTGGAAGATGCCCTGCCGAGCAGCAACAACAACGGCAAAACGAAGCAGACAATGTGGAAAATGTTCTGGAAGGCAAACGAAGAAGCGAACGACGAACAAGAAGGAGAGTCAAACTAGGGTTGTTAAAAAAATCGATAGCACTATCGATACTATCGATGGTTTTAATATTTAGGAAACATCGATGGTTTGAACTCACAATCGATACTATCGCTCCAAAAAAATAATTGAATTTTACATGCAACTTTTGGTGTATTTTAATGAAAAAAAAGTATTTTAAAGTATATACTTAAGAACACGACGGTATTTTAATTATTAGGGCTCAACATCGAATTTGGTTTCACTTTAATCGCTATAAAGGTTAGTCCGTTTCTTTCCCCATAATTTTTATGAGTCAACCACACATTTTCAATAATTTTTTTTATAAAGTTCTTTTATTTTTACAATTTTTTTTATTTTCTTTAATTCTCGATACTATCGATAGTATCGATAGTGACCGCCATCGATAGCCAAAAACATCGATGGTGTCCATTATCGATTTATAAACAACCCTAAGTCAAACGATGAGCAAGAAGCTGCAAAATCAAACGAAGAAGCGAACGATGAGCATGAAGCTGCAAAATCAAACGAAGAAGCGAACGACGATGAAGAAGCAGAGAAATCAAACGGAGAAGCGAATAACGAAAGATAAGAAGAAGAGTCAAACGAAGCGGCGAACGGCGAGCAAAGAATGGAAAATCAAACGAGAAGACAAACGACGAGTCAGAAGAAGAAAACGCAAATAACGACAAGAAACTCAAAATTTTAAATGACCAGAAATTGATTTTGCAAAACGAAAACGATTTTCAAAGAGCGAAAATGCAATTAATGGCTAGAGAGTTGGAATTAATGCATTTTGAAAAAGAGTTGCTGCAAAGAGAGAACGATTTGTTAAGAGCGGTTGATGGAGCGGATTCACAAAAAGTTTCTAAGGATGATGACATTTTATTCCACAGTATAAAAGAAATGCTACCGGGCTTCGATGGCAAAACGAGTGTTAGTGTGTGGCGTGCGCACATTAATGTGCTAAAATCGACGTAAGTATTGAATGAAAATAAACTTCGATCTCTTATATTCAGCAAACTAAAGGGTGAGGGCAAGCCTGGGTGTACTCAAAACCAGAGTTCGCAAACGAGAAGATTGATACCCTGTTGATATCAATGGAAAATGCGTTTCTTTCAAAGAAGAGTACCATTATTTTGCGCAAGAAGTTTGAAACGCGCAGATGGCAAACAAATGAATCATTCTCGGCGTATTTTAACAGCAAAAACTGTCTAACGGACTTTAGATGTCATAGCGCGAGTTGGTTGATTACATCATCCACGGTATACCGGATCGTCAAATTCGTACAAGTGCCAACATGATGTGCTTAAAAATGAAGGATGACCTGCTGTCGGCACTACTACACGTCAATTTAGTTGCTAAGTCACTAACAGCGCTGGAAAGGTTGAGAACCAAGTTTTCCGGTGCTACAATTGTAATTGCTTGGGGCACATCGCCTCAGATTGCCGTAAGCCAACACGAGAAGTTTGAGCCTGCTTTGTGTGCGGAAAAATGGGTTACCTTGCCGCAGCCTGTGACCAAAAAAAGAAGACATCAGCCCCAGCTATCTGCAAAGATGATTACGTAAGATATTTAGGTATAGAAATAGAGGGTAGCATTAATAAATCGTTTTTTATAGAATGCCTGTTAGACTCGGGAAGTCCAATCAGTTTTATTAAAAGATTTTATGTTCCGGCTAGCGTAAACTTGAAGCCAGCGCCTCCAGCCACGTATATTGGTTTGATTATAATTTATAATAAAAGACTAATTTATAATAAGACTTAAAATGTTAGTCGTCCAGGATGATTCTATAAATGAATGAGTAATATTGGGTAGGGACTTTTTAAATGCCAGCGGCGCTTCCATTGTCTGGAAGGAAGTTGAGTTACGCCTAACAAAGGAAAGCACAAATGAGAGAACAAACGAGAGGACAAGTATAAATGATTCAAATGATATTGATAAATCAGATTATAGAAACGAATTCTTTGGGAAAATTTGTGTGATTGAATATGAGTCTAACGAAGAGAACATAAATGTGAGGATGAACGTAAATATAAATGATAAGATTACTGTTTAGTAAATATTACACTGAAGCTTTTCGACTAATAGTGCCGGAAACAAGGTGCGAAATGAAAATAACTATAAATGATGCCAAGCCATTTAGCTGCAGCCCCAGACGCCTTTCTTATGCTGAAAAGAATGAGTTGCAAAAGATTTTGGATGAGTACATTGTTAAAGGGTGTATCAGACCAAGCGAGTCTGAATTCGTGTCACCAATGGTGTTAGTGAAGAAAGCGTCGGGCGAACTTAGAATGTGTATTGATTTCAGAAAGTTAAACAAGTTAACAGCAAAAGGCAGTTATCCAATCCCTTTGATAGATGACTTACTGGATCAAATGACAGATAAACAATGGTTTACAAAGCTAGACTTAAAGAATGGGTTTTACCATGTTTTTATGCAAGATGAGTCGGTGAAGTTTGCTTCGTTTACAACACCTTTAGGCCAGTACGAGTTCCTAAGGATGCCATTTGGGCTGAAAAACGCGCCGTCTACGTTCCAGAGGTTTCTAAATAAAATTTTAAGTGATCTGATAAGAGAAGCAAAGGTTATTGAGCACTTAGACGACATAATGATTGCGACAAAGGATATAAAGAGCCTTATAGAAATCTTAAAAGAAGTATTTGAAAGACTAACGAGAAATAATTTGGAATTGAGGCTTAGTAAGTGTGAGTTTTTTCAAACGGAAATTAAATATCTAGGGTAAACGGTTAATGGGTACGACATCAAAGCAGATGGAAAGGGCATAGCGGTGGTTAAAAATGTTCATGTTCCTTCGACAAATAGTGAGGTAAAAAGCTTTCTAGGATTTTATTCATACTTTTGCAGGTTTATCAAAAACTTCTCTATAGCTCCGAAACCATTATACGACGTGACGAAGAAAACGACAAATTTTCGGTTTAGGGAACTTGAGCTAAAAACATTTGAAGTTCTGAAAGAAAAGTTAATAGATTCCCCTATACTTGCTTTGTACAACCCAGCAGATGAGACAGGTTTCGGTTCGATCTTGATGCCTTTATCCAGTGATTTATTTTTCCAAGCGCACTACGGACACTGAATCGATGTATCACAACTTTGCGCTAGAGACGCTAGCAATAATTTATTCACTAAAACGGTTTAGGGCAGGGGTGCTCAGTCCTATGGCACACGAGCACAATTGTTTTTGTAATAGCACTAAGCATACGGCAGTGCACTAGCAATGCTTGCCTATGCACGCCCCGAGTCCTCTTTGTGTCGCTATCCGCAATAGATAAGAGCGAGCCAAGCCAACAACAAATTTCATTGAACTTTTTTTTTCTCCTCAACTCACAGTGCAAAGTGTTGTTGTCTTTTTCATGACTGTGTCTGAGTCGTTACTTGCGTGCGTGTGATTTTATTTAAATTGTGTTGGTAAGGGCACTGCCGTAGGGCAATTTTGAGCACCCCTGGTTTAGGGTTAATTTAAAGTTAATTGAGTTGTGTAGATTTGATGATGACCAAGATGCTAATGAACAAGATTTGGATTAGAAGTTGTTTTCTTTTATTGAAGTTGCGTAACACATATAGTTGCGATTTCAGTTGGATGGAAGGATGATCCGATTAGGGGTCATCTCTCGTCGTTGTCCTCGGTTCGCTCAAGAATTCTGAGAAGAGTCTTTCTTCTCTTTGCCTTTGTTTGCTGGGTGGGTTGTGAGGTTGTATATATATATGAAGGTATTGGAGTTGGCAAGAGTGAAAGACTGTATTGCTTGCTTGTCAGTGACGAACTGATTTTTAATATTTCGGAATAAAAATTCATAACCTACGCTGCACACAGGCAGCACTTATATATAACACAATTCGTTTATATATTGCTTATGTATATGTGCCTCAAGTGTTTGTTGCTTCGTCGCCGCTTCTATATTCTGCCTACGCTGTATTTCTTCGTCCGCTGTCGCTTATACCCGGATGCCAACTTGTTGGCTTGCATATTATAACTCGGACAAACACTGGCCTATTTTTAATGGGTGCGGAGTGCGGAGGCGTTTGGCAGCCCGCAACCAATTTATGCTTGCTAGTTTGCAGATGACTTACATATACTTGAAGGGGTGCGGGGAGTTGGTTTTCGGTAACTCCTCCACTCCCCAACAGACTGAAGTGACGGCCAAAACGATTGACTTTTGGGCGGAACGACTGCTTGTGGTAAGGTAGGTGTTAAAATAATTTTTTGTTTTTTCTTAATTACTATTATGCTTAAGACTAACAAGATTATGATAATATACATGGTAAATATAAAATAATTATGCTTTTGTGTTCTTACTTGGAAGTTTTGTAATTGTTTTTGATTTTCTAATCCCGACAAATGGATTCTAGTTAGGTTTGGGACGATATAGGTTTTGTTTATAATTATATTATTATTTTCAAATTCGTTCGAAGAAAATTTGATAATATGACAGAGTAAGGATGAAAATATTGTAAAAATAAAAAAACTTTGGAAATATCACGTACACTTTAAATACCATAATGGACTCGGACATGTAGGTTTTTTTGAAAACATATTGGCTTCCAAAGTTAAAGGAAAAGATAGGACAACATATTTAAAATTGCTTAGAGTGTATTGCATTTACGGCGATGGGCAAACACGAAGGCTATTAACATAACATTCAGAAGCCAACAAAACCTTTTGAACAGTTCATAATGATCATCTGGGCCCAGTCACGACGAAAGATAAGAAATCAAAACATATCCTAGTAATTGTTGATAGCTGCACAAAGTGTATAAGACTGTACTCTACAAAGACCACAAAGTCTACTGAAGCGATAACGGCACTGGAAAACTATTGCAGATCATATGGTACCCCTAAATGTATAGTCTCTGATCGAAGATCCTGTTTCACCTCCTGAGAATTTTCAAATTCTTTAATTAATCGAAATATATCTCATACACAAATAGCAACGGGTTCGACTGAGGCGAATGCACAGGTAGAGAAAATAAATCGAAGCATTAGTCCAATTCTTGCAAAATTGTCAGATTCAGAACCGAGTTGGAGCTTTTAAAGAGTACTAGGAGAAATTGAGTTTGCAATAAATAATACAGTTCTTAGAATGGTTAATCAACATCCAAGTGTAATGTTATTCGGAGTTGGCCATAGAGGTAGTTTAGTTGATTGCCTTAGGGAAAATTTGCGAGAAGGACAAAAGGAAAGCAGAACAATTGAAAATATTCGAGGGAACGCTCGGGAATGAGAAGCTCAGTTACAAAACTATAATGAGACGACGAAAAATAGCAAACGATTGAAAGCAACACAATATGAGCAAGGATATTATGTTGTAGTAAAGAATTTTGATTGTCACACAGAAGTTTCAAAGAAACTTGTTCCGAAGTTCAAAGGACTTTTAAGATAGTCAAGTCGTTAGGAAATGATCGGTATGTTGTTAAAGACGTGGAGGGATTTCAGCAATCAAGTATTCCATACTCTGGCGTTTGAGCGGCAGCTAATATGAAACCCTGGCTCGGCTGGTCGAAAAGCAAAAAAAAAAATTATGAGATAAATGATAGTGGAGAAAATGATGAGATAAATGATAATGAAGAAAATGATGAGATAAATGATAGTGAAGAATATAACGAGATAAATGAAAATAAAATAAGCGTAAAGGAAAACAAAAATAGTGATCGTAACAAATTAGTTAAAGTTTACAATACTAGAAGCAAGACCAAAAAAAAGCGTTAACTAAGATTTAGCTATACCAGGATCAGAAGATATACACTTATATATAGTACCTATAGTAAGCCCTAAGCATAACTGTAAATATACACCTTTAGCAGCACTAAGCATAACCGTAAATATATACCGATAATAGCACTAAGCATCCCTGTAAATACAGAAACAAACTGCCTGTTATATATGTGTATACACTCTGTTAAAGTTTCTAGCTGTTAAGATAATGTTAGCAAAGGAGAGAATAATTGAGAGAGGGACAGTCTTGAGAGTGATCCCGACCTGAAATCCTGCGTGTTTCACTCTGGTCTGGGAGGCAAGCCTGATACTGTCATCCTACTCTAGTAGACTACTTCTAATTAACTTACCATCATAAGTTAACCGAAGAACTATGCTTAGTATTAGGTTTATTAGGAATCATATTCATGGTAATGTGGGGAGCCCCGAGTTACTGGGTCGCCAGCATTTTAATGTGCCTAATGGATTACCAAGAAACTATATTCCTCTACTTTTAAATCATTGTATCTATAATTATGCAATGCACGAACCTTTTAGAGAACTCTGCAATGACTATAATAGACTATACCACCTAATATCTACTACCGACTCACTGCCTATCTTTAAATCCACATTTGCAAAAGTTGTTTTCAACAAAATAAATTGTAACGAACTGTTTTTTAACTGTTTGCTCGCTACGTAAACGCTCAGATAAGAGCAGCATAATTCTATAGAAAATATCCGAAAAAAGATCCCTGCTTCACTAAACTGACGTTCCTGTTAGAGGATAGGAATTGATGCAAACGCTCACCCGTCGGCTTTTCCGCGGAATCCGACAATCCAAACCGGGTCAACCGGGCGGACTAGTGCAGTCACATTCCCGTAAAGACAACTGTTTAATTGTTTGATCGCTACGTAATCGCCGCGACTAGCTTAAAGATATCGTGTGTTCGTCCCACCAAATTTGTATTGGGTGATTGCTCGTGACCCAGCTGGGTCAGCTGGTTGTTGCAACTCTCCTGGTCGACGTATTGCCTCCTTAGGCTCAAGATCACTACGTGCGTTTTTTGGCGGCGCTCTCCAGCTCCTGCGTGCTCCTCGTCTACTCCTGTGGCGTCGTTCCCCTACGGCGTCTCTCCATTTCCACACGGCTTGTAGAACTCAAAAGTCTGCACAACCTTCCTTTCGAGGTCTGGCCAGAATAATCGTGTGATCACCTGTATCTCGGGACTCCCGGATGTCGGTCTGGCTCACGTCAGAAGAGAAAACCCCTGGATTCGGCCTTATCGCGCGTCCACCGTAGCTGGCAACTGATAACGTTTCGTTTTAACTGATTTCGTTTTTCTCTAGTCCTCGTCTGTTCTCCGATCCAATATCTGCGTCCTACAGATCTCACCGTTGCAGTCTCAGCCTTGTAGCATCTGCGTCTCGACTCTGGGTCTTGATCTTGATGTAGACGCGTCCTGAATGCTTCGCGTACTCCGACGAACTGCCGCACGTACTCCCCGGAGCTGCGTCTGCGCCGTTATTTCCCTTTTTGCACACGGCTTGCATAGGGTGTCTAATGTCCAAGTGTAACCCGTTAGTCCAAGATCCACAGATGTCCCGTTAGTTCACGGTGGATGCTCTTTGTGCTCTTTGCCCTTTTGCGGCAAGAGTCCAAGGTCCAGCGCGGCACCGTTATTTCACGGTCTCTCCACTTTGGCCGGGACCAAGGCCCAGTAATTACCGGTGGACCCTTGAGAGCCTGACTCCAGCTCTGGGCTTGCTTGGGATCTTGTCGCAGTCTAACACTTTTTCTCCCGGCAAATTTTTCCAATGGATTCTAGCACCCTCTTGTTGAAGACTGCGGCGTAGAGATCCTGACCTTTCAATATCTTGACGTTGCCCTGCTACCACCCTTCGTCCCTATATAGTTGAGATTCGCCCCTGCCTCGTCCAGGAAGCGGTTCTGAGGATCGCTATGGGACCTATTAAGGACCCCAATAATGGTCATACCCTTCGTAACTTTGGAGATGGAACGCTGGCTACGCTGAGTCTAAGTCCTTTTGCGAATTCGGGTATTCTGTTCAGAATGGGCGCTTGTCGCGTCCTATTCTTTTGGAATTTGTTGCTGAGGTCCAATTTGGGTCCAGCTTTCTTCGCGTCGAAGTTGGTTAGTATTCTATAAGCATTACTGTGGATTAGCCGTAGAACATCACAGACGAGGTGCTAGTCGCGACCTCTCCTTCATGTGTGCCTCTAGTAGCGGGCTTCTTACGGGCTTCTTGTTTAAGCTGAATGGGCGGAAGGTCTATGCTGTTTAACCTTGGGGTGATTTCCTTTTGTTGTTAATAATAATAATAACTTAACTGAGGTGTTAAGTGTACCGCGACCTGCTCAGACCTATTGTACCCCCATTCAGAACCTACAGTTCAGATATCAACCCATCAAAACTCCTCGTCTTTGTTCGAGGAAATGAACAAAGACGAGGAGTTTTGATGGGTTGATGCTTTTTGCGTTTGTTAAGGCTGGACAGATGTCCTTGTAACCACGCTGAATGTTGAGCTCTGCACAACGTCTAATAGCGCATACCTCAGCCTGGAATATGCTGGTGTGTTGCACTTCGGGCAATGTCGTCCAATCCTTCTTAATATCTAAATGACTTGTGAAGTTTGCTCGAAGATTAATTCGGCTCTCATTTCTTACCTAGGGTGAAATATTAGGGGCACCTCGCCTAACAGATTAGTCGCATCCCCGTTATTTACAATGCATATTGCGTTGAAGTTCAATAAGACAGTTAGCTTCAGAACTTCTAATGCAGTTGTAGGATAGGACAGTTGTATGGTGGTAAGCTAATCTCGTTTACCCCATGCAATTGCCCCGTATGTGAGAATTGGTCTCACAATCATTAGGTATAGCCATCTTATTACACAGGTCGACAAAAAAAAGCCCAAGACTAAACGCTGCAAAACCTGAAAGGATTTTAGCTGTAGATTACTACCTTATACTTGGAAACCTTCCATCACGTCACAGGTTTGAGAAAACAAAGTTCCAAATTTTCGATTTTTAGGCACTTTTTGCGGCTTAATAGCAAGAAAACCCTTCGTAGCCCAGGGCCACAATTTAGCGGAAATTGTTCTTTGAACCTTTAACTTTAACAGTTTCCAATCACCAAGTTGGGCGACCTCTACTTCTTTAGCTACAATAGATTTTACTAAGTTTAGTTTTGTCACTTTTTTCCATATATAGTAGCCTCATATTTTCCTTGTTGAATTTAGAATCGTACACACACAAAACATTAAAAATACCAGGCTACTTCTAAAAAAATACAACAAATTGACCTTAGTTAAATGCATTGTAGCTCAAGAAGTAGAGAGCGCCCAACTAAGTGATAAGACACTGTTCAAGTTAAAGATTCAAAGTACCATTTCCACCAAATTGTGGCTCTGGGTTACAAAAAGTTTAGTTTTTATTGTTGTTATTATTATTATTTTTTACTGTTTTGGCTTTTTAACGCTTCAAGTTGTATAACTTATAAATTACTGCGCTAGATACAACGGATAATCAATTTTATATTCGAACAAAATTGGTTCTTAAATCTAATGAAATACATTTTTACATTAATTATTGAAAATACAGAATGACATATATATCTAAATCGAATTAAAAAAACAAAGGAAGAGGTTTTGGGGATAACTCGCAATGTTAAGATAGGATAATATAGCTTATATCAAACTGGAACTAATTAGGAGTCAAAATCTGCCAAGTGGGCCACCCCTGTTCCGAAGGTCCGATTTTCATCGAACTTTTTTACTTTTCCGGTTCACAACGAAAATATAAGAACTTCATTTGAACGGTTTTGCGAAATTTTGAGTTTTACCGGAGTTATAGGGGTCAAAACATGGCGTTTTTGACACTTTTTCGAAAAAGTTGCACTCAGTCATTAATTTATAACTTCGGAACGGTTAGATTTATCTTTATGATGTTTTCACTAATCGCTCAAGAATTATTATGGCTTTCCATAAAAAAATGTAAAAAAAAATTAAAATTTATTTTTCTTAAAAATAAATCAACATTTTTTTTTAGTTTTTATTTTTTTCAGTGTTCTTCACCAGCTATAGAGTTTAAAACCATTTGAAAATGAAGTTTGATTCATTACGAAAAAGATCCAAAAAAAAAAAAAGAGTGGCCCGGCCAAAGGTTTTTCGCAATATCGAATTGAAGAAGGGCGCACAGCGGTTTTCCATACAAAAACGGCTTGCTCGTGAAAATTGGCTGGTCAACACATGCCGTTGCGCGCGTAGCGTCAGCCGACTGAAGATGTCAATGAGGCACTTCTTGTCGTTTTGTATGGGAATCCGCTGTGCGCCCTTCTTCAATTCGATATTGCGAAAAACCTTTGGCCGGGCCACTCTTTTTTTTTTGGATCTTTTTCGTAATGAATCAAACTTCATTTTCAAATGGTTTTAAACTCTATAGCTGGTGAAGAACACTGAAAAAAATAAAAACTAAAAAAAATGTTGATTTATTTTTAAGAAAAATAAATTTTTATTTTTTTTTACATTTTTTTATTGAAAGCCATAATAATTCTTGAGCGATTAGTGAAAACATCATAAAGGTATCTCTTACCGTTCCGAAGTTATGAATTAATGACTGAGTGCAACTTTTTCGAAAAAGTGTCAAAAATGCCATGTTTTGACCCCTATAACTCCGGTAAAACTCAAAATTTCGCAAAACCGTTCAAATGAAGTTCTTATATTTTCGTTGTGAACCGGAAAAGTAAAAATCGATGAAAATCGGACCTTCGGAACAGGGGTGGCCCACTTGGCAGATTTTGACTCTTAGAAACAAACGCAATTGCTATCAATTATAAACTTTACTTAACTTTGCTCATAGACGCTGGTACGCCTTCTTCTTCCTGTCATCAGATTCGTACTGCCATTCCCATTATTAATACATCCAAAGTGGCAACTCTGTGTAGCATGCAACGTTTGCATGGAGCGGATGGTAGGTTTAGGTAGAGCAGCTAGGCACGCGCTTGTTCCAGCTTCTCAGTTCGGCAATCGGGGTGGGTTAAGTTTGCTGATCTCTACTCCAATGCTCAGCTTCATACATGTTTATTTAGATTAAATATCGCGTGCGATTGCCAGGGGAAAAGGGGGAAAAAGACCGGGGAACGAAAATAAATAGAAAAAAAGTAGTAGAAATTAAGGCATGACACTCAACCTCAAGGACAACGGACGCTTGAGGACACTGTGGTGGTATTCAGTGTCCTTATCCCCACCCTACCATGATCGCCTTTCGCGTAGCCCGCGGCTGGCGATCCCTTGGTCAATTGTTCCTTTTTAGTACATGGGCTTCCTAGGGTTAAGCATGGCTTTCCAACAAAAATTGCGCTCTAGTTCATTCTCATAGTTGTAACCTTAATTAAACAATTCATATCTCACACTCCTCGACATTAATTTTAGCTAATAGTAATTTGCAGTAATTTCACTATTTTAATTTTATAATGTACTAGCAGGGTCTGTAGCCCGCAGCTTCGCCTGCGGAAATTAAAATTGAAAATTAAGCATTGCTTTATCTTTGGTACTTATTTTAAATTTAAAAAATTCCTAATTTTTTATTCTATAAACCGAGAAAAGATTTTATCAGAACTTATTCCCTTGATATCCGTAAAAACAAAAATATTTTGTCCTTTGAAAACTACTTAAAAAAACATGTGTCTTTTTTAAATATTTTTAAAATTATTATGGATTGTTTGCATAAGTTAACAGATGGACAAAACAGAAACAAACAGATTCCTTTTTCGACACAAATCCTTACACTAATTTCATTCAAAACATTAGTATTTTGTCCAAAACGTATTATTTATATATAAAATGTCATACTGCGTTGAGCATGTAGTAAAATTCCCAATCCATTGCCATTAAAGCCTAGAAACATTATTTGAAAAAAAAATTCCTTTAAAAAAAAAATAGATAGGATACGAATTTGATTAAATTTACATGTTAAAAATATTAAACTCTTTTTCAATTTCGGAGAGTTTTGACTATTGCTGTCCCGCTCTTACCCAGATAAATTTATGCATTTTTTTGTATGAATTAAGAGTGCAAAAATATGAATTTTAAAGCAGCACTTTATCGAAAACAAAGCAAACAAGAAAGGAAGCTAGCTTCGGCCAGCCGAAGCTTAAATACCCTTGCAGATCATTCCTATTAATTAACAAATCGCAAAAATGTTCAATTAATTTCATTAATCTCATTAATTTTCCGATCGTTCCTATGGCAGCTATATGATATATGTATATAAATGTCGTCCGATTTTGATCAAATTAAAATTGAAATTCGGAAATATTTAAAAAGAGTCATATCCTAGAGTAGAAAATAATACAATAAAAACCAAGGAAGCTAGAATTTATTTCCTATTACTTTTCCATTAATTTTCCGATCGTTCCTATGGCAGCTATATGACATATTAGTCCGATTTTTTAAATATTTAATTCGAAATTCAGAAATATTTAAAAAATAACATCCCCAAAAGTAGAAAGTAATATTCCAAAAAACACCGAAGCTAGAATTTTTTTAACGTTTTCTTTTCCGATCCTTCCTATGGGAGCTATAAGATATAGTTGTCCGATCCGGTTTTATATTATATTGTATGGGAATCCGCTGTGCGCCCTTCTTCAATTCGATATTGCGAAAAACCTTTGGCTGGGCCACTCTTTTTTTTTTTGATCTTTTTCGTAATGAATCAAACTTCATTTTCAAATGGTTTTAAACTCTATAGCTGGTGAAGAACACTAAAAAAAATAAAAACTAAAAAAAATGTTGATTTATTTTTAAGAAAAATAAATTTTTATTTTTTTTTACATTTTTTTATGGAAAGCCATAATAATTCTTGAGCGATTAGTGAAAACATCATAAAGGTATCTCTTACCGTTCCGAAGTTATGAATTAATGACTGAGTGCAACTTTTTCGAAAAAGTGTCAAAAATGCCATGTTTTGACCCCTATAACTCCGGTAAAACTCAAAATTTCGCAAAACCGTTCAAATGAAGTTCTTATATTTTCGTTGTGAACCGGAAAAGTAAAAATCGATGAAAATCGGACCTTCGGAACAGGGGTGGCCCACTTGGCAGATTTTGACTCTTAGAAACAAACGCAATTGCTATCAATTATAAACTTTACTTAACTTTGCTCATAGACGCTGGTACGCCTTCTTCTTCCTGTCATCAGATTCGTACTGCCATTCCCATTATTAATACATCCAAAGTGGCAACTCTGTGTAGCATGCAACGTTTGCATGGAGCGGATGGTAGGTTTAGGTAGAGCAGCTAGGCACGCGCTTGTTCCAGCTTCTCAGTTCGGCAATCGGGGTGGGTTAAGTTTGCTGATCTCTACTCCAATGCTCAGCTTCATACATGTTTATTTAGATTAAATATCGCGTGCGATTGCCAGGGGAAAAGGGGGAAAAAGACCGGGGAACGAAAATAAATAGAAAAAAAGTAGTAGAAATTAAGGCATGACACTCAACCTCAAGGACAACGGACGCTTGAGGACACTGTGGTGGTATTCAGTGTCCTTATCCCCACCCTACCATGATCGCCTTTCGCGTAGCCCGCGGCTGGCGATCCCTTGGTCAATTGTTCCTTTTTAGTACATGGGCTTCCTAGGGTTAAGCATGGCTTTCCAACAAAAATTGCGCTCTAGTTCATTCTCATAGTTGTAACCTTAATTAAACAATTCATATCTCACACTCCTCGACATTAATTTTAGCTAATAGTAATTTGCAGTAATTTCACTATTTTAATTTTATAATGTACTAGCAGGGTCTGTAGCCCGCAGCTTCGCCTGCGGAAATTAAAATTGAAAATTAAGCATTGCTTTATCTTTGGTACTTATTTTAAAATTAAAAAATTCCTAATTTTTTATTCTATAAACCGAGAAAAGATTTTATCAGAACTTATTCCCTTGATATCCGTAAAAACAAAAATATTTTGTCCTTTGAAAACTACTTAAAAAAACATGTGTCTTTTTTAAATATTTTTAAAATTATTATGGATTGTTTGCATAAGTTAACAGATGGACAAAACAGAAACAAACAGATTCCTTTTTCGACACAAATCCTTACACTAATTTCATTCAAAACATTAGTATTTTGTCCAAAACGTATTATTTATATATAAAATGTCATACTGCGTTGAGCATGTAGTAAAATTCCCAATCCATTGCCATTAAAGCCTAGAAACATTATTTGAAAAAAAAATTCCTTTAAAAAAAAAATAGATAGGATACGAATTTGATTAAATTTACATGTTAAAAATATTAAACTCTTTTTCAATTTCGGAGAGTTTTGACTATTGCTGTCCCGCTCTTACCCAGATAAATTTATGCATTTTTTTGTATGAATTAAGAGTGCAAAAATATGAATTTTAAAGCAGCACTTTATCGAAAACAAAGCAAACAAGAAAGGAAGCTAGCTTCGGCCAGCCGAAGCTTAAATACCCTTGCAGATCATTCCTATTAATTAACAAATCGCAAAAATGTTCAATTAATTTCATTAATCTCATTAATTTTCCGATCGTTCCTATGGCAGCTATATGATATATGTATATAAATGTCGTCCGATTTTGATCAAATTAAAATTGAAATTCGGAAATATTTAAAAAGAGTCATATCCTAGAGTAGAAAATAATACAATAAAAACCAAGGAAGCTAGAATTTATTTCCTATTACTTTTCCATTAATTTTCCGATCGTTCCTATGGCAGCTATATGACATATTAGTCCGATTTTTTAAATATTTAATTCGAAATTCAGAAATATTTAAAAAATAACATCCCCAAAAGTAGAAAGTAATATTCCAAAAAACACCGAAGCTAGAATTTTTTTAACGTTTTCTTTTCCGATCCTTCCTATGGGAGCTATAAGATATAGTTGTCCGATCCGGTCGGTTCCGACATATATACTACCTGCAATAGAAAGAAGACTTTTGGGAAAGTTTCATCCCGATAGCTCATAAACTGAGAGACTAGTTTGCGTAGAAATAGACAGACGGACAGACGGTCAGACGGACAGACGGACATGGCTAGATCTACTCGTCTAGTGATGCTGATCAAGAATATATATACTTTATGGGGTCGGAAACGTCTCCTTCACTGCGTTGCAAACTTCTGACTGAAATCATAATACCCTCTGCAAGGGTATAAAAACTGCCAAAATATGGATTATCACGCCGCGTTAAGTATGTAATTCAATTCCAAATTGATTAGCGTTTAACTCTGGAAAAAAAACTTGAATTCTTAAAAAAAATTTCCAAAAGTTTTACATAGCTCTCCAACAACCAATATAATAATTTTGATTAAGATTTAAAAAATTTGAGGGAATATTTTTAATTTAAGTTCGCCTTGAAACGTTACAACCGCTTCAAAATGTGAAGGGATGTTTATCCTTCGACAGTTAAAAAAAAATTAATGTCTCCAACACGAAATTATTACCCTCTTAATTTGCCTCGATGTACATCAAATTTTACTCTGCATGAACCTTTTCGTGTTCTATGTAAAAATTATAACAATCTTTATCATTTAATTTGCACTTCAACATCTATCCCCGTATTAAAAACTAAAATTTTATCTCATTTGATTCAATCTTAGTTGTAGTATTTGTAGTATTTGGTTTCATGTCTTTTCCTCGCGAACTCGCATTTTTGCCCTAATTGATAAAGGGTCCCGCGCGTAACAAGCACGTGCTTGGTATCGTTGGGCCACTTGTTTGTACTGCTCGTAGTGCATCAACGTCCATCATATATAAAAAAAAAAAAAAAAAAAAAAATCTTATTTTAAAAAAATGAATGCCAGAGATAGGATAATTTTAGGCTTATTTTTATTTCATCGGTCCCTTAAAACAAATCCTGTTGATATTGGCCTTGCTCTATTTCTATTTTTTATTTATATTTTTTGTTTTTTAAAGATGCAATTTTTAAACTATTACAAACCAAATACTCTTGGCGAATTTGCTACCGGGGTTGTTTGATCCCAAGCGTGGCTTGTAGATCAATATACGTTTGTATACGAGTCCTCTCCTATAAGATGTGTTGATAACTGATTTATTGTGAGCTTGGTACATGGTTATATACTACTTAAAAATGAGGAAGTTAAGTGTAAAGAATAGTGGAATGGGTTGTATTCTGGAGTAGGTCAGTATGTTTTGACTATGGCAGCGGTTAGCGTAGTTGGATCGGCTGACACTGCAGAATGTGCTGACCGCTTGGCGGGTCAGGGAGACATCGAGTTGACTATGTAGAATATGCTGATCAGCACTTATTATCTGCCGTGGGTGCAACTGGACGCCTGTTACCAAACTGTAGTACTGCATGATTTGTTGGTCGTTGGTCATGTTGAGCAACATTGAGACCAAACATTCTCCCCCCCCATTGAGGGGTACCCTCAATTAAGGCGTGATGTCGGTCACCTTATGTAGCATTGTATGATGCCGTTGCTGGCAGACTCGACAGTTGACTGATGATTTACAGACTTCGACCTTATGAGCTGTAGACAAGCAATTTGTGCATCCTCCTACTTGAATAATAACTTGGCGCCGCGTTTTAGGATCCATTTCTTGAAAACGGATACATGTCCTTATGTAATGTTGTCCTAGGTGACAAATCTTGCAGCTCTCTTCGTTGTTGACTGATGGATTGCGGAGTGTTGTAGTAGGTTGTGCGTTTATCGTCTCAAACATGCACGCGCGGCGCTCAATAAACGTCAGTACACTCGTTAAGACTAGAATTTCAGTTGGTGCATCGGCTGAATTTTCCAGGGCGGCTAGGCTCTCATGGTCCAGTTTTTTTCTGATAAGAAAAACAAGGATTGGATCCCATGATTTAGTGCTGATATCGAGATTTTTGAGTGTGCTTAAAGTCTTCTGCACTGTATCGTGTAGTGCTCGAAGCTGTTGTGCAGTCCCGTTGATGGGCATGTGATCGACTATTTTCCCTATTGCAGCAAACACTAATATTTTGCCGTTTTGGTACCTCAGTTTTAGTCTTTTCCAGGTGTCCTCATATCCAGCTTGTGAGAAGGCTTGTGAGGAGTTGAATAACTCCCCACAAATGGCAGCAACAACAATAACGGATCGCCGGCCGCATACCAGTTACGGCGAATTAGCGTAGTAGCGGCGCGGCGAAGAGAGAGTGGAGACTTCAAGGTGAAGAGAGAGTTTGGAGAGTGAGAGTCGGGAGAACAAGGGTGCAGAGAGAGAGAGAAAGTGGAGACTTCTCCGGCAGAGCGAGAGCGCCGGGTGCAAAAGGGATTAACGGAACAGGCGCCGGACTTTGGACTCTGCCGTGGACTTCGGACTAGGAGGTCAAGTGCCACATCTCGGCAACCAGGCGGCACACAGGCGTGCCACATGCACCATTGAATGCAGCGGGACGACGGCGACAAGCAGAACAACAACTAAAGGCCGTGGGCGATGTGCAAAGGAGTCAATCAGGAACCTTGGACTTTGGACCTGCGTTGGAGAGTCGCCGCGGGCAAAGCGCAGAAGGAAATAACGGAACTACACCGGACTTTGGACTCTGCAGTGGACGATGGACAAAGGCCACATCTCCGCAACGGAGCAACACACAAGCATGCCACATGCACCATTGGATGCAGCGGGACGGCAGCAACACGCAGAAATAAAAGCGGAGGCCATGCGTGAAGGACAAGTGGGTCAAACGGGAACCACGGACTTTGGACCCAGAGTGGAGAGTTGCCGCGGACAGAGCGCAAAGGGGAAATAACGGTACCCGGAGGCCCTATATAAAGCCGCCGGGCGCTGGCAGCAGGATCAGTCGATCACGAAGAGTCAATCTATCAAGATCAGTCCAGATAATCCACGTGAACAAGTCAGTCAGTACAGTGAACAGTCAGTGAGCAACGAAAGTCGAGTCGCCGGAAGCAACGCCGTGGGAACCTACAAGGATCGAGATCGCTACGTCGAGACGTTCGGGATTGGATCACCAGGAATCTCCGAATTGAGACACAGGTAGCTGAGGTCCAGAGGGCGTCACACGGCTAGGTCAAGGCGATCCGCTTTCATTCCTGTCTCAACGAAATCCTCGCATCTAGCTTGGAGCGTCGAACAGGTCCTGAGTGGTGAAAGCCTGCGACAAGAAATCGTGAGCGTGGGAAGATCCTATCCTATCGGCCAGAAGGGAGATCGGTCAATCGTCTGTGGTCTCGAGTGGAGCACTCCAGAAGAGCCCTGCGGTTTGAGTTGTGTAGTCCCGGAGCGGCGTGTGTCGGAACCCCGAGTGAAACGAGCCAGAAGGGAGATCGGTCGAGCGTCTGTGGCCTCAAGTGGAGAACTCCATAACAGCCCTACGGTTCAGTCGTGTAGTCCCGGATCGGCGTACGACCAAGACCCCGAGTACCAGAAGCCACGCTACGTCAAGCCAAGCAGCCACACACCACGACAGACCAACCTACGCGGAAACGTCAAGGACGATAAGCCAAAGGGTGAAGCTAGGGCGGAACGTTCGTTTGCACTAGGCGTAGAAGCGAAGTGAAGCGCTCGGCAGCATCCTTGCGTAACTTGGACTGCCAGCGCGATCTGAGTGGAACTCTAGTGGGACCATCCGGGACAGAGCAAGGGTGGTGCATCGAGAGGAGACACTCCTGGAGATCGCGACCTCTGTTCACCCTAGTCTGGGAACGGTGACGCTTCCCTAAACCCGCGCAGCTGAACTCTTGGCGAGTTTAAGACGCTACGAGTAGGGGTCGATTCTACACAGCCGAGACGAGCAACGCCAAGCAATCTTCAGGGAGCCTCAGGGATCTTCGGGGAGCTGCAGAGGTCGTCGAGGGAGCTACAGAACCGGAGCACTCCGTCAACGAGAAGAGCACCAAGTCATCAAGGCGACCAGGAATCATCGACGGCCACGAGTGTCCATATCAAGATCACTGTACTATCACCCCGCAATAAACCCACTAAGAACCCGTGAATTCTGTGCTTTCTCACTGATCTACTGGGCGGTCCCGTTTATATAAATTTGGTGGGACGAACACACAACTATACTGAGCTAGCCGCACGAATCTCGTAGCGAGCAGACATAAATAATCAGTTCGTTACATCTGGCGCCCAAAACGTGATTGTCCCAGCAGTGAAAGCAACATAAAGCAGAATGGAAAAGAAGTGGATTTACCGCCTCAAGACAGAGGATTTTGCCTACGTCGCAGAGAGGCTAAACATCACTCTGGAAGGAAGAACAGACGACAAAAGAAAGGTATTGTCAGAATACTATTCTGAGACGGAGAACGACCCGGAACTTGTCGGGATCTGGGTCGAGCTGGAGGCAGCATACACCGAGAAAACAGCCCCAAGCATCACATTGACTCCCGCCGAAGGGGAATATCTATTGGCAAGCCTGAGCATCGACAACATGCAAAAGGAGGCACAAAAGAGGGAGCCAAGCCAGGAGAGGAAAAATACAGAGTTCGCACAGAAAACAGCAGCACCGGTACGGACTCCGACACCCAGCCAACCAGATTATGCAAAGGTTGCGAAACAAGTCCGTGAATGGTCGTTTAAGTTCGACGGAATTGAGAAACCGTTCGAGTTTCTGGAGCGAGTGGAGTGGTCCGCAAATACATACGGCCTGGATTTGGATATGATTCCCCGCGCCATGCCAGAACTACTGAAGGGGAGGGCATTGAAATGGTTCATCTCCAACAACAAACAGTGGCAAACCTGGGCGGAATTCATCCAGAGCTTTAACACATACTTCCTGCCGAGAGATTTCTTCTCCACACTTTCGGACAAAGTCAAGCAGAGGAAGCAAGGCTACGGGGAGACTTTTAAGGACTACATGATCGACATTCAGGCAATGATGAGGCCACTTAATTATTCGCCGACAGAAGCCCTCACCATCATCCGCCAGAACTGCACACCGAACCTAAAGATCGCCCTCAGAGCATACACAGTGGCAGACCTGGATACACTCATGGACCTAGCCGACGAGTTTGAGGAACTGGAGAAGGAACGGGAGACATTTGCCCAGGAGAACAAATTCGCCAGGGCAAAACCAGCAGCTCAGGCACAAACGATGTGCAGACGGTGCGAGGACACTGGCGACCAGGAACCCCGTGGAAACAGTCAATGGACACCGCCCCTACAAGACCACCGACAACAGGCAACCAACCCACCGTATGAACACCAGCGGCCGCCGATACAACACCAACAGAGGCAGCCAACAAACCCCTTGTGGAGGCCACCAATCACAACGCAGAGACCACGGGAGAGTACCCACATCACAGACCCCCAGGAGGCCTGCCGAAAGTGCGGCGGTCACGGGCACTGGGAACGCGGCTGTCGAAACCAGCGCCTGTTGTTCTGTTGGGTGTGCGGCAAAGTGGGCATCAGGAGCGTCGAGTGCTGCCAAAGAGTGGGAAATGGTCAGCGATCTCAGCCGCAGAGAGGCGGGCGGGGATCGCAAAATGCTTCCTCTCCAAACTAACTGGCAAGCTGATCGAGGAGGAGCAGCAGTTGTCCGCAGCGGTAACGATAGGTGGAGACACGTATAAAGCCACAATCGACACCGGGGCAACAGCGAGCTTCATAAGCGAGGAACTGGCGGACAATCTGGCTGCTCTCGGGCAGATCACAAGGACAAGACGGCAAGTTAGGTTGGCAGACGGGAGAAGCGGCGAAATCAGTGCACAGCTGGAGGTAGAAATCGCATTCGGAAACAAGCGATTGACCATGAGCCTGCTGATACTACCAGGGGTAGTGGATTCGTTGGTGTTAGGATGGAATTTCCTCACGCGAGTCGGAACCGTAATAAAGTGCGCCGGACACGAGATCACAATACCGGCCAGGAACCGACACAATGGGTGGCTCGAGGAAAAGCTATCGGTGGCAGTCGTTCAACACACAAGCGAGGATAACGACACAGCGAAATTCCTGGAGGAACAGCTAGCCGACTTCAACACCATGACGGGAACGTCGAACATGGCCGAGCATCTGATCACGATGAAAGACGACAAACCAATCAAGCAACGATACTACCCCAAGAATCCCAAAGTTCAAGGGGAGATCAATGCCAAGGTGGATGAGCTTCTCGAAATGGGGTACATAGAGCACTCAAAGAGCCCATACAGCTCCCCCATCGTAATGGTGAAGAAGAAGACGGGCAAATGGAGACTCTGTGTCGATTTCAGGCAGATCAACGCAAAGTCGATAAAGGATGCCTACCCAATGCCGCGCATAAATTATATCCTCGACCAACTGCGAGAAGCGAGATTCATCAGCAGTTTGGACTTGAAGGATGGGTACTGGCAAATCCCACTGGAAGAAAGCAGCAGGCAATACACGGCTTTCACGGTGCCCGGAAAAGGTTTGTTCCAGTGGAAGGTTATACCTTTCGGTCTCCATTCAGCATCCGCGACTTTTCAACGAGTTTTGGACCAAGTAATTGGGCCGGAAATGTCACCCCACGCTTTCGCCTACCAGGACGATATAATAGTGATCGGACGCACGCTAGAAGAACACAAAGCGAACCTGAGAGAAGTGTTTCGGCGGCTGAAAGAAGCAAATCTGAGGCTAAACCCAGACAAGTGCCAATTCTTCAAGAAGGAACTGTTATATCTAGGCCATCGAGTGACCAGCGAAGGAATAGGCACGGACCCGGAAAAGGTAGCAGCCATCGCCGAACTAGAACCACCATCCACAGTAAGAGAACTCCGACAATACCTGGGCGTAGCATCGTGGTACCGCCGATTCGTACCTGATTTCGCGAAAATAGTCAAACCACTTAACGATTTGCTACGCAAGGGCAACAAATGGGTGTGGACACCGGAACATCAGAAGGCATTCGAAGAGGTCAAGGCAAGACTCGTTGCAGACCCCGTATTGGCGTGCCCGGACTTCGACAAACCGTTCACCCTGCAGACGGACGCGAGCGACTACGGCATCGGGGCAATACTAACCCAGGAGACGGAGAAAGGCGAAAAGGTAATCTCTTACTCAAGCAGAACACTCAACGGCGCCGAGAAGAATTACTCGACGACTGAGAAGGAGTGCTTAGCAATCGTCTGGGCGATCCGGAAGCTAAAGCCATATCTGGAAGGTTACCACTTTAAGGTAGTAACCGACCATATGGCCCTGAAGTGGCTAAACAGCATTGAGAGCCCTTCAGGAAGGATCGCCAGATGGGCCCTGGAGCTACAGCAGTACGACTTCGAGATATCGTACCGGAAAGGACAGCTCAACGTGGTGGCGGATGCCCTGTCAAGACAGCCACTACCAGAAACGCTTCGAGGGATCAAGGAGACATCGGCGGCGGAAGCATCTGCAGCATGCAGCTGGACTCAAGGAATGCGCGAGAAGATTAAGACCCAACCGCAAAAGTACCCGGACTACGTGATGGAAGGTGACACACTATACAGAAACATACCACACCGAGCAGGCAGCGAGGATGTCGCAACGTGGAAGATGTGCGTCCCTAAAGCTCTAAGGGAAACGGTGCTAAAAGAGAACCACGACTCACCTTCAGCGGGCCACGTTGGAAGCCGAAGGACGATTGCACGGCTGGCAGCACGATATTACTGGCCAGGCATGCACAGAGATGCCCGAGCCCATGTGAGAAAATGCGAGATGTGCATGAGATTCAAGCCCAATCAAATGCAAGCGGCTGGCAAAATGCTAACGCAGGTGCCAGAGGAACCATGGGCAACGGTATGTGCGGACTTCGTCGGACCCCTGCCGCGTTCAAAGCACGGCAACCAAATGCTGCTAGTACTGATAGACCGATTCTCCAAGTGGACTGAGTTAGTACCACTGCGCAGCGCGACGGCCGAATCACTAAAGAAAGCTTTCAGAGAACGAATAATCGCAAGGTACGGGGTCCCAAAGGTGGTCATTACGGACAACGGAGTACAATTTGCCAGCCGAATCTTCAAGGGTTTCCTAGCCGATATGGGGATCAAACAACAGTTCACAGCTCCATACACCCCGCAAGAGAACCCGACCGAGCGAGCAAATAGGACTGTGAAAACAATGATTGCGCAGTTCGCCGGGCAGGACCAGAGAAATTGGGACGAGAAATGGCCGGAACTCATGCTGGCAGTAAACACCAGCGTTTCGGAATCCACTGGCTACACCCCGGCGTTTCTTACTCAAGGCAGAGAGCCCAGACTACCGGGCGCCCTATACGATCGAGAAAACTTGGAAACCGGACGAGCTACCGAAACGCCGGACGAAAACGCCAATAAACTCAGGGAGATCTTTCAGATCGTACGGCGAAATCTGGAAAAAGCCTCCCAGGATCAAGCCAGGCATTATAATCTAAGGAGGAGGCAATGGACACCAGCAGTGGGCGACATCGTGTGGGCCAAAGAACACCACTTATCAAAAGCGGCCGAAGGATTTGCAGCAAAGTTGGCCCCTAGATACGACGGGCCATTCCAGGTCGTGGATTTTGTTTCGCCTGTAATATGTAAAATACGCCATGTAAACACTAAGAAAGAGCGGACGATACATGTAAGCGAGCTTAAACAACAAGAAACAAGCGAGCAAACGCAACAGGCAGAAACAGCAAACGAACAACAACATTGAAACTTCTCCAAGGATACTACCAGACCTCCATGGACACTACGAGATCTCCAAGGATACTACGAAATCCCTCCAAGGATACTACCAGATCTCCAAGGATACTACGAAATCCCTCCAAGGATACTACCAGACCTCCAAGGACACTACGAGATCTCCAAGGATACTACGAAATCCCTCCAAGGATACTACGAAATCCCTCCAAGGATACTACGAAATCCCTCCAAGGATACTACGGAATCCCTAGAAGGATACTACCAGAACTCCAAGGACACTATGAGAACTCCAAGGACACTACGAAATCACTCAGAGGATTCTACAAAATCACTCCAAAGATACTACGAGGACTCCAAGGATTCTACGAAATCACTCCGAGGATTCTACAAAATCACTCCAAGGAGGCTACAAGACTACAAGGATGATATGAAACTCAAAGGATAACTACAGGAAACTCGTCAGAAACAACAACCGAAGCATCCAAGAACTACTTTAGAACTGACCAAAGCAAGCGTGCGTTTGCATTTTCCCAAAGAAAGGGGGAAGACGGCACAAGAAACTGTACCGTAATGTCCGGACATGAATAAGGAAGGCGAAGGAAATAGCGGTATCTAACAAAAGGAAAGTCGCGAAACCGAGGCATCGTTAAAGAGAGCCCGGCTCCAGATAGTCAATCGAAAAAACACCAGCAACATGAGCACCCGCATCACCCGCAGCGAAGCCCGCAGGACCATGGAGAGCCAACAACCAGCCGAAGGATCCAGCCCGGGGCGAGGACGGTCGACATCCCGGCCCATCCGAGTCCCGCGGCGGATCCCGAAGAGAGGTGTTCCGGAGCCTGTCTTAAGCTCGGACAGCGACGTCCAGGTGGTAGATGACGAGCCGGGCAGACAAAGAAGATGGCGGATCCGGAGGGCGGTTGACCGCAGCAACGGCCAGATCCCGACAGGCAATGCCGAGGTGGAGTGGGCTAGCAAGGAGCCACCCCAGGACCAACCGCCGGTCGGAGACCAGGCCAAAATGGCCAACGAAGAACCATCCGAGGCCCCAACAGCGCCGGACGAGAAAGGACCCACGCAGCCTCAGGATCGGCCGAAACCCAGCGACTATGCCGACATCATCATCGCGGCAACCTGGGAGAACCGTCGACGGTGCGAGGAGTGGCGCAGGAGCGAGGAGCGGCGCAGGAGCGAGGAGCGGCACAGGAGCGAGGAGCGGCGCAGGAGCGAGGAACAGCGGCGGAAACAGATGGAGGAGTCGCCAGAATGGCAGGCGCGACTGGAAGAGGCCGAGGAGGAGGAGCGGCAGCTGTGGGAAAACCCGGGGTACCCGCCCACGCCGCGGTACATGCCCGAGCCCTGCGTCCAGCCGCCCGAAGTGGCAGTAGAATGGGCACCATCGCCGCCGCGGTGGATGTCCGAAGTGCCGCCGACGCCGCGGTACGAGGGCTCACCCAGGTGGAGGCCCGCACGGCCACCCACGCCGCGCTTCGAGCCGACGCAACAGACCGAGATGCCGCCGACACAAGTCGAGGCGCCGAAGCCGCAACAGCCCGAGATGCCGCCGCCGCCAGTCGAGTCGCCAAAGCCGCAGCAGCCCGAGACGCTGCCGCCGCCACAACCCGAGCCGCCACGGCCGAATCCCGGGGAGCACCATGTCCGCACGGACATCCCGGCGGCGCACGTGAGCCACAGTGCGCGCGCGTTTGTGATCGACGGTGTGCGGTGGCGGCAACAGACGATCACCTGGACATGGCCGGAGGGACCCGCGGAGGACGCGACTGCGGGGGAGGAACCACAGATCTGGGAGGAGGTGGAACCGCGGGTGAGCCCAAGGGATCCGAGGGTCCGAGGCAGACCCGAGGCAACGGCGACGCAGAACCCGGGATCGACGACGCCGGCACCCGCAACACCTGATTCCTGGAAGCCACCGACGCCGAGCACCGGGCCAGCGACACCCGCGTCACCGCACTCAGGAGCAGCCGCAGACAACGCGACGAGAAAGGACGAGCCGCTGGAGAGGGGCCCATGGGTGTGGCCGGAACCGCTGGCCGGTCAGCGGCCACCGTGGAAGCGGCAACATTCCGCGCCGGAGGTCGTCGGAGAGGTCGCGAGGCCGAAACTGATGCGGCAGACGTCGGCACCCGAGGGTCAGCGGTGGCGCGAGATCGAGAGGGACGAGTGGCCCGAAGGGATCGCAGACGTACAGGCGGTGAAGGAGGCCCGCATCCTGGGCGGAAGGCGCAGCGTGCGCGTAAGGTTGGAGGGGCGCGGGTTCCGAGTGAGGATGGGGCTCGCGGGCCTGAGGGTGTTCGAAGAACAGCGGCATTAAATAAATGATTCCAACGAAACACGAAACGGCGTAGATCGGGGGTGAAGCGGCTGAAAACAGGGGGGTGAAGAAAATGGGGCATACACGTCGACATCACATCTGAAAAGAAAAAAAAAGGGAATGAGAATTTGCTGGTGGAACTTGAAAACAAACACCCCAATACTCACCTGTTGCCTCGTTTGAAATGCCAGTGTTGGGGCAATGTTGCCAGCACAAAACCCAGAGCCACTGGGGCACTAGCCAAGGGCAGATAGAGGGCGAAGGAGTGCTAGAAAGGAGATAGAAGGATGAGAGAGAAGGAAACAAAAGAAGGTTAAAGAAACTTACCGAGAAAATGCCGAATCACCATGAACTAGGGACGGGGGCGCCTCGATAAGGCGGTCGATTAGCACTGGACGATAGTGCGATCGATGGGCACAAGCTAAATGGAAATATCATGGTGAATATCGCTGCGATCAGGTGGCAACGCTACACCTGCGATATCGATAGCGGATGATATCGATAGATCATGAATATCGGTTCCGAGCGGAACCAGATCGGAGATCGTCGCGGGAAATTCAAACTACGTGCCCGCTGGCATATCGATGGCCGATAGTTATCGATGCCCAGTGGGACCAGAGGGAGGATCGGCGCGGGAGTTTCAAAATTGCTGCAGAGATGCCGACTTGCGCCGTAGAAACTCTCGGAGTTGAAAGCGTCGAGGAAGCGTCGAGGGAGCAACGATGGAGCAACGAGGGAGCGCCGAGGGAAGCAGCAGAAGCAGCGCAAGGACTCAATGGCTAGGATACACGAGGAAACGCCGGAGAGTAGGAACGAGTTTTCTTTAAAACTTCCCGAAGTCAGGGGGGAATGTGAGGAGTTGAATAACTCCCCACAAATGGCAGCAACAACAATAACGGATCGCCGGCCGCATACCAGTTACGGCGAATTAGCGTAGTAGCGGCGCGGCGAAGAGAGAGTGGAGACTTCAAGGTGAAGAGAGAGTTTGGAGAGTGAGAGTCGGGAGAACAAGGGTGCAGAGAGAGAGAGAAAGTGGAGACTTCTCCGGCAGAGCGAGAGCGCCGTTGCGGAGATGTGGCCTTTGTCCATCGTCCACTGCAGAGTCCAAAGTCCGGTGTAGTTCCGTTATTTCCTTCTGCGCTTTGCACGCGGCGACTCTCCAACGCAGGTCCAAAGTCCAAGGTTCCTGATTGACTCCTTTGCACATCGCCCACGGCCTTTAGTTGTTGTTCTGCTTGAGGCCATGCGTGAAGGACAAGTGGGTCAAACGGGAACCACGGACTTTGGACCCAGAGTGGAGAGTTGCCGCGGACAGAGCGCAAAGGGGAAATAACGGTACCCGGAGGCCCTATATAAAGCCGCCGGGCGCTGGCAGCAGGATCAGTCGATCACGAAGAGTCAATCTATCAAGATCAGTCCAGATAATCCACGTGAACAAGTCAGTCAGTACAGTGAACAGTCAGTGAGCAACGAAAGTCGAGTCGCCGGAAGCAACGCCGTGGGAACCTACAAGGATCGAGATCGCTACGTCGAGACGTTCGGGATTGGATCACCAGGAATCTCCGAATTGAGACACAGGTAGCTGAGGTCCAGAGGGCGTCACACGGCTAGGTCAAGGCGATCCGCTTTCATTCCTGTCTCAACGAAATCCTCGCATCTAGCTTGGAGCGTCGAACAGGTCCTGAGTGGTGAAAGCCTGCGACAAGAAATCGTGAGCGTGGGAAGATCCTATCCTATCGGCCAGAAGGGAGATCGGTCAATCGTCTGTGGTCTCGAGTGGAGCACTCCAGAAGAGCCCTGCGGTTTGAGTTGTGTAGTCCCGGAGCGGCGTGTGTCGGAACCCCGAGTGAAACGAGCCAGAAGGGAGATCGGTCGAGCGTCTGTGGCCTCAAGTGGAGAACTCCATAACAGCCCTACGGTTCAGTCGTGTAGTCCCGGATCGGCGTACGACCAAGACCCCGAGTACCAGAAGCCACGCTACGTCAAGCCAAGCAGCCACACACCACGACAGACCAACCTACGCGGAAACGTCAAGGACGATAAGCCAAAGGGTGAAGCTAGGGCGGAACGTTCGTTTGCACTAGGCGTAGAAGCGAAGTGAAGCGCTCGGCAGCATCCTTGCGTAACTTGGACTGCCAGCGCGATCTGAGTGGAACTCTAGTGGGACCATCCGGGACAGAGCAAGGGACAGACGGTGGTGCATCGAGAGGAGACACTCCTGGAGATCGCGACCTCTGTTCACCCTAGTCTGGGAACGGTGACGCTTCCCTAAACCCGCGCAGCTGAACTCTTGGCGAGTTTAAGACGCTACGAGTAGGGGTCGATTCTACACAGCCGAGACGAGCAACGCCAAGCAATCTTCAGGGAGCCTCAGGGATCTTCGGGGAGCTGCAGAGGTCGTCGAGGGAGCTACAGAACCGGAGCACTCCGTCAACGAGAAGAGCACCAAGTCATCAAGGCGACCAGGAATCATCGACGGCCACGAGTGTCCATATCAAGATCACTGTACTATCACCCCGCAATAAACCCACTAAGAACCCGTGAATTCTGTGCTTTCTCACTGATCTACTGGGCGGTCCCGTTTATATAAATTTGGTGGGACGAACACACAACTATACTGAGCTAGCCGCACGAATCTCGTAGCGAGCAGACATAAATAATCAGTTCGTTACAGGCTGTATCCGTCAAAATGTTTCTTGCTTCACCGCAAAGAGAGCTCTGAAGAATGTGTAGGTTCTGGCTGGCGGAGTATGGCTTATTATGGACTAATTCTACAAATAAATCGTGGAATCTGGGCCAATCTAGATATTCAGGGACATCAAATTCAGGAATCTTGATTGGTGGAAGCGAAAGACTTAGGTTCATTGGCGCGTCGTTCTCTCGAAGTAAGGTAATTTCATACTCTTCGTACAGTGCCTTGAATCGACTTACTTCTGCTTCGGCGGCGGCCACTGCTTCAGGTATATTGTCGACTTCATCATGGGCCTGTCGTTGTAGCGCTGGGGTGATTGTTTGCGCCGTTGACGCCAGAGCTAGAGATGATTCTAATTCGTTACATCGTCTCTGTAGTTGTCGGATAGCAACTTCAATCGATGAGCCAGTGTGTATGTGTTTGACTATCGGGTCCTTTGTGTTCTGTGTTTGCCGCGGAACTTTTAAAGGCCCGCTTCCCGATGGGATGTTGTCTTTCAATATTTGCTGATATTTTTCTACCAGCTCCTTTAATGCCGTTAATCTTGAGGCGTACTCCTCTCCTAGGTAGTGCCGCCTTCTCGACCTCTTCGTCTAGATCACAAAATTGCTGCCAGAGATCGTTCAACTGGCTTAGCCGACCGGCATAATAGCCGTCTCGTTTGCGTCGTTCGGCCGAATCCTTGCTATAATTCTTTATGACCTGTTGGATTTGCCCTTGTACCTCATTCTGATCGTCAAGCAGACGATTTTGTAAATCGACTCTGTTTTGACTGGTTTCCTCTATGAATGAGATCGACATAATGCTTGCAGTTACTACGCGTGTTTTGGAGATGACGAATCCTGTGAATCTGGATGATGCTCGGTATTTTAGGTAGGTGGATAGGCCGGATGGGGTGATTGATCTTGTGGAGCTGGATGAAGCTATGTTGTCCTGTGAAGTTGGATAAGCTGTCTATCCTGTGAAGCTGGATGAGCTATGCGGTCCTGTGAAGCTGGATAAGCTATGCGGTCCTGTAAAGCTGGATAAGCTATGTGGTCCTGTGAAGCTGGATAAGCTATGCGGTCCTGTGAAGCTGGATAAGCTAAGCGGTCCTGTGAAGCTGGATAAGCTATGCGGTTCTGTGAAGCTGGATAAGCTATGCGGTCCTGTGAAGCTGGATAAGCTGGGTATCCTGTGAAGCTGGATAAGCTATGCGGTCCTGTGAAGCTGGATAAGCTATGCGGTTCCTGTGAAGCTGGTTGCAGCTGAGTGTGAACTTAACCTTGCTTCTCATCAGTTGTCACACCCTGCAACCCCCTTCAAACTTTACCTTTGTTGGTAAAGGATCACGTCGGGGTCACCAATGTTTGATCCCAAGCGTGGCTTGTAGATCAATATACGTTTGTATACGAGTCCTCTTCCCGGAGGGCAGAAAGGAAGACCGCGGAGTTATAAGATGTGTTGATAACTGATTTATTGTGAGCTTGGTACATGGTTATATACTACTTAAAAATGAGGAAGTTAAGTGTAAAGAATAGTGGAATGGGTTGTATTCTGGAGTAGGTCAGTATGTTTTGACTATGGCAGCGGTTAGCGTAGTTGGATCGGCTGACACTGCAGAATGTGCTGACCGCTTGGCGGGTCAGGGAGACATCGAGTTGACTATGTAGAATATGCTGATTAGCAATTATTATCTGCCGTGGGTGCAACTGGACGCCTGTTACCAAACTGTAGTACTGCTTGATTTGTTGGTCGTTGGTCATGTTGAGCAACATTGAGACCAAACAGGGGGGTTTTTGGAAGGTATCCACAGTAGACAACTATTATAAGGGAAACAAATATGCGGAGCAATGTTTTGCTTGATGTATTTGACTAATTTAAGAAAAGACATCAAGAAAGGAAATTCCAAATTACTGCATTTTATCATTGATATTTTGTTTCAGTATTTTTGTTTTCACATAAATTTTTCACCTTGATTAGAATTATAATAATAATAGGGAAGGCAGGTGGGCGGGGAAGCCGTGAATCAAATTGTTTAAACATTTGAATTTGTTTAAACAATATGAGCACGTGTAATAAAGAGAAAGAGAATCAATTGTTTTGAATATTTAATGTTCTTTTAATATTATCAATGCGATTTGAATTTTAGTTCACAAAAATCGGTTACAAAATGTTTTATGTAAGTATGTTGTGGATATGTAAATAAAATATTCTTTAAGCAAAAGGATATCAGTATTGTCTTGAATTTGAATTTGATCGAATCTCAATTCCTTAGTCACCCAGCGGGAATGTGAGAAGTTGGTTTTTGTGTTCTTGAAATCCTGTTCCTTTTTGCAGGCGGCGGTGTAGGGATAGATAATTTCTGAGAGCTAAATGAGGGTGGGTTTCTGAGTAGCATCAATATCAGGCCATTTATGCGCTCTGTGATTTCTGTGGCACTACGATTATAATATTTTTTAACAAAAAAATCACCAACTTATAATATTCAAAAATCCTATGATTTACACCAAAACCAAAAGACTTGTTCTCACATTTAGTTTTAATTTTAAGTAATTTTAAAAGTCGTAGAAAAAATATTAATAATTGTTAATCAAAAAAATTAAACTATATAGCATTATTATCATAATGTCTATAATGATAATATTAATTTATTTTACTCAACAGTTTTCAAATAATAATAAGGATGAATGTGGGATTCAACCAAATTATAGAGAAAAGCCACGGTAAGACGATTAAAATATTTGATCACATTTATCAAGGAATTACATTAAATTACAAAGAAAACTATTGTTGTTTTTTACATTTTTAAACATTTTCTGTGAAATAAAATAATTTGATCGTCACATCGTGGCCTAAGCCATTTTTAAGTGTTGTTAAAATATAAAAATTCGTGTTGGTGGTATTGATAACACGAAAAATGCCTAATATACCTATAATATACGTAACCTTTAATGATTACGGTCCCGGAAAAGTATTGTTTAAACGAAATGTTTATTCGGCGCCAAAGTGTGACCCAACTTTACAACGAAATTTATACCAAATCTGCATTTTGGATTATCAAGTATATGATGCAGGGTCACATCATTTTTAAATTTGTTGGAAAAAGTGAAGACAGTTCATTTTAATCTAAAAAACAATAAATAGGTGAGTGATAAAACAAATTTTGTCTTTTTATAATCCTTATTTCAGCGTTACAAATGTTAGTATGACAGATATTTTCGCCATTAATAAATATACGCCTCCGGATGCTATCTTCAACACAAAATTCTGCATTTCAGTGACACTTGAAATGTTTTTAACCTTTACCATTGGTAAATGGTGTGAGGTGTTCATTAAATGGTTGTATAAATAGTACTTTAGTACTAACTTAGTTGTTTAACTTAATCAAAATATTACATTTATTTCAGCCAGGCCGACTGAGACTTCTTGGGACCAGAAGTGTTGCGCCTGCGTTTGTCATATTTTATTTTTTCTTCTCATAGTTTTTGATATAGATACCCGACATAAAACAACTGAACAGAGGGTAAATGATCGGCCATGGCAAACCAGGCATAATTTCTGGAGAGATCCTTTAATTTTGTGCGGAGACCTAATAATGGTAATTACTCTTATTATTACTCATGGTCTTACATTCATATCTAAATTATTTTTGATATTTTCAGAAGACAGACAAGAAATGGATATCTAAGAACTGCATTCGGCCAAGCAAAACCCGGGAATGCTTCAGGCATTAAAAATTTGTAGTTCCAATGCTTCGATTGTAAATATTATTAATAAATACACAAACAAATATTACAAAAAACATGATTTTTATTGTGGAAAATCAGATACTGCAAAGCAGTGCAAAACCAAAACTGCGAGGGTCTGGAAAAACCAAAACTGGGAGGGTGTAGAGGGTGTAGGAAAACCATAACTGGGTACGTGTGGAAAATCTATAATGCGGGAAGTCGAAAAACCAGTGGATTTTGTCCTGCATTCTTCTGCCAGAGATCCAGATAGAAACCTCATTTCCCCCTTACTTTTTGTGTCACCCCCGTGTATTTTGAAACCAGAGATGGAAGAAATGTAAGGGGTGAATGAGGTTTAGTCCCTTCCGCTTCTATGGAGAAACCTCTTGAAAATATGTTATTTTCCAGAGGAATTTTCCCGGTGGGCAGCTGCAATGCACACACACAAACGTACACACGCATATACATATGTATCTAATGGCCGTGTGTGTAAAATGCGCATTTTTTGAATATATTTATTTTGTGCGTGTGTGTGTACATAGCAGAGCAAATCATTGTTTGTTTTTGTTTTATACAAATCCAAAGTTTGTCGATAACTCAACATTTGAAAACTAATAAATAGTTTGCTTATCGGGCTTTTACATTTTAAAAAACAAAAGCAACTTTAAGGAAAATTTCGACTGTAAAATTCAGCTTATTGGGATTTCTGTAAGGTCTTCCGATATATTAAAATTTAACGTTTACTTAAGATTTGCGATATAATCGATTTTTTTGGCTGTGGTATTTTCATTTTCCCCTTGCTCGGTCACACTTAAATTGCGACAGCAGGACATACATATGCACATACATACATGCGCCAGCAGAACATACATACAAACATATGGGGACGCGTGACGTCACATTAGGTTACCCAAATTTGAAAATATTGGGGACTTGGTTAAGGATGCTGAATCTCCAAGAAATTTAAATGCAGTTATTTGCGGGTAATCTTATGGCAGATTATGAACATTACATTTTTAAACCATTTTAACAACGTTTATAACAGAGAAATGGCAAAAGAAAGAATTAAAAAAAAAACAAATCGAATTTTGGGGCACTTTGGGGTCGTTTTTTTTTTCTAAAAAGTACCCCTTACGCGGCTCCTAATTATTTTAGTAATTACTGTGATTTTTCTAGATTTTTAGGTCAATCCGTTCTGGGTGGAATTTGCTACTGACCGTTTTTTAGGGGTCGAATTTTATAGTAGTTTAGATTATTTCATTTCATATAATTGCAAGCTATCCTTAATAACATTTTTATTTATATTAATTTTATATTTTTATTTATATTTTTGCGCGGGTAAAGAAAGAGCAATACACTGCTGTAGGGAAAGAAATATTTATTTAAATGTAAATGTACATGCAAAGTATATATCAATTTAATATAAGAAATAGGGCAATAAGCATAATTATTTATTCTTTTCTCATAATTATTTTAGTTGGGTTTTTCTTTTCTTTAAGGGAAAACCGAACAAAGTAATAGGTTTGAGGTTTAGGTTTACGAGATGCTTTGTTACTTTAACATTTAATTACCATAATAATTTCTCGATGTATGCCGTCAGTAACGAAGTTATTTCCAAAATTAAAAGAAAAGATTCTGTTTCATCATAAACATACAACGATAAACAAACGAGCAAAATTCAGAATCAAGGCAAATATAGAAAACCCATTAAATTACGAAAGAAATAAAAGGAATGTAAATTTAAATATGTCTGGAGATAATATCGTTCGCAATCAGCAGCGTAATTTTTGCAGGCGGCAGTATTACGACGGCATTATCTCTATAAGAAGCGCGGTAGCAAAACAAACGCGAAATATGCTCTTGAAAATTTTTGGGAGACTTAAGACTTACGATTTTACTGTTCCATCGTCGAAAGATCTTTCGCTGGATAAGAAGTTGTCATTTTGGGTATTGGGCTTTAGGTTTTTATGTATTATATTTCCGCATATGGTTTGCGCGCGCGACTATTTTTATTTAAGAAACGGAATTAGGGTTGGCATGATTATGTAATGGCAATGATGATTATGTAAGACACATGCACGTTATTGGATCTTGGAGCCAAAAATTATGGTTATTATACGCTATTTCTCTTCACTGATTTTTACCTTTAACTTCGCACATTTATCACCATTTTCGCAGCCATTTACTCTTTCTTTGCCTCATGGCCGATTTTCACAATACGAAAAATAGGAAAAAAATATGAAATCTTACAACTAAAGCGGGCCTAACTTATTGTTCGATATTACGACCATATTAACGGCCTTTTAGCCGCATGCTCCTGCCACTAACGCGATCTGCGGTTTGACTTAATTTCTCGCGATTTTAGCCGGATATCGGGGACCTTCGTAACTCAGTACTTTACAACGACGTGGAGACGACTGCTAGTCGTCCGGAAGCTACATATACCTAGGCAATTAACTTTAATTCTCTAATAGAAGTATTGGAAGTGGGAGACTTCTGCGGCTGTGAGCAGCGCCTTGCGATGTTTTTCTCGAAGTTCTCTTTTGCCGAGCTATGAATATGATTATGAAACGCCGCTCGCTGGGGTTTTCGGCCCAAGTGGGTGGTCAAAATTTATAGTTTACGCGGATGGCAGCTTTTTGTCGCTGTGAACCACGTATACGCCCGGGGATGATCGGATGATTTTTGGTGTATTTTTCGCTGGTGATGAAAATTTCTCTTGTTGCGCTGGGGAGTTTTCTCGTCTAGAATCGTTGAAGTTGTCCTCGGTGAGTTAGCAATTGCAATCTTATGTAAAATCGGAGGTTATATTTTGCACGTGAGAAACCAATTCTTCAATTTATTTACCCGTCTCCGAACTGGCACTTCATTAGTAAAAGCTTTGCTTACTCAATACCTTTCCGTTATTGGGATAATTATTTACACTTTTCTGGCCTCTTACACGTGGTTAATATACGACTTGGGTGAGGAGAGGTTTTTAAAAAACACGTCCTTAAGGCTTGGTGGTCCAATCGGAAAAGAATGATGTTAGAATATGGCGGGTATATCTGTCCTAGATCCGGAAGCTATAACCTCCATGTTTGACATGTCAAACCTTTCCAATATCGAGATCGACCTTAACCCTTCCCGATACTTGGGGACTACCCTAAAAAAATACTAAATTCAAAAAATATTTTTCTAACCATTGATGAAAACTTCAATAAATTTCTCCGATTTTTGTAATCCTTATATGATATTATTTCTTATTAATATTTATAAATCAGCATTGACTTCAATTTTCTTTTCATACTACTACTAAAACTGCATGAAGGCCAGTTCTACTACTAAAACTGCATGAAGGCCAGTTCTACTACCATGTTGCACAAGCTAGTTACCAGATTTAGGTCTTCGTCGTGCAGCCAATTGGGGCCCTTCCACCAAAGGTCAAACTTGAGAAGTTCTCACCTCGAAGCTGCCGTTCGGAAGTTTGACTCGGCTATATACAGCTGCGGAGTAGGCCTTCATCGATGCATCTAAAAATGCATGCAACTCAATCGGTCCAGAAGAGTAGCCCAGATGCCTCTTTACAGTTCCGTCAAATTATTGGGCACTGGTGACTCCCAGATCAGGTCAAGCAGCCATAACTCTTGGAACAATGTTTTAAATTGAACAACTACCGGCGCTAGTTACCAGAGCGGATCGAAAATCTGAGAGACATCGGGCAATACCTGTCGTTTCGTACATTGTTCGGTTTCAGTCAGACTGACGTTGTACACCAATATGTCAGGATCTGGTTTCCAATGAATACCAAGCTCTTTGGTTGTTCCATCTTTCGACATGCTTATAATTAGACATCGGATTATATGCAAAATCATATTTTTAACGGCTTGTCAAAATCAAATTTCGATTGAACTAAAAATCGTTTTACGTTAAAATAATAAAATTAATTCCATATTGTTTTTGCATATTTGACATATCTTGCATGCCAAGAACATATCCAACATATTTTACGACATATTACACTAGTTTACAAAATAATATTCTTGGTGTGCTCCCCAGCAATTTATGGCAAATTCTGTTAGTGTTGGACCTCTAGACTACGAAAATAGCATTAATTTTTTTTTCGATGGCACAGTTTTTTTTAAAAGATTTTTTAAAGTTCGAAATGTTATATTTCTGACTTTTTTCGAATTTCTTCTTATATCTCGGCAGATATCCACCCGATTGGGCCAATTTTAGTTTTATTTTAAAGTCAATAGATCAGAGCTTAACTTTGCCATACAGATCAATATGATTGGATAAGTAATGGCAGCGCAGAAACTTGACAAAGATGAAAAATGTGTTTTTTGGTCGACTGTAAGTCGGCTGTATATATCGTAAAAACTCGAAATAAATCCGTTGAAAAATCATAATGGTTACAAACTTAAAGTTTACATCCTACCGAATAAAACAAGCCGGATATGGCCTAAATCCATGGAAAACTGGATTTATGGTGGATTTTTAAAGATAGGATTTTTCCACTTTTTTCGGTTGACAGAGTCCAAATTTAAGATTTATCATAGGCGGCGACATGTAAACAAAAATGAGTGGTGACGACAGCCGGGTCAAAAAATAGCTAAATTTAAAACCTAGAAAATTATAAAATAAATTTAAGTTCTGAAAATTCCTTTAAAACATAAAATTGCTTGCGTTATGACTGTGAATATTTTTAATTAAGTACTACCCATTTGGATAATTCATTCTTATGAAAAAAGTAACCTTAATTTCAAAAATTAAATTCACTTTAATAATTTTCTAGCTTTTAAATATCTGATTTAGCTATTTAGTGACCCGGCTGCCAACACCAATTATTTTTGTTTACATGTCGCCGCCTATGATAAATTTTAAATTTGGACTCTGTCAACCGAAAAAAGTGGAAAAATCCGAACTTTAAAAATCCACCATAAATCCGGTTTTCCATGGATTTGGTCCATATCCGGCTTGTTATATTCGGTAGGATCTAAACTTTAAGTTTGTACCCATTATGATTTTTCAACGGATTTATTTCGAGTTTTTACGATATATACAGCCGACTTACAGTCGACCTAAAAACACATTTTTCATCTTTGTCGAGCTTCTGCGCTGTCATTACTTATCCAATCATATTGATCTGTATGGCAAAGTTAAACTCTGATCTATTGACTTTAAAATAAAACTAAAATTGGCCCAATCGAGTGGATATCTGCCGAGATATAAGAAGAAATTCGAAAAAAGTCAGAAATTTAACATTTCGAACTTTAAAAAATCTTTAAAAAAAAACTGTGCCATCGAAAAAAAAATTAATGCTATTTTCGTGGTCTAGAGGTCCAACACTAACTGAATTTGCCATCAATTGCTGGGGAGCATTTCGGCTGTAAACTAGTGTTATCAAAGCAGGCTTTTGTCAGAACGCTTATTTATGTGAAGTATTTGACAAGAGCGATTGTTTTGAAATGCATATTTCCGATATGTCGTTTCCATTCGAATACATATTTAATATAGTGCCTAAATACAAAAGTTAACGGTATTTGGAGCATAAATGCAGAAAAAGAAATAATCCGATGTCTACTTATAATATCTGGGGTTAGACTCGTCTTAGAGCCACCAATCATTTCGCTGTTCCCATTTTCCAAGCTCAAGTTGTGCGTGTTCAAATAGTCTTACGAGTTCAACCTTTCGTCGTATCAGCTAACCTTTCGTGCTTGCCCCTTGCCCCCTAAAAATCCTCAAGAAGAATCCTTGCAGCATAAGGATAATCTTGCTTGTAGAGCCAGTTGCTCAAGTACTCTTAATAATGGGCTAATTGTTCTTTGGGATCCTCTCTCCATAAAATTCGTTGGTAGTTTCGATGTTTAGTGGAAACCCATACCTGACGAAACATTTTAACAATGTCCGCGGAAAACACATATGGATAAATGCGAAATCGAAGACAAACAGCATGCAGCGCATCGTTGAGCGACTTGCCATGTCAGTCATTGTAGGACCCATCAAACACCACTCGGAGTTTTACACCAGAAACCGGGTGGTGAGCAGTGTTGGGACATACCTAGATACTTTTACCTAGGTACGTACCTAGGTACAATTTAGTGGTACCTTTTACCTTACCTAGGTATACAAATAATTGAGTACCTTTTACCTTACCTAGCTACATATTTTTATATAGGGAAGAGTGGGGGAATTTCGTCACAGGGGCAATTTCGTCACCTGCAATATCTCGGAATCCATAAGTCGTAAAAATATATAACTTTTTTGGTTTTAGTCCTTCAAGACGGCCAGACACAACCAATGCATTTGTTTTGCACAGAAGGCCAAGATAATTAAGCTATAATATTAAATGTGTTTTAACAGTTCAAAAGCTACATTTAGTTCTCGACGAAATTTTTTCTGTATGCCACAATTCAAAAGGAATAAGATACACGATTTTTTATATAATACACAGTGCTATAATGTGCATTTCTGCGTCAGTGATTTTTAACTTCGCGCCTCATTTCGCAAGAAAAATAATTATTTCTAAAAAAGTACGGTCTGGGGAAATTTCGCCACCCTACGCTAAGGGTAAATTCGCACCTATTTTAAATACATATTTTTATATTTGACGAGCTGGCTAACGAATAGACTACCAGCAGCAGCAACAAATATAGAACGTCAACAAAAATGGTACGCTTGATCAGTGTAGCATATTTTCAGGCGTTAAACTCCCTACATTTTTCAGGTGACGAAATTTCCCCAGTTGTGTGGTGATTTTACCCCCCTATGTGGTGAGATTGCCCCAGTATATTGGTTTTACATTTTATTTTTTTATAAATCACCAAGCTAATTAAAAAAAAAGGGGAATGTCACATTTTAAAGCTTGGTGCTAACCGCATTCAACAATAAAAATAGAAATATGATAACGTGTCTCAAGATGGACAAAAAATAGCTTTAAAAAAATGCTGACGAAATTCCCCCACTCTCCCCTACCTTTGGAATTATTAAGGTACTTACATAGGTATTAAACATTGCTCTGATTTAAAATAGCCAAATCTGACTGCGACACTGTAGTATCGTTTCATTTACTGTGTTTATACGATGCCGAATTCACGCTATCATTTCACGCTTTCGGCCGATTCGTGCTTGTATAAACGCCATTTCGTGAATTCGGCAACACACGAAAGTTGACTATGATTTCAGCCCAAAAGCATGATTTGGTGATAAGCAATATGGTAACTCTGTAAAAAATGATCGACGTTGCCAGATCGCTAGAAATTGAAGGCCTTTTATAGGCTATTTCTCTAATCAGTAGTATTAAAAATTAGATTTTTTTACCGGTCCGGCATCGCTATCAGCTGAGAGTGAATAAAAGCATGAATTCTCTGCTGTCGTATAAACAGGGGCTATTTCTATATCGCGCTTTAAAGAAATCGTGATTTCTATCGTATAAACATAGTAATTGTATCGTTTCGTTTCGAAATTGTAATAGTCGGAACGCAGCATTAAAAGTCATTGGAATTCAGCCGTTCTATTGTTTGTTTTGTGAAGTTAAAAATAATCGCAGTCAATAATTCTACATACGGAATTTTTGCGCGCCAAATATGTACATGAGGGTTTCATAAATACATTAATGAAGTGATACGTGCATACAATTATTCATGCCGAGTGTTTTAAAAATATATACACAAAATTATAACATTTAAATTTAAATGAAATGAAAAGATATTGTTTGAATAAGACGACTAAAAACTGAAAACTAGTCTTATTTTAAGTTTAAATGATTACATTGAACAAAACAAAAAAATTATAAAAAATAAAAAATACCTTATAAATACCTTTTACCTTTACCTAGGTACTGGGAAATTTAAGTACCTTTACCTTACCTAGGTATTTATTTTTGACAATACCTTTTACCTTACCTAGGTCAAAAAACACAGTACCTTTCCCAACACTGGTGGTGAGGCATATAAAATGTACGCCTATTTGAAGAATGGATTTCTTGCGGTTCGAGCTTTCGCATGTGCCCCAGAACTTCGTAGTCATGCATAAATTTAACGTACTGTGCTTTCAGGTTCGTGTCTCTCTGCAGCCGTTTTTCTAGAGAGTTTAATCGTGCTACTGGTCCTAGAATTGCGAATTGTGTACGTTGGTCATCATTAGCATCTTCCATGGTCATCTCGGGAGTGAGTTTTACAAAAATGAGACTCAACTTTAGAGTTCTCTGGGTCTGGTGCAGACACATTCTCGAATTTTTTTTGCAGTTATTATTAATTTTGCTTGGGAAAAAACTTTGCATCAATACATTTTTGTTTTAAGCCCCAGGAAAATAGTTTAAAATTTGACTTTCATAAAAAATTGCGAGTTTATTTTGTTTTTTATTTCTTAATGAGACCAATTAGTTTTTTTATTATATTTTGTATACGAATTTGTTAATAAATATTCAAAGAATAAACACAAAAAATTTGGATTCATTTCCAATACTAATAACTCTTTAGTTATGGCAAGCATGTACTCAGACTTGCACGCCACTGTATATCTTAATGTACATGCACTTGTTGTTTCAAATTGAAACTGTAATAATAACTGAAATGAGTATAAAAATTACTAGTTTGAGAATAACATCTTGGTCGCGGGAATCGAACCGCTAACCGCTCGCCCCACAGTTTGCAGTCAAGCACTCTACTATCTGCGCCACGGAAGCATCACTTGAGGCGCTGCACAGTGGGAGTGGGCGTGGCAGAGGCGTTCTTACTAGAGCTTGAAAATTATCGATAAATGACAGTATCGATATTTTAGATACTTTATCATTATCGTATCGATAAAATCGATGTTTTCAAGGAAAGCAAAGACAAATTAAAAACAATTTTATAATTCTGTTAATACCAAGTATTATTATTATATACATGCATAATACACTTGCATTATTATTAATATTATTATTAGAAAAAATCGCGGTTAATTTATTTAATTTTAATTTCCGGTTTTCATTATTAAAATCCTCTCTTCTCTTCTCCTCTTAAGAACTCGTGGTTTATGTTGGAGGAGCATTTGAATATAACGTAAACTTAGTTAAATCAATGTAACTGTATGGCAACTCTGTAAGCTAGGGCTAACGCGTTGCAACTCCCACCTAGTGTTGCATAACGTGGCTTCTAAGCTCGAAGTCCACTACTGAAATACTCTCGACGACGACGCACATCACGCGCCGCTTTTTCTCCAAATAAATTTATAACTACATTCTAAAGCCGACTTCTTATTCTTGTACTGCGCCCGGTGAACATAAAACAAGTTCGGCCGCGATCGAACAGTTTATTTATTTTTGATCATTGAGTTGCGTCACATGTCTAGAAAGACACCAATTCTTAGTCAAAGACATTCACGGCTTCTTAAGAATTTTTTTTAAAATATATTATGAGTAAATACTTATGTAAAATAATAAAACAAACCTTTGTTCCATACCATTTTTTGGTACTAAAGAAGAACAAATTCCTCCTCTTCTGAAGAATTCCCGGTTGCTTTTTTTTTTGATCCTTTGCCAAAATTGCTTAAACGGTCTTCGTTTTGTTTGTTTTTGGTATTCAAAGAACGAGAGTTCCTCCTTTCCCCAAGAAATCGCGGTTCTTTCATTTTCGATTTTATGCCACAACCTATGGTTATTTTCCACTACTTTAATTTATACTATACCATAATGGAGTAAAAATTTCTCCTCTTCTGAAGAATTCGCGGTTGTTTTTTTTTGGATCCTTGAGTCCAAATCGCTCAAACGATCTTCGAAAAGCGACCAATCCTTATCAAAGGCTATGAATTCGCGGTTTCTTGAGATTTTTTAATAGCGGACAGAAGGTCAGTAGCTGCAACCAAGACTTTGTTTTTGGGGTAATACTATACATTAGCGGGCTCACCCCCGAAATTCGCGAAAAAATTATCCTCGATGGACCGCGATTTCTTAAGAATTTACGTGCAAAAAGAATTCGGCAGTCGGCCATGGTTCTCTTGTAATTGAATTTCAAAGTTCCCGGGTTTGCTATAAAAAACAAGTATGCTTTTCTAACGTTTTGAGACCATGAAGAAAATCTCGATACGTTTCACAAAGAATCACTCATATATATTATTGATCAGGATCAGGCCATGTCCGTCTATCTGTCTGTCTGGATGAACGCTGAGATCTCGGATACTACAAAAGCTAGAAGGTTGGGACTTCCTGCACATATTCTTGGGCTTCCTACGCAGCGCAAGTTTATTTTATCAAGGTGCCACGCCCCCTCTAACGCCCACAAACAGCAAAAAGCCGTGGCGCCTACAGATTTGTGTATAAACAGTACCAATTCCGTGCCATAGATGGCGCCGTCGCCGCGTGTTCAACACTCCTGCTGGTACCTTAAAAAAAGCTGGTCACTCTAATTTGGAATATGTAAATGCAAAATGTAAATTATTTGAAATGGAGCGCGCGAAAAACATACAAGAAGGCATATTTATATTAAAGTTGTTAGGCTGAGTAACGGGTATTTAATAGTCGAGGAACTCGACTGCAGCGTTCTATCTTGTTTTAAAATTGTTACGTCGATGGCGTCATCTAGCTTAAGGCTTTGGAACCGCTTACAGTGCAGCGCAAAAAAGCTGTCATATATATATAGAAGAAGGTCGGTAGCTGCAACCAAGACTTTGTTTTTGGTGGGGAGTGTAGGGTAAGGTGACGAACGATTCGTTTTTTGAATGTAACTTTTCTAAAAATCTATATTTTTCAAAAGTGTAAACGCAGAAAGTTGCTTACATCTACTGAGCATATCCCTGTAAAATTCGGATTCGAAATTCCAATGCAGCCAAGTGCCACAGCGTTTGGCGTGAACCCTTCTTTTTTTGCACTTTCAAAAGTTGTAGGGTAATGTGACGAACGATTTGTTCTTTAATGTAACTTCTCCAAAAATCAATATTTTTTAAAAGTTTAAAAGCAGAAAGTTACTTTCATTTACTGAGCATATTTCTGAAAAATTTGTATTCGAAATTTCAACGTAGCCAAATTCCACAGCGTTTGGTGTAAATCATCCTTTTCACAAACAAAAAAAAAATTTTTATACCCGTTACTCGTAGAGTAAAAGGGTATACTAGATTCGTGCAAAAGTATGTAACAGGTAGAAGGAAGCGTTTCCGACCCTATAAACTATATATATTCTTGATCAGGATCACTAGCCGAGTCGATCTAGCCATGTCCGTCTGTCCGTCTGTCCGTCTGTCCGTCTGTCTGTCCGTCTGTCCGTCTGTCCGTCTGTCCGTCTGTCTGTCTGTATGAACGCTGAGATCTCGGAAACTATAAAAGCTAGAAGATTGACATTTTGCATGCAGATTCTTGGAGTTCCTACGCAGCGCAAGTTTGTTTCAAAAGGGTGCCACGCCCCCTCTAACGCCCACAATCGCTTATATACGATTTTTAAAATTTCAATATTTCGGAAAAGTAAAAATGCAGTTTTATGGTGTTTATCAATACCTATCGAAAAGTAGAAGAAATTTTTTAAATCGGTCCATTCGTTAAAAAGTTACGGCGGATCAAAGTTTTTATCTCCACCTCCTTCGCACTTCCTTTAGCTGAGTAACGGGTATCTGATAGTCGGGGCACCCGACTATAGCGTTCTCTCTTGTTTTATATATAATTTACGAAAAAGTTATTCGATACGGAAAAGAAAGAAGTAATAAGATAATACCAAAACGTACAAAAAAATGGTCAAAGTGCAATTTTTTAAATTAAAAAAATTTAAATTAAAAAAAATAATTAAATTAAACTGACCTCACTGTTAAAAACAACAATAAAACTGCAGCAGTAAATGTTAACTGGTATTATAATATTTTTTTACAAATAATTAAATAAAAACAATTAAAATTCTTGAATAAAAAAAGTTCGTCACAATACCCTACAAAAAGTTCGTCACTATACCCTACAAGGTAGACTTGGAGGAAAAACGGTGTCACTCTCAAACGGCGCAAAAGAAAAAAAGCGAGGTACCAAAAACTGTTAAAAAAGATCTCATGTATACGTGCAAATATTTGCCTGATTTTATTTTCCACTCATCTTTGCTCTGGTACTGCTGAAACACAAGTAAATTGAATAGGTTTGCTAGTTTGCGCACCACATTTTTAGCGAAAACAAGAGAGAACGCTATAGTCGGATGCCCCGACTATCAGATACCCGTTACTCAGCTAAAGGAAGTGCCATCTCCTTCGCATAAAAACTTTGATCCGCCGTAACTTTTTAACGAATGGTCCGATTTAAAAAATTTCTTCTACATTTCGATAGGTATATAATCACCATGATAATCAACCATATGATAATCACCATAAAACTGCATTTTTACTTTTCCGAAATATTGAAATTTTTAAAATCGTATATAAGCGATTGTGGGCGTTAGAGGGGGCGTGGCACCCTTTTGAAATAAACTTGCTCTGCGTAGGAACTCCCAGTATCTGCATGCAAAATGTCAATCTTCTAGCTTTTATAGTTTCCGAGATCACAGCGTTCATACAGACAGACAGACGGACAGACGGACAGACAGACGGACAGACGGACATGGCTAGATCGACTCGGTTAGTGATCCTGATCAAGAATATATATAGTTTATAGGGTCGGAAACGTTTCTTTCACCTGTTACATACTTTTGCACGAATCTAGTATACCGTTTTACTCTACGAGTAACGGGTATAATTACCTCACGAACAAATTACGGGACTTCTTATTAATATTACTGTAAATACATTGTCGACACGATAAGAGGAGACGACTACATTTATTTGGAATTTTTGTCGTGACGTCATATATGAGATTCGAAGAGTTCGTCACATTACCCTACTCGTCAAATTACCCTACACTCCCATACCCTTTTCCTTTTTTGTCAAAATAAGACTAATTTAAAATTCCAAACATCTGAGTAATTGGTATTATAGGGAACTAGTCCTCACAACCGCGTAAAAATGATCCTCGATGGACAGCGAGTTCTTAAGAACTCTCATAACCATGGATGACCACATGTGTATTTTTATTATGATAATCAGAAGAAATCGCGGTCCAAGGAGGATTATATATTTTAACCTTTCTTTTAGTCTTTTCCACCCAAAACTAAACTTAAAGATTGAATTTGTATTTTCTGAGCGACACACCAACTCTAATTCAGCTAAAACTACTAGCTTAATATTGAACAAAAAAAATGCGCCGTAGGCCAAAAAAATTTAAGAAAAAATCGCGCGATTCGGCGACAGCGCCGCTGGAAACTTTGGCGGCAGAGCTGCTCGCGTCGTTGGTGGTCTCTTTCGCTCCTTGGCTTGTGGGAGCGGCGCGGCTGCCGTCTTTGATCGGTGCTTGCTCTTCGTCTCTTAGTTCTCTTTGTACTTCTAGTTCTCTTAACATATATCTGACTTTGTGGCTTCGTGCCCTCTTAAATTAGATAACGTTTGGCTTCGTGCCCTCTTAAATTAGATAACGTGTGGCTTCGTGCCCTCTTAAACAAAATCTTATGCTAATGTGCTTATATGCTTATGTCAAATTTTTGACTTCGTCTGTGGAATACAACCAGCTATCGGGGGGTCAATCCTAGTTAACTACGAAAATTGCTCTGTTAAAATAAACAACCACACATTTGAAAATGATAACCAATTGAGGATACAGACCTTTGAAAATAATAATATAATTATAAACAAAACCTATATCGTCCCAAACCTAACTAGAATCCATTTGTCGGGATTAGAAAATCAAAAACAATTACAAAACTTCCAAGTAAGAACACAAAAGCATAATTATTTTATATTTACCATGTATATTATCATATATATCTGGCTCTGCCAGAAATCGGCCGCCACCACAATTCGGCTCTGCCGATATGAACGTTGCCTCTGCCGACATCAACGCCGCTGCCGATATCAACTCCCCAACCCAAAGCTTAGATCAGGGTATGTTTAAGTAAAGTAGAATCAGTCCCGATTTGAACATCAAATAAAATACAACGTGAAACTTAAATTTGGGTTTTAATACAGAGCTTGAAAATTATCGATGTCAGTATCGATATTATCGATACTTCTGATATTTTTCAAACATCGATGTTTATCTATAACATCGAAGTTTTTTCTGAAGTTTTATTAGAGAGAAACCAACAGATTTCACTCTTTAATTTTGAGGACCAAAATAACTTTAAATACAAAATCACTTAAAGTAGGGACAAATTACCATAGAAGAACCGCGAGTTCTTGGTATTTTATTGTTCTTTGGTCCCATAGATATTATGAAATACTTAAAAGTAGGCAAAAAGGGCATAGGTTATGGCAAAAAATGGAAAATAAAAGAACCGCGAGTTCTTGGGAAGAGGAGGAACTTTGGTTTTTTTAGTACCAAAAACGGTAATACTATACATTAGCGGGCTCACCCCCGAAATTCGCGAAAAAATTATCCCCGATGGACCGAAATTTCTTAAGAATTTACGTGCAAAAAGAATTTGGCGGTCGGCCATGGTTCTCTTGTAATTGAATTTCAAAGTTCCCGGGTTTGCTATAAAAAACAAGGGTGCTTTTCTCATATTTTCAATCAAAGTAATTAAGTTTTAATGAGTTCCTATAAAATTAATATATTGTTTAAATGAGTTCCTATAAAATTATTTAATTGTTTAAATCGCGCGATTTTTTCTTAAATTTTTTTGGCCTACGGCGCAGTCTTTTTTTAAATTTCTTTTTTAAACGCACTTCTTTCAAATACTTCCTATTTGGGAATACTTCAGCGGAGAGATATCTAGGCCATAAAAGGTTATTAAAGAAAAAACCTGGAACTTTACCTCAATGGTGGTGCGGAAAAGTGTTCATTAAAACTTTTAATTTAAAAAAATTCTACTTTTTTTTTATAGGAAAGGCCATCGAACCGAACTGTTGAACGGACGTGTTTTTGATAGCTCCGAAGAAAATCCAGTTTTTACCTAGTATCTTAGGCCAAAAAATCTAATCTCCGGTGTAATATTGGAACATTTTCCTGCCCTCACTGTGAACACTGTGAATTGTGGATCGCCACTGACCGTGCAAAGTTTCAATCGATTTAAAACAATTAATAATCACAAACTTCGATCTGCACTTGTTTTGTTGTTTTTGTGCATCAAACCGGGCATCTACACTTGTGTGTGTGAATCGAACATCGTTTTACCGCCTTCTTCAACTACCACCGTACCTCTACATAATCACTTGCCTTACACGTACGCAGTAACCATGTCTGTGACTGCTGCTCCATCTACCAAGCGTCTGCGTAGCAACAACAACAACTGCAACGGGATAGCCAACGAGCGTGTGTCCGATGCGCCGTCATCTCAGCTGCTGGAGATGCTCAACTTGCGTCTTTAAGAGCAAACACAAAAACTTACTGGCCTGGTGCAAGACGCGGAGCAGCGTATTCTTGGTGGCCTTTTGACTCGTCTGGATGGAATCGCAGCTGATCTAAAGCTGGTGGGAGAGCGGGTCGCGAGCGTGGAGGCTGAGGTTGCCGAGATACGATCTGACAGGGATAAGGTGAACGAGCGTATCAACAACCTGGATCATAAGGTCTGCGAACTGTTCACATTGAAGGAGAGAGTTGGCGAGTTAGAAGCCAAACTGTCTTCTCAGCAAATGGCAACTCAGGCCTGCGAATTACGCATGCACGGAATACCATTTTTAGAGGGTGAAAATCTGAAGACTCTTTACCACAAACTCTGCTTTTCGCTGCAGCTCACTCCGCCGCCGAAGTTTACCGAAATTTTCCGGGCCAGAAAAACACAAAGATCTTCAGTGGACCCGGTGGTCATTATAAAAATGGAAAATTACCACGAAAAAATCACGCTGTTACGCTGCATCGGAGCTTACCGGCGCACGGCTAAACAACAACTTAGCTTACAGCTGATTGGGTTCGACTCACAAGCAGCTCTTTATATTAATGAGCAGCTTTTAAGAGAGCACTACATAATCTTTAAAGAGGCCATGAAACTAAAAAAGCACAAAATTTTGACAGCCGTCTTTACTCGCAGAGGCTTTGTGCATGTCCGCTGCGGTGACAATATGTTATACCGCATTGAGCGTATGGATGAGCTTTCAGCGCTCTCTCGTGATCTGAGCGCACAAACACAAACCGCTCTTCCCCTCTCTTCTACATCGGGTACAACTTCTGCTGCTTCATCTGGATCGCATGATAGGGCTGGTGCTCTTAACAGTGAGAGCTTTCGCCCCTAAAATTGTACCTTTATATTTATATTTATATTTATTAACATATTTATCTGTAGTATTTATGCCTTTATATTTAATTATTGTTAATTGTCAAAAGTTTGCAACTATCTCGTTATCTCCTAAATTTATCTTTTTTGCTAAAGCGCGCTTCTCAGTAGGTCCTCAACATGTTCGACCAGACTGAAGTAGGTAGTTCCATAGCTGCGAGTTTAATAAGAATCTTTGCTAAGCACAAAAAGGGAATTAAGGTCGTTCATATTAATGCAGAGTCTTTTGAAAAAAATTGATGAGTTTAGGTACTTGTTTGTCCAGTCTAATGTTGATGTTATTTGCGTGTCTGAAACTTGGTTCTTGTCCGATTTTAGTGATTTGTCTATTGCGTGTGATGACTATGTTGTTTATCGTGCAGATCGTTTTAGTCATGCTGGTGGTGTCGCTATTTATGTGAACAAAAAATTGAATTCTACCGTTAAATGTAAGCATCCAATCGATAGCGAAATTGAATATTTATTCTTAGAACTTTCAGGTAAAGATCTTTCTTCGAAAGCACTAATAGGATGCATTTACCGGCCGAATCGTACTATTGACCATGCCCCCTTAATAAATGTTCTGCGTGAAATATCTGTTGAATATACAGATGTTATTATTACTGGCGACTTTAATAGCAATATCTTAAGGGAAAAACATCTGCTTGATAGTTTCGAATCTATAGGCTTGACTTCAGTTAATTTATACACTCCTACACATTTTACCAACACCTGTGATACTCTTCTTGACCTTTTTTTTGTTAATGTCCCTAGTAAGATTTTATTGTATGACCAAGTCTCTGTACCAGTTTTCTCTAAGCATGACCTCATCTTTCTGACGTATGATTTGACTTTAGCTTATAATTCTGACACTTTCGAATTTAGGGACTATAAAAATATTAACTATACTAAACTTGAAGTAGAGTATAATAATTGTGATTGGACGTCCATATGTCTCCCAATATCGAGCATCAATTGAACATTTTTAACAGTAACATTGAGTACCTTTATAACAAATGTGTGTTAATAAGGGAAAAAACTATCCATCCAAAGCAAAATCCTTGGTTTACCAATAATATTAAAAAAAATATAGCGATCCGTGATGCTTTCTACAATAAGTGGAAAAGATATAAGACAGAATTTTTTAGAATGCAATACACTCGGGCGCGTGATAATGTCCGGCATATCATCAGATCTGCAAAGTTCGAATTTTATGGGTCCAAATTTCAAAACTTATCTACTAAAAAAACTTGGCGTGAACTTAAAAATATTGGAATTGGTAACACCAAGCAGCTGGCCCAACACCAAGTGAACGTCAACGATTTGAACAGGAAGTTTGTGCAATTCGATGTACCTGAAGCTACATGTAACAAGTACCTGAATGCCTTACCAGACTGTGATAATAGATTTAGTTTTATGTGCGTTAGCCAATGTGATGTTCTTGAATGTTTACTTAAGGTGAAGTCAAACGCTGAAGGCCTGGATGGCATTAGCCCAAAATTTATTAAATTATTTTTACCATTACTCCTTGGCCATATAACACACATTATGAACACAGCAATTACCACATCCACTTTTCCCTCTGCATGGAAGTTCGCGAAAATTGTACCTATCCCGAAAAGTCAAACGGAATTCAGACCCATATCCCTACTTCCTTACTTGTCAAAAATTTTTGAAAACATATTGGCGGCACAGATACAACCCTTTATGGATGAGCATTCCATGCTTAGTGAAAAGCAATCTGGATTTAGGAAAAATAGGAGCTGTGTTAGTGCCATTACAGATGTAGTTGAGGACATTCGATCGAGGCTAGATAAAAACTGGATAACGTTTTTGACTCTACTTGATCACAGCAAGGCTTTCGATACCGTCAACCATAGTATTCTATGCACAAAACTAAAAAACCTTTTCAATTTTTCCGACTCTGCAGTCATGCTCATGAGGTCCTATCTAACAGGTAGACAACAAGCAGTCGTATCTGGGAGTTGTTGCTCTAGCTTTGTTTCGGTGTCTAGAGGCGTTCCCCAAGGATCTGTGCTAGGGCCTTTATTGTTTTCCATCTATGTTAATGATTTACCCAATGTTCTGTCCCCTTGTGATGTCCACCTATACGCTGATGATGTGCAGTTTTATGTTAGTAAGCCTCTATGTCAAGTCAATGATTGTATTAGTATGTGTAATACCCTGCTTTTCAAAATTAATACCTGGGCCACGGAAAACGGACTCTGTCTAAACCCAAAAAAAAGCAAATGCGTAATTATCTACAAAAAACCCTTCGATACATCGCAACTCCCGAATTTAATAATTGGAAATAGCCCTATCAAATACGAAGAATCGGCAGGAAACCTGGGTATTACCTTTAACAACACGTTAACATGGAGCAAACATATCTCCAGAGCAACTGGGCGAACATATGGACTTCTGAGACAGCTTTCTACTTCTCAGTCGTTCTTGCCAACCCAACTTCGAATGCTAGTGGCCAAAACAATCTTGGTTCCCACCTTGTTTTACGGTGTCGAGATTTTTGGGCACTGCGACACTCAAGATACTCAAAAATTAACTGTTGCTTGTAATTCGATCGTCCGTTACGTGTTTAATCTTCGTCGCACTGACCACACTTCCCACCTAGTCAATAATGTTCTTGACCTTAGCCTTAGCCAGTGGATTGACCTTAAAACATTAATTTTTATTCATAAGATTGTGTGCACCCGTGAACCGTCTTACTTGTTTCAGAAACTTCTTCCAGCTCAATCGCAAAGAACACAAAATTTTATTATCCCTCGATATAAAACCTTATGCTCGAAGAGACAATTTTTTATAAATGCAATTCGCCTATGGAACTATCTCCCACATGCTATCAAAACAATTAGAAGCGCGTCTCAATTTAAATCGAAAATTAAAAAATTAATGCTAGATCAAAATTAGTTGCAAACTTATAATCAAATTATTAACCCTACTTTGTTAGATTTTAAGTTTTACTTTTAAATTAAATTATTCTTGTTACTCAATCCGATGTGACTAGCGCAATAAATATAAGTTTTTACTTGTAGCGTTAGGATATAAACAAATAAAATTGAAATTGAAAAATTGGAACTCATTTAAACAATTAAATAATTATATAGGAACTCATTTAAACAATATATTAATTTTATAGGAACTCATTAAAACTTAATTACTTTGATTGAAAATATGAGAAAAGCACCCTTGTTTTTTATAGCAAACCCGGGAACTTTGAAATTCAATTACAAGAGAACCATGGCCGACCGCCAAATTCTTTTTGCACGTAAATTCTTAAGAAATTTCGGTCCATCGGGGATAATTTTTTCGCGAATTTCGGGGGTGAGCCCGCTAATGTATAGTATTACCGTTTTTGGTACTAAAAAAACCAAAGTTCCTCCTCTTCCCAAGAACTCGCGGTTCTTTTATTTTCCATTTTTTGCCATAACCTATGCCCTTTTTGCCTACTTTTAAGTATTTCATAATATCTATGGGACCAAAGAACAATAAAATACCAAGAACTCGCGGTTCTTCTATGGTAATTTGTCCCTACTTTAAGTGATTTTGTATTTAAAGTTATTTTGGTCCTCAAAATTAAAGAGTGAAATCTGTTGGTTTCTCTCTAATAAAACTTCAGAAAAAACTTCGATGTTATAGATAAACATCGATGTTTGAAAAATATCAGAAGTATCGATAATATCGATACTGACATCGATAATTTTCAAGCTCTGTATTAAAACCCAAATTTAAGTTTCACGTTGTATTTTATTTGATGTTCAAATCGGGACTGATTCTACTTTACTTAAACATACCCTGATCTAAGCTTTGGGTTGGGGAGTTGATATCGGCAGCGGCGTTGATGTCGGCAGAGGCAACGTTCATATCGGCAGAGCCGAATTGTGGTGGCGGCCGATTTCTGGCAGAGCCAGATATATATGATAATATACATGGTAAATATAAAATAATTATGCTTTTGTGTTCTTACTTGGAAGTTTTGTAATTGTTTTTGATTTTCTAATCCCGACAAATGGATTCTAGTTAGGTTTGGGACGATATAGGTTTTGTTTATAATTATATTATTATTTTCAAAGGTCTGTATCCTCAATTGGTTATTATTGGTTGTCATTTTCAAATGTGTGGTTGTTTATTTTAACAGAGCAATTTTCGTAGTTAACTAGGATTGACCCCCCGATAGCTGGTTGTATTCCACAGACGAAGTCAAAAATTTGACATAAGCATATAAGCACATTAGCATAAGATTTTGTTTAAGAGGGCACGAAGCCACACGTTATCTAATTTAAGAGGGCACGAAGCCAAACGTTATCTAATTTAAGAGGGCACGAAGCCACAAAGTCAGATATATGTTAAGAGAACTAGAAGTACAAAGAGAACTAAGAGACGAAGAGCAAGCACCGATCAAAGACGGCAGCCGCGCCGCTCCCACAAGCCAAGGAGCGAAAGAGACCACCAACGACGAGAGCAGCTCTGCCGCCAGCGGCGCTGTCGCCGAAGTTTAAAACAGCGCTCTCGCGCAAAGCAGCGCTTTCCCGGAGTTTTCGGCAGAATTAGGTCCCAGGAATCACGATCAGAAAAAGGGGGGGAGTCGAGAGAGAGAGGACGAATAGATCACCCCTCTTCTTTTCCTCGCGTACCCCGGGACCTTCAACTAGGACTCTCCGCCGGGGTGCCTGATCCTTCTTCCTGTGACCGCTGGACCATTTCCGGGTACAGGCTTGAGCGCTGACCGCTGGATTATTCCGGGTACAGGCTTGAGCGCTGACTGCTGGATTATTCCGGATTGAGCACGGGCCGCTGGACAATTTCCGGGCGCCGACTCGTGTACGCGCCGCTGGATTATTCCGGGCCGGACAGAGGCATTGACCGCTGGAGCATTCCGGGCCACAGCAGTAGCCGCCGATAGCCCCGCTGGCTCCGCATAGTCCCTAACAACCCCACCTTGTTCGTTCCCCTCTAAGAAAACCCCAGACAAATCATTGGCGTCTTATGTCTTGGCCGTCTCAGAATATTATAAATTTTGTGGGGAACTCTGGGCCGCTGAGGATCACCCCGGCTGTAGTAGCTTCCTTACATGGCGCCCGAGCAGGGACCGGCCAGGACATAAAGGACATCCTCCATCTTGGTGGATTAAAGACCCACCGGCCAAAATCAGTGTTTCATAGGGGAAAAGAATAGGCAACATGGTTAGGGCGCATTTTTGGCATTCTTTCGTGCACGTGTCTCTTCATACCCGCATCAGCCAGCATCAACGAAAACAGAGGTCAAAGAAAAATCGTCGATAAGAAGACAGAAAAAATTGCCCACGAGGAATATCGTCGCCAAGTCGAATTTCGCCGCCTATCACAGAACTTCGACGTGTACGCCAGCAGAGCAGCGCCCTCTGCCGCCATAGAACCAGCACTTACTTTCACACCAATATAAAGACGGGGCCATTACGGGAATAGGGACACTAGGAGACACCCTCTCGTCGGGAACACTTCACTAGCAAAATCTTTTTGGCAAGAACATTCTTCCGTATACCCTTTCGCGTACGGCCTTCGCTCATACCGGTATAGCTGTGGAATACCCAAGGAATCCTGCGTAATCCTACCAAGTGAACGTCCAAATCCTAACAAACCGTGCAACAACCGTACGCGCCGAATCAAATTTACACCTGGCCCTGCGAGGTAAACAAAACCCCTGACTGCCCGGTATTCAATTCTTGCAGCTAGTCAACCTACTTGTGTCGTTTCCAGTTATTCGCGGCGTACCCACCAAATCATGGGCGTTACGTGGATTAGTTATCGCAAAAAGCACGAGCTGGAGGCCATCCTCTGCGAGTTCGGTATTACTCCGGGCGGAACGGTAGAAGAGCAGCGTGCTCAACTGGTAGTGCTCGTCCGGAAGCCAGACAATTCCGAGGAGATCCAAGCCCGGCTCCGGGAACTGGAGAAAAGGTTCGGGAGTGCACCCACAGGGGACACCAAACTGCCCTCACCAATGCAACTGGACCCCGTTCTCAGCGTGCCCGTGCCGCCTACCTCCGCACCGTCAGCGCCACTCACCCTCCTACTACCCCTTAGCCCTTCTCCAGCCGCAGGACGACACACGACACCAAAGACGGAAGAACCTTCTCGCACCGTGACCCACCATGCCGACTCCAAACTGGGAACCACCTTGATCGACAGGATGATCAAGTGGGGCCTTTCGTTTGACCCGCTGGGATTCATCGAGCACATCGAGGAGCGCGCCGATACCTGCCGGATCGACCGGAAGTATCTGGCTCAAGGTGGTACTACTAGCCGGCCGAGCCGAAAGCTGGTTCCGGACCAGCGGCCTCCAAGACGCCAGCTGGGACAAAGTACGCCACGAATTTCTGGATTTCTTCCTGCCACCGCGCTACTATCAGCGGCTGGAGGACGAGATCAGGAACCACTTCCAGCGCCCCGACGAGCCGTTTAAGGAATACTTAGTGGACCTTCGACTACAAATGCGCCGTGCAGGATTCTCCCCGGACCGCGAGCTGGAGGGGATCTACGACAACATGCTCCCGGAGTACAGACTGTTTACCCGGAGACGGGATTTCCACACACTCACGGAGTTGACCCACTTGGTGGTCGACCACGAAGTGACGCGTAGCCGAGGCAAACACACCCAGGATTACCACTCTCCGAGCCCACGACCGATGCCCGGGACCAACCAGATGACCGGGGCAGACCGGGTAGCTACGCGACGGACCTCATCGGCATCTCAGCCGGGGAATACACACCACGAATCCGTAAGCCGGAACGCCTGCACGGGCCCGAGCGCAACCTCTGTTCCTACGCCAAGCCCGGTCCACGTTCGTGACGCCTGTCGCAACTGCAGCCAGCCGGGACATTTTTCGGCAGAGTGACAAAACCCACGCGTCCTCTTTTGTTGGGATTGCGGGCGGCGAGGACTCAGGACCATCGAATGCTGCCGGCGTCAAGCGTCGGGAAACGGGAACGGGCCTCGTCTGACCGGGAATCAGCCGGGGAACCCGTCCAACCCACGCAACCAGTAGGGAGTACCCTCCACCAACACCAGAGACGCATCCGAGCCACCATTATCATGGAGGGACGAAGATTTGGCGCCACCCTGGACACCGGAGCTACCCACAGCTTCATCAGTGAGAACTTAGCCCGTGAGTTAGGTAACCAGAGAAACATGCGGGACATCAGGATACAAGTTAAACTGGCCGACGGTACATGCCGAGAACTCACACGAGCCCTAGACGCCAACATTCACCTCGGGATCAAACGGACACCCACTATCCTCCTAGTAATGTCGGAAGCCCTGGATGACGTACTCCTCGGAATGGATTTCCTCTGCGGAATTGGAGCCACTTTGCAGTGCGGGGGACAGACCCTCAGCCTACTACCGGACGCCCATACTGAGCCGCCTTGGGCCCGCACACGGTGCACCGCAACAAGCACCCGAGAACGCGAGACGAGCCAGGGAACCGCTCATGGAACCTCGGGAAACCATCCCATGGAGCCACGCACCACCCACCGAGGGGAACCACGTTCTACGCCTCGAGATCAGTCCCGGAGCACGGCCCCAGAGTCGAATCGTAATACCACCAACACGGCTTCGACGGGGGAAAGAGGAGACCCCGCACCTCTAAGGACGGTGTCCAACCCGGACTCGGACCCGCCTTCGACGGAAAGCCAGGCGAGTAGTTGGAACCACGTTCTGCCAGTAGTCGATGCCACCGCCCCGCAACGGAATCCCTTCCGTAACCCCATGCCGGACGCCTATCCGCTCCCGAGAATTCAGCAAATCTTGGAGCGACTCCGGAACGCGAAGTTCATCTCGACGCTGGACCTTAAAAACGGGTACTGGCAAATACCAGTAGCCCCAGATAGCCGGGAGTGCACGGCTTTCACCGTCCCTGGCAGAGAATTATTTCACTGGCGGGTGATGCCGTTCGGCCTTCATTCTGCCCCCGCCACATTCCAGCGCGCCTTGGACACGGTTATCGGCCCGGATATGGAACCCCACGCGTTCGCATATCTCGACGACATCATCGTCATAGGCTCCACTCTAGAGGAGCACGTCGCCAACTTACAAGAAGTCTTCCGCCGTCTACGCCACGCGAACTTACGCCTCAACAGAGGGAAGTGCCATTTCTTCCAGCGCCACATCGTATTTCTGGGTCACGTGATCAGCGAGGCCGGAATCCACACAGATCCGGACAAGGTCGCCGCGATCCGGGAACTCGAGCCGCCGTCATGCCTGAAGGAACTCCGGAGATGCCTGGGAATCGCATCCTGGTATCGCCGTTTTGTTCCCAAATTCGCCGACGTTGTCAACCGCTGTCCGTGGCACAACAAGCACAGGTACAAGGAGTCAAGTGCAGGTGGATCACGAGGATGCTTCAGAAGGTACGGACCGAACCCGCTAAGTTCCCGGATTACCACGAGGAAAATGGGAATTATACCGACGCATCGGGTTACGACCAGAAGAAGAGGAGTATACACCATGGAAGCTGTGCGTAGGGACGGACTACCGGTCGCGAGTCCTCGAGGAATGCCATGACCATCCAACCGCCGGACACCTCGGGATCCGGAAGACCAGTAATCGCGTAGCCCAGCGCTATTATTGGCCGGGCCTGTTCCGTGACGTGGCCCGCTACGTACGCCACTGCACCAGCTGCCAGAAATACAAAGTGAGCCAGGAGAAACCAGCCGGGAAAATGTTTACGCGACAGGTTCAGGAGCCGTTTCACATCCTCTGCGCAGATTTCGTCGGCCCGCTGCCACGCTCAAAACAGGGCAACACCATGCTCTTAGTGTTCCTGGATGCATTCAGCAAATGGGTGGAACTGGTGCCCTTACGGAAGGCGACAGGAACCCAACTGGAACGCGCTTTTCGAGAGCGGATCCTGAGCAGATTTGGAGTACCAAGGACATTCGTCTGCGACAACGGCACGCAGTTTACGGGCCGGTCATTCCAGAACTTCTGTAAGTCTCTGGGCATGGAGCTGCAACACACGGCGCCGTACACGCCAAGGCAGAACCCGACGGAGAGGGCCAACCGAACGATCAAGACAATGATCGCCCAATACCTGGATGGAGGCCCGCAGAACGGATGGAACCAACTGTTGCCGGAGATATTCCTAGCGATCAATAGCAGCGTTTCTGACACTACAGGATTCAGCCCGGCGTTCCTGATGCAAGGACGTGAACCTCGACTACCAAAGGCCTTGTACGACGAGGTTACACCTGGACGGGGCACGCCAGAGGTGGCCCCAACCGAGCGGAGCGAACAGCTGAGAAATATCTTCAACGCAGTACGAAACAACGCCGAACGCGCCGCAGCCGATCAAGGTCGCCATTAAAACCTACGCCGACGAACCTGGAGGCCACCGGTGGGTTCCCTAGTATTGGTGAGACGCCACTCATTGTCCAACGCCGCCGAGGGATTTGCCGCAAAGCTAGCCGCCAGATACGATGGACCCTTCCGGGTCGCGAAGTTCCCTTCCCCGAATATCGTGCAGTTTCATATACCCGGGAGTCGCCGTCGACGAACTGCGAGCCTGAGCCAACTAAAGCCGCACCATGGCGAAGGGACAGATGTCGAGAGTACCAACATCGAGGACCTCGACTCCGATGGCGTCAACAACGTCAGCCGCGACGACGGGGACGACCATGCTGAGGGTCTAAAAGACGAGAGCACGAGACCTGAGCAACCACCACTATCCTGCATCACTAAACCAGGAGCCCACGCGGGTGATAAAGGAGGTCATGTTTTCACAGGGGCCACTTGCTGACCGGCGCGCATGTCCGCAAGAAGTGCATAAGACCAGAACCAAGATCCTATGGCCGACGAAGGAACCCGACGAGTCCACCCACCCCATTCTAACCCGTGGCCGGACGATTAACCACCAACGCAAGCTACGATCAGGACCGAGATGGCCGGACTCATTATACCGGATTCTACCGCCGACGATGCGCAACGGGGAACCTCCTGCACGAGCCCGCCGCCAGGAGGCGACTGGTCGTGGCTGTCCACCACCATTGAAGAAATACGAGGAAGCCTTCACTTGGGTGAGAGTCATGGTCCCCACACTGGCGACGACCAAGCCGGACCACTGTACAGTTTCCGGTTGTTCAGAGACCGCCGGCCACCCCCGGATGGTCGTTTCGGCCCGCTGCGAACAGAACTAACCCCACCACCGCCACGGGATCTCCAACCCAATCCGGCTACTGTCCTCCCAGGAGAGCTGCGGCCCCACGGCTCTGATTTCCCACCACCCACAGTACCGTTGGAAGACCTCCTGGCACCCTCGCGATCCCGCCGGGGCGAGATAGAGGACACCCTCATCGAATTTTTCGATGAGTTACCGGAGGACCTCTTCGATTGCACGCCGGGCGACTTCCAAACCCGGCCCCCCGAGCTGCCAGATGACCCCTTCAACGGTGCCACGGGTGGTTCTGAAGCCCAATCCCACGAGGGCCTAGTCGAGCAGCAGATGGAGGCAGGTCCCCGACTCCAGGGCCGTTTGGGGCTACCTACGAGCTCATCTCCAGCGACGAGACAGGGTCGGAGACAGACGATCGCATGGACGACAACGATGACAGCGATGCCACCGAGTCCGAGGTCTCCACGCTGGAGGAGTGCTCCCTGCCCACCAGTGAAAGCGACACAATTGTAATCCTCGACTCCGAAGACGACAGGCCACCACCCTGGACCGCAAGCGCCCACAACAGTCCACCGAGGACGCCACCGCCCTCCTACGAAGAGATCTTCGGACCGGGACCATACTCGCCACCCCCGGACACCGGGAGACTCCCAGTGCGATGCGCAGCCAGTCAGGCGCAAGGGACGCAGCGACTCCGACGGCCTACGCCCAACGAAACTGCTGCCGACACCGCCCGCCGCAGAGCAGAGGAACTCAGTGACGAATTGGGCACCACGTCTTCCTCACTATGGAGAAGAGGCGGAAATCGGCCACCAACCCCACCCATTGCTAGGCGAGGGCACACACGTCGCGCACCTTGGGCTGACACCACGAGTGGTTCCTCGTCAGAGGAGGAACGAACCGCCGGGGGCAGAATCAACACACCGGGGACCAATCAACCTTTCATCGAACATGCCCAGTGGGTACCCGCACCCTCGGGCTGGGTCACTCCAAATGGCTCGCTACCAGCGCCATTGATCGAGCGGATCCAACGACGCCTCGGAGGAGCAAGAAGGCGGGCTTTACGCTTTTTGGAGGAGGAACGGGGCCAACGATTCCGGGTCCAAATCAACCGGGACGATCGCGTCCTCATTTTCCTACAACCCACCAGGAAGTAAGGGGGGAGTGTGACGAAGTCACAAATTTGACATAAGCATATAAGCACATTAGCATAAGATTTAGTTTAAGAGGGCACAAAGCCACACGTTATCTAATTTAAGAGGGCACGAAGCCACACGTTATCTAATTTAAGAAAACACGAAGCCACAAAGTCAGTTATATGTTAAGAGGGCACGAAGCCACAAAGTCAGATATATGTTAAGAGAACTAGAAGTACAAAGAAAACTAAGAGACGAAGAGCAAGCACCGATCAAAGACGGCAGCCGCGCTGCTCCCACAAGCCAAGGAGCGAAAGAGACCACCAACGACGCGAGCAGCTCTGCCGCCAAAGTTTCCAGCTGCGCTGTCGCCGAAGTTTAAAACAGCGCTCTCGCGCAAAGCAGCGCTGTCCCGCAGTTTTCGGCAGAATTAGGTCCCAGGAATCACGATCAGAAAAAGGGGGGGAGTCGAGAGTAAACCAGCGAAGTGATCGGACGCGAAAGTGACAAGTAACCAGAGGACACACATCGAGGCGCTCCGCTGCGGGTGAGCATGGCCGCCGGCCAACAATGGAACTGCTAGAACCTTTTGGAACAAATAAAAGGACGAATAGATCACCCCTCTTCTTTTCCTCGCGTACCCCGGGACCTTCAACTAGGACTCTCCGCCGGGGTGCCTGATCCTTCTTCCTGTGACCGCTAGACCATTTCCGGGTACAGGACTCGTGTACGCGCCGCTGGATTATTCCGGGCCGGACAGAGGCATTGGCCGCAGGAGCATTCCGGGCCACAGCAGTAGCCGCCGATAGCCCTGCTGGCTCCGCATAGTCCCTAACAACCCCACCTTGTTCGTTCCCCTCTAAGAAAACCCCAGACAAATCATTGGCGTCTTATGTCTTGGCCGACTCAGAATATTATAAATTTTGTGGGGAACTCTGGGCCGCTGAGGATCACCCCGGCCGTAGTAGCTTCCTTACAGCATTAAATATAACTATGGGCACTTCCACCAAAAGGTCCACCAAGCCAAAAACCTTGAAACTTGAATAAAACATATTTCCACATGGTTTTGCCCCTATATTATTTTCTAATTAGTTGGATACTGAGCTTAACTACAAATTTGGAGTATAGTTTGATTATTTTTATGACAAACCCCACCAATATACGCAAAAATCAGTTTTTGGCTATTTATACCCGTTACTCGTAGAATAAAAGGGTATATTGTATTCGTGCAAAAGTATGTAGCAGCTAGAAGGAAGCGTTTCCGACCCCATAAAGTATATATATTCTTGATCAGGGTCACTAGCCGAGTCGATCTAGCCATGTCCGTCTGTCCGTCTGTCTGTCCGTCTGTCTGTCTGTCTGTCTGTCCGTATGAACGCTGAGATCTCAGAAACTACAAAAGCTAGAAGGTTGAGATTTTCCACACATTTTCTTGGGCTTCCTACGCAGCGCAAGTTTATTTCAGACGAGCGCCACGCCCCCTCTAACGCCCACAATCGCCCACTAACGATTTTAAAATGTGCCTGGCGGTCACACCTTTAAAGATTTCCGAGAAGTATAAATGCAATTTTGTTGTGTATATTTATACCTATCGAAATGTAGAAGACATTTTTTAAATCGGACCATTCATTAAAAAGTTATACGCAATCCAAAAATATATATCCATCTCCCTCGCACTCCCTTTAGCCGAGTGACGGGTATTAGATAGTCGGGACACGAACCCGACTATAGCGTTCTCTCTTGTTTTTTGTTATTTTTTGGACCCGTTTTCAGTTTTGAATTTATTCTTTAGGAATGCTAATATGTGACATTTTTCTAAACTGAATGCTTCATTTAAATGTTAAACTATTAAGTTAAAAGCAGGGTTCGTAAAATATCCCTCACAATATGACATTTTGCTCAACCAAATAATTTCAACATAGGGCGGTGATATTTGTCACAATAAAATGAGGAGTAACCAAGCAGGGCTGATGAATATTTTTCTGACAAAAATCACACATGCTTTATACTGCTTTCTCCTCAAAACATTTTCCTCATTTTTGACATATTGTGAGGAAAAAGTGAGGAAAATATTAACCAAAATAAGGCTACTAAGACCAAGTTTATAAAAGTTTTTCTTTGTATTATCTAGACTTTAATAAGCACTTTATATGTTTTTAAGCGCAGGTTACATCTTTTGTATCTTCTGCTAAGTCTACCACCGACTATGGATCAAATACTTTATTTCTTCACATTGTAAATTGAACATGCTTTTGAGTTGTCGGTGCTATTTGTCTTTGACTATATTGTCAATGATCATTTCATCATTTGTGAGGGATATTTTTTTCCCTCACCTTCTCATCATTTTATTTTCCTCACTCATGATGAATATTTTTCGATCAGTGAGCGATATGTATTTGAATGAGCAAAGATGACAATTTGTTTGTATCGTGATTGATATATATTTATTTTCATCACAGTCGGCTTGTTTTTGAGGGATATTTAAAATGAGTGATGTTTACGAACCCTGGTTAAAAGCAAAACAGCCAGTAATTAAGGGTTAGAGGTAAAGAAATACACTTTACAAAACGCTAAGAAAAAATGTCCCGAGCGAATGTGGTTGAAACTGCATAAAAAAAAACGGCAAACCATTTTTGAGTAAAACCAAAACCATTTCACAGCGACATGTTTGGACAACATTTAAAAACAAAATCGCATTCAAATATTCCATCAGAATTCGCTAAATTCTAGCGTTAAATGAACTTCCCCGAAAATCACTTCTATTTTTGTCCCGAACGAACTCGCAAACTTGCTATAAATGGTTCGGATGATATCAGTAACCTGAGCATGAGATCAGTATTTGTGTGTACGAGATCATAACATGAATACAATTTTGGACAAAGGCGCTTTTGAAAGGCGTTCTGAAGTGCTGTTTATAAATCAGACGTCAGAGTGTTACTGTTTTCGTTGATTTTTATTTGTCTTCACCGAACATTTCAATAATGATTAGAATCAAACGCGCGATGCGCCGTGGTTGCGTTGGTAGCAAAAGTGTGACTGACTGTAGCTTGGTAGAATAGTACAAGAATAAGCTGAATGATGTCATAAACACGTTACAGTTAGAGGTGAATGGAAAAGTACTGACCGAGACAATGCATTTGGGCAAAGCTCCTACACGTACATACAAATTAAGCTGCGCTTCATGCGCGTGTGCGTAAAGATTACGAAAGAGATTACAAAGTAAATATAACTAAGAGTACAGGCTGTCTGGTTCCCAAACATACCGGCCCCCCTGAACGGTTGTTCAGCAAAGAGGCAAAATAGCCAGTTTGGTGATTGGGCGCTTAACTACTCGTTGGGCGGTTTTGATGGTAACAACTCGGACCTTGTCGTCTTGTCCGGCATGCACCTCCAGGATCCGTCCGAGTATCCATTTACGACTAGTGTGTCGACCTTTAAATTGTCGTTCTCCAGTTGCCATTTTGTTCGCTCGTGGAGAGAAGTGAGGTATTCCATATGCCAACGTTTCCAAAACCCTTGGACCATTGCTTGTAGTTGAGTCCATCGTTCCAAGCGGTTGATGGGAACATCGAGGCGGGATGGTTCCGGTATAGCAGTATAGGGAGCGCCAGTCAGGAAATGGGCTGGTGTGAGCGGATCGAGGGTAGTATCCCCGGATGAGCAAAGATGACGAGAGTTAAGTAAGGCTTCAATCTGAATCAACACTGTAGAAAGTTCCTCGAAGGTTAATGCTGTCGATCCCATTATTCGTTTCATATGTAGCTTGATGGACCGAACTCTAGACTCCCATATTCCGCCGAAATGTGGTGAAGAAGGCGGTATGAAGTGCCACAAGATACCTTCGTTGGCGAAATAATTGGATAGATATTCATCCTTGCTGTGCTTCATGGCGAGTAGCCTCATCTCATCGAGTACTCGTTTGCTGCCATGAAACGTTGTTCCGTTGTCTGAGTAGAGATCAGTCGGCTTAGAGCGGCGAGCAGTGAATCGTTGAAAAGCTGCGATGAACGCATTGGTTGTTAGATCGGTGACTGCTTCGACGTGGATCGCCTTGGTTGTTAGACATACGAATATAGCGAACCATGCCTTTCCGATCCTTGGTGTAAGTCCAGTAGATTCTTTGATTGATATTGGGCCGGCATAATCCAACCCGGTATGATGAAAGCAGCGGCTGGCCTGAACTCGAGGCATAGGTAGATCTTCCATGATCTGGTTAGTTGTAGCCTTGCGTTGAAGGAAGCAGCGCTTGCATTGGAAGACAGTCTTTCGGACAATGTTGCGACCACCTAAGATCCAGTACTGTTGACGAAGATTTGTGAGCTTTGCATCCACCCCTGTGTGTAGGTTCGTCACGTGAGAATGTCGTACAAGTAACTCTGCGATTGGAGAATTCTTTGGAATGAGCAACGGGTGCTTGGCGTTGTAGATGAGAGTCGATCTCTCGATTCGTCCACCAACTCTGAGTAGTTTCTCATGGTCGAGAAATGTAGAAAACCGGATCAGCGGAGATTTTGCATGGAGCTGGAGTCCGTTTTCTAGCTGTGTATATTCCCTTTGAAAAGCCTTTCGCTGGATATGGCGAATGAGTTGGTCCCGAGCTGCCTGCAGTTCCGTTGATGTGAGATACTCAGAAACAGGCCTGTGGTGCGAACGAAGACGATGAATAAAGCGATAACAATAGCTAGTTACCCGTATGAGACGAGTCCAGGATGAGATCTTGTTGATGAGCAACTCGTCGATACTTTCGTCAGGAAAGCTATGTAGAATTGTGGGCTTGGCTGGACGTTCCTCGGCCCTGACCTCGAAATTTGTGTCAGCTCGGAACTTGGTTGTACATAGCGGCCATTCATATTGTGGCTGGCCCAACCAGGATGGACCCTTCCACCAGAGGTCGTGTTTTAGAAGCTTCGATGGGTGAAGTCCCCGAGATGCGCAGTCGGCAGGATTGTCCTCGGAGCGTAAGTGGCTCCAGCAGCTACGTGGGTAGTCGTTCAGAATCTCCGCCGTTCTGTTGCAGACGTATGTGTTCCAATTCCGTGGTGGTGCGGATAGCCAGTGGAGCACAATCTCCGAATCTGTCCAACAGCTCGTGTTGTTAACAGGAATGGTTAGCGATGATTTGAAAATAGTAAGCAACCGCAACAGAAGTAGTGCGGCGTTCAATTCCAGACGTGGAATTGATACTGGCTACACGGGTTTTTGCCGCTACACTGAAAAAAAAATTCAAGTCAAACGGGATTGAATCAATGCGAAACGGGATTGAAAACAGGGTAAGCCCGAATATGCTAAAATTGATCCAAAAAAGATTGAAGTAATTCCGTAGTTTTGCAAGCCAAAATAGATTAAATTTATCGTTATTGAGTAGGCTGGGATTAATTCAACCCCAAAAATCGAGATTGATTCTATCCCAAACGTACTAAATTTAATCTCGAACGGGATAGTTTCAATCCCGAAAAACAGGATAATTTTTATCCCAAACGTACTTGAATTGAGCTCGGCCGAGATTATATAAATTCCAATAAATCCCCAAAAACCCAAAAACCGATACAACATTTACAAAATTATGTTTTTATTTAATTTTTTTATTTTAATATTAAAAATACTTGATTCTAAACTACATATCATTTTGTGGATATAACCGTAAGGAAGGTGTTATTTGCTCTGACTATCAGAGAAGGAGTTGTTTTTGGATATAATCTCCTCTATACGGTCTTGATAGTTGAATATTGTTGTCAGCTGAAGAAATAATTTTTCCTCCGCGCCAGCAAGGGTCACTTTTTCACTCCTCTTTCCAATGTTACTCGATTTGAATTGGGCTGAGAATTGTAAGCAGCAGTGGCGGATCCAGGATTTGGATGTGGGGTGGTGAGTTGTTCTTAAAACAAATTTGTTGGTCAATTATTTTTCATTCCATTATTTTTTTAAAAGAGTGAGGCGCAATTTATCCCTTAAGGCCTTTACGTGGATTTGCGCATGTTAGTCAGCATTTTCAAATTAAATCTTGACAATCTATTTATAAACGAAAATAAAAAATTAGAGTCAAAAAAGGTTTTAATTTTACAAAACAACGCCTTTACATGTTGAACAGCTGTGCCCATGAAAATGTGTATACTTTACCTCATAATAAAGCTATTATTGTTGTATCGTCTTCGTCTTCCAGTTCATCAAAACTTAGCTTGGCCTCACTATTTCCGGATCACTTTCCACACAGTGAACTGACTCTCGGACACACTGAATTCAAATAGCACTGATTTATTAAACGTTTTGAATTATTGACGTATAAGTCAAAGCAGTCTACACAAGAAGTTACCAGTTTGGTTCGATTAGTGTTGGTATGAGTTGGGGGTCTTTAATTATCGGAAAATTAAAGTTTTGGCTAAGGATTTCCAATTTACACATTTTCACATTTAGATGGCGCTACCTTATTAGTTAGTTTTTATTACTGTACGATGCAGTGCCATCTGTTGGAAAAAAAACAACGTTACTCCTTTAGACTAAAAACATATAACGCGTTAGTAGTAGTTTTGTAAATCATTTGGTTTATAAAAAAAACAGGTTTGTGAACAGTTTTGAAACCCTGTTGGGATCTTACAAAAATCTTTTTCAACCAACAAGTCGAATCGAATTTTATATGACAGCTCGGAATTTAATCCCGTTCGGATAAAAAAGTCATAATTTAATCTTTTTAGGATGACATATATCTTTTCAGACTTAAAGTACAAATTTTTATTCCAGATTCGGATAAAAAAGTATTAATACAATCTTTTTTAGGATAACATAAATTTCTCGGGCTCAAAGTAATCCCAAAAATAAAAAACCTTTTATCCAAACGGGATTGAAATTTTTGATCTCGGAATAAATTAAAATCAAGAATAAAAAATTTGAATTTAGCACGCCGTTTTTTTTTGAGTGTACCAGAGTACCAGAGCACCATACGCGTGCGAGGATGCGTCGGCGAATCCGTGTAGTTGGATTTGTTAAAAGGGTGCAGCAATATATCGAGGTACTTGGCAGTGTGTGAGCGACGGTAAATCCTCTACCAGTGATCTCCAACGGGCATTCAGAGCGTCCGGAATTTGCTGGTCCCAATGTATAATGTCCAACTCTCTTGAAATATGAGCTTGAGCAGCACGGTAGTGGGCGCTGTCAAGCCGAGTGGGTCGTAGATTTTGGACAGTTGTGACAATAATTCTCGTTTGGTGGGAATAATGTTGAGATCGAACTTGGTTGTTTTGATGAACATGACGTCACGACCTGGATTCCACTGAAGTCCCAGGATCTTAACGTGTGGTTCCATGGGTGAATCCTTACTGAGTTGTATTGGGTCATAACATCTATCCCCTTGTGGAAGTGACTGAAGAAGCTGCCAGCAATTTGAACTCCATTTTCGTAGTTTGAATTTAGCTTTGTCTAAAAGTCCAATCAGCTCCTGTTTGAGCAGCAAAAGATCGTCAACTGTATCGCATCCAGTTGGAATGTCGTCCACATAAGCGTCGTTTGACAAAGCTCGTGATTCGGCCGGGTATTCGAGGCAATGATCGTCAGCTAATTGCTTTAAAACTCGAACGGCCAGAAATGGGGAGGGTGCCAAGCCGTAGGTGACGGTTAGAAGTCGGAAATGAAGAATCGGTTCCTTCTCATTCTTGCGCCACACAATGCGTTGAAAATTGGTGTGAGGCTTGGCAACTTGAATCCCTCTAAGCATTTTTTCTATATCTTCACATAGAACATATCGGTGCTGTCGGAAACGTAGGCAGACTCCGAGCAAGTCCCGTTGGATCGGTGGCCCAACATGAAGTCGATCGTTGAGCGAGATCCCAGAACTTTCCTTTCCAGATCCGTCGAAGACGACCCGACACTTGGTAGTCAGGCTGTCCATCTTGATGACGGCGTGATGTGGTAAATACACGCAAGTGTCCAGGCTTTCCCCAGCTTGGACTGAGGTCAGCTGTTCCATATGACCACGCTGCAAGTAGTCATACAAAAAATCCTCGTATTGCTGTTTAAGTACCGCTCTAGTGAAACGAGGCGGTTGGTGGCTTGTGGTAAAGTTGATTCAATAGGAGGTGCTCGCTCTTTGAAGTGGTATTCGACAATATAAACACCGTCCTTGGAGCGCGTGTGATTGCGGGCAAAATGACTCTCTGTGGGATCACTGGAGTCCAAGAGAGCTTGGCTAGGTTGCACACTGTCCATTTCCATGAATGATCGAACCATCCTGTCAAGGTCCGCGTGATGGGTCACGGCCGGAGTGATGTGGTCATTGCAGGCATTGTACGAGCCTGCAATAATCCTACCAAAAATTTTAGCTATAGGGTAGTCCTTACCAAAATATTTTCTTTCTCCGGTATATAGACCCCAGAGTTGATCAGATCCAACGATGACATCTATAGATCCCGGAGTGCAGAACGTAGGGTCTGCTAAGGGAAGCGCTGAGATTTTCTTCCAGGTTGTAGACGAAGTGTCAATAGCTTGCGCTGGAAGCGATGTCGTTAACGAGGGCAGTATGAAGGAGACCATCTCGATGTGGTGATCCGAATGACGAGAGCGCAGCTTAAAAAGGGCGCGTCCGCGTGTGAGGCCAGCGTTGTTGGTAGCCAGACCAAGAATTTAAGTCCATGCATGCGTTTGATGCACGCCAATCCGCTGGACAAATGATTCCGATGCCAAAGTTATTGTGGATCCCGTGTCTAGGAGCATCCGACAAGTTGTTGTATTTCCCCAGGCGTCGATTACGTCTGCGAGAATGGTTGGCAAAAGGGTTTGCGAACCTGCAACCGGAATATTTTCCAGGGTATGATGAGGTTCCAGCTCGGGATGTTGATGGCAAATTGCTGTTGCTTACGCTAGGTGGCTCCTGGTAGGTTCCAGTGCCAGACATCTGCGGCGGGTCGTGAACTAATGTATGATGTTTGCGGCGGCAGACCCGGCAGGTGTGTTTTGATGTGCAATTGCCGACCATGTGGGAGGCACTAAGGCAATTGAAACAGAGCTTTCTGTTCCCCAGAAATTCTCGGCGTGTGGCGACGTCCAATGATAAGAATTGATCACACCTGAACAGTGGATGATCCTGCTGGCAAGATAGACACTTGTTTTCCTCGCGTCTCTGATGAGCGTCAGCGTGGTGTGTTGTAGCGGCTCGTCGAGCTTGTGGCGCGCGAACAAGTTGGCAGGCTTCTAAGGTGTCGCAATGTGATGTGAGAAATGTTAGAAACTGGTTGATGGTCACATTTAGACTTTCAGATTCTGCGCACTGGGCCCATGCTTGGCGAGTTTTAGGATCCAGTTTCAATAATATAAAAATTAAACAAGGATCTCGCTGCTCGCATTATAGTCCTCTCAATCCACGAATTACCTCGTCTGCGCCGTCAGCCAATTTTCGCACGGCGCCGATGCTGATGGTGGTGGCACTAGGTAGAGTTAAGAAACTGTTGAGGAACGATCACATAATTAGCGACTGTTTGTTATATCGCTTTTCCAACCTGTCCCAGGCTTCACTGTAGATTTCATTAGTAACGGGAATGTGTTTTACTAATGTGAGCGCCTCGCCGGACAGGTAGGACTTTAAATAGTGAAATCTTTGGCAGTCAGTGAGTCCTGAGTGTGATGCGATGGATGCCATGAACATGTCCGAAAAATGTTTCCAGTCTTCATAATTTCCCGAAAAGGTTGGAAGCTTGATTCGCTCGAACTGGAAGTCCACATGGCTTCTGTGGGACGTGTTGAGGGATTTGTCAGGAACAAGAAGAGTAGAATCAGCGAATTCAGCCTTTAACTCTTCCAGCGTATTACTAAATACAGCATACGTATCGTAGTGTTTTTCCTCGTATACATCAAAGTCTTCCTCAGGGTTTTCCCAACCCTCTTCAGACTCATAGGCGTACAGCTCCTCTGTGAGCTTTACGAACCGTAAATAGTTTTCCTGTAGTTGAGCCAATCGCGCGACTAGGGTCGGGATTGACTGAATATCTTCCACGAATTTAGTGGCATTGTTATGCGCACGTGTAATTTGGCTTTTGCAAAAGCCCCGTTGTTGAGTGACACTCCGCATGGCGATTGAGGTTAGGGACGGTTCTACACGACGCAGATATCTATAGATCACCGTTGAAAAATTCTAATTTCATTGAAATGTCCCGAAACAAACGTTTCTGGCTATTCGACTACTCGAAGCACCAATTTTTTAATGTTTATAAATCAGACGCCAGAGTGTTACTGTTTTCGTTGATTATACCGTTACT